>NC_134583.1:3460000-4087916 GCF_037038515.1 Microtus pennsylvanicus
TCCAAAGGACCGGGGTAGACCAGTAGTCCCTCCCACCGGGCGGGAGGCCATTTTTTTCCCCGGGGTTGCGGCGGGTCGACCAGATGTCCCGCTGGACTCTTTTTTTTTTTTTTTTTTTTTTTTTTAATGTATAACATATATTATATCTTCCTAGACCTGACGGGTCGACCAGTTGTCTCTGTGCACTTCCTTTTTTTTGACGGACTGGAAGCGGGTCGACCAGTTGTCCGATTAAATATTTGGCCTTAAAATGCTAAGTACCGGGGTCGACCAGTTGGCCTTGTGAACTTGGGTCGACCAGTTGTCTTTTTCCATGTCTTGATTGACTGATGTCATTCTTCAATGTGTTGGTGGTTAGTTTATCTCTTTTGTTCTCTATGCCAACACGCCCCACTCACCAAACACTTTTTTTTAATTTATTTATTTACTTATTTTTATTTTACTTTTTTATTATTTATTTATTTATACATACATACATACATACATACATACATCCTGTCTATCTGTCCAGATGGGGCAGGGGTAGAAGGGGCTAGCTATGAGAGGAAGGTGCTCAGTGGGCATCCAGTTGTAAATAAGGCTGGGAATAAATAGCTGAATATTAATTCATTTGAGTAATATTAAAACTGTTCAAGTAGAAAACAATTGCTTTCTTTTTCTGTTTGCCCAGAGATCTGACTGACTGCAACTTGGAAAGAAGACGGCCCTGCTGGACAGAGACCTCCCTCCTGCTTTGGGTGGGTCGACCAGTTTACATGTTTATTTCCACGTTTTGTCTTTTATGGATTGAATGGATGTGTCTCTCTCTCTCTTTTTTTTTTTTTTTTTTGGTTTTTCGAGACAGGGTTTCTCTGTGGCTTTGGAGCCTGTCCTGGAACTAGCACTGTAGACCAGGCTGGTCTCGAACTCACAGAGATCCGCCTACCTCTGCCTCCCGAGTACTGGGATTAAAGGCGTGCGCCACCATCGCCCGGCTCTCATTTTTTTTTCACGATTGCTTGCTTGCTTGCTTGCTTGCTTGCTTGCTTACTTACTTACTTACTTATCTGTTCAGCCCATCTCATTTACTTGCTTCTTTAAAAAAATTGACCCACTTAGTTATTTACTTACTTACTTACTTACTTACTTACTTACTTACTTGTTCA
This sequence comes from Microtus pennsylvanicus, assembly GCF_037038515.1. Taxonomy (NCBI): domain Eukaryota; kingdom Metazoa; phylum Chordata; class Mammalia; order Rodentia; family Cricetidae; genus Microtus; species Microtus pennsylvanicus. The sequence continues at coordinate 3,461,146 of NC_134583.1, forward strand.
TTCATTCCTTCACTTCCTTATCTTCTTTCATATATCTGTTTATTTATCTGCTGATTTAGCGTGACTCATTTACTTATTGAATGTTTCAATTATTATTTAGTTTTATTCATTTATTCATTCTTTATGTCTATTTTTATGTATGTATTTACTTACTTTCTTAATTTTTTTTTACTTTTTAAAATTTACTTAAATTTTTTCTTTCTTTGGGAATGTAGATTCTTTCTTCCTTTCTTCCTTTCTTTCCTTCTTTCTGTCTCCTGACTGTCACTGGCTAAGAAAATGGTGGCCTCCATGTCACTGGTCAGCATAGCAGCTCCTAAAATGGAATTTGATGAAGGGATACATAGATAGATAGATAGATAGATAGATAGATAGATAGATAGATAGATAGATAGATGGGATGCGCACACGCTCACACACACACACACACACACACACACACATATGCACGCACGTGCATGACATGTACAGATGGGGGGCGATTCCAATGTTTTCAGAGGAAGGTGCTCGCTGGTAATAATAAATGTGCTGGTAAATAAGGCTGGAAATAGCTGAATATTAAATCATTAAAACTCTTCAAATAAATAAAAAGCAATTCCATTTCTCTCTCTCTCTCTTTCTCACCATATACCAGCACATCTGAACTGACTGCAACATACAAAAGAAGAAGAAACACGGAAAGAAGACATCCCTGCTGGACAGGATCTGAGATGAGAATAAATTCATCGAATGGCTGCCAACAGCATTTCATTGAGAAGAGATTCCACATTTTATGCTGTACAGTTACTTAGTTAGATAGATAGATAAAGAGAGGCCTGTGAACTGGGGTGGGCTGTGGCTTCTCAGGTCACCTCAGGTCAGGGAGGGGCTGAGGAGTGTCCCATTGGCCTTGACAATAGGCAGGAGTCAGAGGTTAATGTCAGGGCAGGGCCTGAGAGTTCCTCAAAGGGAATGAATGGAGACCCTTGCTTACCTAAGAAATGCCTGACCTTGGAAAAGGACTTGTGGAAAGCGGGCCCTTGAAACTGTGGTTTCACGTCTTACTAGAAAGCTCCCTCTTGGAAGGGAAAGTCATCGTGATATCTTACTCTTTTCCCAAGGATACCCTACCTACCCTTCTGATCATTCTTACTGAATTAAGTCTTCCACTGCAAATAAATAAATAAATAAATAATAAATGAAGTGGGTGAGTGAGTGAGTGAGTGAGTGAGTAAGTAAGTAAGTAAGTAAACAAGCAAATACGTGGATGGACAAATAAATACAAAGTTTGCTGTTGTTGACTGACTTTTGATTTCATAATGAATCTCTCTCTCTCTCTCTCTCTCTCTCTCTCTCTCTCTCTCTCTCTCTCTCACACACACACACACACACACTAAATATACAATAAAAGGAAGCATAACACCTTTACTCAGGGGGCAGAGTGAACTCTGAAAGTTTTCCAGGCGGGGGGGGGAGAGACAGAATATAAGAACAAAATGAGAAACAAGGAAAAATAGTGTTGGCTGGCTGGCTGGCTTTCAGTTCCCTGACAGAAATGAGCACATCGTGGAGGAAACACAAAGTTGTTACACTATGTGGGTGTGATGAGGAGAGATTGTGAGTGAGTGTCCTGTCAGAACAAAGTTAGTCCCATAGTTGATGAAATTCATTATCCCAAAACTTCAGCAGAATATATCCCAAGTTTGCAAATGTGTGATCAGCTTGTGACAGGTTGGGCTGGAGATGCTGAGAACTGGGGAGCCCTCAATGCAAGAGCAGACACTCATTCCCATGAAGAAGGAGAGAGGGTGGGAGGGAGGGAGGGAGGGAGGGATCATTCATTCCTATACTCAAGTTTAAAGAAAGATGAGTGGCTATCTATGGAGAGACCACTCACAGATATGAAAAATCATTTCCTAAAAATCAAATTTCTCAGTCAGTATGCAACTGCTATGGTGCTTCTCCTAGATAGAGCAAAACACACAAACTGATTCCTTGATCTAGAGCCACAGTGCACATGCTGTGGAAAAGGGGACATGGCCAACTTGAATCACAATATTCATCAGAGCATGAAAAGAGCGTAAAAAGGACACAGAGGAGAGATAATTGTGGTCCTTCCTTCCTCCCTCCCTCCCTCCCTCCCTCCTTCCCTCAGGAAGTGACTGACAGATGAGACTTTGTCCAAGCAGGTTCTGTCTGAAATACCAGACTTGAGTTTCCCCCTCTGTGGGTATTAGCTAATCAGTCCTCCCTTCTTTCTGTAGGAAGGTGGTGCATGTCTCTCAGAACTTACCTGGTTTCCTCTGCACCAGGTGAACCAGGGAAAAGCTTTCTAAGCCTTATTCAGACCCATAGAGGCTGCGTTGTGTGTGACTTCAGAGACCTCAGGGAGTATAGGGGTGGGTGGGTGCTTGATGCTTCAGACTCATGTCATTGAAGGACATAACATAGTCTGGATTCACAGAGATTCACAACACAGAGCCATTGTCACTTACTAACAGCTCAGGACACCCAGAGCTAACAAGAAATTGCAGTCTCAGCCGGGCTTTAATCACAGCACACACACAGATCTCTGTGAATTCAAAGATGGCCTGATTTACAGAGTGAGTTTTAGGACAGCCCAAGATACAAAAAGAAACCCTTTCTTGAAAAACAAAGCAAAACAGCAAAAGAAAGAAAGAAAAGGAAAAAGAAAAAAATGGCAGTCTCTTTCCACTCTCTCCTCCATTGGCTCTTAAAGAGCTCTCAAGCTGAACTGGAGACCATGGTGTCACTCAAAACTGGGAAGCCAGAAACCTTAGGGGGGTCACAGGAGTCGGACTGACTGCAGCACTTGATGCCTCAACCCTGCTAATGGCTGTGATATAAGGCATGGTAAAATACGGGCTTTGGCAGAGCGCTACTCCCCTTTCTCTATTATTATTGCTACACAACGAAAAGGACCGGGGCGGGGTGGTGATGATGTGCAGTCAGTGCTGGTATTGAAATCTCACTGACTCCTTCCGCACTCCTTGTCAATTCCCGACTTTGTCAAATCAACTATCGTGAATCTTTGATGTGGGTTGGCCCTTTAGGAACTCAGAGAAACAAGACAGACAGGCCTGTTTCATCCCAGAAACCTCCCAGTTCCTGAGCCCTAGCCCTGGAAGTCTCAAAGCCATCACATCCAGAAATCTCTCTAGTCCCTGCTAGTGGTGAACTCACTTCGTCTTCCCCAGGACCACTAATTATTTCTCCATGTTTTCCTGTGAGATCTGAGGCCAGCTTTCTTCTTCCTCCCTCTGGCCTCTCCACGAACGATCTCCATTCTCTAGACAACATGTCTAGAACCGAGTCTTATAGGCACCGAGAGAGTGTGTCTTGAGGGCAGTTGGCGTTTCTAGGACACGAGTGACATCACAAAATTCCGAGAGCTCTCTGGGATACCGTGGAATTTCCAGAGAAGGGACTGCTGGTGTCGTGAGGCACGGCCTTTACCTCCTTGCTGATATTTCTCCCCGAACTGACCGACCGACCGACCGACCGACCAACCGGAACCTGAGGTTTCCTTTCCAGGAGTCTCTCCTCCGACACAGAGGGAGCCATTCAGGATTTCCTCCTTCCAAAACCAGAAATTTCTCTCTGCTTCATTAATATCTTCTCACTACTTCCTGAACCCATGGGGAGTTAGTTAGTTGAACACTCACTTTTTTCATGAATGACCCTTCCTCCCTCTCCTGAACATCTCATATTACTGATTCATACTCAGTAAAACAGTAATATGAGAAATTAGGCCAGGAGGACATGGAAGATGAGGGTTGAGTCTTCTGAAGTGAACAAGCACTTAGGGAAGGCTAAACTTAAGGGAATTTGACTCTGAGTGGCAAGACATGAATAGCTGCTGCCAAGGCACAGATACAGGCACCAACTGGGCCCTCGGCATCCTCCTGCATCATCAGAGCTGTGTGGGAAACTCAGCCCAAAGGAGGGGCCGTGTTCAAAGGGAGAGGGCATTTTCGAGGACAGCACTGTTTTCTTTTTCTTCTTTCTTTCTTTCTTTCTTTCTTCCTTTCTTTCTTTCTTTCTTTCTTTCTTTTTTTTTTTTTCGAGACAGGGTTGTTCTGTAGTTTTTTTTTTTTGGAGCCTGTCCTGGAACTAGCTCTTGTAGACCAGGCTGGTCTTGAACTCACATGCTTTCTTTTTTTTTCTATTGGATATTTTTGACTTCTTTATCAAAGATCAGGTGTTCGAAGATGTGTGGATCGATATCCGGGTCTTCTATTCGGTTCCATTGGTCCTCCTGTCTGTTCTTATGCCAGGACCAGGCTGTTTTCAGAACTGTAGCTTACAGAGTGTTCTTGCAGGTGGGGCACAGAAGAGGTTAATTACGGTACCTTAGTTCTTCTGCTTTTCTAGCAGACCGGAGCCCAGCTGACAGGAATCCAGTAGAGATGGTGTCAAGGTTCACACTGACACTAACAGCTGTAACTTGAGCAGGATTTGTGATCCACATGAAATTTGCAATGAATTGCAGCAAATCTGTGACACTCTAACTTGCTCAGGCTCAGTATCTGAACATACAGATGTTTGCAATGATCACTGGCTTCAGGATTTTTTTTTTTTTTGTTGTTGTTGTTTTGTTTTTCCACGAGACAGGGTTTCCCTGTAGCTGAAGTTTAACGGCCTGGTGTTTTTGTGACTTACTGCTTCAAAGAACTTCTCCATTTCTTTATCCCTAAGGGAAAAGAAATATAATCACTAAATACATTTAAGTGTCTTTCAACCATTTTAGATCCCTCTGTTGAGAGTTCTCTGTTTAGGTCTGTACTCCATTTTTTAAAATTGGATTATTTGTTCTTTGGATGACCAATTTCTCGACTTCTTTGTGTATTTTGGAGATTAGTGAAGATCTTTTCCCATTCTGTAAGGCCGTCGTTTTGTCTTGTTGGCCATGTTCTTTGCTTTACAGAAGCTTTTCAGTTTCAGGAGGTCTCACTTATTAATTGTTTCTCTCAGTGTCTGTTTTTTTTTCTTTTTTTTTCTTTTTTCTTTCTTTTTTTTCTTTTTTTTCTTTTTTTCTTTTTTTCTTTTTTTTCTTCTTCTTCTTTTCTTTTTTTCTTTTTTTCTCTCTTTAGTTTTTTTCTTTGTTCTTTTTTTTTGTTTTGTTTTTCTTTTTTCTTTTTTTTCTTTTTCTCTCAGTGTCTGTGCTACTGGGGTTCTATTTAGCAAGCGTTCTCCTGTGCCAATGTGTTCAAGTGCATTTGATATTTTTATTTTTATATTCTTTTATTGTGGATGAAGTCAATTATTTGAACTCTCAAATATTTTTATTGTTATTATCTCTCTATTTGTTTGCTTATTTGTGGTTGTTCAACATAAGGTTTCGTTGTGTACCCTTGTATGCCCTGGGACTCACTTTGTAGACAAGACTGGCCTCAGACTCACAGAGAGTCATCTGCCTCTGCCTCCTAGTGCTGAGATTAAAGGCATGCACTAAACACCTTTTCTATATATTTATTTTCCTAATAATTTATTTATTTTCATTTTATTGTCATTGGTGTTTTGCCTGCATGTATGTCTATCTGAGGGTGTCCGATCTTGGAGTTACCGACAGCTGTTGACTGCCATGTGGGTGGTAAGGAATTGAACCTGGGTCCTCTGGAAGAGCAGTCAGAACTCTTAACCACAGAGCCATCTCTCTCCAGCCCTCACCTTTTTTTTTTTTTTTGAAAACGGGGTTTCTCTGTGTCACTTTGCCTGGCCTTGAATCTCAATCTGCAGAACAAGGGAGCCTTAAACTCACAGTGATCTGCCTGCCTTGGTCTCCCTGATCTTGGAGGTGTTTTTATCCTCTCTCTCTCTCTCTCTCTCTCTCTCTCTCTCTCTCTCTCTCTCTGTGTGTGTGTGTGTCTGGCTATCTAGCTATCTATCCATTCATTTATTAGTTTATGTATTTATTTATTTTTCGTTGTTCTTGTTGTTTTCTGAGACAGGATTTCTCTCTAGCTTTGGAGTCTGTCCTGGATCCAGACCTGGTCACAGCTGTACCGGAAAATAAAATAAAACAAACAAACAAAAACAAAAACAAAGCAAAGCAAAAGCCAGGCAGGACTGTCTGGTTGACCTTCCCTTTTCCCCTCCCCCATGGGCTCCTCAGAGGCGGTGCGGCCTCCTGCAGGGAATCCACAGAGCCTCTGCCCAAGGCTCTCCAGGGAACCCACTCTCTCCCTTTCCCCCAGCCCCAGGGCTGCCGGCCACATCTATCTCTCAGGCGTACATCTATCTCTCAGGCGTAGGTGGCGGGCACTCTGGCTATCCAGGACGTGACAGACACAGATATACAGAAGCAGGGAGGAACGGTGCCCACTCTCTCACTAGATGCAGGCATGCAGGAGGAACAATGAAAGAATGAGAACTGGAGAGATGGAATTTCTGGAATGTCCAGAAACCACATGGTGGGGATCTAGTGACCTCTTTTGGTGACAGGGAGTACAGCACAGATTGGGTTCTTGTGCTCCTGAGATGTAACCCCCACAAGGCAGCAGCTCATAAGTGATTGTAAATCCAGTTTCACACAACTGCACATAAAATAAAGTTAAATAAATCATAAAAAATTCTTTAAAAATTTGAAATTAAAATAAGTTCTACACAACCGGAAAGACTGTCTCAAATAAAAGTAAAATAAAATGTTCTAAAATAGGACAACTTCCCTGCCCCCCCACCCCCACAGGGACACACTTGGTGCAGACCAAGAGATACAAACAAAATTTGAAATTAAACTAAATGTACAAGAAACTGAGCCTGGTTATTGTGGTGCACATCTTTTATTCTATCATCAAAGAGACAGAGGCAGGTGGACCTCTGTGAATTCCCAGGCTTTATAGAGAGGCCCCCAACCCAAATAAAAAAAAACATATATAAAAGTTTGACCAAACACAACCCCCCCCCAAAAAAAAGGAAGGAAGGAAGGAAAGAAGAAGGAGACATTATAAACTGTCTCCTTGGTCCTAGAAACTGGATCATGGGAATTTAGGACCTATGAGACAGTACACGAGTCTTGTGATCTCACTTGGTAGATGAGTCTGGATTTTAACTCACAGATGTCCTTCTGCCTGTGTCTCCCACATGCTGGGATAAAGGGTTCCCTAATTCTTGAATGGCATACTGAAAGTAGTTATTTCTACTTGGTTTGCGTTTGATTTTTTTTTAAACAATCCATGCCTACTTATTTATTTATTTTTGGTTTTTCATGACAGGGTTTCTCTGTAGCTTTGGAACTAACCCTTGTAGACCAGGCTGGCCTCAAATTCACAAAGATCCACCTGCCTTTGCCTCCCAAGTGCTGGGATTAAAGGAATGTGCCACCACTACCCGCCTTTGTTTCTTTTATTTATTTTTGTTAAGCTCTACGTTTTTCTTTCCTCTCTTTCCATGCCTCCCCTTCCACCCTCTCCCAAGGTTCCCATGCTCTCAGGACATCTTGTCTTTTTCTACTACTCATGTATTTTAGATCTATGTATGTCTCTCTTAGGGTCCTCATTGTTGTCTAGGTTCTCTGGGATTGTGATTTGTGAGCTTTATGTTTAAAAATCACTTATGAGTGAGTATATGTGGTAATTGTCTTTTAGCGTCTGGGTTACTTTCCTCAAAATGATGTTTCCTAGCTTCATCCATTTGCCTGCAAAATTCAAGATGTCATTATTCTTTTCTGCTCTGTAGTGTAGTAAGTACTCCATTGTGTAAGTATACCACGTTTTCCTCATCCATTCTTCAGTCAGAGGGCATTTAGGCTGTTTCCAGGTTCTGGCTATGACAAACAATGCTGCTATGAGCATAGTTGAGCCCATGTCCTCGTGGCACAATTGGGCATCCTTTACATATATACCTAAACGTGGTATTGCTGGGTCTTGAGGAAGGTTGTTTCCTAATTTTCTGAGAAATCGCCACACTGACATCCAAAGGGGGCGGTACCAGCTTGCATTCCCACCAGCGATGCAGGAGTGTTCCCTTTTCCCCACATCCTCTCCAGCATAAGTTGTCATCAGTGTTTTAGATCTTGGCCATTCTTACAGGTATAAAGTGGAATCTCAGAGCTGTTTTGATTTACATATCTCTGATGACTAAGGGTGTTGAACATCTCCTTAAGTGTCTTTCAGCCATTTTAGATTTCTCGGTTGAGAGTTCTCTGTTTAGGTCTGTACCTCCATGTTGTGAATTGGATTATTTGTTCTTGAAATGACCGATGTCTTGAGTTCTTTGGAGCAGAGTGAAGACAGTGTGTTCCTAAGGCAGAGTTGCGGAGTATATGCGTGGAGTAGAGTGAAGACAGTGTGTTCCTAGGGCAGAGTGAAGACGGTGTGTTCCTAGAGCAAAGTGAAGAGAGTGTGTTCCTTATGCAGAGTGAAGACAGTGTGTTCCTAATGCAGAGTGAGGACAGTGTGTTCCTAACGCAGAGTTTGGGGTATGTGCATGGAGCAGAGGGAAGACAGTGTCTTCCTAGAGCAGAATGAAGACAGTATGTTCCTAACGCAGAGTGAAGACAGTGTGTTCCTAGGGCAGAGTGAAGACAGTATGTTCCTAGAGCAGAGTGAAGACAGTTTGTTCCTAGAGAAGATTGAAGACAGTGTGTTCCTAATGCAGAGTGAAGACAGTGTGTTCCTTATGCAGAGTGAAGACAGTGTGTTGCTAATGCAGAGTGAAGACAGTGTGTTCCTAATGCAGAGTGAAGACAGTGTGTTACTAATGCAGGGTGAAGACAGTGTGTTCCTAATGCAGAGTGAAGACAGTGTGTTCCTAGAGCAGAGTGAATACAGTGTTTTTTTAGATCAGAGTGAAGACAGTGTGTTCCCAATGCAGAGGGAAGACAGTGTGTACCTAATGCAGAGTGAAAACAGTGTGTTCCTAATGCAGAGTGAAGACAGTGAGTTCCTAATGCAGAGTGAAGACAGTGTGTTCCTAATGCAGAGTGAAGGCAGTGTGTTCCTAGAGGAGAGTGAAGACAGTTTGTTCCTAATGCAGAGTGAAGAAAGTGTGTTCCTAATGCAGAGTGAAGACAGTGTACTCCCAGAGCAGAGTGAAAACAGTGTTTTCTTAACTCAGAGTGATGACAGTTTGTTCCTAGAGCAGAGTGAAGACAGTGTGCTCCTAAAGCAGAGTGAAGATAGTGAGTTCCTAATGAAGAGTGAAGACAGTGTGTTTCTAAGGCAGAGTGAAGACAGTGTGTTCCTAGAGCAGAGTGAAGACAGTGTGTTCCTAATGCAGAGTGAAGACAGTGTGTTCCTAAGGCAGAGTGAAGACAGTGTGTTCCTAGAGCAGAGTGAAGACAGTGTGTTCCTAACACAGAGTTACGGTGTATGTGCATGGAGCAGATTGAAGACAGTGTGTTCCTAGAGCAGAGTGAAGAGAGTGTGTTCCTAATGCAGAGTTGCAGTGTATGTGCATGGAGCAGAGTGAAGATAGTGAGTTCGTAAGGCAGAGTGAAAGAGCGTGTTCCTAATGCAGAGTGAATACAGTGTGTTCCTATAGGAGAGTGAAGACAGTGTGTTCCTAATGCAGAGTGAAGACAATATGTTCCTAGAGTATAGTGAAAAGAGTATGTTCCTAAAGCAGAGATGCGGCGTATGTGCATGGGGCAGAGTGAAGACAGTGAGTTCCTAAAGCAGAGTTACGACAGTGTGTTCCTAGAGCAGAGTGAAGACAATCGGTTCCTAGAGCAGAGTGAAGACAATGTGTTCCTGGAGAGAGTGAAGACAGTGTGTTCCTAGAGCAGAGTGAAGACAGTGTGTTCCTAATGCAGAGTTGCTGTGTATGTGCATGGAGCAGAGTGAAGACAGTGTGTTCCTAACGCAGAGTGAAGACAGTGTGTTCCTAGAGCAGAGTGAAGAGACTGAGATCCTAATGCAGAGAGAAGACAGTGTGTTCCTAGAGCAGAGTGAAGACAGTGTGTTTCTAGGGCAGAGGGAAGACAGTGCGTTCCTAACGCAAAGTGAAGACAGTGTGTTCCTAATGCAGAGTGAAGACAGGGTGTCCATAAGGCAGAGTTGCAGAGTATATGAATGGAGTAGAGTGAAGACAGTGTGTTCCTAGAGCAGAGTGAAGACAGTGTGTTCTTAGAGCAGAGTGAAGACAGTGTGTTCCTTATGCAGAGTGAAGACCGTTTGTTCCTAGAGCAGAGTGAAGACAGTGTGTTCCTAACGCAGAGTGAAGACAGTGTACTCCTAATTCAGAGTTGTGGTGTAAGAGATGGAGCAGAGTGAAGACAGTTTCTTCCTAGAGCAGAATGAAGACAGTATGTTCCTAACGCAGAGTGAAGAAAGTGTGTTCCTAATGCTGAGTGAAGACAGTGCGTTCCTAATGCAAAGTGAAGACAGTGTGTTCCTAGAGAAGAGTGAAGACAGTGTGTTCATAGAGCAGAGTGAAGACAGTGTGTTCCTAATTCAGAGTGAGGACAGTGTGTTCCTAACGCAGAGTTTGGGGTTTGTGCATGGAGCAGAGGGAAGACAGTGTCTTCCTAGATCAGAGTGAAGACAGTATGTTCATAACGCAGAGTGAAGATAGTGTGTTCCTAGAGCAGAGTGAAGACAGTGTGTTCCTAGAGCAGAGTGAAGACAGTTTGTTCCTTATGCAGAGTGAAGACAATGTGTTCCTAATGCAGAGTGAAGACAGTGTGTTCCTAATGTAGAGTGAAGACAGTGTGTTACTAATGCAGTGTGAAGACAGTGTGTTCCTAATGCAGAGTGAAGACAGTGTGTTCCTAGAGCAGAGTGAATACAGTGTTTTCTTAGATCAGAGTGAAGACAGTGTGTTCCCAATGCAGAGGGAAGACAGTGTGTTCCTAATGCAGAGTGAAAACAGTGTGTTCTTAATGCTGAGTGAAGACAGTGAGTTCCTAATGCAGAGTGAAGACAGTGTGTTCCTAATGCAGAGTGAAGGCATTGTGCTCCTAGAGCAGAGTGAAAACAGTGTTTTCTTAACGCAGAGTAACGACAGTTTGTTCCTAGAGCAGAGTGAAGACAGTGTGCTACTAAAGCAGAGTGAAGATAGTGAGTTCCATATGAAGAGTGGAGACAGTGTGTTTCTAACGCAGAGTGAAGACAGTGTGTTCCTAGAGCAGAGTGAAGACAGTGTGTTCCTAAAGCAGAGTGAAGACAGTGTGTTCCTAAGGCAGAGTGAAGACAGTGTGTTCCTAGAGCAGAGTGAAGACAGTGTGTTCCTAACACAGAGTTACGGTGTATGTGCATGGAGCAGAGTGAAGACAGTGTGTTCCTAGAACAGAGTGAAGACAGTGTGTTAATAATGCAGAGTTGCAGTGTATGTGCATGGAGCAGAGGGAAGATAGTGTGTTCGTAAAGCAGAGTGAATGAGCGTGTTCCTAATGCAGAGTGAAGACAGTGTGTTCCTAGAGGAGAGTGAAGACACTGTATTCCTAATGCAGAGTGAAGACAGTATGTTCCTAGAGTAGAGTGAAAGCAGTGTGTTCCTAAAGCAGAGGTGCGGTATATGTGCATGGGGAAGAGTGAAGACAGTGAGTTCCTAACGCAGAGTGAAGACAGTGTGTTCCTAGAGCAGAGTGAAGACAATCTGTTCCTAGAGCAGAGTGAAGACAATGTGTTCCTAGAGAGAGTGAAGACAGTGTGTTCCTAGAGCAGACTGAAGACAGTGTGTTCCTAATGTAGAGTTGCTGTGTATGTGCATGGAGCAGAGTGAAGACAGTGTGTTCCTAATGCAGAGTGAAGACAGTGTGTTCCTAGAGCAGAGTGAAGAGACTGTGATCCTAATGCAGAGTGAAGACAGTGTGTTCCTAGAGCAGAGTGAAGACAGTGTGTTCCTAGAGCAGAGGGAAGACAGTGCGTTCCTAACGCAAAGTGAAGACAGTGTGTTCCTAATGCAGAGTGAAGACAGTGTGTTCATATGGCAGAGTTGCAGAGTATATGCATGGAGTAGAGTGATGACAGTGTATTCCTAGAGCAGAGTGAAGACAGTGTGTTCCTAGAGCAGAGTGAAGACAGTGTGTTCCTTATGCAGAGTGAAGACAGTTTGTTCCTAGAGCAGAGTGAAGACAGTGTGTTCCTAGAGCAGAGTGAAGACAGTGTGTTCCTTATGCAGAGTGAAGACAGTTTGTTCCTAGAGAAGAGTGAAGACAGTGTGTTGCTGGAGCAGAGTGAAGACAGTGTGTTATTAATGCAGAGTGAAGACAGTGTGATCCTAATGCAGAGTGAAGACAGTGTGTTCCTTCAGCAGAGTTAAGACAGTTGGATCTAATGCAGAGTGCAGACAGTGTGTTCCTAGTGCAGAGTGAAGACAGTGTGTTCCTAATGCAGAGTTGCAGTGTATATGCATGGAACAGAGTGAAGACAGTGTGTTCCTAGAGCAGAGTGAAGACAGTGTGTCCCTAATGCAGAGTTGCGGTGTATGTGCATGGAATAGAGTGAAGACAGTGTGTTCCTAATGAAGAGAGAAAACAGTGTGTTCCTAATGCAGAGTGAAGACAGAGTGTTCCTAGAGCAGAATCAAGACAGTGTGTCCTAACGCAGATTGAAGACAGTGTGTTCCTTCAGTAGAGTGAAGACATTGTGTTCCTAATGCAGAGTGAAGACAGTGTGTTCCTAATGCAGAATGTAGACAGTGTGTTCCTAATGCAGAGTGAAGACAGTGTGTTCCTAACGCAAAGTGAAGACAGTTTGTTCCTAGAGAAGAGTGAAGACAGTGTGTTGCTGGAGCAGAGTGAAGACAGTGTGTTACTAATGCAGAGTGAAGACAGTGTGATCCTAATGCAGAGTCAAGACTGTGTGTTCCTACAGCAGAGTTAAGACAGTTGGTTCTTAATGCAGAGTGCAGACAGTGTGTTCCTAGTGCAGAGTGAAGACAGTGTGTTCCTAATGCAGAGTTGCAGTGTATGTGCATGGAACAGAGTGAAGACAGTGTGTTCCTAGAGCAGAGTGAAGACAGTGTGTTCCTAATGCAGAGTTGCGGTGTATGTGCATGGAACAGAGTGAAGACTGTGTGTTCCTAAAGCAGAGAGAAAACAGTGTGTACCTAATGCAGAGTGAAGACAGTGTTTTCCTAGAGCAGAGTGAAGACAGTGTGTCCTAACGCAGATTGAAGACAGTGTGTTCCTACAGTAGAGTGAAGACAGTGTGTTCCTAATGCAGAATGTAGACAGTGTGTTCCTAATGCAGAATGAAGACAGTGTGTTCCTAACGCAGAGTTGCCGTGCATATGCGTGAAGCAGAGTGAAGACAGTGTCTTTCTAGAGCAGAGTGCAGACAGTGTGTTCCTAGAGTAGAGTGAAGACAGTGGTTCCTAATGCAGAGTTGCTGTGTATGTGCATGGTGCAGAGTGATGACAGTGTGTTCCTAACGCAGAGTGAAGACAGTGTGTTCCTAAAGCAGAGTGAAGACAGTGTGATCCTAATACAGATTGAAGACAGTGTGTTCCTAGAGGAGAGTGAAGACAGTGTGTTCCTAGAGCAGAGTGGAGACAGTGTGTTCCTAGAGCTGAGTGAAGACAGTTTGTTTCTAGAGAAGATTGAATACAGTGTGTTCCTAACGCAGAGTGAAGACAGTGTGTTCCAAATGCAGAGTGAAGACAGTGTGTTCCTAGACCAGAGTGAAGACAGTGTGTTCCTAACAAAGAGTGAGAAAGTGTGTTTCTAATGCAGAGTGAAGACAGTGTGTTCCTAATGCAGAATGAAGACAGTGTGTTCCTAATGCAGAGTCTAGACAGTGTGTTCCTAGAGCAGAGTTGCGTTTTATATGCATGGAGCAGAGTGAAGACAGTGTGTTCCTAAGGCAGAGTTGCGGAGTATATGCGTGGAGTAGAGTAAAGACAGTGTGTTCCTAGGGCAGAGTGAAGACAGTGTGTTCCTAGAGAAAAGTGAAGACAGTGTGTTCCTTATGCAGAGTGAAGACAGTGTGTTCCTAGTGCAGAGTGAAGACAGTTTGTTCCTAGAGAAGATTGAAGACAGTGTGTTCCTAATGCAGAGTGAAGACAGTGAGTTCCTTATGCAGAGTGAAGACAGTGTGTTCCTAATGCAGAGTGAAGACAGTGTGTTCCTAATGCAGAGTGAAGACAGTGTGTTAATAATGCAGTGTGAAGACAGTGTGTTCCTAATGCAGAGTGAAGACAGTGTGTTCCTAGAGCAGAGTGAATACAGTGTTTTCTTAGATCAGAGTGAAGACAGTGTGTTCCCAATGCAGAGGGAAGACAGTGTGTTCCTAATGCAGAGTGAAAACCGTGTGTTCCTAATGCTGAGTGAACAGTGAGTTCCTAATGCAGAGTGAAGACAGTGTGTTCCTAATGCAGAGTGAAGGCAGTGTGTTCCTAATGCAGAGTGAAGAAAGTGTGTTCCTAACGCAGAGTGAAGACAGTGTGCTCCTAGAGCAGAGTGATAACAGTGTTTTCTTAACGCAGAGTGACGACAGTTTGTTCCTAGAGCAGAGTGAAGACAGTGTGCTCCTAAAGCAGAGTGAAGATAGTGAGTTCCTAATGAAGAGTGAAGACAGTGTGTTTCTGACGCAGAGTAAAGAGAGTGTGTTCCTAGAGCAGAGTTAAGACAGTGTGTTCCTAAAGAAGAGTGAAGAAAGTGTGTTCCTAATGCAGAGTGAAGACAGTGTGTTCCTAGAGCAGAGTGAAGACAGTGTGTTCCTAACACAGAGTTACGGTGTATGTGCATGGAGCAGAGTGAAGACAGTGTGTTCCTAGAGCAGAGTGAAAACAGTGTGTTCCTAAAGCAGAGTTGCGGTGTATGTGCATGGGGCAGAGTGAAGACAGTGAGTTCCTAAAGCAGAGTGAAGTCAGTGTGTTCCTAGAGCAGAGTGAAGACAATCTGTTCCTAAAGCAGAGTGAAGACAATGTGTTCCTAGAGCAGAGTGAAGACAGTGTGTTCCTAGAGCAGAGTGAAGACAGTGTGTTCCTAATGCAGAGTTGCTGTGTATGTGCATGGAGCAGAGTAAAGACAGTGTGTTCCTAATGCAGAGTGAAGACAGTATGTTCCTTGAGCAGAGTGAAGAGACTGTGATCCTAATGCAGAGTGAAGACAGTGAGTTCCTAGAGCAGAGTGAAGACAGTGTGTTCCTAGAGAAGAGTGAAGACAGTGTGTTGCTGGAGCAGAGTGAAGACAGTGTGTTACTAATGCAGAGTGAAGACAGTGTGATCCTAATGCAGAGTGAAGACAGTGTGTCCCTCCAGCAGAGTTAAGACAAATGGTTCTTAATACAGAGTGCAGACAGTGTGTTCCTAGTGCAGAGTGAAGACAGTGTGTTCCTAATGCAGAGTTGCAGTGTATGTGCATGGAACAGAGTGAAGACAGTGTGTTCCTAAAGCAGAGTTGCGGTGTATGTGCATGGAACAGAGTGAAGACACTGTGTTCCTAATGCAGAGAGAAAACAGTGTGTTCCTAATGCAGAGTGAAGACAGTGTGTTCCTAGAGCAGAGTGAAGACTGTGTGTCCTAACGCAGATTGAAGACAGTGTGTTCCTACAGTAGAGTGAAGACATTGTGTTCCTAATGCAGAGTGAAGACAGTGTGTTCCTAATGCAGAATGTAGATAGTGTGTTCCTAATGCAGAGTGAAGACAGTGTGTTCCTAATGCAGAGTTGTGGTGCATATGCATGAAGCAGAGTGAAGACAGTGTCTTTCTAGTGCAGAATGAAGAGAGTATGTTCCTAATGCAGACTGAAGACAGTGTGTTCCTAGAGCAGAGTGAAGACAGTTTTTTCCTATAGAAGATTGAAGACAGTGTGTTCCTAATGCAGAGTGAAGACAGTGTGTTCCAAATGCAGAGTGAAGACAGTGTGTTCCTAGAGCAGAGTGAAGACAGTGTGTTCCTAACGAAGAGTGAAGACAGTGTGTTCCTAATGCAGAGTGAAGACAGTGTGTTCCTAATGCAGAGTGAAGACAGTGTGTTCCTAATGCAGAGTCTAGACATGTGTTCCTAGAGCAGAGTTGCGTTGTATATGCATGGAGTAGAGTGAAGACAGTGTGTTCCTAACGCAGAGTGAAGACAGTGTGTTCCTAGAGCAGAGTGAAGACAGTGTTTTCCTAAAGCAGAGTGAAGACAGTGTGTTCCTAATGCAGAGTGAAGACAGTGTGTTCCTAGAGCAGAGTGAAGACAGTGTGTTCCTAATGCAGAGTGAAGACAGTGTGTTCCTAATGCAGAGTGAAGGCAGTGTGTTCCTTATGCAGAGTCTAGCCATGTGTTCCTAACGCAGAGTTGCAGTGTATATGCATGGAGTAGAGTGAAGACAGTGTGTTCCTAACGCAGAGTGAAGACAGTGTGTTCCTAGAGCAGAGTGAAGACAGTGTGTTCCTAAAGCAGAGTGAAGACAGTATGTTCCTAATGCAGAATGAAAACTGTTTGTTCCTAGAGCAGAGTGAAGACAGTGTGTTCCTAATGCAGATTGAAGACTGTGTTCCTATAGCAGAGTTAAGAAAGTGTGTTCCAAGAGCAGAGTGAAGACAGTGTGTTCCTAACGCAAAGTTGCAGAGTATGTGCATGGAGCAGACTGAAGACAGTGTGTTCCTAATACAGAGTGAAGACAGTGTGTTTCTGATGCAGATTGAATACAGTGTTTGCCTAGAGCAGAGTTAAAACTGTGTGTTCCTGGAGCAGAGTGAAGACTGTGTGTTCCAAATGCAGAGTGAAGACAGTGTGTTCCTGATGCAGAGTGAAGACAGTGTGTTCCTGATGCAGAGTGAATACATTGTGTTCCTAATGCAGAGTGAAGACAGTGTGTTCCTAATGCAGTGTGAACACAGTGTGTTCGTAGAGCAGAGTTGCGGTGTATTTGCATGGAGCAGAGTGAAGACAGTGTGTTCCTAACACAGAGTTGCAGAGTATATGCATGAAGAAGAGTGAAGAGTGTGTGTTCCTAGAGCAGAGTGAAGACAGTGTGTTCCTAGAGCAGAGAGAAAACAGTGTGTTCCTAATGCAGAGTGAAGACTGTGTGTTCCTAACTCAGAGTGAAGACAGTGTGTTCCTAGAGCAGAGTGAAGACAGTGTGTTCTTAATGCAGAGTGCAGACAGTGTGTTCCTAGAGCAGAGTGAAGACAGTGTGTTCCTAACGCAGAGTTGGCATGTATGTGCATGCAGCAGAGTGAAGGCAGCGTGTTCCTAGAGCAGAGTGAAGACAGTGTGTTCCTAGAGCAGAGTGAAGAGAGTGTGCTCCTAAAGCAGATTGAAGACAATGAGTTCTTAATGAAGATTGAAGACAGTGTGTTTCTAACGCAGAGTGAATACAGTGAGTTCCTAGAGCAGAGTGAAGACAGTGTGTTCCTAATACAGAGTGAAGACAGTGTGTTCCTAAAGCCGAGTGAAGACAGTGTGATCCTAATGCAGAGTGAAGACAGTGTGTTCCAAGAGCAGAGTGAAGACAGTGGGTTCCTACAGCAGAGGGAAGACAGTGTGTTCCTAGAGCAGAGGGAAGACAGTGCGTTCTTAACGCAAAGTGAAGACAGAGTTCCTAATGCAGAGTGAAGACAGTGTGTTCATAAGGCAGAGTTGCGAAGTATATGCATGGAGTAGAGTGAAGACAGTGTGTTCCTAGAGCAGAGTGAAGACAGTGGTTCCTAACGCAGAGTTGCTGTGTATGTGCATGGAGCAGAGTGAAGACAGTGTGTTCCTAAAGCAGAGTGAAGACAGTGTGTTCCTAATGCAGAGTGAAGACAGTGTGTTCCTAATACAGAGTGAAGACAGTGTGTTCCTATAGCCGAGTGAAGACAGTGTGATCCTAATGCAGAGTGAAGACAGTGTGTTCCAAGAGCAGATGAAGACAGTGGGTTCCTAGAGCAGAGTGAAGACAGTGTGTTTCTTATGCAGTGTGAAGAGAGTGTGTTCCTAGAGCAAAGTGAAGACAGTGTGTTCCTAACGCAGAGTTAAGACAGTGTGTACCTAACTCAGAGTTGTGGCATATGAGCATGTAGCAGAGTGAAGACAATGTCTTCCTAGAGCAGAATGAAGACAGTATGTTCCTAACGCAGAGTGAAGACAGTGTATTCCTAGAGCAGAGTGAAGACAGTGCGTTCCTAATGCAAAGTGAAGACAATATGTTCCTAGAGCTGAGTGAAGACAGTGTGTTGCTCGAGCAGAGTGCAAACAGTGTGTTACTAATGCAGAGTGAAGACAGTGTGATCCTAATGCAGAGTGAAGACAGTGTGTTCCTAGAGCAGAGTGAAGACAGTGTGTTCCTAACGCAGAGTGAAGACAGTGTGTTCCTAGAGCAGAGTTAAGACAGTGTGTTCCTAATGCAGAGTGAAGACAGTGTGTTCCTAATGCAGAATGTAGACAGTGTGTTCCTACTGCAGAGTGAAGACAGTGTCTTCCTAGAGCAGAGTGAAAACAGTATGTTCCTAATGCAGACTGAAGACAGTGTGTTCCTAGTCAGAGTGAAGACAGTGTGTTCCTAGAGCAGAGTGAAGACAGTGTGTTCCTAGAGCAGAGTGAAGACAGTGTTTTCCTAGAGTAGATGGAAGACAGTGTGTTCCTACAGCAGAGTGAAGACAGTGTGTTCCTAACGCAGAGTGAAGACAGTGTGTTCCTAGAGCAGAGTGAAGACAGAGTGTTTCTTATGCAGAGTGAAGAGAATGTGTTCCTAGAGCAAAGTGAAGACAGTGTGTTCCTAACGCAGAGTTAAGACAGTGTGTTCCTAACGCAGAGTTGTGGCGTATGAGCATGGAGCAGAGTGAAGACAATGTCTTCCTAGAGCAGAATGAAGACAGTATGTTCCTAACGCAGAGTGAAAACAGTGTGTTCCTAGAGCAGAGTGAAGACAGTGCGTTCCTAATGCAAAGTGAAGACAATGTGTTCCTAGAGCAGAGTGAAGACAGTGTGTTGCTTGAGCAGAGTGAAAACAGTGTGTTACTAATGCAGAGTGAATACAGTGTGATCCTAATGCAGAGTGAAGACAGTGTGTTCCTAGAGGAGAGTGAAGACTGTGTGTTCCTACGCAGAGTGAAGACAGTGTGTTCCTAGAGCAGAGTTAAGACTGTGTGTTCCTAATGCAGAGTGAAGACAGTGTGTTCCTAATGCAGAATGTAGACAGTGTGTTCCTACTGCAGACTGAAGACAGTGTCTTCCTAGAGCAGAGTGAAGACAGTATGTTCCTAATGCAGACTGAAGACAGTGTGTTCCTAGAGCAGAGTGAAGACAATGTGTTCCTAACGAAGAGTGAAGACAGTGTGTTCCTAACACAGAGTTGCTGTGTGTGTGCATGGAGCAGAGTGAAGACAGTGTGTTCCTAAAGCAGAGTGAAGACAGTGTGTTCCTAGAGCAGAGTGAAGACAGTGTTTTCCTAATGCAGAGTGAAGACAGTGTGTTCCTAGAGCAGAGTGAAGACAGTGTGTTCCTAGAGCAGAGGGAAGACAGTGTTTTCCTAGAGCAGAGGGAAGACAGTGTGTTCCTAATGCAGAATGAAGACAGTGTGTGCCTAAAGCAGAGTTAAGAAAGTATGTTCCTAGAGCACAGTGAAGACAGTGTGTTCCTAACGCAGAGTTGCAGAGTATGTGCATGGAGCAGAGTGAAGACAGTGTGTTCCTAATACAGAGTGAAGACAGTGTGTTCCTGATGCAGATTGAATACAGTGTTTGCCTAGAGCAGAGTTAAAGCTGTGTGTTCCTGGAGCAGAGTGAAGACAGTGTGTTCCTAACGCAGATTTGCGGAGAATGTGCATGGAGCAAAGTGAAGACAGTGTGTTCCTAATGCAGAGTGAAGACAGTGTGTTCCTGATGCAGAGTGAAGACATTGTGTTCCTAATGCAGAGTGAAGACAGTGTGTTCTTAATGCAGAGTGAAGACAGTGTGTCCCTAGAGCAGAGTTGCGGTGTATTTGCATGGAGCAGAGTGAAGACAGTGTGTTCCTGACACAGAGTTGCGGAGTATATGCATGAAGAAGAGTGAAGACAGTGTGTTCCTAGAGCAGAGAAAAGACAGTGTGTTCCTAGAGCAGAGTGAAGACAGTGTGTTCGTAATGCAGAGTGAAGACTGTGTGTTCCTAACTCAGATTGAAGACAGTGTGTTCCTAGAGCAGAGTGAAGACAGTATGGTCCTAACGCAGAGTGAAGACAGTGTGTTCCTAGAGCAGAGTGCAGACAATGTGTTCCTAACGAAGAGTGAAGACAGTGTGTTCCTAACACAGAGTTGCTGTGTGTGTGCATGGAGCAGAGTGAAGACAGTGTGTTCCTAAAGCAGAGTGAAGACAGTGTGTTCCTAGAGCAGAGGGAAGACAGTGTTTTCCTAGAGCAGAGGGAAGACAGTGCTTTCCTAAAGCAAAGTGAAGACAGTGTGTTCCTAATGCAGAGTGAAGACAGTGTGTTCATAAGGCAGAGTTGCGAAGTATATGCATGGAGTAGAGTGAAGACAGTGTGTTCTTATAGCAAAGTGAAGACAGTGTGTTCCTAACGCAGAGTTAAGACAGTGTGTTCCTAATGCAGAGTTGTGGCATATGAGCATGTGGCAGAGTGAAGACAATGTCTTCCTAGAGCAGAATGAAGACAGTATGTTCCTAATGCAGAGTGAAGACAGTGTGTTCCTAACGCAGAGTTGCAGTGTATGTGCATGGAGTAGACTGAGGACTGTGTGTTAATAAAGCAGAGTGAAGAAATTGACTTCCTAATGCAGAGTGAAGAGAGTGTTTTCCTAGAGCAGAGTGAAGACACTGTGTTCCTAACGCAGAGTGAAGAGAGTGTGTTCCTAGAGCAGAGTGAAGACAGTGTGTTCCTAATTCAGAGTGAAGACAGTGTGTTCCTAACGCAGATTGAAGACAGTGTGTTCTTAACGCAGAGTTGCAGTGTATGTGCATGGAGCAGAGTTAAGACAGTGTTTTCCTAATGCAGAGTGAAGACAGTGTGTTCCTAATGCAGAGTTGCGGTGCATATGCATGTAGCAGAGTGAAGACAATGTCTTCCTAGAGCAGAATGAAGACAGTATGTTCCTAACGCAGAGTGAAGACAGTGTGTTCCTAGAGCAGAGTGAAGACAGTGCGTTCCTAATGCAAAGTGAAGACAATATGTTCCTAGAGCTGAGTGAAGACAGTGTGTTGCTCGAGCAGAGTGCAAACAGTGTGTTACTAATGCAGAGTGAAGACAGTGTGATCCTAATGCAGAGTGAAGACAGTGTGTTCCTAGAGCAGAGTGAAGACAGTGTGTTCCTAACGCAGAGTGAAGACAGTGTGTTCCTAGAGCAGAGTTAAGACAGTGTGTTCCTAATGCAGAGTGAAGACAGTGTGTTCCTAATGCAGAATGTAGACAGTGTGTTCCTACTGCAGAGTGAAGACAGTGTCTTCCTAGAGCAGAGTGAAAACAGTATGTTCCTAATGCAGACTGAAGACAGTGTGTTCCTAGTCAGAGTGAAGACAGTGTGTTCCTAGAGCAGAGTGAAGACAGTGTGTTCCTAGAGCAGAGTGAAGACAGTGTTTTCCTAGAGTAGATGGAAGACAGTGTGTTCCTACAGCAGAGTGAAGACAGTGTGTTCCTAACGCAGAGTGAAGACAGTGTGTTCCTAGAGCAGAGTGAAGACAGAGTGTTTCTTATGCAGAGTGAAGAGAATGTGTTCCTAGAGCAAAGTGAAGACAGTGTGTTCCTAACGCAGAGTTAAGACAGTGTGTTCCTAACGCAGAGTTGTGGCGTATGAGCATGGAGCAGAGTGAAGACAATGTCTTCCTAGAGCAGAATGAAGACAGTATGTTCCTAACGCAGAGTGAAGACAGTGTGTTCCTAGAGCAGAGTGAAGACAGTGCGTTCCTAATGCAAAGTGAAGACAATGTGTTCCTAGAGCAGAGTGAAGACAGTGTGTTGCTTGAGCAGAGTGAAAACAGTGTGTTACTAATGCAGAGTGAATACAGTGTGATCCTAATGCAGAGTGAAGACAGTGTGTTCCTAGAGGAGAGTGAAGACTGTGTGTTCCTAACGCAGAGTGAAGACAGTGTGTTCCTAGAGCAGAGTTAAGACTGTGTGTTCCTAATGCAGAGTGAAGACAGTGTGTTCCTAATGCAGAATGTAGACAGTGTGTTCCTACTGCAGACTGAAGACAGTGTCTTCCTAGAGCAGAGTGAAGACAGTATGTTCCTAATGCAGACTGAAGACAGTGTGTTCCTAGAGCAGAGTGAAGACAATGTGTTCCTAACGAAGAGTGAAGACAGTGTGTTCCTAACACAGAGTTGCTGTGTGTGTGCATGGAGCAGAGTGAAGACAGTGTGTTCCTAAAGCAGAGTGAAGACAGTGTGTTCCTAGAGCAGAGTGAAGACAGTGTTTTCCTAATGCAGAGTGAAGACAGTGTGTTCCTAGAGCAGAGTGAAGACAGTGTGTTCCTAGAGCAGAGGGAAGACAGTGTTTTCCTAGAGCAGAGGGAAGACAGTGTGTTCCTAATGCAGAATGAAGACAGTGTGTGCCTAAAGCAGAGTTAAGAAAGTATGTTCCTAGAGCAGAGTGAAGACAGTGTGTTCCTAACGCAGAGTTGCAGAGTATGTGCATGGAGCAGAGTGAAGACAGTGTGTTCCTAATACAGAGTGAAGACAGTGTGTTCCTGATGCAGATTGAATACAGTGTTTGCCTAGAGCAGAGTTAAAGCTGTGTGTTCCTGGAGCAGAGTGAAGACAGTGTGTTCCTAACGCAGATTTGCGGAGAATGTGCATGGAGCAAAGTGAAGACAGTGTGTTCCTAATGCAGAGTGAAGACAGTGTGTTCCTGATGCAGAGTGAAGACATTGTGTTCCTAATGCAGAGTGAAGACAGTGTGTTCTTAATGCAGAGTGAAGACAGTGTGTCCCTCGAGCAGAGTTGCGGTGTATTTGCATGGAGCAGAGTGAAGACAGTGTGTTCCTGACACAGAGTTGCGGAGTATATGCATGAAGAAGAGTGAAGACAGTGTGTTCCTAGAGCAGAGTGAAGACAGTGTGTTCCTAGAGCAGAGTGAAGACAGTGTGTTCCTAATGCAGAGTGAAGACTGTGTGTTCCTAACTCAGATTGAAGACAGTGTGTTCCTAGAGCAGAGTGAAGACAGTATGGTCCTAACGCAGAGTGAAGACAGTGTGTTTCTAGAGCAGAGTGAAGACAATGTGTTCCTAACGAAGAGTGAAGACAGTGTGTTCCTAACACAGAGTTGCTGTGTGTGTGCATGGAGCAGAGTGAAGACAGTGTGTTCCTAAAGCAGAGTGAAGACAGTGTGTTCCTAGAGCAGAGGGAAGACAGTGTTTTCCTAGAGCAGAGGGAAGACAGTGCTTTCCTAAAGCAAAGTGAAGACAGTGTGTTCCTAATGCAGAGTGAAGACAGTGTGTTCATAAGGCAGAGTTGCGAAGTATATGCATGGAGTAGAGTGAAGAGAGTGTGTTCTTATAGCAAAGTGAAGACAGTGTGTTCCTAACGCAGAGTTAAGACAGTGTGTTCCTAATGCAGAGTTGTGGCATATGAGCATGTAGCAGAGTGAAGACAATGTCTTCCTAGAGCAGAATGAAGACAGTATGTTCCTAATGCAGAGTGAAGACAGTGTGTTCCTAACGCAGAGTTGCAGTGTATGTGCATGGAGTAGACTGAGGACTGTGTGTTAATAAAGCAGAGTGAAGAAATTGACTTCCTAATGCAGAGTGAAGAGAGTGTTTTCCTAGAGCAGAGTGAAGACACTGTGTTCCTAACGCAGAGTGAAGAGAGTGTGTTCCTAGAGCAGAGTGAAGACAGTGTGTTCCTAATTCAGAGTGAAGACAGTGTGTTCCTAACGCAGATTGAAGACAGTGTGTTCTTAACGCAGAGTTGCAGTGTATGTGCATGGAGCAGAGTTAAGACAGTGTTTTCCTAATGCAGAGTGAAGACAGTGTGTTCCTAATGCAGAGTTGCGGTGCATATGCATGTAGCAGAGTGAAGACAGTGTCTTCCTAGAGCAGAGTGAAGACAGTATGTTCCTATCGCAGAGTGAAGACAGTGTTTTCCTAAGGCAGAATTAAAGTGTATGTGCATGGAGCAGAGTGAAGATATTGTGTTCCTAGAGCAGAGTGAAGACAGTGCGTTCCTAGAGGAGAGTGAAGACAGTGTGTTGCTAACGAAGAGTTAAGACAGTGTGTTCCTAATGCAGAGTGAACAGTGTGTTCCTAGAGCAGAGTGAAGACAGGTTGTTCTTAATGCAGAGTGCAGATAGTGTGTTCCTAGAGCAGAGTGAAGACAGTGTGTTCCTAATGCAGAGTGAAGACATTGTGTTCCTAAGGCAGAGTTGCGGTGCATATGCATGAAGCAGAGTGAAGACAGTGTGTTCCTAGAGCAGAGTGAAGACAGTGTGTTCCTCACGAAGAGTGAAGACAGTGTGTTCCTAACACAGAGTTGCCGTGTATGTGCATGGAGCAGAGTGAAGACAGTGTGTTCCTAACGCAGAGTGAAGACAGTGTGGTCCTAGGGCAGAGTGAAGACATTGTGATCCTAATGCAGAGTGAAGACAGTGTGTTCCTAGAGCAGAGTGAAGACAGTGTGTTCCTAGAGCAGAGGGAAGACAGTGTTTTCCTAATATAGAGTGAAGACAGTGTGTTCTTAATGCAGAGTTGCCGTGCATATGAATGTAGCACAGTGAAGACATTGTTTTCCTTGAGCAGAGTGAAGACAGTATGTTCCTAACGCAGAGTGAAGACAGTGTGTTCCTAGAGAAGAATGAAGACAGTTTGTTACTAACGCAGAGTGAAGACAGTGTTTTCCTAAGGCACAGTTCCAGTGTATGTGCATGGAGCAGAGTGAAGACATTGTGTTCCTAGAGCAGAGTGAAGACAGTGCGTTCCTAGAGGAGAGTAAAGACAGCATGTTGCTAACGAAGAGTTAAGACAGTGTGTTCCTAAGGCAGAGTTGCTGTGTATGTGCATTGAGCAGAGTGAAGGCAGTGTGTTCCTAACGCAGAGTGAAGACAGTATGTTCCTAGAGCTGAGTGAACACAGTGTGATCCTAATGCAGAGTGAAGACAGTGTGTTCCTAGAGCAGAGTGAAGAAAGTGAGTTCCTAATGCAGAGTGAAGACACTGTGTTCCTAAAGCAGAGTGAAGATAATGTGTTCCTTACGCAGAGTTGCGGTGTATGTGCATGGAGCAGAGTGAAGAGGAGTGTGTTCCTAGAGCACAGTGAAGACAGTGATTTCCTAACGCAAAGTGAAGACAGTGTCTTCATAGAGCAGAGTGAATACAATGTGTTCCTAGAGCAGAGTGAAGACCTTTTGTTCCTAAGGCAGAGTTGCGGTGTATGTGCATGGAGCAGAGTGAAGCCAGTGTGTTCCTAAGGCAGAGTGAAGACAGTGTGTTCCTAATGAAGAATGAAGACTGTGTTCCTATAGCAGAGTGAAGACAATTTGTTTTTAGAGCAGAGTGAAGACAGTGTGTTCCTAGAGCAGAGTGAATACAGTGTGTTCCTAATGCAGCATTGCGGTTTATGAGCATGGAGCAGTTTGAAGACAGTGTGTTCCTAACGCAGAGTGAAGACAGTGTGTTCCTAACACAGAGTTGTGGCGTATGTGAATGGAGCAGAGTGAAGACAGTGTCATCCTAGAGCAGAGTGAAGACAGTATGTTCCTAACGCAGAATGAAGACAGTGTGTTCCTAGAGCAGAGTGAAGAATGTGTGTTCCTAGAGCAGAGTGAAGACAGTGTGTTTCTTATGCAGAGTGAAGACAGTGTGTTGCTGGAGCAGAGTGAAGACAGTGTGTTCCTAATGCAGAGTGAAGACAGTGTGTTCCTAGAGCAGAGTGAAGACAGTGTGTTCCTAACACAGAGTGAAGACAGTGTGTTCCTAATGCAG
This sequence comes from Microtus pennsylvanicus, assembly GCF_037038515.1. Classification (NCBI taxonomy): domain Eukaryota; kingdom Metazoa; phylum Chordata; class Mammalia; order Rodentia; family Cricetidae; genus Microtus; species Microtus pennsylvanicus. The sequence continues at coordinate 3,486,846 of NC_134583.1, forward strand.
AGTGAAGACAGTGTGTTCTTAATGCAGAGTGAAGACAGCCTGTTCCTAGAGCAGAGTTGCGGTGTATTTGCATGGAGCAGAGGGAAGACAGTGTGTTCCTAACACAGAGTTGGGGAGTATATGCATGAAGAAGAGTGAAGACAGTGTGTTCCTAGAGCAGAGTGAAGACAGTGTTTTTCTAGAGCAGAGTGAAGACAGTGTGTTCCTACAGCAGAGGGAAGACAGTGTTTTCATAGAGCAGAGGTAAGACAATGTTTTCCTAGAACAGAGGGAAGACAGTGCGATCCTCACGCAAAGTGAAGGCAGTGTGTTCCTAATGCAGAGTGAAGAAGAGTGTGTTCCTAAGGCAGAGTTGCGGAGTATATGCATGGAGTAGAGTGAAGACAGTGTGTTCCTAGAGCAGAGTGAAGACAGTGTGTTCCTAGAGCAGAGTGAAGACAGCGTGTTCCTATTGCAGAGTGAAGACAGTGTGTTCTTAAAGCAGAGTGCAGACAGTATCTTCCTAGAGCAGAGTGAAGACAGTGTGTTCCTAACGCAGAGTTGCAGTGTATGTGCATGGAGCAGAGTGAAGACAGTGTGTTCCTAGAGCAGAGTGAAGGCAGTGTGTTCCTAAGGCAGAGTTGCGGTGTATGTGCATGGAGTAGAGTGAGGACTGTGTGTTAATAATGCAGAGTGAAGAAATTGACTTCGTAATGCAGAGTGAAGACAGTGTTTTCCTAGAGCAGAGTGAAGACACTGTGTTCCTAACGCAGAGTGAAGACAGTGTGTACCTAGGGCAGAGTGAAGACAGTGTGTTCCTAATTCAGAGTGAAGACAGTGTGTTCCTAACGCAGATTGAAGACAGTGTGTTCTTAACGCAGAGTTGCAGTGTATGTGCATGGAGCAGAGTTAAGACAGTGTGTTCCTGATGCAGAGTGAAGACAGTGTGTTCCTAAAGCAGAGTGAAGACAGTGTGTTCCTAGAGCAGAGTGAAGACAGTGTGTTCCTAGAGCAGAGTGAAGACAGTGTGTTCCTAATGCAGAGTGAAGACAGTGTGTTCCTAGAGCAGAGTGAATACAGTGTGTTCCTAACGCAGAGTTGCGGTGTATGTATGTGCATGGAGCAGTGTGAAGACAATGTGTTTTTAGAGCAGAGTGAAAACAGTGTGTTCCTAGAGCAGAGTGAAGACAGTGTGTTCTTAATGCAGAGTGCAGACAGTATGTTCCTAGAGCAGAGTGAAGACAGTGTGTTCCTAACGCGGAGTTGCGGTGTATGTGCATGGAGCAGAGTGAAGACAGTGTGTTCCTAGAGCAGAGTGAAGGCAGTGTGTTCCTAACGCAGAGTTGCTGTGTATGTGCATGGAGCAGAGTGAAGACAGTATGTTAATAATGCAGAGTGAAGAAAGTGAGTTCCTAATGCAGAGTGAAGACAGTGTGTTCCTAGAGCAGAGTGAAGACACTGTGTTCCTAACACAGAGTGAAGACAGTGTGTTCTTAGAGCAGAATGAAGACAGTGTGTTCCTATTGCAGAGTGAAGACAGTGTGTTCCTAATGCAGAGTGAAGACAGTGTGTTCCTAATGCAGAGTTGCAGTGTATGTGCATGGAGCAGAGTGAAGACAGTGTGTTCCTAGAGCAGAGTGAAGACAGTGTGTTGCTGGAGCAGATTGAAGACAGTGTGTTCCTAATGCAGAGTGAAGACAGTGTGTTCCTAGAGCAGAGTGAAGACAGTGTGTTCCTAACACAGAGTGAAGACAGTGTGTTCCTAATGCAGAGTGAAGACAGTGTGTTCTTAATGCAGAGTGAAGACAGCCTGTTCCTAGAGCAGAGTTGCGGTGTATTTGCATGGAGCAGAGGGAAGACAGTGTGTTCCTAACACAGAGTTGGGGAGTATATGCATGAAGAAGAGTGAAGACAGTGTGTTCCTAGAGCAGAGTGAAGACAGTGTTTTTCTAGAGCAGAGTGAAGACAGTGTGTTCCTGCAGCAGAGGGAAGACAGTGTTTTCATAGAGCAGAGGTAAGACAATGTTTTCCTAGAACAGAGGGAAGACAGTGCGATCCTCACGCAAAGTGAAGACAGTGTGTTCCTAATGCAGAGTGAAGAAGAGTGTGTTCCTAAGGCAGAGTTGCGGAGTATATGCATGGAGTAGAGTGAAGACAGTGTGTTCCTAGAGCAGAGTGAAGACAGTGTGTTCCTAGAGCAGAGTGAAGACAGTGTGTTCCTATTGCAGAGTGAAGACAGTGTGTTCTTAAAGCAGAGTGCAGACAGTATCTTCCTAGAGCAGAGTGAAGACAGTGTGTTCCTAACACAGAGTTGCAGTGTATGTGCATGGAGCAGAGTGAAGACAGTGTGTTCCTAGAGCAGAGTGAAGGCAGTGTGTTCCTAAGGCAGAGTTGCGGTGTATGTGCATGGAGTAGAGTGAGGACTGTGTGTTAATAATGCAGAGTGAAGAAATTGACTTCCTAATGCAGAGTGAAGACAGTGTGTTCCTAGAGCAGAGTGCAGACACTGTGTTCCTAAGGCAGAGTGAAGACAGTGTGTACCTAGGGCAGAGTGAAGACAGTGTGTTCCTAATTCAGAGTGAAGACAGTGTGTTCCTAACGCAGATTGAAGACAGTGTGTTCTTAACGCAGAGTTGCAGTGTATGTGCATGGAGCAGAGTTAAGACAGTGTGTTCCTAATGCAGAGTGAAGACAGTGTGTTCCTAAAGCAGAGTGAAGACAGTGTGTTCCTAGAGCAGAGTGAAGACAGTGTGTTCCTAGAGCAGAGTGAAGACAGTGTGTTCCTAATGCAGAGTGAAGACTGTGTGTTCGTAACTCAGATTGAAGACAGTGTGTTCCTAGAGCAGAGTGAAGACAGTATGTTCCTAACGCAGAGTGAAGACAGTGTGATCCTAGAGCAGAATGAAGACAGTGTGTTCCTAACGCAGAGTTGCTGTGTATGTGCATTGAGCAGAGTGAAGACAGTGTGTTCCTAATGCAGAGTGAAGACAGTGTGTTCCTAGAGCAGAGTTAAGACAATGCGATACTAATGCAGAGTGAAGACAGTGTGTTCCTAGAGCAGAGTGAAGACAGTGTGTTCCTACAGCAGAGGGAAGACAGTGTTTTCATAGAGCAGAGGTAAGACAATGTTTTCCTAGAACAGAGGGAAGACAGTGCGATCCTCACGCAAAGTGAAGGCAGTGTGTTCCTAATGCAGAGTGAAGAAGAGTGTGTTCCTAAGGCAGAGTTGCGGAGTATATGCATGGAGTAGAGTGAAGACAGTGTGTTCCTAGAGCAGAGTGAAGACAGTGTGTTCCTAGAGCAGAGTGAAGACAGCGTGTTCCTATTGCAGAGTGAAGACAGTGTGTTCTTAAAGCAGAGTGCAGACAGTATCTTCCTAGAGCAGAGTGAAGACAGTGTGTTCCTAACGCAGAGTTGCAGTGTATATGCATGGAGCAGAGTGAAGACAGTGTGTTCCTAGAGCAGAGTGAAGGCAGTGTGTTCCTAAGGCAGAGTTGCGGTGTATGTGCATGGAGTAGAGTGAGGACTGTGTGTTAATAACGCAGAGTGAAGAAATTGACTTCGTAATGCAGAGTGAAGACAGTGTTTTCCTAGAGCAGAGTGAAGACACTGTGTTCCTAACGCAGAGTGAAGACAGTGTGTACCTAGGGCAGAGTGAAGACAGTGTGTTCCTAATTCAGAGTGAAGACAGTGTGTTCCTAACGCAGATTGAAGACAGTGTGTTCTTAACGCAGAGTTGCAGTGTATGTGCATGGAGCAGAGTTAAGACAGTGTGTTCCTGATGCAGAGTGAAGACAGTGTGTTCCTAAAGCAGAGTGAAGACAGTGTGTTCCTAGAGCAGAGTGAAGACAGTGTGTTCCTAGAGCAGAGTGAAGACAGTGTGTTCCTAATGCAGAGTGAAGACAGTGTGTTCCTAGAGCAGAGTGAATACAGTGTGTTCCTAACGCAGAGTTGCGGTGTATGTATGTGCATGGAGCAGTGTGAAGACAATGTGTTTTTAGAGCAGAGTGAAAACAGTGTGTTCCTAGAGCAGAGTGAAGACAGTGTGTTCTTAAGGCAGAATTGCGGTTTATGTGCATGGAGCAATTTGAAGACAGTGTGTTCCTAATGCAGAGTGAAGACAGTGTGTTCCTAATACAGAGTTGTGGCATATGTGCATGGAGCAGAGTGAAGACAGTGTCATCCTACAGCAGAGTGAAGACAGTGTGTTCCTAGAGCAGAGTGAAGACGGTGTGTTCCTGGAGCAGAGTGAAGACAGTGTGTTCCTAATGCAGATTGAAGACAGTGTGTTCTTAACGCAGAGTTGCAGTGTATGTGCATGGAGCAGAGTTAAGACAGTGTTTTCCTAATGCAGAGTGAAGACAGTGTGTTCTTAACGCAGAGTTGCGGTGCATATGCATGTAGCAGAGTGAAGAAAGTGTCTTCCTAGAGCAGAGTGAAGACTGTATGTTCCTAACGCAGAGAGAAGATAGTGTGTTCCTAGAGCAGAATGAAGACAGTGTGTTCCTAAAGCAGAGTGAAGACAGTGTTTTCCTCAGGCAGAGTGCCAGTGTATGTGCATGGAGCAGAGTGAAGACATTGTGTTCTTAGAGCAGAGTGAAGACAATGCGTTCCTAGAGGAGAGTGAAAACAGTGTGTTCCTAACGAAGAGTTAAGACAATGTGTTCCTAACGCAGAGTTGCTGTGTATGTGCATTGAGCAGAGTGAAGGTAGTGTGTTTTTAACGCAGAGTGAAGACAGTGTGTTCCTAGAGCAGAGGGAAGACAGTGCTTTCCTAACGCAAAGTGAAGACAGTGTGTTCCTAATGCAGAGTGAAGACAGTGTGTTCCTAAGGCAGAGTTGCGGAGTATATGCATGGAGTAGAGTGAAGACAGTGTGTTCCTAGAGCAGAGTGAAGACAGTGTGTTCCTAGAGCAGAGTTAAGACAGTGTGTTCCTATTGCAGAGTGAATACAGTGTGTTCTTAAAGCAGAGTGCAGACAGTATGTTCCTAGAGCAGAGTGAAGACAGTGTGTTCCTAAGGCAGAGTTGCGGTGTATGTGCATGGAGCAGAGTGAAGACAGTGTGTTCCTAGAGCAGAGTGAAGGTAGTGTGTTCCTAACGCAGAGTGAAGACTGTGTGTTCCTAACGCAGATTGAAGACAGTGTGTTCTTAAGAAGAGTTGTGGTGTATATGCATGAAGCAGAGTTAAGACAGTGTGTTCCTAATGCAGAGTGAAGACAGTGTGTTCCTAGAACAGAGTGAAGACAGTGTGTTCCTAGAGCAGAGTGAAGACAGTGTGTTCCTAATGCAGAGTGAAGACAGTGTGTTCCTAGAGCAGAGTGAATACAGTGTGTTCCTAATGCTACTCTGCGTTAGGAACACACTGTCTTCACTCTGCATTAGGAACACCTGTATTCACTCTGCATTAGGAACACACTGTCTTCACTCTGCTATAGGAAAACACTGTCTTCACTCTGTGTTAGGAACCCACTGTCTTCACTCTGCTCTAGGAACACACTATCTTTCCTATGCTCTAGGAAAACACTGTCTTCCCTCTGCTCTAGGAACTCACTGTCTTCACTCTCGTCTAGGAACACACTGTCTTCCCTCTGCATTAGGATCACACTGTATTCACTCTGCTGTAGGAACACACTGTCTCACTCTGCTCTAGGAACACACTGTCTTCACTCTGCTCCATGCACATACACAGCAACTCTGCGTTAGGAACATACTATCTTCACTCTGCTCTAGGAACACACTGTCTTCACTCTGCATTAGTATCACAATGTCTTCACTCTGCTCTAGGAACACACTGTCTTCACTCTGCATTAGGAACACGCTCTTTCACTCTGCGTTACGAATACACTTCTTCACTCTGCTCAATGCACATACAATGCAACTCTGCATTAGTAACACACTGTCTTCACTCTGCTCTAATAACACACTGTCTTCACTCTGCTCCATGCACATACACCGTAACTCTGTGTTAGGAACACACTGTCTTCACTCTGCTCTAGGAACACACTGTCTTCACTCTGCATTAGGAACAAACTGTCTTCACTCTGTTTTAGGAACACACTGTCTTAACTCTGCTCTAGGAACACACTGTCTTTACTCTGCCTTAGAAACACACTGTCTTCACTCTTCATTAGGAACTCACTATCTTCACTCTGCTTTAGGAGCACACTGTCTTCACTCTGCGTTATGAACACACTTTCTTCACTCTGTATTAGGAACAAACTGTCTTCACTCTCTTCTAGGAACACACTTCCTTCACTCTGCATTAGGAACACACTGTCTTCACTCTGCATTAGGAACTCACTGTTCACTCAGCATTAGGAACACACTGTTTTCACTCTGCATTAGGAACACACTGTCTTCCCTCTGCATTGGGAACACACTGTCTTCACTCTGATCTAAGAAAACACTGTATTCACTCTGCTCTAGGAACACACTGTCTTCACTCTGCATTAGGAACACACTGTCTTCACACTGCATTATTAACACACTGTCTTCACTCTGCATTAGGAACACACTGTCTTCACTCTGCATTAGGAAAACACTGTCTTTACTCTGCTATAGGAAAACACTGTCTTCACTCTGTGTTAGGAACCCACTGTCTTCACTCTGCTCTAGGAACACACTATCTTTCCTATGCTCTAGGAAAACACTGTCTTCCCTCTGCTCAAGGAACAAACTGTCTTCACTCTCCTCTAGGAACACACTGTCTTCACTCTGCTCCATGCACATACACAGCAACTCTGCGTTAGGAACACACTATCTTCACTCTGCTCTAGGAACACACTGTCTTCACTCTGCATTAGTATCACAATGTCTTCACTCTGCTCTAGGAACACACTGTCTTCACTCTGCATTAGGAACACACTGTCTTCACTCTGCTCTAGGAACACACTGTCTTCACTCTGCATTAGGAACACACTGTCTTCACTCTGCGTTAGGAACACACTGTCTTCACTCTATTCCATGCATATACAACGCAACTCTGCTCTAGGAACACATGTCTAGACTCTGCATTAGGAACACACTGTCTTCACTCTGCATTAGGAACACACTGTCTTCACTCTGCATTAGGAACACACTGTCTTCACTCTTCGTTAGGAACACACTGTCTTCACTCTGCTCTAGGAACACACTGTCTTCACTCTGCATTTGGAACACACTGTCTTCACTCTGCATTAGGAACACACTGTCTTCAATCTTCTATAGGAAAAAACTGTCTTCACTCTGCTCTAGGAACACACTGTCTTCAGTCTGCATTAGGAACATACTGTCTTCATTCTGCACTAGAAAGACACTGTCTTCACTCTGCTTCATGCATATGCACCACAACTCTGCGTTAGGAACACACTGTCTTCACTCTGCATTAGGAACACACTATCTACATTCTGCAATAGGAACACACTGTCTTCACTCTGAATTAGGAACACAATGTCTTCACTCTACTGTAGGAACACACTGTCTTCAATCTGCGTTAGGACACACAGTCTTCACTCTGCTCTAGGAACACACTGTCTTCACTCTGCATTAGGAACACACTGTTTTCTCTCTGCATTAGGAACACAGTGTCTTCACTCTGTTCCATGCACATACACCGCAACTCTGCATTAGGAACACACTGTCTTCACTCTGCTCTAGGAACACACTGTCTTCACTCTGTTCCATGCACATACACTGCAACTCTGCATTAGGAACACACTGTCTGCACTCTGTATTAGGATCACAGTCTCTTCACTCTGCTCTAGGAACATACTGTCTTCACTCTGCATTAGGAACACACTGTCTTCACTCTGCTCCATGCACATACACAGCAACTCTGCATTAGGAACACACTGTCTTCACTCTGCTCTAGGAACACACTGTCTTTACTCTGCTCTAGGAATACATTGCCTTCACTCTGCTCTAGGAACAGATTGTCTTCACTCTGCTCTAGGAACACACTGACTTCACTCTGCTTTAGGAACTCACTGTCTTCACTCTGCCCCATGCACATACACCGCAACTCTGCTTTAGGAACACACTGTTTTCACTCTACTCTAGGAACATACTGTCTTCACTCTGCATTAGGAACACACTGTCTTCACTCTCCTCTAGGAATACACTGTCTTCAGTCTGCATTAGGAACACGCTCTTTCACTCTGCGTTACGAATACACTATCTTCACTCTGCTCAATGCACATACAACGCAACTCTGCATTAGTAACACACTGTCTTCACTCTGCTCTAATAACACACTGTCTTCACTCTGCTCCATGCACATACACCGTAACTCTGTGTTAGGAACACACTGTCTTCACTCTGCTCTAGGAACACACTGTCTTCACTCTGCATTAGAAACACACTGTCTTCACTCTGCTTTAGGAACACACTGTCTTAACTCTGCTCTAGGAACACACCGTCTTTACTCTGTGGTAGAAACACACTGTCTTCACTCTTCATTAGGAACTCACTATCTTCACTCTGCTTTAGGAGCACACTGTCTTCACTCTGCTCTAGGAACAAACTGTCGTCACTCTGCATTAAGAAAACACTGTTTTCACTCTGCTCTAGGAGCACACTGTCTTCACTCTGCGTTAGGAACACACTTTCTTCACTCTGTATTAGGAACAAACTGTCTTCACTCTCTTCTAGGAACACACTGCCTTCACTCTGCATTAGGAACACACTGTGTTCACTCTGCATTAGGAACTCACTGTTCACTCAGCATTAGGAACACACTGTTTTCACTCTGCCTTAGGAACACACTGTCTTCCCTCTGCATTGGGAACACACTGTCTTCACTCTGATCTAAGAAAACACTGTATTCACGCTGCTCTAGGAACACACTGTCTTCACTCTGCATTAGGAACACACTGTCTTCACACTGCATTATTAACACACTGTCTTCACTCTGCATTAGGAACACACTGTCTTCACTCTGCATTAGGAACACACTGTCTTCACTCTGCATAAGGAACACACTGTCTTCACTCTGCATTAGGAACACACTGTCTTCAATCTTCTCTAGGAACAAACTGTCTTCACTCTGCACTAGGAACACACTGTCTTCACTCTGCATAAGGAACACACTGTCTTCACTTTTCTCTAGGAACACACTGTCTTCACTCTGCCCTAAGAAAACCCTGTCTTCACTCTACTCCACGCATATACTCCGCAACTCTGCCTTAGGAACACACTGTCTTCACTCTGCTCCATGCATATAAAACGCAACTCTGCTCTAGGAACACACTGTCTAGACTCTGCATTAGGAACACACTGTCTTCACTCTGGTCTAGGAACACACTGTCTTCACTCTGCATTTGGAACACACTCTCTTCACTCTGCGTTAGGAACACACTGTCTTCAATCTTCTCTAGAACAAAATGACTTCACGCAGCTCTAGGAACACACTGTCTTCACTCTGCATAAAGAACACACTGTATTCACTATGCATTAGTAACACACTGTCTTCACTCTGCTCTAGGAACACACTGTCTTCACTTTGCATTAGGAACACACTGTCTTCACACTGCATTAGGAACACACTGTCTTCACTCTGCTATAGGAACACACTGTCTTCACTCTGCATTAGGAAGTCAATTTCTTCACTCTGCGTTATTAACACACTGTCTTCACACTGCTCCATGCACATACACTGCAACTCTGCATTAGGAACACACTGTCTTCACTCTGCTCTAGGAACATACTGTCTGCACTCTGCTTTAAGAACACACTGTCTTCACTCTGCAATAGGAACACACTGTTTTCACTCTGCTCTAGGAACACACTGTCTTCACTCTGCTCTAGGAACACACTGTCTTCACTCTGCTCCATGCATATACTCCGGCACTCTGCCTTAGGAACACACTGTCTTCACTCTGCATTAGGAACGCACTGTCTTCCCTCTGCTCTAGAAAAACACTGTCTTACTTCTGCTCTAGGATAACACTGTCTTCCCTCTGCTCTAGGAACACACTGTCTTCACTCTGCTCTAGGAACACACTGTCTTCACTCTGCATTAGGATCACACTGTCTTCACTCTGCTCTAGGAACACACTGTCTTCACTCTGCGTTAGGAACACAGTGTCTTCACTCTGCATTAGGAACACACTGTCTTCACTCTGCTCTAGGAACACACTGTCTTCACTCTGCATTAGGAACACAGTGTCTTCACTCGTCTCTAGGAACACACTGTCTTTACTCTGCATTAGGAAGTCAATTTCTTCACTCTGCATTATTAAAACACTGTCTTCACACTGCTCCATGCACATACACTGAAACTCTTCGTTAGGAACACAATGACTTCACTCTGCTCTAGGAACACACTGTCCTCACTCTGCTCCAGGAACACACTGTCTTCACTCTGCTCTAGGAACACACTGTCTTCACTCTACTCCATGCATATACTCCGGCACTCTGTCTTAGGAACACACTGTCTTCACTCTGCATTAGGAACACACTGTCTTCACTTTGCATTAGGAACGCACTGTATTCCCTCTGCTCTAGGAAAACACTATCTTACTTCTGCTCAAGGAAAACACTGTATTCCCTCTGCTCTAGGAACACACTGTCTTCACTCTGCTCTAGGAACACACTGTCTTCACTCTGCATTAGTATCACACTGTCTTCACTCTGCTCTAGGAACACACTCTCTTCACTCTGCGTTAGGAACACACTGTCTTCACTCTGCTCTATTAACAAAGTCTTCACTCTGCTCTAAAAACAAATTGTCTTCACTCTGCTATAGGAACACAGTCTTCATTCTTCATTAGGAACACACTGTCTAAACTCTGTTCTAGGAACACACTGTCTTCACTCTGCCTTAGGGACACACTGGCTTCACTCTGCTCCATGCACATACACCGCAACTCTGCCTTAGGAACAAACGGTCTTCACTCTGCTCTAGGAATACATTGTATTCACTCTGCTCTATGAAGACACTGTCTTCACTTTGCGATAGGAAATCACTGTCTTCACTGTGCTCTAGGAACACACTGTATTCACTCTGCCCCATGCACATACACTGCAACCCTGCAATAGGAACACACTGTCTTCACTCTGCGTTAGGAACACAGTGTCTTCACTCTGCTCTAGGAACACACTGTCTTCACTCTCCATTAGGAACTCACTTTCTTCACTCTGCGTTATTAACACACTGTCTTCAATCTGCTCCATGTACATACACCGCAACTCTGCCTTAGGAACACACTGCCTTCACTCTGCTCTAGGAACACACTGTCTTTACTCTGCTCCATGCACATACACCGCAACTCCGCATTAGGAACACACTGTCTTCACTCTGCTCTAGGAACATACTGTCTGCACTCTGCATTAAGAACACACTGTCTTCACTCCTACAGTGCATATGCATGAAGCAGAGTGAAGACAATGTTTTCCTAGAGCAGAGTGAAGACAGTGTGTTCCTAGAGCAGAGTGAAGACAGTGTGTTCTTAATGCAGAGTGCAGACAGTGTGTTCCTAATGCAGATTGAAGACTGTTTGTTCCTAGAGCAGAGTGAAGACAGTGTGTTCCTAATGCAGATTGAAGACTGTGTTCCTATAGCAGAGTTAAGAAAGTGTGTTCCAAGAGCAGAGTGAAGACAGTGTGTTCCTAACGCAAAGTTCCAGAGTATGTTCATGGAGAAGAGTGAAGACAGTGTGTTCCTAATGCAGAGTGAAGACAGTGTGTTCCTGGAGCAGAGTGAAGACAGTGTGTTCCAAATGAAGAGTGAAGACAGTGTGTTCCTGATGCAGAGTGAAGACAGTGTGTTCCTGATGCACAGTGAATACATTGTGTTCCTAATGCAGAGTGAAGACAGTGTGTTCCTAATGCAGTGTGAACACAGTGTGTTCGTAGAGCAGAGTTGCGGTGTATTTGCATGGAGCAGAGTGAAGACAGTGTGTTCCTAACACAGAGTTGCAGAGTATATGCATGAAGAAGAGTGAAGAGTGTGTGTTCCTAGAGCAGAGTGAAGACAGTGTGTTCCTAGAGCAGAGAGAAAACAGTGTGTTCCTAATGCAGAGTGAAGACTGTGTGTTCCTAACTCAGAGTGAAGACAGTGTGTTCCTAGAGCAGAGGGAAGACAGTGTGTTCTTAATGCAGAGTGCAGACAGTGTGTTCCTAGAGCAGAGTGAAGACAGTGTGTTCCTAACGCAGAGTTGGCATGTATGTGCATGCAGCAGAGTGAAGGCAGCGTGTTCCTAGAGCAGAGTGAAGACAGTGTGTTCCTAAAGCAGAGTGAAGACAGTGTGTTCCTAATGCAGAGTGAAGACAGTGTGTTCCTAACGCAGAGTTGCTGATGTATGTGCATGGAGCAGAGTGAAGACAGTGTGTTCCTAATACAGAGTGAAGACAGTGTGTTCCTAAAGCCGAGTGAAGACAGTGTGATCCTAATGCAGAGTGAAGAAAGTGTGTTCCAAGAGCAGAGTGAAGACAGTGGGTTCCTACAGCAGAGGGAAGACAGTGTGTTCCTAGAGCAGAGGGAAGACAGTGTGTTCTTAACGCAAAGTGAAGACAGTGTTCCTAGAGCAGAGTGAAGACAGTGTGTTCATAAGGCAGAGTTGAGAAGTATATGCATGGAGTAGAGTGAAGACAGTGTGTTCCTAGAGCAGAGTGAAGACAGTGGTTCCTAACGCAGAGTTGCTGTGTATGTGCATGGAGCAGAGTGAAGACAGTGTGTTCCTAAAGCAGAGTGAAGACAGTGTGTTCCTAATGCAGAGTGAAGACAGTGTGTTCCTAACGCAGAGTTGCTGTGTATGTGCATGGAGCAGAGTGAAGACAGGGTGTTCCTAATACAGAGCGAAGACAGTGTGTTCCTAGAGCCGAGTGAAGACAGTGTGATCCTAATGCAGAGTGAAGACAGTGTGTTCCAAGAGCAGAGTGAAGACAGTGGGTTCCTACAGCAGAGGGAAGACAGTGTGTTCCTAGAGCAGAGGGAAGACAGTGCGTTCTTAACGCAAAGTGAAGACAGTGTTCCTAATGCAGAGTGAAGACAGTGTGTTCATAAGGCAGAGTTGCGAAGTATATGCATGGAGTAGAGTGAAGACATTGTGTTCCTAGAGCAGAGTGAAGACAGTGTGTTCCTAGAGCAGAGTGAACACAGTGTGTTTCTTATGCAGAGTGAAGAGAGTTTGTTCCTAGAGCAAAGTGAAGACAGTGTGTTCCTAACGCAGAGTTAAGACAGTGTGTTCCTAACGCAGAGTTGTGGCATATGAGCATGTAGCAGAGTGAAGAAAATGTCTTCCTAGAGCAGAATGAAGACATTATGTTCCTAAGGCAGAGTGAAGACAGTGTGTTCCTAGAGCAGAGTGAAGACAGTGCGTTCCTAACGCAAAGTGAAGACAATATGTTCCTAGAGCAGAGTGAAGACAGTGTGTTGCTGGAGCAGAGTGAAAACAGTGTGTTACTAATGCAGAGTGAAGACAGTGTGATCCTAATGCAGAGTGAAGACAGTGTGTTCCTAGAGCAGAGTGAAGACAGTGTGTTCCTAACGCAGAGTGAAGACAGTGTGTTCCTAGAGCAGAGTTAAGACAGTGTGTTCCTAATGCAGAGTGAAGACAGTGTGTTCCTAATGCAGATGTAGACAGTGTGTTCCTACTGCAGAGTGAAGACAGTGTCTTCCTAGAGCAGAGTGAAAACAGTATGTTCCTAATGCAGACTGAAGACAGTGTGTTCCTAGAGCAGAGTGAAGACAGTGTGTTCCTAACGAAGAGTGAAGACAGTGTGTTCCTAACACAGAGTTGCTGTGTGTGTGCATGGAGCAGAGTGAAGACATTGTGTTCTTAAAGCAGAGTGAAGACAGTGTGTCCCTAGAGCAGAGTGAAGACAGTGTGTTCCTAAGGCAGAGTGAAGACAGTGTGTTCCTAGAGCAGAGTGAAGACAGTGTGTTCCTAGAGCAGAGTGAAGACAGTGTTTTCCTAGAGTAGATGTAAGACAGTGTGTTCCTAGAGCAGAGTGAAGACAGTGTGTTCCTAACACAGAGTGAAGACAGTGTGTTCCTAGAGCAGAGTGAAGACAGTGTGTTTCTTATGCAGAGTGAAGACAATGTGTTCCTAACGAAGAGTGAAGACAGTGTGTTCCTAACGCAGAGTTAAGACAGTGTGTTCCTAACGCAGAGTTGTGGCATATGAGCATTTAGCAGAGTGAAGACAATGTCTTCCTAGAGCAGAATGAAGACAGTATGTTCGTAAGGCAGAGTGAAGACAGTGTGTTCCTAGAGCAGAGTGAAGACAGTGCGTTCCTAAGGCAAAGTGAAGACAATGTGTTCCTAGAGCAGAGTGAAGACAGTGTGTTGCTTGAGCAGAGTGAAAACAGTGTGTTACTAATGCAGAGTGAAGACAGTGTGATCCTAATGCAGAGTGAAGACAGTGTGTTCCTAGATCAGAGTGAAGACTGTGTGTTCCTAATGCAGAGTGAAGACAGTGTGTTCCTAGAGCAGAGTTAAGACTTTGTGTTCCTAATGCAGAGTGAAGACAGTGTGTTCCTAATGCAGAATGTAGACAGTGTGTTCCTACTGCAGACTGAAGACAGTGTCTTCCTAGAGCAGAGTGAAGACAGTATGTTCCTAATGCAGACTGAAGACAGTGTGTTCCTAGAGCAGAGTGAAGACAATGTGTTCCTAACGAAGAGTGAAGACAGTGTGTTCCTAACACAGAGTTGCTGTGTGTGTGCATGGAGCAGAATGAAGACAGTGTGTTCCTAAAGCAGAGTGAAGACAGTGTGTTCCTAGAGGAGAGTGAAGACAGTGTTTTCCTAATGCAGAGTGAAGACAGTGTGTTCCTAAAGCAGAGTGAAGACAGTGTGTTCCTATAGCAGAGGGAAGACAGTGTTTTCCTAATGCAGAGTGAAGACAGTGTGTTCCTAACGCAGAGTTGCCGTGCATATGCTTGTAGCAGAGTGAAGACAGTGTCTTCCTAGTGCAGAGTGAAGACAGTATGTTCCTAACGCAGAGTAATACAGTGTTTTCCTAAGGCAGAGTTCCAGTGTATGTGCATGGAGCAGAGTGAAGACATTGTGTTCCTAGAGCAGAGTGAAGACAGTGCGTTCCTAGAGGAGAGTGAAGAAAGTGTGTTGCTAACGAAGAGTTAAGACAGTGTGTTCCTAACGCAGAGTGAAGACAGTATGTTCCTAGAGCAGAGTGAAGACAGTGTGTTCCTATTGCAGAGTGAAGACAGTGTGTTCTTAAAGCAGAGTGCAGACACTATGTTCCTAGAGCAGAGTGAAGACAGTGTGTTCCTAACGCAGAGTTGCGGTGTATGTGCATCTAGCAGAGTGAACACAGTGTGTTCCTAGAGCAGAGTGAAGGCAGTGTATTCCTAACGCAGAGTTGCAGTGTATGTGCATGGAGCAGAGTGAGGACTGTGTGTTAATAACGCAGAGTGAAGAAATTGACTTCCTAATGCAGAGTGAAGACAGTGTGTTCCTAGAGCAGAGTGAAGACACTGTGTTCCTAACGCAGAGTGAAGACAGTGTGTTCCTTGAGCAGAGTGAAGACATTGTGTTCCTAATGCAGAATGTAGACAGTGTGTTCCTAACGCAGATTGAAGACAGTGTGTTCTTAACGCAGAGTTGTGGTGTATATGAATGGAGGAGAGTTAAGACTGTGTGTTCCTAACGCAGAGTGAAGACAGTGTGTTCCTAACGCAGAGTGAAAACAGTGTGTTCCTAGAGCAGAGTGAAGACAGTGTGTTCCTAGAGCAGAGTGAAGACAGTGTGTTCCTAATGCAGAGTGAAGACAGTGTGTTCCTAGAGCAGAGTGAATACAGTGTGTTCCTAAGGCAGAGTGAAGACAGTGTGTTCTTAATGAAGAGTGCAGACAGTATGTTCCCAGAGCAGAGTGAAGACAGTGTGTTCCTAATGCAGAGTGAAGACAGTGTGTTCCAGGAGCAGAGTGAAGACAGTGGGTTCCTACAGCAGAGGGAAGACAGTGTGTTCCTAGAGCAGAGGGAAGACAGTGCTTTCTTAACGCAAAGTGAAGACAGTTTTCCTAATGCAGAGTGAAGACAGTGTGTTCATAAGGCAGAGTTGCGAAGTATATGCATGGAGTAGAGTGAAGACAGTGTGTTCCTAGAGCAGAGTGAAGACAGTGTGTTCCTAGAGCAGAGTGAAGACAGTGTGTTTCTTATGCAGAGTGAAGAGAGTGTGTTCCTAGAGCAAAGTGAAGACAGTGTGTTCCTAACGCAGAGTTAAGACAGTGTGTTCCTAACGCAGAGTTGTGGCATATGAGCATGTAGCAGAGTTAAGACAATGTCTTCCTAGAGCAGAGTGAACACAGTGTGTTTCTTATGCAGAGTGAAGAGAGTGTGTTCCTAGAGCAAAGTGAAGACAGTGTGTTCCTAACGCAGAGTTAAGACAGTGTGTTCCTAACGCAGAGTTGTGGCATATGAGCATGTAGCAGAGTGAAGAAAATGTCTTCCTAGAGCAGAATGAAGACATTATGTTCCTAAGGCAGAGTGAAGACAGTGTGTTCCTAGAGCAGAGTGAAGACAGTGCGTTCCTAACGCAAAGTGAAGACAATATGTTCCTAGAGCAGAGTGAAGACAGTGTGTTGCTGGAGCAGAGTGAAAACAGTGTGTTACTAATGCAGAGTGAAGACAGTGTGATCCTAATGCAGAGTGAAGACAGTGTGTTCCTAGAGCAGAGTGAAGACAGTGTGTTCCTAACGCAGAGTGAAGACAGTGTGTTCCTAGAGCAGAGTTAAGACAGTGTGTTCCTAATGCAGAGTGAAGACAGTGTGTTCCTAATGCAGATGTAGACAGTGTGTTCGTACTGCAGAGTGAAGACAGTGTCTTCCTAGAGCAGAGTGAAAACAGTATGTTCCTAATGCAGACTGAAGACAGTGTGTTCCTAGAGCAGAGTGAAGACAGTGTGTTCCTAACGAAGAGTGAAGACAGTGTGTTCCTAACACAGAGTTGCTGTGTGTGTGCATGGAGCAGAGTGAAGACATTGTGTTCTTAAAGCAGAGTGAAGACAGTGTGTCCCTAGAGCAGAGTGAAGACAGTGTGTTCCTAAGGCAGAGTGAAGACAGTGTGTTCCTAGAGCAGAGTGAAGACAGTGTGTTCCTAGAGCAGAGTGAAGACAGTGTTTTCCTAGAGTAGATGTAAGACAGTGTGTTCCTAGAGCAGAGTGAAGACAGTGTGTTCCTAACACAGAGTGAAGACAGTGTGTTCCTAGAGCAGAGTGAAGACAGTGTGTTTCTTATGCAGAGTGAAGACAATGTGTTCCTAACGAAGAGTGAAGACAGTGTGTTCCTAACGCAGAGTTAAGACAGTGTGTTCCTAACGCAGAGTTGTGGCATATGAGCATTTAGCAGAGTGAAGACAATGTCTTCCTAGAGCAGAATGAAGACAGTATGTTCGTAAGGCAGAGTGAAGACAGTGTGTTCCTAGAGCAGAGTGAAGACAGTGCGTTCCTAACGCAAAGTGAAGACAATGTGTTCCTAGAGCAGAGTGAAGACAGTGTGTTGATTGAGCAGATTGAAAACAGTGTGTTACTAATGCAGAGTGAAGACAGTGTGATCCTAATGCAGAGTGAAGACAGTGTGTTCCTAGATCAGAGTGAAGACTGTGTGTTCCTAATGCAGAGTGAAGACAGTGTGTTCCTAGAGCAGAGTTAAGACTTTGTGTTCCTAATGCAGAATGTAGACAGTGTGTTCCTAATGCAGAATGTAGACAGTGTGTTCCTACTGCAGACTGAAGACAGTGTCTTCCTAGAGCAGAGTGAAGACAGTATGTTCCTAATGCAGACTGAAGACAGTGTGTTCCTAGAGCAGAGTGAAGACAATGTGTTCCTAACGAAGAGTGAAGACAGTGTGTTCCTAACACAGAGTTGCTGTGTGTGTGCATGGAGCAGAGTGAAGACAGTGTGTTCCTAAAGCAGAGTGAAGACAGTGTGTTCCTAGAGGAGAGTGAAGACAGTGTTTTCCTAATGCAGAGTGAAGACAGTGTGTTCCTAAAGCAGAGTGAAGACAGTGTGTTCCTAT
The DNA here is from genome assembly GCF_037038515.1 of Microtus pennsylvanicus. Taxonomy (NCBI): domain Eukaryota; kingdom Metazoa; phylum Chordata; class Mammalia; order Rodentia; family Cricetidae; genus Microtus; species Microtus pennsylvanicus. Next base: position 3,504,783 of record NC_134583.1, read on the forward strand.
AGCAGAGGGAAGACAGTGTTTTCCTAATGCAGAGTGAAGACAGTGTGTTCCAAACGCAGAGTTGCCGTGCATATGCATGTAGCAGAGTGAAGACAGTGTCTTCCAAGTGCAGAGTGAAGACAGTATGTTCCTAACGCAGAGTAATACAGTGTTTTCCTAAGGCAGAGTTCCAGTGTATGTGCATGGAGCAGAGTGAAGACATTGTGTTCCTATAGCAGAGTGAAGACAGTGCGTTCCTAGAGGAGAGTGAAGAAAGTGTGTTGCTAACGAAGAGTTAAGACAGTGTGTTCCTAACGCAGAGTGAAGACAGTATGTTCCTAGAGCAGAGTGAAGACAGTGTGTTCCTATTGCAGAGTGAAGACAGTGTGTTCTTAAAGCAGAGTGCAGACACTATGTTCCTAGAGCAGAGTGAAGACAGTGTGTTCCTAACGCAGAGTTGCGGTGTATGTGCATCTAGCAGAGTGAACACAGTGTGTTCCTAGAGCAGAGTGAAGGCAGTGTATTCCTAACGCAGAGTTGCAGTGTATGTGCATGGAGCAGAGTGAGGACTGTGTGTTAATAACGCAGAGTGAAGAAATTGACTTCCTAATGCAGAGTGAAGACAGTGTGTTCCTAGAGCAGAGTGAAGACACTGTGTTCCTAACGCAGAGTGAAGACAGTGTGTTCCTTGAGCAGAGTGAAGACATTGTGTTCCTAATGCAGAATGTAGACAGTGTGTTCCTAACGCAGATTGAAGACAGTGTGTTCTTAACGCAGAGTTGTGGTGTATATGAATGGAGGAGAGTTAAGACTGTGTGTTCCTAACGCAGAGTGAAGACAGTGTGTTCCTAACGCAGAGTGAAAACAGTGTGTTCCTAGAGCAGAGTGAAGACAGTGTGTTCCTAGAGCAGAGTGAAGACAGTGTGTTCCTAATGCAGAGTGAAGACAGTGTGTTCCTAGAGCAGAGTGAATAAGTGTGTTCCTAAGGCAGAGTGAAGACAGTGTGTTCTTAATGAAGAGTGCAGACAGTATGTTCCCAGAGCAGAGTGAAGACAGTGTGTTCCTAATGCAGAGTGAAGACAGTGTGTTCCAGGAGCAGAGTGAAGACAGTGGGTTCCTACAGCAGAGGGAAGACAGTGTGTTCCTAGAGCAGAGGGAAGACAGTGCTTTCTTAACGCAAAGTGAAGACAGTTTTCCTAATGCAGAGTGAAGACAGTGTGTTCATAAGGCAGAGTTGCGAAGTATATGCATGGAGTAGAGTGAAGACAGTGTGTTCCTAGAGCAGAGTGAAGACAGTGTGTTCCTAGAGCAGAGTGAAGACAGTGTGTTTCTTATGCAGAGTGAAGAGAGTGTGTTCCTAGAGCAAAGTGAAGACAGTGTGTTCCTAACGCAGAGTTGTGGCATATGAGCATGTAGCAGAGTTAAGACAATGTCTTCCTAGAGCAGAATGAAGACAGTATGTTACTAATGCAGAGTGAAGACAGTGTGTTCCTAGAGCAGAGTGAAGACAGTGCGTTCCTAACGCAAAGTGAAGACAATATGTTCCTAGAGCAGAGTGAAGACAGTGTGTTGCTGGAGCAGAGTGAAAACAGTGTGTTACTAATGAAGAGTGAAGACAGTGTGATCCTAATGCAGAGTGAAGACAGTGTGTTCCTAGAGCAGAGTGAAGACAGTGTGTTCCTAACGCAGAGTGAAGACAGTGTGTTCCTAGAGCAGAGTTAAGACAGTGTGTTCCTAATGCAGAGTGAAGACAGTGTGTTCCTAATGCAGAATGTAGACAGTGTGTTCCTACTGCAGAGTGAAGACAGTGTCTTCCTAGAGCAGAGTGAAAACAGTATGTTCCTAATGCAGACTGAAGACAGTGTGTTCCTAGAGCAGAGTGAAGACAGTGTGTTCCTAACGAAGAGTGAAGACAGTGTGTTCCTAACACAGAGTTGCTGTGTGTGTGCATGGAGCAGAGTGAAGACAGTGTGTTCCTATTGCAGAGTGAAGACAGTGTGTTCTTAAAGCAGAGTGCAGACACTATGTTCCTAGAGCAGAGTGAAGACAGTGTGTTCCTAACGCAGAGTTGCGGTGTATGTGCATCTAGCAGAGTGAAGACAGTGTGTTCCTAGAGCAGAGTGAAGGCAGTGTATTCCTAATGCAGAGTTGCAGTGTATGTGCATGGAGCAGAGTGAGGACTGTGTGTTAATAACGCAGAGTGAAGAAATTGACTTCCTAATGCAGAGTGAAGACAGTGTGTTCCTAGAGCAGAGTGAAGACACTGTGTTCCTAAAGCAGAGTGAAGACATTGTGTTTTTTGAGCAGAGTGAAGACATTGTGTTCCTAATGCAGAATGTAGACAGTGTGTTCCTAACGCAGATTGAAGACAGTGTGTTCTTAACGCAGAGTTGTGGTGTATAAGCATGGAGGAGAGTTAAGACTGTGTGTTCCTAACGCAGAGTGAAGACAGTGTGTTCCTAACGCAGAGTGAAGACAGTGTGTTCCTAGAGCAGAGTGAAGACAGTGTGTTCCTAGAGCAGAGTGAAGACAGTGTGTTCCTAATGCAGAGTGAAGACAGTGTGTTCCTAGAGCAGAGTGAATACAGTGTGTTCCTAAGGCAGAGTGAAGACAGTGTGTTCTTAATGCAGAGTGCAGACAGTATGTTCCCAGAGCAGAGTGAAGACAGTGTGTTCCTAATGCAGAGTGAAGACAGTGTGTTCCAAGAGCAGAGTGAAGACAGTGGGTTCCTACAGCAGAGGGAAGACAGTGTGTTCCTAGAGCAGAGGGAAGACAGTGCGTTCTTAACGAAAAGTGAAGACAGTTTTCCTAATGCAGAGTGAAGACAGTGTGTTCATAAGGCAGAGTTGCGAAGTATATGCATGGAGTAGAGTGAAGACAGTGTGTTCCTAGAGCAGAGTGAAGACAGTGTGTTCCTAGAGCAGAGTGAAGACAGTGTGTTTCTTATGCAGAGTGAAGAGAGTGTGTTCCTAGAGCAAAGTGAAGACAGAGTGTTCCTAACGCAGAGTTAAGACAGTGTGTTCCTAACGCAGAGTTGTGGCATATGAGCATGTACCAGAGTGAAGACAATGTCTTCCTAGAGCAGAATGAAGACAGTATGTTCCTAAGGCAGAGTGAAGACAGTGTGTTCCTAGAGCAGAGTGAAGACAGTGCGTTCCTAACGCAAAGTGAAGACAATATGTTCCTAGAGCAGAGTGAAGACAGTGTGTTGCTGGAGCAGAGTGAAAACAGTGTGTTACTAATGCAGAGTGAAGACAGTGTGATCCTAATGCAGAGTGAAGACAGTGTGTTCCTAGAGCAGAGTGAAGACAGTGTGTTCCTAACGCAGAGTGAAGACAGTGTGTTCCTGGAGCAGAGTTAAGACAGTGTGTTCCTAATGCAGAGTGAAGACAGTGTGTTCCTAATGCAGAATGTAGACAGTGTGTTCCTACTGCCGAGTGAAGACAGTGTCTTCCTAGAGCAGAGTGAAAACAGTATGTTCCTAATGCAGACTGAAGACAGTGTGTTCCTAGAGCAGAGTGAAAACAGTGTGTTCCTAACGAAGAGTGAAGACAGTGTGTTCCTAACACAGAGTTACTGTGTGTGTGCATGGAGCAGAGTGAAGACAGTGTGTTCTTAAAGTAGAGTGAAGACAGTGTGTCCCTAGAGCAGAGTGAAGACAGTGTGTTCCTAAGGCAGAGTGAAGACAGTGTGTTCCTAGAGCAGAGTGAAGACAGTGTTTTCCTAGAGTAGATGGAAGACAGTGTGTTCCTAGAGCAGAGTGAAGACAGTGTGTTCCTAATGCAGAGTGAAGACAGTGTGTTCCTAGAGCAGAGTGAAGACACTGTGTTTCTTATGCATAATGAAGAGAGTGTGTTCCTAGAGAAAAGTGAAGACAGTGTGTTCCTAACGCAGAGTTAAGACAGTGTGTTCCTAACGCAGAGTTGTGGCCTATGAGCATGGAGCAGAGTGAAGACAATGTCTTCCTAGAGCAGAATGAAGACAGTATGTTCCTAACGCAGAGTGAAGACAGTGTGTTCCTAGAGCAGAGTGAAGACAGTGCGTTCCTAACGCAAAGTGAAGACAATGTGTTCCTAGAGCAGAGTGAAGACAGTGTGTTGCTTGAGCAGAGTGAAAACAGTGTGTTACTAATGCAGAGTGAAGACAGTGTGATCCTAATGCAGAGTGAAGACAGTGTGTTCCTAGAGCAGAGTGAAGACTGTGTGTTCCTAACACAGAGTGAAGACAGTGTGTTCCTAGAGCAGAGTTAAGACTGTGTGTTCCTAATGCAGAGTGAAGACAGTGTGTTCCTAATGCAGAATGTAGACAGTGTGTTCCTACTGCAGAGTGAAGACAGTGTCTTCCTAGAGCAGAGTGAAAACAGTATGTTCCTAATGCAGACTGAAGACAGTGTGTTCCTAGAGCAGAGTGAAGACAGTGTGTTCCTAACGAAGAGTGAAGACAGTGTGTTCCTAACACAGAGTTGCTGTGTGTGTGCATGGAGCAGAGTGAAGACAGTGTGTTCCTATTGCAGAGTGAAGACAGTGTGTTCTTAAAGCAGAGTGCAGACACTATGTTCCTAGAGCATAGTGAAGACAGTGTGTTCCTAACGCAGAGTTGCGGTGTATGTGCATCTAGCAGAGTGAAGACAGTGTGTTCCTAGAGCAGAGTGAAGGCAGTGTATTCCTAACGCAGAGTTGCAGTGTATGTGCATGGAGCAGAGTGAGGACTGTGTGTTAATAACGCAGAGTGAAGAAATTGACTTCCTAATGCAGAGTGAAGACAGTGTGTTCCTAGAGCAGAGTGAAGACACTGTGTTCCTAACGCAGAGTGAAGACATTGTGTTTTTTGAGCAGAGTGAAGACATTGTGTTCCTAATGCAGAATGTAGACAGTGTGTTCCTAACGCAGATTGAAGACAGTGTGTTCTTAACGCAGAGTTGTGGTGTATAAGCATGGAGGAGAGTTAAGACTGTGTGTTCCTAACGCAGAGTGAAGACAGTGTGTTCCTAACGCAGAGTGAAGACAGTGTGTTCCTAGAGCAGAGTGAAGACAGTGTGTTCCTAGAGCAGAGTGAAGACAGTGTGTTCCTAATGCAGAGTGAAGACAGTGTGTTCCTAGAGCAGAGTGAATACAGTGTGTTCCTAAGGCAGAGTGAAGACAGTGTGTTCTTAATGCAGAGTGCAGACAGTATGTTCCCAGAGCAGAGTGAAGACAGTGGGTTCCTACAGCAGAGGGAAGACAGTGTGTTCCTAGAGCAGAGGGAAGACAGTGCGTTCTTAACGAAAAGTGAAGACAGTTTTCCTAATGCAGAGTGAAGACAGTGTGTTCATAAGGCAGAGTTGCGAAGTATATGCATGGAGTAGAGTGAAGACAGTGTGTTCCTAGAGCAGAGTGAAGACAGTGTGTTCCTAGAGCAGAGTGAAGACAGTGTGTTTCTTATGCAGAGTGAAGAGAGTGTGTTCCTAGAGCAAAGTGAAGACAGAGTGTTCCTAACGCAGAGTTAAGACAGTGTGTTCCTAACGCAGAGTTGTGGCATATGAGCATGTACCAGAGTGAAGACAATGTCTTCCTAGAGCAGAATGAAGACAGTATGTTCCTAAGGCAGAGTGAAGACAGTGTGTTCCTAGAGCAGAGTGAAGACAGTGCGTTCCTAACGCAAAGTGAAGACAATATGTTCCTAGAGCAGAGTGAAGACAGTGTGTTGCTGGAGCAGAGTGAAAACAGTGTGTTACTAATGCAGAGTGAAGACAGTGTGATCCTAATGCAGAGTGAAGACAGTGTGTTCCTGGAGCAGAGTTAAGACAGTGTGTTCCTAATGCAGAGTGAAGACAGTGTGTTCCTAATGCAGAATGTAGACAGTGTGTTCCTACTGCCGAGTGAAGACAGTGTCTTCCTAGAGCAGAGTGAAAACAGTATGTTCCTAATGCAGACTGAAGACAGTGTGTTCCTAGAGCAGAGTGAAAACAGTGTGTTCCTAACGAAGAGTGAAGACAGTGTGTTCCTAACACAGAGTTGCTGTGTGTGTGCATGGAGCAGAGTGAAGACAGTGTGTTCTTAAAGTAGAGTGAAGACAGTGTGTCCCTAGAGCAGAGTGAAGACAGTGTGTTCCTAAGGCAGAGTGAAGACAGTGTTTTCCCAGAGTAGATGGAAGACAGTGTGTTCCTAGAGCAGAGTGAAGACAGTGTGTTCCTAACGCAGAGTTAAGACAGTGTGTTCCTAACGCAGAGTTGTGGCCTATGAGCATGGAGCATAGTGAAGACAATGTCTTCCTAGAGCAGAATGAATACAGTATGTTCCTAACGCAGAGTGAAGACAGTGTGTTCCTAGAGCAGAGTGAAGACAGTGCGTTCCTAACGCAAAGTGAAGACAATGTGTTCCTAGAGCAGAGTGAAGACAGTGTGTTGCTTGAGCAGAGTGAAAACAGTGTGTTACTAATGCAGAGTGAAGACAGTGTGATCCTAATGCAGAGTGAAGACAGTGTGTTCCTAGAGCAGAGTGAAGACTGTGTGTTCCTAACACAGAGTGAAGACAGTGTGTTCCTAGAGCAGAGTTAAGACTGTGTGTTCCTAATGCAGAGTGAAGACAGTGTGTTCCTAATGCAGAATGTAGACAGTGTGTTCCTACTGCAGACTGAAGACAGTGTCTTCCTAGAGCAGAGTGAAGACAGTATGTTCCTAATGCAGACTAAAGACAGTGTGTTCCTAGAGCAGAGTGAAGACAATGTGTTCCTAACGAAGAGTGAAGACAGTGTGTTCCTAACACAGAGTTGCTGTGTGTGTGCATGGAGCAGAGTGAAGACAGTGTGTTCCTAAAGCAGAGTGAAGACAGTGTGTTCCTAGAGCAGAGTGAAGACAGTGTTTTCCTAATGCAGAGTGAAGACAGTGTGTTCCTAGAGCAGAGTGAAGACAGTGTGTTCCTAGAGCAGAGGGAAGACAGTGTTTTCCTAAGGCAGAGTTCCAGTGTATGTGCATGGAGCAGAGTGAAGACATTGTGTTCCTAGAGCAGAGTGAAGACAGTGCGTTCCTAGAGGAGAGTGAAGACAGTGTGTTGCTAACGAAGAGTTAAGACAGTGTGTTCCTAAGACAGAGTGAAAACAGTATGTTCCTAGAGCAGAATGAAGACAGTGTGATCCTAATGCAGAGTGAAGACAGTGTGTTCCTAGAGCAGAATGAAGACAGTGTGTTCCTAGAGAAGAGGGAAGACAGTGTTTTCATAGAGCAGAGGTAAGACAGTGTTTTCCTAGAGCAGAGGGAAGACAGTGCTTTCCTAAAGCAAAGTGAAGACAGTGTGTTCCTAATGCAGAGTGAAGACAGTGTGTTCCTAAGGCAGAGTTGCGGAGTATATGCATGGAGTAGAGTGAAGACAGTGTGTTCCTAGAGCAGAGTGAAGACAGTGTGTTCCTAGAGCAGAGTGAAGACAGTGTGTTCCTATTGCAGAGTGAAGACAGTGTGTTCTTAAAGCAGAGTGCAGACACTATGTTCCTAGAGCAGAGTGAAGACAGTGTGTTCCTAGAGCAGAGTGAAGGCAGTGTATTCCTAACGCAGAGTTGCGGTGTATGTGCATGTAGCAGAGTGAGGACTGTGTGTTAATAACGCAGAGTGAAGAAATTGACTTCCTAATGCAGAGTGAAGACAGTGTGTTCCTAGAGCAGAGTGAAGACACTGTGTTCCTAACGCAGAGTGAAGACAGTGTGTTCCTTGAGCAGAGTGAAGACATTGTGTTCCTAATGCAGAATGTAGACAGTGTGTTCCTAACGCAGATTGAAGACAGTGTGTTCTTAACGCAGAGTTGTGGTGTATATGCATGGAGGAGAGTTAAGACTGTGTGTTCCTAACGCAGAGTGAAGACAGTGTGTTCCTAACGCAGAGTGAAGACAGTGTGTTCCTAGAGCAGAGTGAAGACAGTGTGTTCCTAGAGCAGAGTGAAGACAGTGTGTTCCTAATGCAGAGTGAAGACAGTGTGTTCCTAGAGCAGAGTGAATACAGTGTGTTCCTAAGGCAGAGTGAAGACAGTGTGTTCTTAATGCAGAGTGCAGACAGTATGTTCCTAGAGCAGAGTGAAGACAGTGTGTTCCTAGAGCAGAGTGAAGGCAGTGTGTTCCTATCGCAGAGTTGCTGTGTATGTACATGGAGCAGATTGAAGACAGTGTGTTAATAACGCAGAGTGTAGAAAGTGAGATCCTAATGCAGAGTGAAGACAGTGTGTTCCTAGAGCAGAGTGAAGACACTCTGTTCCTAACGCAGAGTGAAGATAGTGTGTTCCTAACGCAGAGTTGCGGTGTATGTGCATGGAGCAGAGTGAAGACAGTGTGTTCCTAGAGCAGAGTGAAGGCAGTGTGTTCCTAACGCAGAGTTGAGGTGTATGTACATGGAGCAGATTGAAGACAGTGTGTTAATAACGCAGAGTGAAGAAAGTGAGTTCCTAATGCAGAGTGAAGGCAGTGTGTTCCTAGAGCAGAGTGAAGACACTGTGTTCCTAACGCAGAGTGAAGATAGTGTGTTCCTAAGGCAGAGTTGCGGTGTATGTGCTTGGAGCAGAGTGAAGACTGTATGTTCCTAGAGCACAGTGAAGACAGTGCTTTCCTAACGCAGAGTGAAGACAGTGTCTTCATAGAGCAGAGTGAAGACAATGTGTTCCTAGAGCAGAGTGAAGACCGTTTGTTCCTAATGCAGAGTTGCAGTGTATGTGCATGGAGCAGAGTGAAGCCAGTGTGTTCCTAAGGCAGAGTGAAGACAGTGTGTTCCTAGAGCAGAGTGAAGACAGTGTGTTCCTAATGAAGAATGAAGACTGTGTTCCTATAGCAGAGTGAAGACAATTTATTTTTAGAGCAGAGTGAAGACAGTGTGTTCCTAGAGCAGAGTGAATACAGTGTGTTTCTAATGCAGAATTGCGGTTTATGTGCATGGAGCAGTTTGAAGACAGTGTGTTCCTAATGCAGAGTGAAGACAGTGTGTTCCTAAAACAGAGTTGTGGCGTATGTGCATGGAGCAGAGTGAAGACAGTGTCATCCTAGAGCAGAGTGAAGACAGTATGTTCCTAACGCAGAATCAAGACAGTGTGTTCCTAGAGCAGAGTGAAGAATGTGTGTTCCTAGAGCACAGTGAAGACAGTGCTTTCCTAACGCAGAGTGAAGACAGTGTCTTCATAGAGCAGAGTGAAGACAATGTGTTCCTAGAGCAGAGTGAAGACCGTTTGTTCCTAATGCAGAGTTGCGGTGTATGTGCATGGAGCAGAGTGAAGCCAGTGTGTTCCTAAGGCAGAGTGAAGACAGTGTGTTCCTAGAGCAGAGTGAAGACAGTGTGTTCCTAATGAAGAATGAAGACTGTGTTCCTATAGCAGAGTGAAGACAATTTGTTTTTAGAGCAGAGTGAAGACAGTGTGTTCCTAGAGCAGAGTGAATACAGTGTGTTTCTAATGCAGAATTGCGGTTTATGTGCATGGAGCAGTTTGAAGACAGTGTGTTCCTAATGCAGAGTGAAGACAGTGTGTTCCTAAAACAGAGTTGTGGCGTATGTGCATGGAGCAGAGTGAAGACAGTGTCATCCTAGAGCAGAGTGAAGACAGTATGTTCCTAACGCAGAATCAAGACAGTGTGTTCCTAGAGCAGAGTGAAGAATGTGTGTTCCTAGAGCAGAGTGAAGACAGTGTGTTTCTTATGCAGAGTGAAGACAGTGTGTTGCTGGAGCAGAGTGAAGACAGTGTATTCCTATAGCAGAGGAAAGACAGTGTGTTCCTAATGCAGAGTGAAGACAGTGCGTTCCTAGGGCAGAGAGAAGACAGTGTGTTCCTAGAGCAGAGAGAAGACAGTGTGTTCCTAACACAGAGTGAAGATCGTGTGTTCCTAACGCAGAGTTGCAGTGTATGTGCATGGAGGAGAGTGAAGCCAGTGTGTTCCAAACGCAGAGTGAAGACAATTTGTTCCTAGAGCAGAGTGAAAACAGTGTGTTCCTAATGCAGAGTGAAGCCTTTATTCCTATAGCAGAGTGAAGACAGTGTGTTCCTAATGCAGAATGAAGACAGTGTATGCCTAAAGTAGAGTTAAGAAAGTGTGTTCCTAGAGCAGAGTGAAGACAGTGTGTTCCTAACACAGAGTTGCAGAGTATGTGCATGGAGCAGAGTGAAGACAGTGTGTTCCTAATACAGAGTGAAGACAGTGTGTTCCTGATGCAGATTGAATACAGTGTTTGCCTAGAGCGGAGTTAAAGCTGTGTGTTCCTGGAGCAGAGTGAAGACAGTGTGTTCCTAAAGCAGAGTTGCGGAGTATGTGCATGGAGCAGAGTGAAGACAGTGTGTTCCTAATGCAGAGTGAAGACAGTGTGTTCCTGATGCAGAGTGAAGACATTGTGTTCCTAATGCAGAGTGAAGACAGTGTGTTCTTAATGCAGAGTGAAGACAGTGTGTTCCTAGAGCAGAGTTGCGGTGTATTTGCATGGAGCAGAGTGAAGACAGTGTGTTCCTGACACAGAGTTGCGGAGTATATGCATGAAGAAGAGTGAAGACAGTGTGTTCCTAGAGCAGAGTGAAGACAGTGTGTTCCTAGAGCAGAGTGAAGACAGTGTGTTCCTAATGCAGAGTGAAGACTGTGTGTTCCTAACTCAGATTGAAGACAGTGTGTTCCTAGAGCAGAGTAAAGACAGTGTGTTCCTAATGCAGAGTGAAGACTGTGTGTTCCTAACTCAGATTGAAGACAGTGTGTTCCTAGAGCAGAGTAAAGACAGTATGGTCCTAACGCAGAGTGAAGACAGTGCTTTCCTAAAGCAGAGTAAAGACAGTGTGTTCCTAGAGCAGAATGAAGACAGTGTGTTCCTAACGCAGAGTGAAGACAGTGTTTTCCTAAGGAAGAGTTCCAGTGTATGTGCATGGAGCAGAGTGAAAACATTGTGTTCCTATAGCAGTGTGAAGACATTGCGTTCCTAGAGGAGAGTGAAGACAGTGTGTTTCTAACGAAGAGTTAAGACAGTGTGTTCCTAACGCAGAGTTGCTGTGTATGTGCATTGAGCATAGTGAAGACAGTGTGTTCCTAATGCAGAGTGAAGACAGTGTGTTCCTAGAGCAGAGTGAAGACAGTGTGATCCTAATGCAGAGTGAAGACCGTGTGTTCCTAGAGCAGAGTGAAGACAGTGTGTTCCTAACGCAGATTGAAGACAGTGTGTTCCTAGAGCAGAGTGAAGACAGTGTGATCCTAATGCAGAGTGAAGACAGTGTGTTCCTAGAGCAGAGTGAAGACAGTGTGTTCCTAGAGCAGAGGGAAGACAGTGTTTTCCTAGAGCAGAAGTAAGACAGTGTTTTCCTAGAGCACAGGGAAGACAGTGCGTTCCTAACGCAAAGTGAAGACAGTGTGTTCCTAATGCAGAGTGAAGACAGTGTGTTCCTAAGGCAGAGTGCCGGAGTATAAGCATGGAGTAAAGTGAAGACAGTGTGTTCCTAGAGCAGAGTGAAGACAGTGTGTTCCTAGAGCAGAGTGAAGACAGTGTGTTCCTAGAGCAGAGTGAAGACAGTGTGTTCCTATTACAGAGTGAAGACAGTGTGTTCTTAAAGCAGAGTGCAGACAGTATGTTCCTAGAGCAGAGTGAAGACAGTGTGTTCCTAAAGCAGAGTTGCGGTGTATGTGCATGGAGCAGAGTGAGGACAGTGTGTTCCTAGAGCAGAGTGAAGGCAGTGTGTTCCTAATGCAGAGTTTTGGTGTATGTGCATAAGCAGTTTGAAGACAGTGTGTTAATAACGCAGAGTGCAGAAATTGACTTCCTAATGCAGAGTGAAGACAGTGTGTTCCTAGAGCAGAGTGAAGACAGTGTGTTCCTAATGCAGTGTGACGACAGTGTGTTCCTAATGCAGATTGAAGACAGTGTGATCTTAAGGCATATTTGCGGTGTATGTGCATGGATCAGAGTTAAGACAGTGTTTCCTAATGCAGAGTGAAGACAGTGTGTTCCTAGAGCAGAGTGAATACAGTGTGTTCCTAATGCAGAGTGAAGACAGTGTGTTCTTAATGCAGAGTGCAGACAGTATGTTCCTAGAGCAGAGTGAAGACAGTGTGTTCCTAACGCGGAGTTGCGGTGTATGTGCATGGAGCAGAGTGAAGACAGTGTGTTCCTAGAGCAGAGTGAAGGCAGTGTGTTCCTAACGCAGAGTTGCTGTGTATGTGCATGGAGCAGAGTGAAGACAGTATGTTAATAATGCAGAGTGAAGAAAGTGAGTTCCTAATGCAGAGTGAAGACAGTGTGTTCCTAGAGCAGAGTGAAGACACTGTGTTCCTAACACAGAGTGAAGACAGTGTGTTCTTAGAGCAGAATGAAGACAGTGTGTTCCTATTGCAGAGTGAAGACAGTGTGTTCCTAATGCAGAGTGAAGACAGTGTGTTCCTAATGCAGAGTTGCAGTGTATGTGCATGGAGCAGAGTGAAGACAGTGTGTTCCTAGAGCAGAGTGAAGACAATGTGTTCCTAGAGCAGAGTGAAGACCATTTGTTCCTAAAGCAGAGTTGCGATGCTTGTGCATGGAGCAGAGTGAAAACAGGTTGTTCTTAATGCAGAGTGCAGAAAGTGTGTTCCTAGAGCAGAGTGAAGACAGTGTGTTCCTAATTCAGAGTGAAGACAGTGTGTTTCTAATGCAGACTGAAGACAGTGTTTTACTAATGCCGAGTGAAAACAGTGTGTTCCTAAGGCAGAGTTGCGGTGCATATGCATGTAGCAGAGTGAAGACAGTGTCTTCCTAGAGCAGAGTGAAGACAGTATGTTCCTAACGCAGAGTAAAGACAGTGTGTTCCTAGAGCAGAATGAAGACAGTGTGTTCCTAACGCAGAGTGAAGACAGTGCTTTCCTAAGGCAGAGTTCCAGTGTATGTGCATGGAGCAGAGTGAAGACATTGTGTTCCTAGAGCAGAGTGAAGACAGTGCATTCCTAGAGGAGTGTGAAGACAGTGTGTTCCTAACGAAGAGTTAAGACAGTGTGTTCGTAACGCAGATTTGCTGTGTATGTGCATTGAGCAGAGTGAAGACAGTGTGTTCCTAACGCAGAGTGAAGATAGTGTGTTCCTAGAGCAGAGTGAAGACAGTATGATCCTCATGCAGAGTGAAGACAGTGTGTTCCTAGAGCAGAGTGAAGACAGTGTGTTCCTAGAGCAGAGGGAAGACAGTGTTTTCCTAGAGCAGAAGTAAGACAGTGTTTTCCTAGAGCAGAGGGAAGACAGTGTGTTCCTAATGCAAAGTGAAGACAGTGTGTTCCTAATGCAGAGTGAAGACAGTGTGTTCCTAAGACAGAGTGCCGGAGTATAAGCATGGAGTAGAGTGAAGACAGTGTGTTCCTAGAGCAGAGTGAAGACAGTGTGTTCCTGGAGCAGAGTGAGGACAGTGTGTTCCTAGAGCAGAGTGAAGGCAGTGTGTACCTAACGCAGAGTTTCGGTGTATGTGCATGTAGCAGTGTGAAGACAGTGTGTGAATAATGCAGAGTGAAGAAATTGACTTCCTAATGCAGAGTAAAGACAGTGTGTTCCTAGAGACGAGTGAAGACACTGTGTTCCTAACGCAGAGTGAAGACAGTGTGTTCCTAGAGCAGAGTGAAGACAGTGTGTTCCTAATGCAGAGTGAAGACACTGTGTTCCTAACGCAGAGTGAAGACAGTGTTTTCCTAGAGCAGAGTGAAGACAGTGTGATCCTAATGCAGAGTGAAGACAGTGTGTTCCTAATGCAGAGTGAAGACAGTGTGTTCCTAAGGCAGAGTGCCGGAGTATATGCATGGAGTAGAGTGAAGACAGTGTGTTCCTAGAGCAGAGTGAAGACAGTGTGTTCCTAGAGCAGAGGAAAGACAGTGTTTTCCTAGAGCAGAAGTAAGACAGTGTTTTCCTAGAGCAGTGGGAAGACAGTGCGTTCCTAACGCAAAGTGAAGACAGTGTGTTCCTAATGCAGAGTGAAGACAGTGTGTTCCTAAGGCAGAGTGCCGGAGTATATGCATGGAGTAGAGTGAAGACAGTGTGTTCCTAGAGCAGAGTGAAGACAGTGTGTTTCTGGAGCAGAGTGAAGACAGTGTGTTCCTATTGCAGAGTGAAGACAGTGTGTTCTTAAAGCAGAGTGCAGACAGTATGTTCCTAGAGCAGAGTGAAGACAGTGTGTTCCTAAGGCAGAGTTGCGGTGTATGTCCATGGAGCAGAGTGAAGATATTTTGTTCATAGTGCAGAGTGAAGGCAGTGTGTTCCTAACGCAGAGTTGCAGTGTATGTGCATGGAGCAGAGTGAGGACTGTGTGTTAATAACGCAGAGTGAAGAAATTGACTTCCTAATGCAGAGTGAAGACAGTGTGTTCCTAGAGCAGAGTGAAAACACTGTGTTCCTAACCCAGAGTGAAGACAGTGTGTTCCTTGAGCAGAGTGAAGACATTGTGTTCCTAATGCAGAATGAAGACAGTGTGATCCTAACGCAAATTGAAGACAGTGTGTTCTTAACGCAGAGTTGCGGTGTATATGCATGGAAGAGAGTTAAGACAGTGTGTTCCTAACGCAGAGTGAAGACAGTGTGTTCCTAACGCAGAGTGAAGACAGTGTGTTCCTAGAGCAGAGTGAAGACAGTGTGTTCCTAGAGCAGAGTGAAGACAGTGTGTTCCTAATGCAGAGGGAAGACAGTGTGTTCCTAGAGCAGAGTGAATACAGTGTGTTCCTAAGGCAGAGTGAAGACAGTGTGTTCTTAATGCAGAGTGCAGACAGTATGTTCCTAGAGCAGAGTGAAGACAGTGTGTTCCTAGAGCAGAGTGAAGGCAGTGTGTTCCTAACGCAGAGTTGCTGTGTATGTACATGGAGCAGATTGAAGACAGTGTGTTAATAACGCAGAGTGTAGAAAGTGAGATCCTAATGCAGAGTGAAGACAGTGTGTTCCTAGAGCAGAGTGAAGACAATCTGTTCCTAACGCAGAGTGAAGATAGTGTGTTCCTAACGCAGAGTTGCGGTGTATGTGCATGGAGCAGAGTGAAGACAGTATGTTCCTAGAGCACACTGAAGACAGTGCTTTCCTAAAGCAGAGTGAAGACAGTGTCTTCATAGAGCAGAGTGAATACAATGTGTTCCTAGAGCAGAGTGAAGACCGTTTGTTCCTAAGGCAGAGTTGCGGTATATGTGCATGGAGCAGAGTGAAGCCAGTGTGTTTCTAATGCAGAATTGCGGTTTATGTGCATGGAGCAGTTTGAAGACAGTGTGTTCCTAACGCAGAGTGAAGACAGTGTGTTTTTAACACAGAGTTGTGGCGTATGTGCATGGAGCAGAGTGAAGACAGTGTCATCCTAGAGCAGAATGAAGACAGTATGTTCCTAACACAGAATGAAGATAGTGTGTTCCTAGAGCAGAGTGAAGAATGTGTGTTCCTAGAGCAGAGTGAAGACAGTGTGGTTCTTATGCAGAGTGAAGACAGTGTGTTGCTGGAGCAGAGTGAAGACAGTGTATTCCTAGAGCAGAGTTAAGAAAGTGTGTTCCTAGAGCAGATGGAAGACAGTGTGTTCCTAACGCAGAGTTGCAGAGTATGTGCATGGAGCAGAGTGAAGATATTGTGTTCCTAATACAGAGTGAAGACAGTGTGTTCCTGATGCAGATTGAATACAGTGTTTGCCTAGAGCAGAGTTAAAGCTGTATGTTCCTGGAGCAGAGTGAAGACAGTGTGTTCCTAATGCAGAGTTGCGGAGTATGTGCATGGAGCAGAGTGAAGACAGTGTGTTCCTAATGCAGAGTGAAGACAGTGTGTTCCTGATGCAGAGTGAAGACATTGTGTTCCTAATGCAGAGTGAAGACAGTGTGTTCTTAATGCAGAGTGTAGACAGTGTGTTCCTAGAGCAGAGTTGCGGTGTATTTGCATGGAGCAGAGTGAAGACAGTGTGTTCCTAACACAGAGTTGCGGAGTATATGCATGAAGAAGAGTGAAGACAGTGTGTTCCTATTGCAGAGTGAATACAGTGTGTTCCTAAGGCAGAGTGAAGACAGTGTGTTCTTATTGCAGAGTGCAGACAGTATGTTCCTAGAGCAGAGTGAAGACAGTGTGTTCCTAGAGCAGAGTGAAGGCAGTGTGTTCCTAACGAGGAGTTGCTGTGTATGTACATGGAGCAGATTGAAGACAGTGTGTTAATAAAGCAGAGTGTAGAAAGTGAGTTCCTAATGCAGAGTGAAGACAGTGTGTTCCTAGAGCAGAGTGAAGACACTGTGTTCCTAACGCAGAGTGAAGATAGTGTGTTCCTAACACAGAGTTGTGGTGTATGTGCATGGAGCAGAGTGAAGACAGTGTCATCCTAGAGCAGAGTGAAGACAGTATGTTCCTAACGCAGAATGAAGACAGTGTGTTCCTAGAGCGGAGTGAAGACAGTGCGTTCCTAAGACAAAGTGAAGACAGTGTGTTCCTAGAGCAGAGTGAAGACGGTGTGTTCCTGGAGCAGAATGAAGACAGTGTGTTCCTAATGCATATTGAAGACAGTGTGTTCTTAACGCAGAGTTGCAGTGTATGTGCATGGAGCAGAGTTAAGACAGTGTTTTCCTAATGCAGAGTGAAGACAGTGTGTTCCTAACGTAGAGTTGCGGTGCATATGCATGTAGCAGAGTGAAGACAGTGTCTTCCTAGAGCAGAGTGAAGACAGTATGTTCCTAACGCAGAGTGAAGATAGTGTGTTCCTAGAGCAGAATGAAGACAGTGTGTTTTTAACGCAGAGTGAAGACAGTGTTTTCCTAAGGCAGAGTTCCAGTGTATGTGCATGGAGCAGAGTGAAGACATTGTGTTCCTAGAGCAGAGTGAAAACAATGCGTTCCTAGAGGAGAGTGAAAACAGTGTGTTCCTAACGAAGAGTTAAGACAGTGTGTTCCTAACGAAGAGTTGCTGTGTATGTGCCTTGAGCAGAGTGAAGGCAGTGTGTTCCTAACGCAGAGTGAAGACAGTGTGTTCCTAGAGCAGAGTGAAGACAGTGTGATCCTAATGCAGAGTGAAGACAGTGTCTTCCTAGAGCAGAATGAAGACAGTGTGTTCCTAGAGCAGAGGGAAGACAGTGTTTTCATAGAGCAGAGGTAAGACAGTGTTTTCCTAGAGCAGAGGGAAGACCGTGCTTTCCTAAAGCAAAGTGAACACAGTGTGTTACTAATGCAGAGTGAAGACAGTGTGTTTCTAAGGCAGAGTTGCGGTGTATGTGCATGGAGCAGAGTGAAGACAGTGTGTTCCTAGAGCAGAGTGAAGACAGTGTGTTCCTAGAGCAGAGTGAAGGCAGTGTGTTCCTAACGCAGAGTTGCGGTGTATGTGCATGGAGCAGAGTGAGGACTGTGTGTTAATAATGCAGAGTGAAGAAATTGACTTCCTAACCCAGAGTGAAGACAGTGTGTTCCTAGAGCAGAGTAAAGACATTGTGTTCCTAATGCAGAGTGAAGACTGTGTGTTCCTAAGGCAGATTGAAGACAGTGTGTTCTTAACGAAGAGTTGTGGTGTATATGCATGAAGCAGAGTTAAGACAGTGTGTTCCTAGAGCAGAGTGAAGACAGTGTGTTCCTAGAGCAGAGTGAAGACAGTGTGTTCCTAATGCAGAGTGAAGACAGTGTGTTCCTAGAGAAGAGTGAATACAGTGTGTTCCTAATGCAGAGTGAAGACAGTGTGTTCTTAATGCAGAGTGCAGACAGAATGTTCCTAGAGCAGAGTGAAGACAGTGTGTTCCTAATGCGGAGTTGCAGTGTATGTGCATGGAGCAGAGTGATGACAGTGTGTTCCGAGAGCAGAGTGAAGGCAGTGTGTTCCTAAGGCAGAGTTGCGGTGTATGTACATGGAGCAGATTGAAGACAGTGTGTTAATAACGCAGAGTGAAGAAAGTGAGTTCTAATTGAGAGTGTAGACAGTGTGTTCCTAGAGCAGAGTGAAGACACTGTGTTCCTAAGGCAGAGTGAAGACAGTGTGTTCCTAATGCAGGGTTGCAGTGTATGTGCATGGAGCAGAGTGAAGACAGTGTGTTCCTAGAGCACAGTGAAGACAGTGCTTTCCTATCGCAAAGTGAAGACAGTGTCTTCATAGAGCAGAGTGAATACAATGTGTTCCTAGAGCAGAGTGAATACCGTTTGTTCCTAAGGCAGAGTTGCGGTGTATGTGCATGGAGCAGAGTGAAGCCAATGTGTCCCTAAGGCAGAGTGAAGACAGTGTGTTCCTAGAACAGAGTTTAGACAGTGTGTTCCTAATGAAGAATGAAGACTGTGTTCCTATAGCAGAGTGAAGACAATTTGTTTTTAGAGCAGAGTGAAGACTGTTTATTAATAGAGCAGAGTGAAGACAGTGTGTTCCTAAGGCAGAATTGCGGTTTATGTTCATGGAGCAGTTTGAAGACAGTGTGTTCCTAACGCAGAGTGAAGACAGTGTGTTCCTAACACAGAGTTGTGGCGTATGTGCATGGAGCAGAGTGAAGACAGTGCCATCCTAGAGCAGAATGAAGACAGTATGTTCCTAGAGCGGAGTGAAGACAGTGTGTTCCTAATGCAAAGTGAAGACAGTGTGTTCCTAGAACAGAGTGAAGACAGTGTGTTACTAATGCATAGTGAATACAGTGTGTTCCTTATGCAGAGTGAAGACAGTGTGTTCCTAGAGCAGAGTGAAGACAGTTTGTTCTTAATGCAGAGTGCAGACAGTGTGTTCCTAGAGCAGAGTGAAGACAGTGTGTTCCTAATGCAGAGTTGCGATCTATGTGCATGGAACAGAGTGAAGACAGTGTGTTCCTAGAGCAGAGTGAAGACAGTGTGTTCCTAATGCAGAGTTGCGGTATATGTGCATGGAGCAGAGTGAAGACTGTGTGTTCCTAATGCATAGTGAAAACAGTGTGTTCCTAATGCAGAGTGAAGACAGTATGTTCCTAACGCAGAGTAAAGACAGTGTGTTCCTAGAGCACAGTGAAGACAGTTTGTTCCTAGAGCAGAGTTAAGACAGTGTGTTCCTAGAGCAGAGTGAAGACAGTGTGTTCCTTATGCAGAGTGAAGACAGTGTGTTCCTAGAGCAGAGTGAAGACAGTGTTCCTAACGCAGAGTGAAGACAGTGCCTTCCTAGAGGAGAATGAAGACAGTATGTTCCTAACGCAGAGTGAAGACAGTGTGTTCCTAGAGAGGAGTAAAGACAGTGTGTTCTTAACGCAGAGTTGTGGTGTATGTGCATGGAGCAGAGTGAAGTCAGTGTGTTCATAGAGCACAGTGAAGACAGTGCTTTCCTAATGCAAAGTGAAGACAGTGTGTTCATAGAGCAGAGTGAAGACAATGTGTTCCTAGAGCACAGTGAAGACAGTGTGTTCCTAACGCAGAGTTGCGGTGTATGTGCATGGAGCAGAGTGAAGACAGTGTGTTCCTAACGCAGATTGAAGACAGTGTGTTCCTAGAGCAGAGTGAAGACAGTGTGATCCTAATGCAGAGTGAAGACAGTGTGTTCCTAGAGCAGAGTGAAGACAGTGTGTTCCTAGAGCAGAGGGAAGACAGTGTTTTCCTAGAGCAGAAGTAAGACAGTGTTTTCCTAGAGCACAGGGAAGACAGTGCGTTCCTAACGCAAAGTGAAGACAGTGTGTTCCTAATGCAGAGTGAAGACAGTGTGTTCCTAAGGCAGAGTGCCGGAGTATATGCATGGAGTAAAGTGAAGACAGTGTGTTCCTAGAGCAGAGTGAAGACAGTGTGTTCCTAGAGCAGAGTGAAGACAGTGTGTTCCTATTACAGAGTGAAGACAGTGTGTTCTTAAAGCAGAGTGCAGACAGTATGTTCCTAGAGCAGAGTGAAGACAGTGTGTTCCTAAAGCAGAGTTGCGGTGTATGTGCATGGAGCAGAGTGAGGACAGTGTGTTCCTAGAGCAGAGTGAAGGCAGTGTGTTCCTAATGCAGAGTTTTGGTGTATGTGCATAAGCAGTTTGAAGACAGTGTGTTAATAACGCAGAGTACAGAAATTGACTTCCTAATGCAGAGTGAAGACAGTGTGTTCCTAGAGCAGAGTGAAGACAGTGTGTTCCTAATGCAGTGTGACGACAGTGTGTTCCTAATGCAGATTGAAGACAGTGTGATCTTAACGCATATTTGCGGTGTATGTGCATGGATCAGAGTTAAGACAGTGTTTCCTAATGCAGAGTGAAGATAGGATGTTCCTAACTCAGAGTGAAGACAGTGTGTTCCTAGAGCAGAGTGAAGACAGTGTGTTCCTAGAGCAGAGTGAAGACAGTGTGTTCCTAATGCAGAGTGAAGACAGTGTGTTCCTAGAGCAGAGTGAATAAGTGTGTTCCTAAGGCAGAGTGAAGACAGTGTGTTCTTAATGAAGAGTGCAGACAGTATGTTCCCAGAGCAGAGTGAAGACAGTGTGTTCCTAATGCAGAGTGAAGACAGTGTGTTCCAGGAGCAGAGTGAAGACAGTGGGTTCCTACAGCAGAGGGAAGACAGTGTGTTCCTAGAGCAGAGGGAAGACAGTGCTTTCTTAACGCAAAGTGAAGACAGTTTTCCTAATGCAGAGTGAAGACAGTGTGTTCATAAGGCAGAGTTGCGAAGTATATGCATGGAGTAGAGTGAAGACAGTGTGTTCCTAGAGCAGAGTGAAGACAGTGTGTTCCTAGAGCAGAGTGAAGACAGTGTGTTTCTTATGCAGAGTGAAGAGAGTGTGTTCCTAGAGCAAAGTGAAGACAGTGTGTTCCTAACGCAGAGTTGTGGCATATGAGCATGTAGCAGAGTTAAGACAATGTCTTCCTAGAGCAGAATGAAGACAGTATGTTACTAATGCAGAGTGAAGACAGTGTGTTCCTAGAGCAGAGTGAAGACAGTGCGTTCCTAACGCAAAGTGAAGACAATATGTTCCTAGAGCAGAGTGAAGACAGTGTGTTGCTGGAGCAGAGTGAAAACAGTGTGTTACTAATGAAGAGTGAAGACAGTGTGATCCTAATGCAGAGTGAAGACAGTGTGTTCCTAGAGCAGAGTGAAGACAGTGTGTTCCTAACGCAGAGTGAAGACAGTGTGTTCCTAGAGCAGAGTTAAGACAGTGTGTTCCTAATGCAGAGTGAAGACAGTGTGTTCCTAATGCAGAATGTAGACAGTGTGTTCCTACTGCAGAGTGAAGACAGTGTCTTCCTAGAGCAGAGTGAAAACAGTATGTTCCTAATGCAGACTGAAGACAGTGTGTTCCTAGAGCAGAGTGAAGACAGTGTGTTCCTAACGAAGAGTGAAGACAGTGTGTTCCTAACACAGAGTTGCTGTGTGTGTGCATGGAGCAGAGTGAAGACAGTGTGTTCCTATTGCAGAGTGAAGACAGTGTGTTCTTAAAGCAGAGTGCAGACACTATGTTCCTAGAGCAGAGTGAAGACAGTGTGTTCCTAACGCAGAGTTGCGGTGTATGTGCATCTAGCAGAGTGAAGACAGTGTGTTCCTAGAGCAGAGTGAAGGCAGTGTATTCCTAATGCAGAGTTGCAGTGTATGTGCATGGAGCAGAGTGAGGACTGTGTGTTAATAACGCAGAGTGAAGAAATTGACTTCCTAATGCAGAGTGAAGACAGTGTGTTCCTAGAGCAGAGTGAAGACACTGTGTTCCTAAAGCAGAGTGAAGACATTGTGTTTTTTGAGCAGAGTGAAGACATTGTGTTCCTAATGCAGAATGTAGACAGTGTGTTCCTAACGCAGATTGAAGACAGTGTGTTCTTAACGCAGAGTTGTGGTGTATAAGCATGGAGGAGAGTTAAGACTGTGTGTTCCTAACGCAGAGTGAAGACAGTGTGTTCCTAACGCAGAGTGAAGACAGTGTGTTCCTAGAGCAGAGTGAAGACAGTGTGTTCCTAGAGCAGAGTGAAGACAGTGTGTTCCTAATGCAGAGTGAAGACAGTGTGTTCCTAGAGCAGAGTGAATACAGTGTGTTCCTAAGGCAGAGTGAAGACAGTGTGTTCTTAATGCAGAGTGCAGACAGTATGTTCCCAGAGCAGAGTGAAGACAGTGTGTTCCTAATGCAGAGTGAAGACAGTGTGTTCCAAGAGCAGAGTGAAGACAGTGGGTTCCTACAGCAGAGGGAAGACAGTGTGTTCCTAGAGCAGAGGGAAGACAGTGCGTTCTTAACGAAAAGTGAAGACAGTTTTCCTAATGCAGAGTGAAGACAGTGTGTTCATAAGGCAGAGTTGCGAAGTATATGCATGGAGTAGAGTGAAGACAGTGTGTTCCTAGAGCAGAGTGAAGACAGTGTGTTCCTAGAGCAGAGTGAAGACAGTGTGTTTCTTATGCAGAGTGAAGAGAGTGTGTTCCTAGAGCAAAGTGAAGACAGAGTGTTCCTAACGCAGAGTTAAGACAGTGTGTTCCTAACGCAGAGTTGTGGCATATGAGCATGTACCAGAGTGAAGACAATGTCTTCCTAGAGCAGAATGAAGACAGTATGTTCCTAAGGCAGAGTGAAGACAGTGTGTTCCTAGAGCAGAGTGAAGACAGTGCGTTCCTAACGCAAAGTGAAGACAATATGTTCCTAGAGCAGAGTGAAGACAGTGTGTTGCTGGAGCAGAGTGAAAACAGTGTGTTACTAATGCAGAGTGAAGACAGTGTGATCCTAATGCAGAGTGAAGACAGTGTGTTCCTAGAGCAGAGTGAAGACAGTGTGTTCCTAACGCAGAGTGAAGACAGTGTGTTCCTGGAGCAGAGTTAAGACAGTGTGTTCCTAATGCAGAGTGAAGACAGTGTGTTCCTAATGCAGAATGTAGACAGTGTGTTCCTACTGCCGAGTGAAGACAGTGTCTTCCTAGAGCAGAGTGAAAACAGTATGTTCCTAATGCAGACTGAAGACAGTGTGTTCCTAGAGCAGAGTGAAAACAGTGTGTTCCTAACGAAGAGTGAAGACAGTGTGTTCCTAACACAGAGTTACTGTGTGTGTGCATGGAGCAGAGTGAAGACAGTGTGTTCTTAAAGTAGAGTGAAGACAGTGTGTCCCTAGAGCAGAGTGAAGACAGTGTGTTCCTAAGGCAGAGTGAAGACAGTGTGTTCCTAGAGCAGAGTGAAGACAGTGTTTTCCTAGAGTAGATGGAAGACAGTGTGTTCCTAGAGCAGAGTGAAGACAGTGTGTTCCTAATGCAGAGTGAAGACAGTGTGTTCCTAGAGCAGAGTGAAGACACTGTGTTTCTTATGCATAATGAAGAGAGTGTGTTCCTAGAGAAAAGTGAAGACAGTGTGTTCCTAACGCAGAGTTAAGACAGTGTGTTCCTAACGCAGAGTTGTGGCCTATGAGCATGGAGCAGAGTGAAGACAATGTCTTCCTAGAGCAGAATGAAGACAGTATGTTCCTAACGCAGAGTGAAGACAGTGTGTTCCTAGAGCAGAGTGAAGACAGTGCGTTCCTAACGCAAAGTGAAGACAATGTGTTCCTAGAGCAGAGTGAAGACAGTGTGTTGCTTGAGCAGAGTGAAAACAG
This sequence comes from Microtus pennsylvanicus, assembly GCF_037038515.1. Classification (NCBI taxonomy): domain Eukaryota; kingdom Metazoa; phylum Chordata; class Mammalia; order Rodentia; family Cricetidae; genus Microtus; species Microtus pennsylvanicus. The sequence continues at coordinate 3,528,102 of NC_134583.1, forward strand.
TGTGTTACTAATGCAGAGTGAAGACAGTGTGATCCTAATGCAGAGTGAAGACAGTGTGTTCCTAGAGCAGAGTGAAGACTGTGTGTTCCTAACACAGAGTGAAGACAGTGTGTTCCTAGAGCAGAGTTAAGACTGTGTGTTCCTAATGCAGAGTGAAGACAGTGTGTTCCTAATGCAGAATGTAGACAGTGTGTTCCTACTGCAGAGTGAAGACAGTGTCTTCCTAGAGCAGAGTGAAAACAGTATGTTCCTAATGCAGACTGAAGACAGTGTGTTCCTAGAGCAGAGTGAAGACAGTGTGTTCCTAACGAAGAGTGAAGACAGTGTGTTCCTAACACAGAGTTGCTGTGTGTGTGCATGGAGCAGAGTGAAGACAGTGTGTTCCTATTGCAGAGTGAAGACAGTGTGTTCTTAAAGCAGAGTGCAGACACTATGTTCCTAGAGCATAGTGAAGACAGTGTGTTCCTAACGCAGAGTTGCGGTGTATGTGCATCTAGCAGAGTGAAGACAGTGTGTTCCTAGAGCAGAGTGAAGGCAGTGTATTCCTAACGCAGAGTTGCAGTGTATGTGCATGGAGCAGAGTGAGGACTGTGTGTTAATAACGCAGAGTGAAGAAATTGACTTCCTAATGCAGAGTGAAGACAGTGTGTTCCTAGAGCAGAGTGAAGACACTGTGTTCCTAACGCAGAGTGAAGACATTGTGTTTTTTGAGCAGAGTGAAGACATTGTGTTCCTAATGCAGAATGTAGACAGTGTGTTCCTAACGCAGATTGAAGACAGTGTGTTCTTAACGCAGAGTTGTGGTGTATAAGCATGGAGGAGAGTTAAGACTGTGTGTTCCTAACGCAGAGTGAAGACAGTGTGTTCCTAACGCAGAGTGAAGACAGTGTGTTCCTAGAGCAGAGTGAAGACAGTGTGTTCCTAGAGCAGAGTGAAGACAGTGTGTTCCTAATGCAGAGTGAAGACAGTGTGTTCCTAGAGCAGAGTGAATACAGTGTGTTCCTAAGGCAGAGTGAAGACAGTGTGTTCTTAATGCAGAGTGCAGACAGTATGTTCCCAGAGCAGAGTGAAGACAGTGGGTTCCTACAGCAGAGGGAAGACAGTGTGTTCCTAGAGCAGAGGGAAGACAGTGCGTTCTTAACGAAAAGTGAAGACAGTTTTCCTAATGCAGAGTGAAGACAGTGTGTTCATAAGGCAGAGTTGCGAAGTATATGCATGGAGTAGAGTGAAGACAGTGTGTTCCTAGAGCAGAGTGAAGACAGTGTGTTCCTAGAGCAGAGTGAAGACAGTGTGTTTCTTATGCAGAGTGAAGAGAGTGTGTTCCTAGAGCAAAGTGAAGACAGAGTGTTCCTAACGCAGAGTTAAGACAGTGTGTTCCTAACGCAGAGTTGTGGCATATGAGCATGTACCAGAGTGAAGACAATGTCTTCCTAGAGCAGAATGAAGACAGTATGTTCCTAAGGCAGAGTGAAGACAGTGTGTTCCTAGAGCAGAGTGAAGACAGTGCGTTCCTAACGCAAAGTGAAGACAATATGTTCCTAGAGCAGAGTGAAGACAGTGTGTTGCTGGAGCAGAGTGAAAACAGTGTGTTACTAATGCAGAGTGAAGACAGTGTGATCCTAATGCAGAGTGAAGACAGTGTGTTCCTGGAGCAGAGTTAAGACAGTGTGTTCCTAATGCAGAGTGAAGACAGTGTGTTCCTAATGCAGAATGTAGACAGTGTGTTCCTACTGCCGAGTGAAGACAGTGTCTTCCTAGAGCAGAGTGAAAACAGTATGTTCCTAATGCAGACTGAAGACAGTGTGTTCCTAGAGCAGAGTGAAAACAGTGTGTTCCTAACGAAGAGTGAAGACAGTGTGTTCCTAACACAGAGTTGCTGTGTGTGTGCATGGAGCAGAGTGAAGACAGTGTGTTCTTAAAGTAGAGTGAAGACAGTGTGTCCCTAGAGCAGAGTGAAGACAGTGTGTTCCTAAGGCAGAGTGAAGACAGTGTTTTCCCAGAGTAGATGGAAGACAGTGTGTTCCTAGAGCAGAGTGAAGACAGTGTGTTCCTAACGCAGAGTTAAGACAGTGTGTTCCTAACGCAGAGTTGTGGCCTATGAGCATGGAGCATAGTGAAGACAATGTCTTCCTAGAGCAGAATGAATACAGTATGTTCCTAACGCAGAGTGAAGACAGTGTGTTCCTAGAGCAGAGTGAAGACAGTGCGTTCCTAACGCAAAGTGAAGACAATGTGTTCCTAGAGCAGAGTGAAGACAGTGTGTTGCTTGAGCAGAGTGAAAACAGTGTGTTACTAATGCAGAGTGAAGACAGTGTGATCCTAATGCAGAGTGAAGACAGTGTGTTCCTAGAGCAGAGTGAAGACTGTGTGTTCCTAACACAGAGTGAAGACAGTGTGTTCCTAGAGCAGAGTTAAGACTGTGTGTTCCTAATGCAGAGTGAAGACAGTGTGTTCCTAATGCAGAATGTAGACAGTGTGTTCCTACTGCAGACTGAAGACAGTGTCTTCCTAGAGCAGAGTGAAGACAGTATGTTCCTAATGCAGACTAAAGACAGTGTGTTCCTAGAGCAGAGTGAAGACAATGTGTTCCTAACGAAGAGTGAAGACAGTGTGTTCCTAACACAGAGTTGCTGTGTGTGTGCATGGAGCAGAGTGAAGACAGTGTGTTCCTAAAGCAGAGTGAAGACAGTGTGTTCCTAGAGCAGAGTGAAGACAGTGTTTTCCTAATGCAGAGTGAAGACAGTGTGTTCCTAGAGCAGAGTGAAGACAGTGTGTTCCTAGAGCAGAGGGAAGACAGTGTTTTCCTAAGGCAGAGTTCCAGTGTATGTGCATGGAGCAGAGTGAAGACATTGTGTTCCTAGAGCAGAGTGAAGACAGTGCGTTCCTAGAGGAGAGTGAAGACAGTGTGTTGCTAACGAAGAGTTAAGACAGTGTGTTCCTAAGACAGAGTGAAAACAGTATGTTCCTAGAGCAGAATGAAGACAGTGTGATCCTAATGCAGAGTGAAGACAGTGTGTTCCTAGAGCAGAATGAAGACAGTGTGTTCCTAGAGAAGAGGGAAGACAGTGTTTTCATAGAGCAGAGGTAAGACAGTGTTTTCCTAGAGCAGAGGGAAGACAGTGCTTTCCTAAAGCAAAGTGAAGACAGTGTGTTCCTAATGCAGAGTGAAGACAGTGTGTTCCTAAGGCAGAGTTGCGGAGTATATGCATGGAGTAGAGTGAAGACAGTGTGTTCCTAGAGCAGAGTGAAGACAGTGTGTTCCTAGAGCAGAGTGAAGACAGTGTGTTCCTATTGCAGAGTGAAGACAGTGTGTTCTTAAAGCAGAGTGCAGACACTATGTTCCTAGAGCAGAGTGAAGACAGTGTGTTCCTAGAGCAGAGTGAAGGCAGTGTATTCCTAACGCAGAGTTGCGGTGTATGTGCATGTAGCAGAGTGAGGACTGTGTGTTAATAACGCAGAGTGAAGAAATTGACTTCCTAATGCAGAGTGAAGACAGTGTGTTCCTAGAGCAGAGTGAAGACACTGTGTTCCTAACGCAGAGTGAAGACAGTGTGTTCCTTGAGCAGAGTGAAGACATTGTGTTCCTAATGCAGAATGTAGACAGTGTGTTCCTAACGCAGATTGAAGACAGTGTGTTCTTAACGCAGAGTTGTGGTGTATATGCATGGAGGAGAGTTAAGACTGTGTGTTCCTAACGCAGAGTGAAGACAGTGTGTTCCTAACGCAGAGTGAAGACAGTGTGTTCCTAGAGCAGAGTGAAGACAGTGTGTTCCTAGAGCAGAGTGAAGACAGTGTGTTCCTAATGCAGAGTGAAGACAGTGTGTTCCTAGAGCAGAGTGAATACAGTGTGTTCCTAAGGCAGAGTGAAGACAGTGTGTTCTTAATGCAGAGTGCAGACAGTATGTTCCTAGAGCAGAGTGAAGACAGTGTGTTCCTAGAGCAGAGTGAAGGCAGTGTGTTCCTATCGCAGAGTTGCTGTGTATGTACATGGAGCAGATTGAAGACAGTGTGTTAATAACGCAGAGTGTAGAAAGTGAGATCCTAATGCAGAGTGAAGACAGTGTGTTCCTAGAGCAGAGTGAAGACACTCTGTTCCTAACGCAGAGTGAAGATAGTGTGTTCCTAACGCAGAGTTGCGGTGTATGTGCATGGAGCAGAGTGAAGACAGTGTGTTCCTAGAGCAGAGTGAAGGCAGTGTGTTCCTAACGCAGAGTTGAGGTGTATGTACATGGAGCAGATTGAAGACAGTGTGTTAATAACGCAGAGTGAAGAAAGTGAGTTCCTAATGCAGAGTGAAGGCAGTGTGTTCCTAGAGCAGAGTGAAGACACTGTGTTCCTAACGCAGAGTGAAGATAGTGTGTTCCTAAGGCAGAGTTGCGGTGTATGTGCTTGGAGCAGAGTGAAGACTGTATGTTCCTAGAGCACAGTGAAGACAGTGCTTTCCTAACGCAGAGTGAAGACAGTGTCTTCATAGAGCAGAGTGAAGACAATGTGTTCCTAGAGCAGAGTGAAGACCGTTTGTTCCTAATGCAGAGTTGCAGTGTATGTGCATGGAGCAGAGTGAAGCCAGTGTGTTCCTAAGGCAGAGTGAAGACAGTGTGTTCCTAGAGCAGAGTGAAGACAGTGTGTTCCTAATGAAGAATGAAGACTGTGTTCCTATAGCAGAGTGAAGACAATTTATTTTTAGAGCAGAGTGAAGACAGTGTGTTCCTAGAGCAGAGTGAATACAGTGTGTTTCTAATGCAGAATTGCGGTTTATGTGCATGGAGCAGTTTGAAGACAGTGTGTTCCTAATGCAGAGTGAAGACAGTGTGTTCCTAAAACAGAGTTGTGGCGTATGTGCATGGAGCAGAGTGAAGACAGTGTCATCCTAGAGCAGAGTGAAGACAGTATGTTCCTAACGCAGAATCAAGACAGTGTGTTCCTAGAGCAGAGTGAAGAATGTGTGTTCCTAGAGCACAGTGAAGACAGTGCTTTCCTAACGCAGAGTGAAGACAGTGTCTTCATAGAGCAGAGTGAAGACAATGTGTTCCTAGAGCAGAGTGAAGACCGTTTGTTCCTAATGCAGAGTTGCGGTGTATGTGCATGGAGCAGAGTGAAGCCAGTGTGTTCCTAAGGCAGAGTGAAGACAGTGTGTTCCTAGAGCAGAGTGAAGACAGTGTGTTCCTAATGAAGAATGAAGACTGTGTTCCTATAGCAGAGTGAAGACAATTTGTTTTTAGAGCAGAGTGAAGACAGTGTGTTCCTAGAGCAGAGTGAATACAGTGTGTTTCTAATGCAGAATTGCGGTTTATGTGCATGGAGCAGTTTGAAGACAGTGTGTTCCTAATGCAGAGTGAAGACAGTGTGTTCCTAAAACAGAGTTGTGGCGTATGTGCATGGAGCAGAGTGAAGACAGTGTCATCCTAGAGCAGAGTGAAGACAGTATGTTCCTAACGCAGAATCAAGACAGTGTGTTCCTAGAGCAGAGTGAAGAATGTGTGTTCCTAGAGCAGAGTGAAGACAGTGTGTTTCTTATGCAGAGTGAAGACAGTGTGTTGCTGGAGCAGAGTGAAGACAGTGTATTCCTATAGCAGAGGAAAGACAGTGTGTTCCTAATGCAGAGTGAAGACAGTGCGTTCCTAGGGCAGAGAGAAGACAGTGTGTTCCTAGAGCAGAGAGAAGACAGTGTGTTCCTAACACAGAGTGAAGATCGTGTGTTCCTAACGCAGAGTTGCAGTGTATGTGCATGGAGGAGAGTGAAGCCAGTGTGTTCCAAACGCAGAGTGAAGACAATTTGTTCCTAGAGCAGAGTGAAAACAGTGTGTTCCTAATGCAGAGTGAAGCCTTTATTCCTATAGCAGAGTGAAGACAGTGTGTTCCTAATGCAGAATGAAGACAGTGTATGCCTAAAGTAGAGTTAAGAAAGTGTGTTCCTAGAGCAGAGTGAAGACAGTGTGTTCCTAACACAGAGTTGCAGAGTATGTGCATGGAGCAGAGTGAAGACAGTGTGTTCCTAATACAGAGTGAAGACAGTGTGTTCCTGATGCAGATTGAATACAGTGTTTGCCTAGAGCGGAGTTAAAGCTGTGTGTTCCTGGAGCAGAGTGAAGACAGTGTGTTCCTAAAGCAGAGTTGCGGAGTATGTGCATGGAGCAGAGTGAAGACAGTGTGTTCCTAATGCAGAGTGAAGACAGTGTGTTCCTGATGCAGAGTGAAGACATTGTGTTCCTAATGCAGAGTGAAGACAGTGTGTTCTTAATGCAGAGTGAAGACAGTGTGTTCCTAGAGCAGAGTTGCGGTGTATTTGCATGGAGCAGAGTGAAGACAGTGTGTTCCTGACACAGAGTTGCGGAGTATATGCATGAAGAAGAGTGAAGACAGTGTGTTCCTAGAGCAGAGTGAAGACAGTGTGTTCCTAGAGCAGAGTGAAGACAGTGTGTTCCTAATGCAGAGTGAAGACTGTGTGTTCCTAACTCAGATTGAAGACAGTGTGTTCCTAGAGCAGAGTAAAGACAGTGTGTTCCTAATGCAGAGTGAAGACTGTGTGTTCCTAACTCAGATTGAAGACAGTGTGTTCCTAGAGCAGAGTAAAGACAGTATGGTCCTAACGCAGAGTGAAGACAGTGCTTTCCTAAAGCAGAGTAAAGACAGTGTGTTCCTAGAGCAGAATGAAGACAGTGTGTTCCTAACGCAGAGTGAAGACAGTGTTTTCCTAAGGAAGAGTTCCAGTGTATGTGCATGGAGCAGAGTGAAAACATTGTGTTCCTATAGCAGTGTGAAGACATTGCGTTCCTAGAGGAGAGTGAAGACAGTGTGTTTCTAACGAAGAGTTAAGACAGTGTGTTCCTAACGCAGAGTTGCTGTGTATGTGCATTGAGCATAGTGAAGACAGTGTGTTCCTAATGCAGAGTGAAGACAGTGTGTTCCTAGAGCAGAGTGAAGACAGTGTGATCCTAATGCAGAGTGAAGACCGTGTGTTCCTAGAGCAGAGTGAAGACAGTGTGTTCCTAACGCAGATTGAAGACAGTGTGTTCCTAGAGCAGAGTGAAGACAGTGTGATCCTAATGCAGAGTGAAGACAGTGTGTTCCTAGAGCAGAGTGAAGACAGTGTGTTCCTAGAGCAGAGGGAAGACAGTGTTTTCCTAGAGCAGAAGTAAGACAGTGTTTTCCTAGAGCACAGGGAAGACAGTGCGTTCCTAACGCAAAGTGAAGACAGTGTGTTCCTAATGCAGAGTGAAGACAGTGTGTTCCTAAGGCAGAGTGCCGGAGTATAAGCATGGAGTAAAGTGAAGACAGTGTGTTCCTAGAGCAGAGTGAAGACAGTGTGTTCCTAGAGCAGAGTGAAGACAGTGTGTTCCTAGAGCAGAGTGAAGACAGTGTGTTCCTATTACAGAGTGAAGACAGTGTGTTCTTAAAGCAGAGTGCAGACAGTATGTTCCTAGAGCAGAGTGAAGACAGTGTGTTCCTAAAGCAGAGTTGCGGTGTATGTGCATGGAGCAGAGTGAGGACAGTGTGTTCCTAGAGCAGAGTGAAGGCAGTGTGTTCCTAATGCAGAGTTTTGGTGTATGTGCATAAGCAGTTTGAAGACAGTGTGTTAATAACGCAGAGTGCAGAAATTGACTTCCTAATGCAGAGTGAAGACAGTGTGTTCCTAGAGCAGAGTGAAGACAGTGTGTTCCTAATGCAGTGTGACGACAGTGTGTTCCTAATGCAGATTGAAGACAGTGTGATCTTAAGGCATATTTGCGGTGTATGTGCATGGATCAGAGTTAAGACAGTGTTTCCTAATGCAGAGTGAAGACAGTGTGTTCCTAGAGCAGAGTGAATACAGTGTGTTCCTAATGCAGAGTGAAGACAGTGTGTTCTTAATGCAGAGTGCAGACAGTATGTTCCTAGAGCAGAGTGAAGACAGTGTGTTCCTAACGCGGAGTTGCGGTGTATGTGCATGGAGCAGAGTGAAGACAGTGTGTTCCTAGAGCAGAGTGAAGGCAGTGTGTTCCTAACGCAGAGTTGCTGTGTATGTGCATGGAGCAGAGTGAAGACAGTATGTTAATAATGCAGAGTGAAGAAAGTGAGTTCCTAATGCAGAGTGAAGACAGTGTGTTCCTAGAGCAGAGTGAAGACACTGTGTTCCTAACACAGAGTGAAGACAGTGTGTTCTTAGAGCAGAATGAAGACAGTGTGTTCCTATTGCAGAGTGAAGACAGTGTGTTCCTAATGCAGAGTGAAGACAGTGTGTTCCTAATGCAGAGTTGCAGTGTATGTGCATGGAGCAGAGTGAAGACAGTGTGTTCCTAGAGCAGAGTGAAGACAATGTGTTCCTAGAGCAGAGTGAAGACCATTTGTTCCTAAAGCAGAGTTGCGATGCTTGTGCATGGAGCAGAGTGAAAACAGGTTGTTCTTAATGCAGAGTGCAGAAAGTGTGTTCCTAGAGCAGAGTGAAGACAGTGTGTTCCTAATTCAGAGTGAAGACAGTGTGTTTCTAATGCAGACTGAAGACAGTGTTTTACTAATGCCGAGTGAAAACAGTGTGTTCCTAAGGCAGAGTTGCGGTGCATATGCATGTAGCAGAGTGAAGACAGTGTCTTCCTAGAGCAGAGTGAAGACAGTATGTTCCTAACGCAGAGTAAAGACAGTGTGTTCCTAGAGCAGAATGAAGACAGTGTGTTCCTAACGCAGAGTGAAGACAGTGCTTTCCTAAGGCAGAGTTCCAGTGTATGTGCATGGAGCAGAGTGAAGACATTGTGTTCCTAGAGCAGAGTGAAGACAGTGCATTCCTAGAGGAGTGTGAAGACAGTGTGTTCCTAACGAAGAGTTAAGACAGTGTGTTCGTAACGCAGATTTGCTGTGTATGTGCATTGAGCAGAGTGAAGACAGTGTGTTCCTAACGCAGAGTGAAGATAGTGTGTTCCTAGAGCAGAGTGAAGACAGTATGATCCTCATGCAGAGTGAAGACAGTGTGTTCCTAGAGCAGAGTGAAGACAGTGTGTTCCTAGAGCAGAGGGAAGACAGTGTTTTCCTAGAGCAGAAGTAAGACAGTGTTTTCCTAGAGCAGAGGGAAGACAGTGTGTTCCTAATGCAAAGTGAAGACAGTGTGTTCCTAATGCAGAGTGAAGACAGTGTGTTCCTAAGACAGAGTGCCGGAGTATAAGCATGGAGTAGAGTGAAGACAGTGTGTTCCTAGAGCAGAGTGAAGACAGTGTGTTCCTGGAGCAGAGTGAGGACAGTGTGTTCCTAGAGCAGAGTGAAGGCAGTGTGTACCTAACGCAGAGTTTCGGTGTATGTGCATGTAGCAGTGTGAAGACAGTGTGTGAATAATGCAGAGTGAAGAAATTGACTTCCTAATGCAGAGTAAAGACAGTGTGTTCCTAGAGACGAGTGAAGACACTGTGTTCCTAACGCAGAGTGAAGACAGTGTGTTCCTAGAGCAGAGTGAAGACAGTGTGTTCCTAATGCAGAGTGAAGACACTGTGTTCCTAACGCAGAGTGAAGACAGTGTTTTCCTAGAGCAGAGTGAAGACAGTGTGATCCTAATGCAGAGTGAAGACAGTGTGTTCCTAATGCAGAGTGAAGACAGTGTGTTCCTAAGGCAGAGTGCCGGAGTATATGCATGGAGTAGAGTGAAGACAGTGTGTTCCTAGAGCAGAGTGAAGACAGTGTGTTCCTAGAGCAGAGGAAAGACAGTGTTTTCCTAGAGCAGAAGTAAGACAGTGTTTTCCTAGAGCAGTGGGAAGACAGTGCGTTCCTAACGCAAAGTGAAGACAGTGTGTTCCTAATGCAGAGTGAAGACAGTGTGTTCCTAAGGCAGAGTGCCGGAGTATATGCATGGAGTAGAGTGAAGACAGTGTGTTCCTAGAGCAGAGTGAAGACAGTGTGTTTCTGGAGCAGAGTGAAGACAGTGTGTTCCTATTGCAGAGTGAAGACAGTGTGTTCTTAAAGCAGAGTGCAGACAGTATGTTCCTAGAGCAGAGTGAAGACAGTGTGTTCCTAAGGCAGAGTTGCGGTGTATGTCCATGGAGCAGAGTGAAGATATTTTGTTCATAGTGCAGAGTGAAGGCAGTGTGTTCCTAACGCAGAGTTGCAGTGTATGTGCATGGAGCAGAGTGAGGACTGTGTGTTAATAACGCAGAGTGAAGAAATTGACTTCCTAATGCAGAGTGAAGACAGTGTGTTCCTAGAGCAGAGTGAAAACACTGTGTTCCTAACCCAGAGTGAAGACAGTGTGTTCCTTGAGCAGAGTGAAGACATTGTGTTCCTAATGCAGAATGAAGACAGTGTGATCCTAACGCAAATTGAAGACAGTGTGTTCTTAACGCAGAGTTGCGGTGTATATGCATGGAAGAGAGTTAAGACAGTGTGTTCCTAACGCAGAGTGAAGACAGTGTGTTCCTAACGCAGAGTGAAGACAGTGTGTTCCTAGAGCAGAGTGAAGACAGTGTGTTCCTAGAGCAGAGTGAAGACAGTGTGTTCCTAATGCAGAGGGAAGACAGTGTGTTCCTAGAGCAGAGTGAATACAGTGTGTTCCTAAGGCAGAGTGAAGACAGTGTGTTCTTAATGCAGAGTGCAGACAGTATGTTCCTAGAGCAGAGTGAAGACAGTGTGTTCCTAGAGCAGAGTGAAGGCAGTGTGTTCCTAACGCAGAGTTGCTGTGTATGTACATGGAGCAGATTGAAGACAGTGTGTTAATAACGCAGAGTGTAGAAAGTGAGATCCTAATGCAGAGTGAAGACAGTGTGTTCCTAGAGCAGAGTGAAGACAATCTGTTCCTAACGCAGAGTGAAGATAGTGTGTTCCTAACGCAGAGTTGCGGTGTATGTGCATGGAGCAGAGTGAAGACAGTATGTTCCTAGAGCACACTGAAGACAGTGCTTTCCTAAAGCAGAGTGAAGACAGTGTCTTCATAGAGCAGAGTGAATACAATGTGTTCCTAGAGCAGAGTGAAGACCGTTTGTTCCTAAGGCAGAGTTGCGGTATATGTGCATGGAGCAGAGTGAAGCCAGTGTGTTTCTAATGCAGAATTGCGGTTTATGTGCATGGAGCAGTTTGAAGACAGTGTGTTCCTAACGCAGAGTGAAGACAGTGTGTTTTTAACACAGAGTTGTGGCGTATGTGCATGGAGCAGAGTGAAGACAGTGTCATCCTAGAGCAGAATGAAGACAGTATGTTCCTAACACAGAATGAAGATAGTGTGTTCCTAGAGCAGAGTGAAGAATGTGTGTTCCTAGAGCAGAGTGAAGACAGTGTGGTTCTTATGCAGAGTGAAGACAGTGTGTTGCTGGAGCAGAGTGAAGACAGTGTATTCCTAGAGCAGAGTTAAGAAAGTGTGTTCCTAGAGCAGATGGAAGACAGTGTGTTCCTAACGCAGAGTTGCAGAGTATGTGCATGGAGCAGAGTGAAGATATTGTGTTCCTAATACAGAGTGAAGACAGTGTGTTCCTGATGCAGATTGAATACAGTGTTTGCCTAGAGCAGAGTTAAAGCTGTATGTTCCTGGAGCAGAGTGAAGACAGTGTGTTCCTAATGCAGAGTTGCGGAGTATGTGCATGGAGCAGAGTGAAGACAGTGTGTTCCTAATGCAGAGTGAAGACAGTGTGTTCCTGATGCAGAGTGAAGACATTGTGTTCCTAATGCAGAGTGAAGACAGTGTGTTCTTAATGCAGAGTGTAGACAGTGTGTTCCTAGAGCAGAGTTGCGGTGTATTTGCATGGAGCAGAGTGAAGACAGTGTGTTCCTAACACAGAGTTGCGGAGTATATGCATGAAGAAGAGTGAAGACAGTGTGTTCCTATTGCAGAGTGAATACAGTGTGTTCCTAAGGCAGAGTGAAGACAGTGTGTTCTTATTGCAGAGTGCAGACAGTATGTTCCTAGAGCAGAGTGAAGACAGTGTGTTCCTAGAGCAGAGTGAAGGCAGTGTGTTCCTAACGAGGAGTTGCTGTGTATGTACATGGAGCAGATTGAAGACAGTGTGTTAATAAAGCAGAGTGTAGAAAGTGAGTTCCTAATGCAGAGTGAAGACAGTGTGTTCCTAGAGCAGAGTGAAGACACTGTGTTCCTAACGCAGAGTGAAGATAGTGTGTTCCTAACACAGAGTTGTGGTGTATGTGCATGGAGCAGAGTGAAGACAGTGTCATCCTAGAGCAGAGTGAAGACAGTATGTTCCTAACGCAGAATGAAGACAGTGTGTTCCTAGAGCGGAGTGAAGACAGTGCGTTCCTAAGACAAAGTGAAGACAGTGTGTTCCTAGAGCAGAGTGAAGACGGTGTGTTCCTGGAGCAGAATGAAGACAGTGTGTTCCTAATGCATATTGAAGACAGTGTGTTCTTAACGCAGAGTTGCAGTGTATGTGCATGGAGCAGAGTTAAGACAGTGTTTTCCTAATGCAGAGTGAAGACAGTGTGTTCCTAACGTAGAGTTGCGGTGCATATGCATGTAGCAGAGTGAAGACAGTGTCTTCCTAGAGCAGAGTGAAGACAGTATGTTCCTAACGCAGAGTGAAGATAGTGTGTTCCTAGAGCAGAATGAAGACAGTGTGTTTTTAACGCAGAGTGAAGACAGTGTTTTCCTAAGGCAGAGTTCCAGTGTATGTGCATGGAGCAGAGTGAAGACATTGTGTTCCTAGAGCAGAGTGAAAACAATGCGTTCCTAGAGGAGAGTGAAAACAGTGTGTTCCTAACGAAGAGTTAAGACAGTGTGTTCCTAACGAAGAGTTGCTGTGTATGTGCCTTGAGCAGAGTGAAGGCAGTGTGTTCCTAACGCAGAGTGAAGACAGTGTGTTCCTAGAGCAGAGTGAAGACAGTGTGATCCTAATGCAGAGTGAAGACAGTGTCTTCCTAGAGCAGAATGAAGACAGTGTGTTCCTAGAGCAGAGGGAAGACAGTGTTTTCATAGAGCAGAGGTAAGACAGTGTTTTCCTAGAGCAGAGGGAAGACCGTGCTTTCCTAAAGCAAAGTGAACACAGTGTGTTACTAATGCAGAGTGAAGACAGTGTGTTTCTAAGGCAGAGTTGCGGTGTATGTGCATGGAGCAGAGTGAAGACAGTGTGTTCCTAGAGCAGAGTGAAGACAGTGTGTTCCTAGAGCAGAGTGAAGGCAGTGTGTTCCTAACGCAGAGTTGCGGTGTATGTGCATGGAGCAGAGTGAGGACTGTGTGTTAATAATGCAGAGTGAAGAAATTGACTTCCTAACCCAGAGTGAAGACAGTGTGTTCCTAGAGCAGAGTAAAGACATTGTGTTCCTAATGCAGAGTGAAGACTGTGTGTTCCTAAGGCAGATTGAAGACAGTGTGTTCTTAACGAAGAGTTGTGGTGTATATGCATGAAGCAGAGTTAAGACAGTGTGTTCCTAGAGCAGAGTGAAGACAGTGTGTTCCTAGAGCAGAGTGAAGACAGTGTGTTCCTAATGCAGAGTGAAGACAGTGTGTTCCTAGAGAAGAGTGAATACAGTGTGTTCCTAATGCAGAGTGAAGACAGTGTGTTCTTAATGCAGAGTGCAGACAGAATGTTCCTAGAGCAGAGTGAAGACAGTGTGTTCCTAATGCGGAGTTGCAGTGTATGTGCATGGAGCAGAGTGATGACAGTGTGTTCCGAGAGCAGAGTGAAGGCAGTGTGTTCCTAAGGCAGAGTTGCGGTGTATGTACATGGAGCAGATTGAAGACAGTGTGTTAATAACGCAGAGTGAAGAAAGTGAGTTCTAATTGAGAGTGTAGACAGTGTGTTCCTAGAGCAGAGTGAAGACACTGTGTTCCTAAGGCAGAGTGAAGACAGTGTGTTCCTAATGCAGGGTTGCAGTGTATGTGCATGGAGCAGAGTGAAGACAGTGTGTTCCTAGAGCACAGTGAAGACAGTGCTTTCCTATCGCAAAGTGAAGACAGTGTCTTCATAGAGCAGAGTGAATACAATGTGTTCCTAGAGCAGAGTGAATACCGTTTGTTCCTAAGGCAGAGTTGCGGTGTATGTGCATGGAGCAGAGTGAAGCCAATGTGTCCCTAAGGCAGAGTGAAGACAGTGTGTTCCTAGAACAGAGTTTAGACAGTGTGTTCCTAATGAAGAATGAAGACTGTGTTCCTATAGCAGAGTGAAGACAATTTGTTTTTAGAGCAGAGTGAAGACTGTTTATTAATAGAGCAGAGTGAAGACAGTGTGTTCCTAAGGCAGAATTGCGGTTTATGTTCATGGAGCAGTTTGAAGACAGTGTGTTCCTAACGCAGAGTGAAGACAGTGTGTTCCTAACACAGAGTTGTGGCGTATGTGCATGGAGCAGAGTGAAGACAGTGCCATCCTAGAGCAGAATGAAGACAGTATGTTCCTAGAGCGGAGTGAAGACAGTGTGTTCCTAATGCAAAGTGAAGACAGTGTGTTCCTAGAACAGAGTGAAGACAGTGTGTTACTAATGCATAGTGAATACAGTGTGTTCCTTATGCAGAGTGAAGACAGTGTGTTCCTAGAGCAGAGTGAAGACAGTTTGTTCTTAATGCAGAGTGCAGACAGTGTGTTCCTAGAGCAGAGTGAAGACAGTGTGTTCCTAATGCAGAGTTGCGATCTATGTGCATGGAACAGAGTGAAGACAGTGTGTTCCTAGAGCAGAGTGAAGACAGTGTGTTCCTAATGCAGAGTTGCGGTATATGTGCATGGAGCAGAGTGAAGACTGTGTGTTCCTAATGCATAGTGAAAACAGTGTGTTCCTAATGCAGAGTGAAGACAGTATGTTCCTAACGCAGAGTAAAGACAGTGTGTTCCTAGAGCACAGTGAAGACAGTTTGTTCCTAGAGCAGAGTTAAGACAGTGTGTTCCTAGAGCAGAGTGAAGACAGTGTGTTCCTTATGCAGAGTGAAGACAGTGTGTTCCTAGAGCAGAGTGAAGACAGTGTTCCTAACGCAGAGTGAAGACAGTGCCTTCCTAGAGGAGAATGAAGACAGTATGTTCCTAACGCAGAGTGAAGACAGTGTGTTCCTAGAGAGGAGTAAAGACAGTGTGTTCTTAACGCAGAGTTGTGGTGTATGTGCATGGAGCAGAGTGAAGTCAGTGTGTTCATAGAGCACAGTGAAGACAGTGCTTTCCTAATGCAAAGTGAAGACAGTGTGTTCATAGAGCAGAGTGAAGACAATGTGTTCCTAGAGCACAGTGAAGACAGTGTGTTCCTAACGCAGAGTTGCGGTGTATGTGCATGGAGCAGAGTGAAGACAGTGTGTTCCTAACGCAGATTGAAGACAGTGTGTTCCTAGAGCAGAGTGAAGACAGTGTGATCCTAATGCAGAGTGAAGACAGTGTGTTCCTAGAGCAGAGTGAAGACAGTGTGTTCCTAGAGCAGAGGGAAGACAGTGTTTTCCTAGAGCAGAAGTAAGACAGTGTTTTCCTAGAGCACAGGGAAGACAGTGCGTTCCTAACGCAAAGTGAAGACAGTGTGTTCCTAATGCAGAGTGAAGACAGTGTGTTCCTAAGGCAGAGTGCCGGAGTATATGCATGGAGTAAAGTGAAGACAGTGTGTTCCTAGAGCAGAGTGAAGACAGTGTGTTCCTAGAGCAGAGTGAAGACAGTGTGTTCCTATTACAGAGTGAAGACAGTGTGTTCTTAAAGCAGAGTGCAGACAGTATGTTCCTAGAGCAGAGTGAAGACAGTGTGTTCCTAAAGCAGAGTTGCGGTGTATGTGCATGGAGCAGAGTGAGGACAGTGTGTTCCTAGAGCAGAGTGAAGGCAGTGTGTTCCTAATGCAGAGTTTTGGTGTATGTGCATAAGCAGTTTGAAGACAGTGTGTTAATAACGCAGAGTACAGAAATTGACTTCCTAATGCAGAGTGAAGACAGTGTGTTCCTAGAGCAGAGTGAAGACAGTGTGTTCCTAATGCAGTGTGACGACAGTGTGTTCCTAATGCAGATTGAAGACAGTGTGATCTTAACGCATATTTGCGGTGTATGTGCATGGATCAGAGTTAAGACAGTGTTTCCTAATGCAGAGTGAAGATAGGATGTTCCTAACTCAGAGTGAAGACAGTGTGTTCCTAGAGCAGAGTGAAGACAGTGTGTTCCTAGAGCAGAGTGAAGACAGTGTGTTCCTAATGCAGAGTGAAGACAGTGTGTTCCTAGAGCAGAGTGAATACAGTGTGTTCCTAATGCAGAGTGAAGACAGTGTGTTCTTAATGCAGAGTGCAGACAGTATGTTCCTAGAGCAGAGTGAAGACAGTGTGTTCCTAACGCGGAGTTGCGGTGTATGTGCATGGAGCAGAGTGAAGACAGTGTGTTCCTAGAGCAGAGTGAAGGCAGTGTGTTCCTAACGCAGAGTTGCTGTGTATGTGCATGGAGCAGAGTGAAGACAGTATGTTAATAATGCAGAGTGAAGAAAGTGAGTTCCTAATGCAGAGTGAAGACAGTGTGTTCCTAGAGCAGAGTGAAGACACTGTGTTCCTAACACAGAGTGAAGACAGTGTGTTCTTAGAGCAGAATGAAGACAGTGTGTTCCTATTGCAGAGTGAAGACAGTGTGTTCCTAATGCAGAGTGAAGACAGTGTGTTCCTAATGCAGAGTTGCAGTGTATGTGCATGGAGCAGAGTGAAGACAGTGTGTTCCTAGAGCAGAGTGAAGACAATGTGTTCCTAGAGCAGAGTGAAGACCATTTGTTCCTAAAGCAGAGTTGCGATGCTTGTGCATGGAGCAGAGTGAAAACAGGTTGTTCTTAATGCAGAGTGCAGAAAGTGTGTTCCTAGAGCAGAGTGAAGACAGTGTGTTCCTAATTCAGAGTGAAGACAGTGTGTTTCTAATGCAGACTGAAGACAGTGTTTTACTAATGCCGAGTGAAAACAGTGTGTTCCTAAGGCAGAGTTGCGGTGCATATGCATGTAGCAGAGTGAAGACAGTGTCTTCCTAGAGCAGAGTGAAGACAGTATGTTCCTAACGCAGAGTAAAGACAGTGTGTTCCTAGAGCAGAATGAAGACAGTGTGTTCCTAACGCAGAGTGAAGACAGTGTTTTCCTAAGGCAGAGTTCCAGTGTATGTGCATGGAGCAGAGTGAAGACATTGTGTTCCTAGAGCAGAGTGAAGACAGTGCATTCCTAGAGGAGTGTGAAGACAGTGTGTTCCTAACGAAGAGTTAAGACAGTGTGTTCGTAACGCAGATTTGCTGTGTATGTGCATTGAGCAGAGTGAAGACAGTGTGTTCCTAACGCAGAGTGAAGATAGTGTGTTCCTAGAGCAGAGTGAACACAGTATGATCCTCATGCAGAGTGAAGACAGTGTGTTCCTAGAGCAGAGTGAAGACAGTGTGTTCCTAGAGCAGAGGGAAGACAGTGTTTTCCTAGAGCAGAAGTAAGACAGTGTTTTCCTAGAGCAGAGGGAAGACAGTGTGTTCCTAATGCAAAGTGAAGACAGTGTGTTCCTAATGCAGAGTGAAGACAGTGTGTTCCTAAGACAGAGTGCCGGAGTATAAGCATGGAGTAGAGTGAAGACAGTGTGTTCCTAGAGCAGAGTTAAGACAGTGTGTTCCTGGAGCAGAGTGAGGACAGTGTGTTCCTAGAGCAGAGTGAAGGCAGTGTGTACCTAACGCAGAGTTTCGGTGTATGTGCATGTAGCAGTGTGAAGACAGTGTGTGAATAATGCAGAGTGAAGAAATTGACTTCCTAATGCAGAGTAAAGACAGTGTGTTCCTAGAGACGAGTGAAGACACTGTGTTCCTAACGCAGAGTGAAGACAGTGTGTTCCTAGAGCAGAGTGAAGACAGTGTGTTCCTAATGCAGAGTGAAGACACTGTGTTCCTAACGCAGAGTGAAGACAGTGTTTTCCTAGAGCAGAGTGAAGACAGTGTGATCCTAATGCAGAGTGAAGACAGTGTGTTCCTAGAGCAGAGTGAAGACAGTGTGTTCCAAGAGCAGAGGAAAGACAGTGTTTTCCTAGAGCAGAAGTAAGACAGTGTTTTCCTAGAGCAGTGGGAAGACAGTGCGTTCCTAACGCAAAGTGAAGACAGTGTGTTCCTAATGCAGAGTGAAGACAGTGTGTTCCTAAGGCAGAGTGCCGGAGTATATGCATGGAGTAGAGTGAAGACAGTGTGTTCCTAGAGCAGAGTGAAGACAGTGTGTTTCTGGAGCAGAGTGAAGACAGTGTGTTCCTAATGCAGAGTGAAGACAGTGTATTCTTAAAGCAGAGTGCAGACAGAATGTTCCTAGAGCAGACTGAAGACAGTGTGTTCCTAACGCAGAGTTGCGGTGTATGTGCATGGAGCAGATTGAGGACAGTGTGTTCCTAGAGCAGAGTGAAGGCAGTGTGTTCCTAATGCAGAGTTGCGGTGTATGTGCATGGAGCAATGTGAAGACAGTGTGTTAATAACGCAGAGTGAAGAAATTGACGTCCTAATGCAGAGTGAAGACAGTGTGTTCCTAGAGCAGAGTGAAGACAGTGTGTTCCTAATGCAGTGTGAAGACAGTGTGTTCCTAATGCAGATTGAAGACAGTGTGATCTTAACGCAGAGTTGCGGTGTATGTGCATGGATCAGAGTTAAGACAGTGTGTTCCTAGTGCAGAGTGAAGATAGGATGTTCCTAACTCAGAGTGAAGACAGTGTGTTCCTAGAGCAGAGTGAAGACAGTGTGTTCCTAGAGCAGAGTGAAGACAGTGTGTTCCTAATGCAGAGTGAAGACAGTGTGTTCCTAGAGCAGAGTGAATACAGTGTGTTCCTAATGCAGAGTGAAGACAGTGTGTTCTTAATGCAGAGTGCAGACAGTATGTCCCTAGAGCAGAGTGATGACAGAGTGTTCCTAGAGCAGAGTGAAGGCAGTATGTTCCTAATGCAGAGTTGCGGTGTATGTGCATCGAGCAGAGTGAAGACAGTGTGTTCCTAGAGCAGAGTGAAGGCAGTGTGTTCCTAATGCAGAATTGCGGTGTATGTGCATGGAGCAGAGTGAAGACAGTGTGTTAATAACGCAGAGTGAAGAAATTGACTTCCTAATGCAGAGTGAAGACAGTGTGTTCCTAGAGCAGAGTGAAGACACTGTGTTCCTAACACAGAGTGAAGACAGTGTGTTCTTAGAGCAGAATGAATACAGTGTGTTCCTATTGCAGAGTGAAGACAGTGTGTTCCTAATGCAGAGTGAAGACAGTGTGTTCCTAACTCAGAGTTGCAGTGTATGTGCATGGAGCAGAGTGAAGACAGTGTGTTCCTAGAGCCGAGTGAAGACAATGTGTTCCTAGAGCAGAGTGAAGACCATGTGTTCCTAAAGCAGGGTTGCGGTGTATGCGCATGGAACAGAGTGAAGACAGGTTGTTCTTAATGCAGAGTGCAGACAGTGTGTTCCTAGAGCAGAGTGAAGACAGTGTGTTCCTAATGCAGAGTGAAAACAGTGTGTTCCTAGAGCAGAGTGAAGACAGTGTGTTCCTAATGCAGAGTGAAGACAGTGTGTTCCTAGAGCAGAGTGAAAACAGTGTGTTCCTAAGGCAGAGTTGCTGTGCATATGCATGTAGCATAGTGAAGACAGTGTCTTCCTAGAGCAGAGTGAAGACAGTATGTTCCTAACGCAGAGTAAAGACAGTGTGTTCCTAGAGCAGAATGAAGACAGTGTGTTCCTAACGCAGAGTGAAGACAGTGTTTTCCTAAGGCAGAGTTCCAGTGTATGTGCATGGAGCAGAGTGAAGACATTGTGTTCCTAGAGCAGAGTGAAGACAGTGCATTCCTAGAGGAGTGTGAAGACAGTGTGTTCCTAACGAAGAGTTAAGACAGTGTGTTCCTAACGCAGAGTTGCTGTGTATGTGCATTGAGCAGAGTGAAGACAGTGTGTTCCTCACGCAGAGTGAAGACAGTGTGTTCCTAGAGCAGAGTGAAGACAGTGTGATACTAATGCAGAGTGAAGACAGTGTGTTCCTATAGCAGAGTGATGACAGTGTGTTCCTAGAGCAGAGGGAAGACAGTGTTTTCCTAGAGCAGAAGTAAGACAGTATTTTCCTAGAGCAGAGGGAAGACAGTGCGTTCCTAATGCAAAGTGAAGACAGTGTGTTCCTAATGCAGAGTGAAGACAGTGTGTTCCTAAGACAGAGTGCCGGAGTATATGCATGGAGTAGAGTGAAGACAGTGTGTTCCTAATGCAGAGTGAAGACAGTGTGTTCCTAAGACAGAGTGCCGGAGTATAAGCATGGAGTAGAGTGAAGACAGTGTGTTCCTAGAGCAGAGTGAAGACAGTGTGTTCCTGGAGCAGAGTGAGGACAGTGTGTTCCTAGAGCAGAGTGAAGGCAGTGTGTACCTAACGCAGAGTTTCGGTGTATGTGCATGTAGCAGTGTGAAGACAGTGTGTGAATAATGCAGAGTGAAGAAATTGACTTCCTAATGCAGAGTAAAGACAGTGTGTTCCTAGAGACGAGTGAAGACACTGTGTTCCTAACGCAGAGTGAAGACAGTGTGTTCCTAGAGCAGAGTGAAGACAGTGTGTTCCTAATGCAGAGTGAAGACACTGTGTTCCTAACGCAGAGTGAAGACAGTGTTTTCCTAGAGCAGAGTGAAGACAGTGTGATCCTAATGCAGAGTGAAGACAGTGTGTTCCTAGAGCAGAGTGAAGACAGTGTGTTCCTAGAGCAGAGGAAAGACAGTGTTTTCCTAGAGCAGAAGTAAGACAGTGTTTTCCTAGAGCAGTGGGAAGACAGTGCGTTCCTAACGCAAAGTGAAGACAGTGTGTTCCTAATGCAGAGTGAAGACAGTGTGTTCCTAAGGCAGAGTGCCGGAGTATATGCATGGAGTAGAGTGAAGACAGTGTGTTCCTAGAGCAGAGTGAAGACAGTGTGTTTCTGGAGCAGAGTGAAGACAGTGTGTTCCTAATGCAGAGTGAAGACAGTGTATTCTTAAAGCAGTGTGCAGACAGAATGTTCCTAGAGCAGACTGAAGACAGTGTGTTCCTAACGCAGAGTTGCGGTGTATGTGCATGGAGCAGATTGAGGACAGTGTGTTCATAGAGCAGAGTGAAGGCAGTGTGTTCCTAATGCAGAGTTGCGGTGTATGTGCATGGAGCAATGTGAAGACAGTGTGTTAATAACGCAGAGTGAAGAAATTGACGTCCTAATGCAGAGTGAAGACAGTGTGTTCCTAGAGCAGAGTGAAGACAGTGTGTTCCTAATGCAGTGTGAAGACAGTGTGTTCCTAATGCAGATTGAAGACAGTGTGATCTTAACGCAGAGTTGCGGTGTATGTGCATGGATCAGAGTTAAGACAGTGTGTTCCTAGTGCAGAGTGAAGATAGGATGTTCCTAACTCAGAGTGAAGACAGTGTGTTCCTAGAGCAGAGTGAAGACAGTGTGTTCCTAGAGCAGAGTGAAGACAGTGTGTTCCTAATGCAGAGTGAAGACAGTGTGTTCCTAGAGCAGAGTGAATACAGTGTGTTCCTAATGCAGAGTGAAGACAGTGTGTTCTTAATGCAGAGTGCAGACAGTATGTCCCTAGAGCAGAGTGATGACAGTGTGTTCCTAGAGCAGAGTGAAGGCAGTATGTTCCTAATGCAGAGTTGCGGTGTATGTGCATCGAGCAGAGTGAAGACAGTGTGTTCCTAGAGCAGAGTGAAGGCAGTGTGTTCCTAATGCAGAATTGCGGTGTATGTGCATGGAGCAGAGTGAAGACAGTGTGTTAATAACGCAGAGTGAAGAAATTGACTTCCTAATGCAGAGTGAAGACAGTGTGTTCCTAGAGCAGAGTGAAGACACTGTGTTCCTAACACAGAGTGAAGACAGTGTGTTCTTAGAGCAGAATGAATACAGTGTGTTCCTATTGCAGAGTGAAGACAGTGTGTTCCTAATGCAGAGTGAAGACAGTGTGTTCCTAACGCAGAGTTGCAGTGTATGTGCATGGAGCAGAGTGAAGACAGTGTGTTCCTAGAGCCGAGTGAAGACAATGTGTTCCTAGAGCAGAGTGAAGACCATGTGTTCCTAAAGCAGGGTTGCGGTGTATGCGCATGGAACAGAGTGAAGACAGGTTGTTCTTAATGCAGAGTGCAGACAGTGTGTTCCTAGAGCAGAGTGAAGACAGTGTGTTCCTAATGCAGAGTGAAAACAGTGTGTTCCTAGAGCAGAGTGAAGACAGTGTGTTCCTAATGCAGAGTGAAGACAGTGTGTTCCTAGAGCAGAGTGAAGACAGTGTGTTCCTAATGCAGAGTGAAGACAGTGTGTTTCTAATGCAGACTGAAGAGAGTGTGTTACTAATGCCGAGTGAAAACAGTGTGTTCCTAAGGCAGAGTTGCTGTGCATATGCATGTAGCATAGTGAAGACAGTGTCTTCCTAGAGCAGAGTGAAGACAGTATGTTCCTAACGCAGAGTAAAGACAGTGTGTTCCTAGAGCAGAATGAAGACAGTGTGTTCCTAACGCAGAGTGAAGACAGTGTTTTACCAAGGCAGAGTTCCAGTGTATGTGCATGGAGCAGAGTGAAGACATTGTGTTCCTAGAGCAGAGTGAAGACAGTGCATTCCTAGAGGAGTGTGAAGACAGTGTGTTCCTAACGAAGAGTTAAGACAGTGTGTTCCTAACGCAGAGTTGCTGTGTATGTGCATTGAGCAGAGTGAAGACAGTGTGTTCCTAACGCAGAGTGAAGACAGTGTGTTCCTAGAGCAGAGTGAAGACAGTGTGATACTAATGCAGAGTGAAGACAGTGTGTTCCTATAGCAGAGTGATGACAGTGTGTTCCTAGAGCATAGGGAAGACAGTGTTTTCCTAGAGCAGAAGTAAGACAGTATTTTCCTAGAGCAGAGGGAAGACAGTGCGTTCCTAATGCAAAGTGAAGACAGTGTGTTCCTAATGCAGAGTGAAGACAGTGTGTTCCTAAGACAGAGTGCCGGAGTATATGCATGGAGTAGAGTGAAGACAGTGTGTTCCTAGAGCAGAGTGAAGACAGTGTGTTCTGGAGCAGAGTGAGGACAGTGTGTTCCTAGAGCAGAGTGAAGGCAGAGTGTTCCTAACGAAGAGTTTCGGTGTATGTGCATGGAGCAGTGTGAAGACAGTGTGTGAATAATGCAGAGTGAAGAAATTGACTTCCTAATGCAGAGTAAAGATAGTGTGTTCCTAGAGACGAGTGAAGACACTGTGTTCCTAACGCAGAGTGAAGACAGTGTGTTCCTAGAGCACAGTGAAGACAGTGTGTTCCTAGAGCAGAGTGAAGACAGTATGTTCCTAGAGCCGAGTGAAGACAGTGTGTTCTTAACGCAGAGTTGCAGTGTATGTGCATGGAGCAGAGTTAAGACATTGTGTTCCTAATGCAGAGTGAAGACAGGGTGTTCCTAACGCAGAGTGAAGACAGTGTGTTCCTAGAGCAGAGTGAAGACAGTGTGTCTCTAGAGCAGAGTGAAGACAGTGTGTTCTAAGTGCACAGTGAAGACAGTGTGTTCCTAGAGCAGTGTGAATACAGTGTGTTCCTAATGCAGAGTGAAGACAGTGTGTTCTTAATGTAGAGTGCAGACAGTATGTTCCTAGAGCAGAGTGAAGACAGTGTGTTCCTAACGCGGAATTGCGGTGTATGTGCATGGAGCAGAGTGAAGACAGTGTGTTCCTAGAGCAGAGTGAAGGCAGTGTGTTCCTAACGCAGAGTTGCGGTGTATGTGCATGGAGCAGAGTGAAGACAGTGTGTTAATAACGCAGAGCGAAGAAAGTGAGTTCCTAATTCAGAGTGAAGACAGTGTGTTCCTAGAGCAGAGTGAAGACACTGTGTTCCTAACACAGTGTGAAAACAGTGTGTTCCTAGAGCAGAATGAAGACAGTGTGTTCCTAATGCAGAGTGAAGACAGTGTGTTCCTAACGCAGAGTTGCAGTGTATGTGCATGGAGCAGAGTGAAGACAGTGTGTTCCTAGAGCACAGTGAAGACAGTGCTTTCCTAATGCAAAGTGAAGAAAGTGTGTTCATAGAGCAGAGTGAAGACAGTGTGTTCTGGAGCAGAGTGAGGACAGTGTGTTCCTAGAGCAGAGTGAAGGCAGAGTGTTCGTAACGAAGAGTTTCGGTGTATGTGCATGGAGCAGTGTGAAGACAGTGTGTGAATAATGCAGAGTGAAGAAATTGACTTCCTAATGCAGAGTAAAGACAGTGTGTTCCTAGAGACGAGTGAAGACACTGTGTTCCTAACGCAGAGTGAAGACAGTGTGTTCCTAGAGCACAGTGAAGACAGTGTGTTCCTAGAGCAGAGTGAAGACAGTGTGTTCCTAGAGCCGAGTGAAGACAGTGTGTTCTTAACGCAGAGTTGCAGTGTATGTGCATGGAGCAGAGTTAAGACATTGTGTTCCTAATGCAGAGTGAAGACAGGGTGTTCCTAACGCAGAGTGAAGACAGTGTGTTCCTAGAGCAGAGTGAAGACAGTGTGTCTCTAGAGCAGAGTGAAGACAGTGTGTTCTAAATGCACAGTGAAGACAGTGTGTTCCTAGAGCAGTGTGAATACAGTGTGTTCCTAATGCAGAGTGAAGACAGTGTGTTCTTAATGTAGAGTGCAGACAGTATGTTCCTAGAGCAGAGTGAAGACAGTGTGTTCCTAACGCGGAATTGCGGTGTATGTGCATGGAGCAGAGTGAAGACAGTGTGTTCCTAGAGCAGAGTGAAGACAGTGTGTTAATAACGCAGAGCGAAGAAAGTGAGTTCCTAATTCAGAGTGAAGACAGTGTGTTCCTAGAGCAGAGTGAAGACACTGTGTTCCTAACACAGTGTGAAAACAGTGTGTTCCTAGAGCAGAATGAAGACAGTGTGTTCCTAATGCAGAGTGAAGACAGTGTGTTCCTAACGCAGAGTTGCAGTGTATGTGCATGGAGCAGAGTGAAGACAGTGTGTTCCTAGAGCACAGTGAAGACAGTGCTTTCCTAATGCAAAGTGAAGAAAGTGTGTTCATAGAGCAGAGTGAAGACAATGTGTTCCTAGAGCAGAGTGAAGACCATTTGTTGCTAAAGCAGAGTTGCGGTGTATGTGCATGTATCAGAGAGAAGTCAGTGTGTTCCTAAGGCAGAGTGAAGACAGTGTGTTCCTATAGCAGAGTGAAGACAGTGTGTTCCTTATGCAGAATGAAGACAGTGTTCCTAGAGCAGAGTGAAGACAGTTTCTTCCTAATGCAGAATTGCGGTTTATGTGCATGGAGCAGTTTGAAGACTGTGTGTTCCTAATGCAGATTGAAGACAGTGTGTTCTTAACACAGAGTTGTGGCTTATGTGCATGGAGCAGAGTGAAGACAGTGTCATCCTAGAGCAGAGTGAAGACAGTATGTTCATAACGCAGAATGAAGACAGTGTGTTCCTAGAATAGCGTGAAGACAGTGCTTTCCTAATGCAAAGCGAAGACAGTGTGTTCCTAGAGCAGAGTGAAGACAGTGTGTTACTAATGCATAGTGAATACAGTGTGTTCCTTATGCAGAGTGAAGACAGTGTGTTCCTAATGCAGAGTGTACACAGTTTGTTCCTAATGCAGAGTGAAGACAGTGTGTTCCTAGAGCAGAGAGAAGACAGTGCTTTCCTAACGCAAAGTGAAGACAGTCTGTTCCTAGAGCAGAGTGAAGATGGTGTGTTCCTGGAGCAGAGTGAAGACAGTGTGTTACAAATGCAGAGTGAAGAGAGTGTGTTCCTAATGCAGAGTGAACAGTGTGTTCCTAGAGCAGAGTGAAGACAGGTTGTTCTTATGCAGAGTGCAGACAATGTGTTCCTAGAGCAGAGTGAAGACAGTGTGTTCCTAATGCAGAGTTGCGGTGTATGTGCATGGAACAGAGTGACGACTGTATGTTCCTAAAGCAGAGTGAAGACAGTGGGTTCCTAATGAAGAGCGAAGACAGTGTGTTCCTTATGCAGAGTGAAGACAGGGTGTTCCTAGTGCCGAGTGAAGACAATGTGTTCCTAGAGCAGAGTGAAGACCATTTGTTCCTAAAGCAGAGTTGCGGTGTATGTGCATGAAGCAGAGTGAAGACAGTGTTTTCCTAACACAGAGTGAAACAGCGTGTTCCTAATGCAGAGTGAAAACAGTGTGTTCCTAATGCAGAGTGAAGACAGTGTGTTCCTAATGCAGAGTGAAGACAGTGTGTTCCTAGAGCAGAGTGAAGACAGATTGTTCCTAATGCAGAGTGAAGACAGTGTGTTTCTAATGCAGACTGAAGACAGTGTGTTACTAATGCCTAGTGAAAACAGTGTGTTCCTAACGCAGAGTTGCGGTGCATATGCATGTAGCAGAGTGAAGACAGTGTCTTCCTAGAGCAGAGTGAAGACAGTATGTTCCTAAGGCAGAGTAAAGACAGTGTGTTCCTAGAGCAGAGTGAAGACAGTGTTTTCCTAAGGCAGAGTTCCAGTGTATGTGCATGGAGCAGAGTGAAGACATTGTGTTCCTAGAGCAGAGTGAAGACAGTGCGTTCCTAGAGGAGAGTGGAGACAGTGTGTTCCTAACGAAGAGTTAAGACAGTGTGTTCCTAATGCACAGTTGCTGTGTATGTGCATTGAGCAGAGTGAAGACAGTGTGTTCCTTACGCAGAGTGAAGACAGTGTGTTCCTAGAGCAGAGTGAAGACAGTGTGATCCTAATGCAGAGTGAAGACAGTGTTTTCCTAGAGCAGAGTGAAGACAGTGTGTTCCTATAGCAGAGGGAAGACTGTGTTTTCCTAGAGCAGAAGTAAGACAGTGTTTTCCTAGAGCAGAGGGAAGACAGTGTGTTCCTGGAGCAGAGTGAGGACAGTGTGTTCCTAGAGCAGAGTGAAGGCAGTGTGTTCCTAACGCAGAGTTTCGGTGTATGTGCATGTAGCAGTGTGAAGACAGTGTGTTAATAATGCAGAGTGAAGAAATTGACTTCCTAATGCAGAGTAAAGACAGTGTGTTCCTAGAGACGAGTGAAGACACTGTGTTCCTAACGCAGAGTGAAGACAGTGTTTCCTAGAGCAGAGAGAAGACAGTGCTTTCCTAACGCAAAGTGAAGACAGTCTGTTCCTAGAGCAGAGTGAAGATGGTGTGTTCCTGGAGCAGAGTGAAGACAGTGTGTTACAAATGCAGAGTGAAGAGAGTGTGTTCCTAATGCAGAGTGAACAGTGTGTTCCTAGAGCAGAGTGAAGACAGGTTGTTCTTATGCAGAGTGCAGACAATGTGTTCCTAGAGCAGAGTGAAGACAGTGTGTTCCTAATGCAGAGTTGCAGTGTATGTGCATGGAACAGAGTGACGACTGTATGTTCCTAAAGCAGAGTGAAGACAGTGGGTTCCTAATGAAGAGCGAAGACAGTGTGTTCCTTATGCAGAGTGAAGACAGGGTGTTCCTAGTGCCAAGTGAAGACAATGTGTTCCTAGAGCAGAGTGAAGACCATATGTTCCTAAAGCAGAGTTGCGGTGTATGTGCATGAAGCAGAGTGAAGACAGTGTTTTCCTAACAAAGAGTGAAACAGCGTATTCCTAATGCAGAATGAAAACAGTGTGTTCCTAATGCAGAGTGAAGACAGTGTGTTCCTAATGCAGAGTGAAGACAGTGTGTTCCTAGAGCAGAGTGAAGACAGATTGTTCCTAATGCAGAGTGAAGACAGTGTGTTTCTAATGCTGACTGAAGACAATGTGTTACTAATGCCGAGTGAAAACAGTGTGTTCCTAACGCAGAGTTGCGGTGCATATGCATGTAGCAGAGTGAAGACAGTGTCTTCCTAGAGCAGAGGGAAGACAGTATGTTCCTAACGCAGAGTAAAGACAGTGTGTTCCTAGAGCAGAATGAAGACAGTGTGTTCCTAACGCAGAGTGAAGACAGTGTTTTCCTAAGGTAGAGTTCCAGTGTATGTCCATGGAGCAGAGTGAAGACATTGTGTTAGTAGAGCAGAGTGAAGACAGTGCGTTCCTAGAGGAGAGTGAAGACAGTGTGTTCCTAACGAAGAGTTAAGACAGTGTGTTCCTAATGCACAGTTGCTGTGTATGTGCATTGAGCAGAGTGAAGACAGTGTGTTCCTTACGCAGAGTGAAGACAGTGTGTTCCTAGAGCAGAGTGAAGACAGTGTGATCCTAATGCAGAGTGAAGACAGTGTGTTCCTAGAGCAGAGTGAAGACAGTGTGTTCCTATAGCAGAGGGAAGACAGTGTTTTCCTAGAGCAGAAGTAAGACAGTGTTTTCCTAGAGCAGAGGGAAGACAGTGTGTTCCTGGAGCAGAGTGAGGACAGTGTGTTCCTAGAGCAGAGTGAAGGCAGTGTGTTCCTAAAGCAGAGTTTCGGTGTATGTGCATGTAGCAGTGTGAAGACAGTGTGTTAATAATGCAGAGTGAAGAAATTGACTTCCTAATGCAGAGTAAAGACAGTGTGTTCCTAGAGACGAGTGAAGACACTGTGTTCCTAACGCAGAGTGAAGACAGTGTGTTCCTTGAGCAGAGTGAAGACAGTGATTTCCTAGAGCAGAGTGAAGGCAGTATGTTCCTAATGCAGAGTTGCTGTGTATGTGCATCGAGCAGAGTGAAGACAGTGTGTTAATAATGCAGAGTGAAGAAAGTGAGTTCCTAATGCAGAGTGAAGACAGTGTGTTCCTAGAGCAGAGTGAAGACACTGTGTTCCTAACACAGAGTGAAGACAGTGTGTTCTTAGAGCAAATGAAGACAGTGTGTTCCTATTGCAGAGTGAAGACAGTGTGTTCCTAATGCAGAGTGAAGATAGTGTGTTCCTAACGCAGAGTTGCAGTGTATGTGCATGGAGCAGAGTGAAGACAGTGTGTTCCTAGAGCCGAGTGAAGACAATGTGTTCCTAGAGCAGAGTGAAGACCATTTTTTCCTAAAGCAGGGTTGCGGTGTATGTGCATGGAACAGAGTGACGACAGTGTGTTCCTAGAGCAGAGGGAAGACAGTGTTTTCCTAGAGCAGAAGTAGGACAGTGTTTTCCTAGAGCAGAGGGAAGACAGTGCGTTCCTAATGCAAAGTGAAGACAGTGTGTTCCTAATGCAGAGTGAAGACAGTGTGTTCCTAAGACAGAGTGCCGGAGTATATGCATGGAGTAGAGTGAAGACAGTGTGTTCCTAGAGCAGAGTGAAGACAGTGTGTTCCTGGAGCAGAGTGAGGACAGTGTGTTCCTAGAGAAGAGTGAAGGCAGAGTGTTCCTAACGAAGAGTTTCGGTGTATGTGCATGGAGCAGTGTGAAGACAGTGTGTTAATAATGCAGAGTGAAGAAATTGACTTCCTAATGCAGAGTAAAGACAGTGTGTTCCTAGAGACGAGTGAAGACACTGTGTTCCTAACACAGAGTGAAGACAGTGTGTTCCTAGAGCAGAGTGAAGACAGTTTGTTCCTAATGCAGAGTGAAGACACTGTGTTCCTAATGCAGATTGAAGACAGTGTGTTCTTAACGCAGAGTTGCAGTGTATGTGCATGGAGCAGAGTTAAGACAGTGTGTTCCTAATGCAGAGTGAAGACAGGGTGTTCCTAACGCAGAGTGAAGACAGTGTGTTCCTAGAGCAGAGTGAAGACAGTGTGATCCTAGAGTTGAGTGAAGACAGTGTGTTCTAAATGCACAGTGAAGACAGTGTGTTCCTAGAGCAGTGTGAATACAGTGTGTTCCTAATGCAGAGTGAAGACAGTGTGTTCTTAATATAGAGTGCAGACAGTATGTTCCTAGAGCAGAGTGAAGACAGTGTGTTCCTAACGCGCAGTTACGGTGTATGTGCATGGAGCAGAGTGAAGACAGTGTGTTCCTAGAGCAGAGTGAAGGCAGTGTGTTCCTAAGGCAGAGTTGCGGTGTATGTGCATGGAGCAGAGTGAAGACAGTGTGTTAATAACGCAGAGTGAAGAAAGTGAGTTCCTAATGCAGAGTGAAGACAGTGTGTTCCTAGAGCAGAGTGAAGACACTGTGTTCCTAACACAGTGTGAAAACAGTGTGTTCCTAGAGCAGAGTGAAGACAGTGTGTTCCTAATGCAGAGTGAAGACAGTGTGTTCCTAACGCAGAGTTGCAGTGTATGTGCATGGAGCAGAGTGAAGACAGTGTGTTCCTAGAGCACAGTGAAGACAGTGCTTTCCTAATGCAAAGTGAAGAAAGTGTGTTCATAGAGCAGAGTGAAGACAATGTTTTCCTAGAGCAGAGTGAAGACCATTTGTTCCTAAAGCAGAGTTGCGGTGTATGTGCATGGATCAGAGAGAAGTCAGTGTGTTCCTAAGGCAGAGTGAAGACAGTGTGTTCCTAGAGCAGAGTGAAGACAGTGTGTTCCTAATGCAGAATGAAGACAGTGTTCCTAGAGCAGAGTGAAGACAGTTTGTTCCTAACACAGAATTGCGGTTTATGTGCATGGAGCAGTTTGAAGACTGTGTGTTCCTAATGCAGAGTGAAGACAGTGTGTTCTTAACACAGAGTTGTGGCTTATGTGCATGGAGCAGAGTGAAGACAGTGTCATCCTAGAGCAGAGTGAAGACAGTGTGTTCCTAGAATAGCGTGAAGACAGTGCTTTCCTAATGCAAAGCGAAGACAGTGTGTTCCTAGAGCAGAGTGAAGAGAGTGTGTTACTAATGCATAGTGAGTACAGTGTGTTCCTTATGCAGAGTGAAGACAGTGTGTTCCTAATGCAGAGTGTACACTGTTTGTTCCTAATGCAGAGTGAAGACAGTGTGTTCCTAGAGCAGAGAGAAGACAGTGCTTTCCTAACGCAAAGTGAAGACAGTCTGTTCCTAGAGCAGAGTGAAGATGGTGTGTTCCTGGAGCAGAGTGAAGACAGTGTGTTACTAATGCAGAGTGAAGACAGTGTGTTCCTAATGCAGAGTGAACAGTGTGTTCCTAGAGCAGAGTGAAGACAGGTTGTTCTTATGCAGAGTGCAGACAATGTGTTCCTAGAGCAGAGTGAAGACAGTGTGTTCCTAATGCAGAGTTGCGGTGTATGTGCATGGAACAGAGTGACGACTGTATGTTCCTAGAGCAGAGTGAAGACAGTGTGCTCCTAAAGCAGAGTGAAGACAGTGGGTTCCTAATGAAGAGCGAAGACAGTGTGTTCCTTATGCAGAGTGAAGACAGGGTGTTCCTAGAGCCGAGTGAAGACAATGTGTTCCTAGAGCAGAGTGAAGACCATTTGTTCCTAAAGCAGAGTTGCGGTGTATGTGCATGAAGCAGAGTGAAGACAGTGTTTTCCTAACACAGAGTGAAACAGCGTGTTCCTAATGCAGAGTGAAAACAGTGTGTTCCTAATGCAGAGTGAAGACAGTGTGTTCCTAATGCAGAGTGAAGACAGTGTGTTCCTAGAGCAGAGTGAAGACAGTGTGTTCCTAATGCAGAGTGAAGACAGTGTGTTTCTGAGGCAGAGTTGCGGTGCATATGCATGTAGCAGAGTGAAGACAGTGTCTTCCTAGAGCAGAGTGAAGACAGAATGTTCCTAACGCAGAGTGAAGATAGTGTTTTCCTAGAGCAGAATGAAGACAGTGTGTTCCTAGAGCAGAATGAAGACAGTGTGTTCCTAACGCAGAGTGAAGACAGTGTTTTCTTAAGGCAGAGTTCCAGTGCATGTGCATGGAGCAGAGTGAAGACATTGTGTTCCTAGAGCAGAGTGAAGACAGTGCGTTCCTAGAGGAGAGTGAAGACAGTGTGTTCCTAACGAAGAGTTAAGACAGTGTGTTCCTAATGCAGAGTTGCTGTGTATGTGCATTGAGCAGAGTGAAGACAGTGTGTTCCTTACGCAGAGTGAAGACAGTGTGTTCCTAGAGCAGAGTGAAGACAGTGTGATCCTAATGCAGAGTGAAGACAGTGTGTTCCTAGAGCAGAGTGAAGACAGTGTGTTCCTAACGCAGAGTGACGACAGTGTGTACCTAGAGCAGAGTGAAGACAGTGTGATCCTAATGCAGAGTGAAGACAGTGTGTTCATAGAGCAGAGTGAAGACAGTGTGTTCCTAGAGCAGAGGGAAGACAGTGTTTTCCTAGAGCAGAAGTAAGACAGTGTTTTCCTTGAGCAGAGGGAAGACAGTGCGTTCCTAAAACAAAGTGAATACAGTGTGTTCCTAATGCATAGTGAACACAGTGTGTTCCAAAGGCAGAGTGCCGGAGTATATGCATGGAGTAGAGTGAAGACAGTGTGTTCCTAGAGCAGAGTGAAGACAGTGTGTTCCTAGAGCAGAGTGAAGACAGTGTGTTCCTAATGCAGAGTTGCGGGGTATGTGAATGGAGCAGAGTGAAGACAGTGTATTAATAACCCAGAGTGAAGAGAGTGAGTTCCTATTGCAGAGTGAAGACAGTGTGTTCCTAGAGCAGAGTGAGACAGTGTGTTCCTAATGCATAGTGCAGACACTGTGATCGTAACGCAGAGTGAAGACAGTATGTTCCTAGAGCAGAGTGAAGACAGTGTGTACCTAGAGAAGAGTGAAGACAGTGTGTTCCTAATGCAGAGTGAAGACAGTGTGTTCCTAGAGCAGAGTGAATAAGGTGTGTTCCTAATGCAGAGTGAAGACAGTGTGTTCTTAATGCAGAGTGCAGACAGTATGTTCCTAGAGCAGATTGAAGACAGTGTGTTCCTAACGCGGAGTTGCAGTGTATGTGCATGGAGCAGAGTGAAGGGAGTGTGCTCCAAGAACAGAGTGAAGGCAGTGTGTTCCTAAAGCTGAGTTGCGGTGTATGTGCATGGAGCAGAGTGAAGACAGTGTGTTAAAAATGCAGAGTGAAAAAAGTGAGTTCCTAATGCCTAGTGAAGACAGTGTGTTCCTAGAGCAGAGTGAAGACACTGTGTTCCAAACACAATGTGAAAACAGTGTGTTCTTAGAACAGAATGAAGACAGTGTGTTCCTAATGCAGAGTGAAGACAGTGTGTTCCTAACGCAGAGTGAAGACAGTGTGTTCCTAACGCAGATTTGCAGTGTATGTGCATGGAGCAGAGTGAAGACAGTGTGTTCCTAGAGCACAGTGAAGACAGTTCTTTCCTAATGCAAAGTGAAGACAGTGTGTTCATAGAGCAGTGTGAAGACAATGAGTTCCTAGAGCAGAGTGAAGACCATTTGTTCCTAAAGCAGAGTTGCGGTGTATGAGCATGGAGGAGAGTGAAGTCAGTGTGTTCCTAAGGCAGAGTGAACACAGTGTGTTCTTAGAGGAGAGTGAAGACAGTGTGTTCCTAATGCAGAATGAAGACTGTGTTCCTATAGCAGAGTGAAGACAGCATGTTCCTTATGCAGAGTGAAGACAGTGTTCCTAGAGCAGAGTGAAGACAGTGTGTTCCTAACGTAGAGTGAAGACAGTGTGTTCTTAACACAGAGTTGTGGCTTATGTGCATGGAGCAGAGTGAAGACAGTGTCATCCTAGAGCAGAGTGAAGACAGTATATTCCTAAGGCAGAATGAAGACAGTGTGTTCCTAGAATAGCGTGAAGAGAGTGCGTTCCTAATGCAAAGTGAAGACAGTGTGTTTCTAGAGCAGAGTAAAGACGGTGTGTTCCTGGAGCAGAGTGAAGACAGTGTGTTACTAATGCATAGTGAATACAGTGTGTTCCTTATGCAGAGTGAAGACAGTGTGTTCCTAATGCAGAGTGAACACAGTGTGTTCCTAATGGAGAGTGAAGACAGCGTGTTCCTAGAGCAGAGAGAAGACAGTGTGTTCCTACCGCAAAGTGAAGACAGTATGTTCCTTGAGCAGAGTGAAGATGGTGTGTTCCTAACGCAGAGTGAAGACAGTGTGTTCCAGGAGCAGTGTGAAGACAGTGTGTTCCTTATGAAGTGTGAAGACAGTGTGTTCCTAGAGCAGTGTGAAGACAGTGTGTTCCTAGAGCAGTGTTTAGACAGTGTGTTCCTTATGAAGAGTGAAGACAGTGTGTTCCTAGAGCAGAGTGAAAACAGTGTGTTCCTAATGCAGAGTAGAGATAGTGTGTTCCTAGAGCAGAGTGAAGACAGTGTGTTCCTGAAGCAGATGAAGACAGTGTGTTCCTAATACAGAGTTGCGGTGTATGTACATGGAGCAGAGTGAAGACAGTGTGTTCCTAACGCAGAGTGAAGACAGTGTGTTCCTAGAGCAGAGTGAAGACAGTGTGTTCCTAGAGCAGAGTGAAGACAGTGTGTTCCTAGAGCAGTGTGAAGACAGTGTGTTCCTAGAGGAGAGTGAAGACAGTGTGTTCCTAATGCAGAGTTGTGGTGTATGTGCATGGAGCAGATTGAAGACAGTGTGTTAATAACGCAGAGTGGATAAAGTGAGTTCCTAATGCAGAGTGAAGACAGTGTGTTCCTAGAGCAGAGTGAAGACACTGTGTTCCTAATGCAGAGTGAAGGCAGTGTGTTTCTAGAGCAGAGTGAAGACAGTGTGTTCCTAATGCAGAGTGAAGACAGTGTGTTCCTAAGGCAGAGTGAAGACAGTGTATTCTTAATGCAGAGTTGCAGTGTATGTGCATGGAGCAGAGTGAAGACACTGTCTACCTAGAGCAGTGTGAAGACAGTATGTCTCTAAAGCAGAGTTAAGACAGTGTGTTCCTAATGCAGAGTGAAGACAGTGCATTCCTAATGCAAAGAGTAGACAGTGTGTTCCTAGAGCAGAGTGAAGACGGTGTGTTCCTGGAGGATAGTGAAGACAGTGTGATATTAATGCAGAGTGAAGACAGTTAGTTCCTAGAGCAGAGTAAAGACATTGTGTTTCTAAATCAGAGTGAAGACAGTGTGTTCCTAGTGCAGAGAAAAGACAGTTTGTTCCTAATGCAGAGTGAAGACAGTGTGTTCCTAATGCAGAGTGAAGACAGTGTGTTCATAAGGCAGAGTTGCGGTGCATATGCATGAAGCAGATTGAAGACAGTGTCTTCCTAGAGCAGAGTGAAGCCAGTATGTTCCTAATGCAGAGTGAAGACAGTGTTCGTAGAGCAGAGTGAAGACGGTGTGTTCCTGGAGCAGAATGAAGACAGTGTGTCCTAATGCAGAGTGAAGACAGTGTGTTCCTAGGGCAGAGTGAAGACAGTGTGTTCCTAATGCAGAGTGAAGACTGTGTTCCTAGAGGAGAGTGAAGACAGTGTGTTCCTAATGCAGAGTGAAGACAGTCTTTCCTCAGAGCAGAGTGAAGACAATGTGTTCCTAAAGCAGAGTTGCGGTGTATGTGCATGGAGCAGAGTGAAGATAGTGTGTTCCTAATACAGGGTGAAGACAGTGTGTTCCTAATGCAGAGTGAAGATTGTGTGTTCCTAGAGCAGAGTGAAGACAGTGTGTTCCTAGAGCAGAGTGAAGACAGTGTGTTCCTAACGCAGAGTTGCGGGGTATGTGAATGGAGCAGAGTGAAGACAGTGTATTAATAACCCAGAGTGAAGAGAGTGAGTTCCTATTGCAGAGTGAAGACAGTGTGTTCCTAGAGCAGAGTGAAGACACTGTGTTCCTAACGCAGAGTGAAGACAGTGTGTTCCTAGAGCAGAGTGAAGACAGTGTGTTCCTAATGCAGAGTGAAGACAGTGTGTTCCTAGTGCAGAGTGAAGACAGTGTGTTCCTAATGCAGAATGAAGACAGTGTGTTCCTAGAGCAGAGAGAAGACAGTGTGTTCCTAGAGCAGAGTGAAAACAGTGTGATCCTAAACAGAGTTGCGGAGTATGTGCATGGAGCAGAGTGAAGACAGTGTGTTCCTGATGCAGAGTGAAGACAGTGTGTTCATAGTGCAGAGTGAATACAGAGTGTTCTTAATTCAGAGTGAAGACAGTGTGTTCCTAGAGCAGAGTTGTGGTGTATTTGCTTGGAGCAGAGTGAAGACAGTGTGTTCCTAACGCACAGTTGTGGAGTATATGCATGGAGCAGAGTGAAGACAGTGTGTTCCTAGAGCAGTGTGAAGACAGTGTGATCCTAGAGCAGAGTGAATACAGTGTGTTGCTAATGCTGATTGAAGACAGTTTGTTCCTAACTCAGAGTAAAGACAGTGTGTTCCTAGAGCAGAGTGAAGACAGTATGTTCCTAGAGCAGAGTTGCGGTGTATGTGCATGGAGCAGAGTGAAGACAGTGTGTTCCTAGAGCAGAGTGAAGACAGTGTGTTCCTAACGCTGAGTGAAGACAGTGTGTTCCTAGAGCAGAGTGAAGACTGTGTGTTCCTAATGCAGAGTGAAGACATTGTGTTCCTAGAGCAGAGTGAAGACAGTGTGTTCCTAACACAGAGTGAAGACACTGTGTTCGTAAGGCAGAGTGAAGACAGTGTGTTCCTAGAGCAGAGAGAAGACAGTGTGTTCCTAATGCAGAATGAAGACACTGTGTTCCTAATGCAGAGTGAAGACAGTGTGTTCCTAATGCAGAGTGAAGACAGTGTGTTCGTAACGCAGAGTGAAGACAGTGTGTTCCTAGGGCAGAGTGAAGACAGTGTGTTCCTAAGGCAGAGAGAAGACTGTGTTACTATAGCAGAGTGAAGACAGTGTGTTCCTAATGCAGGGGGCAGACAGTGTGTTCCTAGAGCAGATGAAGACAGTGTGTTCCAAATGCAGAGTTGCGTTGTATGTGCATGGAGCAGAGTGAAGGCAGTGAGTTCCTAATGCAGATTGAAGACAGTGTTTGCCTAGAGCAGAGTGAAGACAGTGTGTTCCAAATGCAGAATGAAGACATGTGTTCCTAGAGCAGAGAGAAGACAGTGTGTTCCTAGAGCAGAGTGAAGACAGTGTGTTCCTAATGCAGAGTGAAGACAGTGGTTTCCTAGAGCAGAGTGAAGACAGTGTGTTCCTAATGCAGAGTGAAGACAGTGTGTTCCTAGAGCAGAGTGAAGACAGTGTGTTCCTAATGCAGAATGAAGACATGTGTTCCTAGAGCAGAGAGAAGACAGTGTGTTCCTAGAGCAGAGTGAAGACAGTGTGTTCCTAAACAGAGTTGCGGAGTATGTGCATGGAGCAGAGTGAAGACAGTGTGTTCCTGATGCAGAGTGAAGACAGGGTGTTCCTGATGAAGAGTGAAGACAGTGTGTTCCTGATGCAGAGTGAAGACAGTGTGTTCATAGTGCAGAGTGAAGACAGAGTGTTCTTAATTCAGAGTGAAGACAGTGTGTTCCTAGAGCAGAGTTGTGGTGTATTTGCTTGGAGCAGAGTGAAGACAGTGTGTTCCTAACGCACAGTTGTGGAGTATATGCATGGAGCAGAGTGAAGACAGTGTGTTCCTAGAGCAGTGTGAAGACAGTTTGATCCTAGAGCAGAGTGAACACAGTGTGTTCCTAATGCTGAGGGAAGACAGTGTGTCCTAACTCAGAGTAAAGACAGTGTGTTCCTAGAGCAGATTGAAGACAGTATGTTCCTAGAGCAGAGTTGCGGTGTATGTGCATGAGGCAGAGTGAAGACAGTGTGTTCCTAGAGCAGAGTGAAGACAGTGTGTTCCTAACGCTGAGTGAAGACAGTGTGTTCCTAGAGCAGAGTGAAGACTGTGTGTTCCTAATGCAGAGTGAAGACAGTGTGTTCCTAGAGCAGAGTGAAGACAGTGTGTTCCTAATGCAGAGTGAAGACACTGTGATCGTAACGCAGAGTGAAGACAGTGTGTTCCTAGAGCAGAGAGAAGACAGTGTGTTCCTAATGCAGAATGAAGACACTGTGTTCCTAATGCAGAGTGAAGACAGTGTGTTCCTAATGCAGAGTGAAGACAGTGTGTTCATAACGCAGAGTGAATACAGTGTGTTCCTAGGGCAGAGTGAAGACAGTGTGTTCCTAAGGCAGAGAGAAGACTGTGTTCCTATAGCAGAGTGAAGACAGTGTGTTCCTAATGCAGAGGGCAGACAGTGTGTTTCTAGAGCAGAGTGAAGACAGTGTGTTCCAAATGCAGAGTTGCGGTGTATGTGCATGGAGCAGAGTGAAGGCAGTGAGTTCCTAATGCAGATTAAAGGCAGTGTTTGCATAGAGCAGAGTGAAGACAGTGTGTTCCAAATGCCGAGTGAAGACAGTGTGTTCCTCACGCAGAGTTGCGGAGTATGTGCATGGAGCAGAGTGAAGACAGTGTGTTCCTAATGCAGAGTGAAGACAGTGTGTTCCTAAAGCAGGGTGAAAACAGTGTGTTCCTAATGCAGAGTTGCGGTGTATGTGAATGGAGCAGAGTGAAGACAGTGTGTTCCTAAGGCAGAGTTGCGGTGTATGCACATGGAGCAGAGTGAAGACAGTGTGTTCCTAATGGAGAGTGAAGACAGTGTGTTCCTAGAGCAGAATGAAGACAGTGTGTTCCTAATGCAGAGGGAAGACAGTGTGTTCCTAGAGCAGAGAGAAGACAGTGTGTTCCTAATGCAGAATGAAGACACTGTGTTCCTAGAGCAGAGTGAAGACTGTGTGTTCCTAATGCAGTGTGAAGACAGTGTGTTCCTAGAGCAGAGTGAGACAGTGTGTTCCTAATGCATAGTGCAGACACTGTGATCGTAACGCAGAGTGAAGACAGTGTGTTCCTAGAGCAGAGAGAAGACAGTGTGTTCCTAATGCAGAATGAAGACACTGTGTTCCTAATGCAGAGTGAAGACAGTGTGTTCGTAACGCAGAGTGAAGACAGTGTGTTACTAGGGCAGAGTGAAGACAGTGTGTTCCTAAGGCAGAGAGAAGACTGTGTTCCTATAGCAGAGTGAAGACAGTGTGTTCCTAATGCAGAGGGCAGACAGTGTGTTTCTAGAGCAGAGTGAAGACAGTGTGTTCCAAATGCAGAGTTGCGGTGTATGTGCATGGAGCAGAGTGAAGGCAGTGAGTTCCTAAAACAGAGTTGCGGTGTATGCACATGGAGCAGAGTGAAGACAGTGTGTTCCTAATGGAGAGTGAAGACAGTGTGTTCCTAGAGCAGAATGAAGACAGTGTGTTCCTAATGCAGAGGGAAGACAGTCTGTTCCTAGAGCAGAGTGAAGACAGTGTGTTCCTGATGCAGAGTCCAGACAGCATGTTCCTAATGCAGAGTGAAGACAGTGTGTTTTTAGAGCAGAGTGAAGACAGTGTGCTCCTAACGCAGAGTGAAGACATACACCGCAATCTGCTTTAGGAACACACTGCCTTCACTCTGCTCTAGGAACACCCTGTCTTCACTGGGCCTTAGTAAAACATTGTCTTCACTCTGCTCCATGCACATACACCGCAATTGCTTTAGGAACAAACTGTCTTGACTCTGCTCTAGGAACACACTGTCTTCACTCTGTATTACGATCACACTTTCTTCACACTGATCCATGCACATACTCCGCAACTCTGTGTTAGGAACACATTGTCTTCACTCTGCTCTAGAAACACATTGTCTTCACTCTGCTCTAGGAACACACTGTTTCACTCTGCGTTAGGAACACACTGTCTTCACTCTGCCCCATGCACATACATTGCAACTCTCCTTTAGGAACACACTGTTTTCACTCTGCTCTAGGAACATACTGTATTTACTCTGCATTAGGAACACACTGTCTTCACTCTGATTTGGAACACACTGTCTTCAATCTGCATTAGTAACACACTGTCTTCAATCTGCAAGGGAACACAATGTATTCCCTCTGCGTTAGGAACACACTGTCATCACTCTGCTCTAGGAACACACTGTCTTCACTCTTCTCTAGGCACACACTGTTTTCAATCTGCATTAGGAACACACTGTGTTTACTCTGCATTAGGAACACATGGTCTTCACTCTGCTCTAAGAATACACTGTCTTGACTCTGCATTAAGAACACACTGTCTTCACTATGCTCTAGGAACACAGTCTTCACTCTGCATTAGTAACCCACTGTCTTCACTCTGCTCCATGCACATACACCGCAACTCTGCATTAGGAACACACTGTTTTCACTCTGCTCTAGGAAAACACTGTCTTCACACTGCATTAGGAACACACGGTTCTCACTCTGTCTAGGAACACACTGTCTTCAGTCTGCTCCATGCACATACACAGCAACTCTGCGTTAGAAACACACTGTCTGCACACTGCTCTAGGAACACACTATCTTCATTCTACTCTAGCAAGACACTGTCTTCACTCTGCGTTAGGAACAAAGTGTTTTCACTCTGCGCTTGGAACACACTGTCTTCACTCTGCATTAGGAACACACTGTCTTCACTCTGCTCTAGGAACACACTGTCTTCTCTCTGCATTAGGAACACACTGTCTTCAATCTGCTCCATGCACATACACCGCAACTCTGCTTTAGGAACACACTGTCTTCACTCTGCTCTATGAACATAGTGTCTTCACACTGCATTAGGAACATACTGTCTTCACTTTGCTCTAGGAACACACTGTCTTCACTCTCCTCCATGCACATACACAGCAACTCTGCCTTAGGAACACACTGTCTTCACTCTGTTCCGAGAATATACACCGCAGCTCTGCACTAGGAACACACTGTCTAAACTCTGCATTAGGAACACACTGTCTTCACTCTGCATTATGAACACACTGTCTTCCCTCTGCTCTAGGAAAACACTGTCTTCACTCTGCTCCATGCACATACACAGAAACTCTGCGTTAGGAACACACTGTCTTCACACTGCTCTAGGAACACACTGTCTTCATCTGCGTTAGGAACACACTGTCTTCACTCTTCTTCATGAACATACACAGCAACTCTGCATTAGGAACACACTGTCTTCATTCTGCTCTAGGAACAACTGTCTTCACTCTGCATTAGGAACACACCGTCTTCACTTTGCTCCATGCATATACACCGCAACTCTGCGTTAGGAACACACTGTCTTCACTCTGCTATAGGAACACACTGTCTTCACTCTGCATTAGGAACATAGTGTCTTCACTCTGCTCTAGTAGCAAAGTGTCTTCACTCTCCATTAGGAACTCACTGTCTTCACTGTGCTTCATGCACATATACTTCAACTCTGCGTTAGGCACACACTGTCTTCACTCTGTTCTAGGAAAACACTGTCTTCACTCTGCATTAGGAACACACGGTCCTCACTCTGTCTAGGAACACACTGTCTTCATTCTGCATTAGGGACACACTGTTTTCACTCTGCTCTAGGAACACAGTCTTCACTCTGTATTAGGAAAACAGTGTCTTTAGTCTGATCCATGCACATGCATCGAAACTCTTGTTTAGGAACACACTATCTTCACTCTGCATTAGGAACACACTGTCTTCACTCTGTTCTAGGAACACACTGTCTTCACTCTGCTCCATGCACATACACAGGACTCTGCGTTAGGAACACACTGTCTTCACACTGCTCTAGGAACACACTGTCTTCATTCTGCTCTAGGAAGACACTGTCTTCACTCTGCTTTAGGAACAAACTGTCTTCACTCTGCTCTAGGAACACACTGTCTTCACTCTGCTCCCTGCACATACACCACAACTCTGCGTTAGGAACACACTGTTTTCACTCTGCTCTAGGAACTCACTGTCTTCACTCTGCATTAAGAACACACTGTCTTCACTCTGCATTAGGAACACACTGTCTTCACTCTGCTCTAGGAACACACTGACTTCACTCTGAGTTAGGAACATACCGTCTTCACTCTGCTCTAGGAACACACTGTCTTCACTCTGCTGTAGGAACACACTCTCTTCACTCTGCTCTAGGAACAAACTGTCTTCCTTCAGCTCTAGGAACATGCTCTTTCACTCTGCGTTAGAAACACACAGTCTCACTCTGCTCCATGCACATATACAGCCACTCTGTGTTTGGAACACACTGTCTTCACTCTGCATTAAGAACAGACTGTCTTCACTCTGCTTTCTGAACACACTGTCTTCACTCTGCTCTAGGAACACACTGTCTTCACTCTGCATTAGGAACACACTGTGTTCACTCTTCTCAAGGAACACAGTCTTCACTCTGCACTAGGAACACACTGTCTTCACTCTGCTCTAGGAACATACTGTCTTCACTCTACATTAGGAACACACTGTCTTCACTCTGCTCTAGGAACACACTGTCTTCACTCTGCTCCATGCACATACACTGCAACTCTGCCTTAGGAACACACTGTCTTCACTCTGTGTTAGGAACACACTCTCGTCACTCTGCTCTAGGAACACACAGTCTTCACTCTGCTCTAGGAACACACAGTCTTCACTCTGCTCTAGGAACACACAGTCTTCACTCTGCCTTGGGAACACACTGTCTTCACTCTGCATTATGAATTCACTGTCTTCACTCTGCGTTTGGAACACACTGTCTTCACTCTGCTCTAGGAACACACTGTCTTCACTCTGCATTAATAACACACTGTCTTCACTCTGCTCTAGGAACACAGTCTTTACACTGCATTAGGAACACACTGTCTTCACTCTGCTCTAGGAACACACTGTCTTCACTCTGCATTAGGAACACAGTGTCTTTAGTCTGCTCCATGCACATGCACATGCACCGAAACTCTGCATTAGGATCACACTATCTTCACTCTGCATTAGGAACATACTGTTTTCACTCTGTTCTAGGAACACACTGTCTTCACTCTGCTCCATGCATATACACAGAATCTCTGCGTTAGGAACACACTGTCTTCACACTGCTCTAGGAACACACTGTCTTCACTCTGCTCTAGGAACTCACTGTCTTCACTCTGCATTAAGAACACACTGTCTTCACTCTGCATTAGGAACACACTGTCTTCACTCTGCTCTAGGAACACACTGTCTTCACTCTGAGTTAGGAACATACTGTCTTCACTCTGCTCTAGGAACACACTGTCTTCACTCTGCTGTAGGAACACACGGTCTTCACTGTGCTCTAGGAACATGCTGTTTCACTCTGCGTTAGAAACAACAGTCTCACTCTGCGCCATGCACATATACAGCCACTCTGCGTTTGGAACACACTGTCTTCACTCTGCATTAAGAACACACTGTCTTCACTCTGCTTTCTGAACACACTGTCTTCACTCTGCTCCTGGAACACACTGTCTTCACTCTGCATTAGGAACACACTGTGTTCACTCTTCTCTAGGAACACAGTCTTCACTCTGCACTAGGAACACACTGTCTTCACTCTGCTCTAGGAACACACTGTCTTCACTCTACATTAGGAACACACTGTCTTCACTCTGCTCTAGGAACACACAGTCTTCACTCTGCACCATGGACATACACCACAACTCTGTGTTAGGAACACACTATCTTCACTCTGCTCTAGCAACATACTGTCTTCACTCTGCGTTAGGAACACACTGTCTTCACTTTGCCCTAGGCACACACTGTCTTCACTCTGCTCTAGGAACCTACTGTCTTCACTCTGCTCCATGCACATACACAGCAACTCTGGGTTAGGAACACACTGTTTTCACACTGCTCTAGGAACACACTGTCTTCATTCTGCTCTAGAAAGACACTGTTTTCACTCTGCTTTAGGAACAAACTGTCATCACTCTGCTCTAGGAACACACTGCCTTCACTCTGTGTTAGGAACAAACTGTCTTCACTCTGCTCCATGCACATACAACGCAACTCTGCGTTTGGAACACACTGTTTTCACTCTGCTCTAGGAACTTACTGTCTTCACTCTGCATAAGGAACACACTGTCTTCACTCTGCTTGGGAACACACTGTCTTCAATCTGCATTAGGTACACACTGTCTTCACA
The DNA here is from genome assembly GCF_037038515.1 of Microtus pennsylvanicus. Lineage (NCBI taxonomy): Eukaryota > Metazoa > Chordata > Mammalia > Rodentia > Cricetidae > Microtus > Microtus pennsylvanicus. Next base: position 3,571,375 of record NC_134583.1, read on the forward strand.
CTGCTCTAGGAACACACTGTCTTCACTCTGCGTTAGGAACACACTGTCTTCACTCTGCTCTATTAACACACTATCTTCACTCTGCATTAGGAACACACTGTCTTGACTCTGCGTTAGGAACACACTGTCTTCACTCTGCTCCATGCACAACACATCAACTCTGATTTAGGAAAACACTGTCTTCACTCTGCTCTAGGAACACACTGACTTTAACCTGCTCCATGCACATATACCGCAACTCTGCTTTAGGAACACACTGTCTTCACTCTGTCTAGGAACACACTGTCTACAGTCTGCTCCATGCACATACACAGCAACTCTGTGTTAGGAACACACTGTCTTCACACTGCTCTAGGAACACACTATCTTCATTCTACTCTAGGAAGACACTGTCTTCACTCTGCGTTAGGAACAAACTGTTTTCACTCTGCTCGAGGAACACACTGTTTTCACTCTGTATTAGGAACACACTGTCTTCACTATGCTCTAGGAACACACTGTCTTCACTCTGCTCCATGCACATACCCCGCAACTCTGCTTTAGGAACAAACTGTTTTCACTCTGCTCGAGGAACACACTGTCTTCACTCTGCATTAGGAACACACTGTCTTCACTCTGCTCCATGCACATACCCCGCAACTCTGCTTTAGGAACACACTGTTTTCACTCTCCTCCATGCAGATACACAGCAACTCTGCGTTAGGAACAAACTGTCTTCATTCTGCTCTAGGAACACACTGTCTTAATTTTGCACTAGGAAGACACTGTCTTCACTCTGCGTTAGGAACAAACTGTCTTAACTCTGCTATAGGAACACACTGTCTTATATCTGCTCCATGCACATACACCACAACTCTGCGTTTGGAACACACTGTTTTCACTCTGCTATAGGAACACACTGTCTTCTCTCTGCATTAGGAACACCATGTCTTCACTCTGCTCTAGGAACGCACTGTCTTCATTCTGCATTATGAAGACACTCTCTTCACTCTGCATTAGGAACGCACTGTCTTCACTCTGCTCCATGCGCATACACCGCAACTCTGCGTTAGGAACTCACTGTCTTCACTCTGCTCTAGGAACACACTATCCTCACTCTGATCTAGAAACACACTGTCTTCACTCTGCTCTAGGAACACACTGTCTTCACTCTTCTCTAGGCACACACTGTTTTCAATCTGCATTAGGAACACACTGTCTTTACTCTGCATTAGGAACACATGGTCTTCACTCTGCTCTAAGAACACACTGTCTTGACTCTGCATTAAGAACACACTGTCTTCACTATGCTCTAGGAACACAGTCTTCACTCTGCATTAGTAACCCACTGTCTTCACTCTGCTCTAGGAACACACTGTCTTCATCTGCGTTAGGAACACACTGTCTTCACTCTGCTCCATGAACATACACAGCAAATCTGCCTTAGGAACACACTGTCTTCACTCTGCTCTAGGAACACACTGTCTTCACTCTGCATTAGGAACACACTGTCTTCACTCTACATTAGGAACACACTGTCTTCACTCTGCTCTAGGAACACACTGTCTTCACTCTGCTCCATGCAAATACACTGCAACTCTGCCTTAGGAACACACTGTCTTCACTCTGTGTTAGGAACACACTCTCGTCACTCTGCTCTAGGAACACACAGTCTTCACTCTGCTCTAGGAACACACAGTCTTCACTCTGCTCTAGGAACACACAGTCTTCACACTGCCTTGGGAACACACTGTCTTCACTCTGCATTATGAATTCACTGTCTTCACTCTGCGTTTGGAACACACTGTCTTCACTCTGCTCTAGGAACACACTGTCTTCACTCTGCATTAATAACACACTGTCTTCACTCTGCTCTAGGAACACAGTCTTTACTCTGCATTAGGAACACACTGTCTTCACTCTGCTCTAGGAACACACTGTCTTCACTCTGCATTAGGAACACAGTGTCTTTAGTCTGCTCCATGCACATGCACATGCACCGAAACTCTGCGTTAGGAACACACTATCTTCACTCTGCATTAGGAACATACTGTTTTCACTCTGTTCTAGGAACACACTGTCTTCACTCTGCTCCATGCATATACACAGAATCTCTGCGTTAGGAACACACTGTCTTCACACTGCTCTAGGAACACACTGTCTTCATTCTGCTCTAGGAACACACTGTCTCACTCTGCTCCCTGCACATACACCACAACTGTGCGTTAGGAACACACTGTTTTCACTCTGCTCTAGGAACTCACTGTCTTCACTCTGCATTAAGAACACACTGTCTTCACTCTGCATTAGGAACACACTGTCTTCACTCTGCTCTAGGAACACACTGTCTTCACTCTGAGTTAGGAACATACTGTCTTCACTCTGCTCTAGGAACACACTGTCTTCACTCTGCTGTAGGAACACACGGTCTTCACTGTGCTCTAGGAACATGCTGTTTCACTCTGCGTTAGAAACAACAGTCTCACTCTGCTCCATGCACATATACAGCCACTCTGCGTTTGGAACACACTGTCTTCACTCTGCATTAAGAACACACTGTCTTCACTCTGCTTTCTTAACACACTGTCTTCACTCTGCTCCTAGAACACACTGTCTTCACTCTGCATTAGGAACACACTGTGTTCACTCTTCTCTAGGAACACAGTCTTCACTCTGCACTAGGAACACACTGTCTTCACTCTGCTCTAGGAACACACTGTCTTCACTCTACATTAGGAACACACTGTCTTCACTCTGCTCTAGGAACACACAGTCTTCACTCTGCACCATGGACATACACCACAACTCTGTGTTAGGAACACACTATCTTCACTCTGCTCTAGCAACATACTGTCTTCACTCTGCATTAGGAACACACTGTCTTCACTTTGCCCTAGGCACACACTGTCTTCACTCTGCTCTAGGAACCTACTGTCTTCACTCTGCTCCATGCACATACACAGCAACTCTGGGTTAGGAACACACTGTTTTCACACTGCTCTAGGAACACACTGTCTTCATTCTGCTCTAGAAAGACACTGTCTTCACTCTGCTTTAGGAACAAACTGTCATCACTCTGCTCTAGGAACACACTGCCTTCACTCTGTGTTAGGAACAAACTGTCTTCACTCTGCTCCATGCACATACAACGCAACTCTGCGTTTGGAACACACTGTTTTCACTCTGCTCTAGGAACTTACTGTCTTCACTCTGCATTAGGAACACACTGTCTTCACTCTGCTTGGGAACACACTGTCTTCAATCTGCATTAGGTACACACTGTCTTCACACTGCTCTAGGAACACACTGTCTTCACTCTGCGTTAGGAACACACTGTCTTCACTCTGCTCTATTAACACACTATCTTCACTCTGCATTAGGAACACACTGTCTTGACTCTGCGTTAGGAACACACTGTCTTCACTCTGCTCCATGCACAACACATCAACTCTGATTTAGGAAAACACTGTCTTCACTCTGCTCTAGGAACACACTGACTTTAACCTGCTCCATGCACATATACCGCAACTCTGCTTTAGGAACACACTGTCTTCACTCTGTCTAGGAACACACTGTCTACAGTCTGCTCCATGCACATACACAGCAACTCTGTGTTAGGAACACACTGTCTTCACACTGCTCTAGGAACACACTATCTTCATTCTACTCTAGGAAGACACTGTCTTCACTCTGCGTTAGGAACAAACTGTTTTCACTCTGCTCGAGGAACACACTGTTTTCACTCTGTATTAGGAACACACTGTCTTCACTATGCTCTAGGAACACACTGTCTTCACTCTGCTCCATGCACATACCCCGCAACTCTGCTTTAGGAACAAACTGTTTTCACTCTGCTCGAGGAACACACTGTCTTCACTCTGCATTAGGAACACACTGTCTTCACTCTGCTCCATGCACATACCCCGCAACTCTGCTTTAGGAACACACTGTTTTCACTCTCCTCCATGCAGATACACAGCAACTCTGCGTTAGGAACAAACTGTCTTCATTCTGCTCTAGGAACACACTGTCTTAATTTTGCACTAGGAAGACACTGTCTTCACTCTGCGTTAGGAACAAACTGTCTTAACTCTGCTATAGGAACACACTGTCTTATATCTGCTCCATGCACATACACCACAACTCTGCGTTTGGAACACACTGTTTTCACTCTGCTATAGGAACACACTGTCTTCTCTCTGCATTAGGAACACCATGTCTTCACTCTGCTCTAGGAACGCACTGTCTTCATTCTGCATTATGAAGACACTCTCTTCACTCTGCATTAGGAACGCACTGTCTTCACTCTGCTCCATGCGCATACACCGCAACTCTGCGTTAGGAACACACTGTCTTCACTCTGCTCTAGGAACACACTATCCTCACTCTGATCTAGAAACACACTGTCTTCACTCTGCTCTAGGAACACACTGTCTTCACTCTTCTCTAGGCACACACTGTTTTCAATCTGCATTAGGAACACACTGTCTTTTCTCTGCATTAGGAACACATGGTCTTCACTCTGCTCTAAGAACACACTGTCTTGACTCTGCATTAAGAAAACACTGTCTTCACTATGCTCTAGGAACACAGTCTTCACTCTGCATTAGTAACCCACTGTCTTCACTCTGCTCTAGGAACACACTGTCTTCATCTGCGTTAGGAACACACTGTCTTCACTCTGCTCCATGAACATACACAGCAAATCTGCCTTAGGAACACACTGTCTTCACTCTGCTCTAGGAACACACTGTCTTCACTCTGCATTAGGAACACACTGTCTTCACTCTGTCTAGGAACACACTGTCTACAGTCTGCTCCATGCACATACACAGCAACTCTGTGTTAGGAACACACTGTCTTCACGCTGCTCTAGGAACACACTATCTTCATTCTACTCTAGGAAGACACTGTCTTCACTCTGTGTTAGGAACAAACTGTTTTCACTCTGCTCGAGGAACACACTGTTTTCACTCTGCATTAGGAACACACTGTCTTCACTATGCTCTAGGAACACACTGTCTTCACTCTGCATTAGGAACACATTGTCTTCACTCTGCATTAGGAACACACTGTCTTCACTCTGCTCCATGCACATACCCCGCAACTCTGCTTTAGGAACACACTGTTTTCACTCTGCTCCATGCAGATACACAGCAACTCTGCTTTAGGAACAAACTGTCTTCATTCTGCTCTAGGAACACACTGTCTTAATTTTGCACTAGGAAGACACTGTCTTCACTCTGCGTTAGGAACAAACTGTCTTTACTCTGCTCTAGGAACACACTGTCTTAACTCTGCTCCATGCACATACACCACAACTCTGCGTTTGGAACACACTGTTTTCACTCTGCTCTAGGAACTCACTGTCTTCACTCTGCATTAGGAACACACTGTCTTCACTCTACGTTAGGAACACACTGTCTTCACTCTGCATTACGAACACACTGTCTTCATTCTGCTCTAGGAAGACACTGTCATCACTCTGTGTTAGGAACAAACTGTCTTCACTCTGCTCCATGCACATACACCGTAACTCTGCGTTTGGAACACACTGTTTTCACTCTGCATTTGGAACACAGTGTCTTCACTCTGCATTAGAAACACACTGTCTTCACACTGGGCTAGGAACACACTATCTTCATTCTACTCTAGGAAAAAAATGTCTTCACTCTGCCCTAGGAACACACTGTCTTCACTTTGCTCCATGCATATACACCGCAACTCTGCCTTAGGAACACACTGTCTTCACTCTGCTATAGGAACACACTGTCTTCACTCTGCATTAGGAACATAGTGTCTTCACTCTGCTCTAGGACCCAGTGTCTTCGCTCTCCATTAGGAACACACTGTCTTCACTGTGCTCCATGCACATATACTTCAACTCTGCGTTAGGAACACACTGTCTTCACTCTGTCTAGGAACACACTGTCTTCAGTCTGCTCCATGCACATACACAGCAACTCTCCGTTAGGAACACACTGTCTGCACACTGCTCTAGGAACACACTATCTTCATTCTACTCTAGCAAGACACTGTCTTCACTCTGCGTTAGGAACAAAGTGTTTTCACTCTGCTCTAGGAACACACTGTCTTCACTCTGCATTAGGAACACACTGTCTTCACTCTGCTCTAGGAACACACTGTCTTCACTCTGCATTAGGAACACACTGTCTTCACTCTGCATTAGGAACACACTGTCTTCAATCTGCTCCATGCACATACACCGCAACTCTGCTTTAGGAATACACTGTCTTCACTCTGCTCTATGAACATAGTGTCTTCACACTGCATTAGGAACATACTGTCTTCACTTTGCTCTAGGAACACACTGTCTTCACTCTCCTCCATGCACATACACAGCAACTCTGCCTAAGGAACACACTGTCTTCACTCTGTTCCGAGAATATACACCGCAGCTCTGCTCTAGGAACACACTGTCTAAACTCTGCATTAGGAACACACTGTCTTCACTCTGCATTAGGAACACACTGTCTTCCCTCTGCTCTAGGAATACACTGTCTTCACCCTGCTCCATGCACATACACAGAAACTCTGCGTTAGGAACACACTGTCTTCACACTGCTCTAGGAACACACTGTCTTCATCTGCGTTAGGAACAGACTGTCTTAACTCTTCTTCATGAACATACACAGCAACTCTGCTTTAGGAACACACTGTCTTCATTCTGCTCTAGGAACAACTGTCTTCACTCTGCATTAGGAACACACTGTCTTCACTTTGCTCCATGCATATACACCGCAACTCTGTGTTAGGAACACACTGTCTTCACTCTGCATTAGGAACATAGTGTCTTCACTCTGCTCTAGTAGCAAAGTGTCTTCACTCTCCATTAGGAACACACTGTCTTCACTCTACATTAGGAACATAGTGTCTTCACTCTGCTCTAGTAGCAAAGTGTCTTCACTCTCCATTAGGAACTCACTGTCTTCACTGTGCTCCATGTACATATACTTCAACTCTGCGTTAGGAACACACTGTCTTCACTCTGTTCTAGGAAAACACTGTCTTCACTCTGCATTAGGAACACACGGTCCTCACTCTGTCTAGGAACACACTGTCTTCACTCTGCATTAGGAACACACTGTCTTCACTCTGCTCTAGGAACACAGTCTTCACTCTGCATTAGGAACACACTGTCTTCACTCTGCTCTAGAAAGACACTGTCTTCACTCTGCATTAGGAACACAGTGTCTTTAGTCTGCTCCATGCACATGCACCGAAACTCTGCTTTAGGAACACACTATCTTCACTCTGCATTAGGAACACACTGTCTTCACTCTGTTCTAGGAACACACTGTCTTCACTCTGCTCCATGCACATACAGAGGACTCTGCGTTAGGAACACACTGTCTTCACACTGCTCTAGGAACGCACTGTCTTCATTCTGCTCTAGGAAGACACTGTCTTCACTCTGCTCTAGGAACACACTGTCTTCACTCTGCTCCCTGCACATACACCACAACTCTGCGTTAGGAAAACACTGTTTTCACTCTGCTCTAGGAACTCACTGTCTTCACTATGCATTAAGAACACACTTTCTTCGCTCTGCATTAGGAACACACTGTCTTCACTCTGCTCTAGGAACACACTGTCTTCACTCTGCTGTAGAAACACACTCTCTTCACTCTGCTCTAGGAACACACTGTCTTCTTTCAGCTCTAGGAACATGCTCTTTCACTCTGCGTTAGAAACACACAGTCTCACTCTGCTCCATGCACATATACAGCCACTCTGTGTTTGGAACACACTGTCTTCCCTCTGCATTATGAACACACTGTCTTCACTCTGCTTTCTGAACACACTGTCTTCACTCTGCTCTAGGAACACTCTGTCTTCACTCTGCATTAGGAACACACTGTGTTCACTCTTCTCAAGGAACACAGTCTTCACTCTGCACTAGGAACACACTGTCTTCACTCTGCTCTAGGAACACACTGTCTTCACTCTACATTAGGAACACACTGTCTTCACTCTGCTCTAGGAACACACTGTCTTCACTCTGCTCCATGCACATACACTGCAACTCTGCCTTAGGAACACACTGTCTTCACTCTGTGTTAGGAACACACTCTCGTCACTCTGCTCTAGGGACACACAGTCTTCACTCTGCTCTAGGAACACACAGTCTTCACTCTGCTCTAGGAACACACAGTCTTCACTCTGCCTTGGGAACACACTGTCTTCACTCTGCATTATGAATTCACTGTCTTCACTCTGCGTTTGGAACACACTGTCTTCACTCTGCTCTAGGAACACACTGTCTTCACTCTGCATTAATAACACACTGTCTTCACTCTGCTCTAGGAACACAGTCTTTACTCTGCATTAGGAACACACTGTCTTCACTCTGCTCTAGGAACACACTGTCTTCACTCTGCATTAGGAACACAGTGTCTTTAGTCTGCTCCATGCACATGCACATGCACCTAAACTCTGTGTTAGGAACACACTATCTTCACTCTGCATTAGGAACATACTGTTTTCACTCTGTTCTAGGAACACACTGTCTTCACTCTGCTCCATGCATATACACAGAATCTCTGCGTTAGGAAAACACTGTCTTCACACTGCTCTAGGAACACACTGTCTTCATTCTGCTCTAGGAAGACACTGTCTTCACTCTGCTTAGGAACAAACTGTCTTCACTCAGCTCTAGGAACACACTGTCTTCACTCTGCTCCCTGCACATACACCACAACTCTGCGTTAGGAACACACTGTTTTCACTCTGCTCTAGGAACTCACTGTCTTCACTCTGCATTAAGAACACACTGTCTTCACTCTGCATTAGGAACACACTGTCTTCACTCTGCTCTAGGAACACACTGTCTTCACTCTGAGTTAGGAACATACTGTCTTCACTCTGCTCTAGGAACACACTGTCTTCACTCTGCTGTAGGAACACACGGTCTCCACTCTGCTCTAGGAACACACTGTCTTCACTCTGCTCTAGGAACATGCTGTTTCACTCTGTGTTAGAAACACACAGTCTCACTCTGCTCCATGCACATATACAGCAACTCTGCGTTTGGAACACACTGTCTTCACTCTGCATTAAGAACACATTGTCTTCACTCTGCTTTCTGAACACACTGTCTTCACTCTGCTCTAGGAACACACTGTCTTCACTCTGCATTAGGAACACACTGTGTTCACTCTTCTCTAGGAACACAGTCTTCACTCTGCACTAGGAACACACTGTCTTCACTCTGCTCTAGGAACACACTGTCTTCACTCTACATTAGGAACACACTGTCTTCACTCTGCTCTAGGAACACACAGTCTTCACTCTGCACCATGGACATACACCACAACTCTGTGTTAGGAACACACTATTTTCACTCTGCTCTAGCAACATACTGTCTTCACTCTGCGTTAGGAACACACTGTCTTCACTTTGCTCTAGGCACACACTGTCTTCACTCTGTTCTAGGAACATACTGTCTTCACTCTGCTCCATGCACATACACAGCAACTCTGGGTTAGGAACACACTGTTTTCACACTGCCATAGGAACACACTGTCTTCATTCAGCTCTAGAAAGACACTGTCTTCACTCTGCTTTAGGAACAAACTGTCTTCACTCTGCTCTAGGAACACACTGCCTTCACTCTGTGTTAGGAACAAACTGTCTTCACTCTGCTCCATGCACATACAACGCAACTCTGCGTTTGGAACACACTGTTTTCACTCTGCTCTAGGAACTTACTGTCTTCACTCTGCATTAGGAACACACTGTCTTCACTCTGCTTAGGAACACACTGTCTTCAATCTGCATTAGGAACACACTGTCTTCACACTGCTCTAGAAACACACTGTCTTCACTCTTGGTTAGGAACACACTGTCTTCACTCTGCTCTATCAACACACTGTCTTCACTCTGCATTAGAAACACACTGTCTTCACTCTGCTCTAGGAACACACTGTCTTCACTCTGCATTAGGAACACACTGTCTTCACTCTGCTCTAGGAACACACTGTCTTCACTCTGCTCTATGCACATACACCGCAACTCTGCTTTTGGAACACACTGTCTTCACTCTGCTCTAGGAACACACAGTCTTCATTCTGCATTAGGAATATATTGTCTTCACTCTGCTCTAGGAACACACTGTCTTCACTCTGCTCTAAGAACACACTGTCTTTACTCTGCTACGAGCATATACAGTGCAGCTCTGCTCTAGGATCACACTGTCTAAACACTGCATTAGGAACACACTGTCTTCACTCTGCTCTAGGAACACACTGTCTGCACTCTGCATTAGGAACACACTGTCTTCACTCTGCTCTAGGAACACACTGTCTTCACTCTGAGTTAGGAACACACAGTCTTCACTCTGCCCTAGGAACACACTGTCTTCACTCTGCTGTAAGAACACCCTGTCTTCACTGTGCTCTAGGAACACACTGTCTTCATTCTGCTCTATGAACATGCTGTTTCACTCTGCGTAAGGAACACACTGTCTCACTCTGCTACATGCACAACACCGCCACTTGAGTTTGGAACACACTGTCTTCACTCTGAATTAAGAACACACTGTCTTCACTCTGCTTTCTGAACACACTGTCTTCACTCTGCATTAGGAACACACTGTCTTTACTCTGCTCCATGCACATACACCGCAACTCTGCTTTAGGAACACACTGTCTTCACTCTGTGTTGGGAACACACTGTCTTCAGTCTGCTCTAGGAACACACTCTCTTCACTCTGCTCTAGGAACACACAGTCTTCACTCTGCATTAGGAACACACTGTCTTTACTCTGCTCCATGCACATACACCACAACTCTGCATTAGGAACAAACTTTCTTCACTCTGCTCTAGGCACACACTGTCTTCACTCTGCTCTAGGAACATACTGTATTAACTCTGCGTTAGGAACACACTGTCTTCACTCTGCTCTAAGAACACAGGGTCTTAACTAAGCTCCATGCACATACACCGCAACACTGCATTAGGAACACACTCTCCTCACTCTGCTTTAGGAACGCACTGTCTTCACTCTGCATTAGGTACACACTGTCTTCAGTCTGCATTAGGAACACACTGTCTTCACTCTGCTCTAGGAACACACTGTCTTCATTGTGCATTAGGAACACACTGTCTTCACTCTGCTCTAGGAACGCACTGTCTTCACACTGCATTAGGAACACACTGTCTTCACTCTGCTCTAGGAACACACTGTCTTCAATCTGCGTTAGGAACACACTGTCTTCTCTCTGCATTAGGAACACACTATCTTCACTAAGCTCTTGGAACACACTGTCTTCACTCTGCATTAGGAACACACTGTCTTCACTCTGCACTAGGAACGCACTGTCTTCACTCTGCATTAGGAACGCACTGTCTGCACTCTGCATTAGGAACACACTGTCTTCACTCTGCTCTAGGAACACACTGTCTTCACTCTGAAATAGGAAAACACTGTCTGCACTCTTCTCTAGGAACACACTGTCTTGACTCTGCTGTAGGAACACACTGTCTTCATCTGCGTTAGGAACACACTGTCTTCACTCTGCTCTAGGAACACACTGTCTTCACTCTGCATTAGGAACACACTGTCTTCACTCTGCTCTAGGAACACACTGTCTTCACTCTGCATTAAGAACACACTGTCTTCACTCTGTGTTAGGAACACACTGTCTTCACTCTGCTCTATGCACATACACCGCAACTCTGCTTTTGGAACACACTGACTTCACTCTTCTCTAGGAACACACATTCTTCATTCTGCATTAGGAACATATTGTCTTCACTCTGCTCTAGGAACACACTGTCTTCACTCTGCTCTAAGAACACACTGTCTTCACTCTGCTACGAGCATATGCACTGCAGCTCTGCTCTAGGAACACACTGTCTAAACACTGCATTAGGAACACACTGTCTTCACTCTGCATTAGGAACACACTGTCTTCACTCTGCCCTAGGAACACACTGTCTTCACTCAGCATTAGGAACACACTGTCTTCACTCTGCTCTAGGAACGCACTCTCTTCACTCTGCATTAGGAACACACTGTCTTCACTCTGCTGTAAGAACACCCTGTCTTCACTGTGCTCTAGGAACACACTGTCTTCATTCTGCTCTATGAACATGCTGTTTCCCTCTGCGTAAGGAACACACTGTCTCACTCTGCTACATGCACAACACCGCCACTTGAGTTTGGAACACACTGTCTTCACTCTGAATTAAGAACACACTGTCTTCACTCTGCTTTCTGAACACACTGTCTTCACTCTGCTCTAGGAACACACTGTCTTCACTCTGCATTAGGAACACACTGTCTTTACTCTGCTCCATGCACATACACCGCAACTCTGCTTTAGGAACACACTGTCTTCACTCTGTGTTAGGAACACACTGTCTTCAGTCTGCTCTAGGAACACACTCTCTTCACTCTGCTCTAGGAACACACTGTCTTCACTATACTCTAGGAACACACTGTCTTCACTCTGCACCATGCACATACACCACAACTCTTCATTAGGAACAAACTGTCTTCACTCTGCTCTAGGCACACACTGTCTTCACCCTGCTCTAGGAACATACTGTATTCACTCTGCGTTAGGAACACACTGTCTTCACTCTGCTCTAAGAACACAGGGTCTTAACTCTGCTCCATGCACATACACCGCAACTCTGCATTAGAAACACACTCTCCTCACTCTGCTTTAGGAATACACTGTCTTCATTGTGCATTAAAAACACACTGTCTTCACTCTGCTCTAGGAACACACTGTCTTCATTGTGCATTAGGAACACACTGTCTTCACTCTGCTCTAGGAACACACTGTCTTCACTCTGAGTTAGGAAAACACTGTCTTGACTCTGTTCTAGGAACATGCTGTTTCACTCTGCTTTAGGAACACACTGTCGTCACTCTGCTCCATGCACACACACTGCAGCTCTGCATTTGGAACACACTGTCTTCAATCTGCTCGAGGAACACACTGTATTCACTCTGCTCTAGGAACACACTGTCTTCACTCTGCATTAGGAACACACTGTCTTCACTCTACTCCATGCACATGCACCGCAACTCTGCCTTAGGAAAACACTGTCTTCACTCTGCTCTGGAAACACACTCTCTTCACTCTGCTCCATGCACATACACAGCAACTCTGCATTTGGAACACTGTCTTCATTCTGCTCTAGGAACACACTGTTTTCACTCTGCTCTAGGAATACACTGTGTTCACTCTGCTCTAGGAACACCCTGTCTTCACTCTGCTTAAGGAATACACTGTCTTCACTCTGCATTAGGAACACACTGTCTTCACTCTGCATTAGGAACACACTGTCTTCACTCTGCTCCATGTACATACAGCGCAACTCTGTCTTTGGAAAACACTGTCTTCACTCTGCTCTAGGATCACACTGTCTTCACTCTGCATGAGGAGCACACTGTCTTCACTTGGCTCTAGGAACACACTGTCTTCACTCTGCTCTAGGAACACACTGTCTTCACTCTGCGCAGGGAACACACTGTCTTCACTCTGCTCTAGGAACACTGTCTTCACTCTGCTCTAGGAACACACTGTATTCACTCTGCATTAGGAACACACTGTCTTCACTCTGCGTTAAGAACACACTGTCTTCACTCTGCATTAGAAACACACTGTCTTCACTCTGCATTAGAAACACACTGTCTTCACTCTGCTCTAGGATCACACTGTCTTCACTCTGATCTAGGAACACACTGTCTTGACTTGATCTAGGAACACAGTCTTCACTCTGCATTAGGAACACACAGTCTTCACTCTGCGTTAGGAACCCACTCTCTTCACTCTTCCTTAGGAACACACTCTCTTCACTCTACTGTAGGAACACACTGTCTTGACTCTGCTCTAGGAACACACTGTCTTCACTCTGATCTAGGAACACACTAACTTCACTCTGCACCATGCACATACACCGCAACTCTGCGTTAGGAACACACTGTCTTCACTTTGCTCTAGGAACACACTGTCTTCACTCAGCATTAGGAACATACTGTCTTCACTCTGCTCTAGGAACGCACTGTCTTCACTCCGCATTAGGAACACACTGTCTTCACTCTGCTCTAGGACAACACTGTCTGCACTCTGCATTAGGAACGCACTGTCTTCACTCTGCTCTAGGAACACACTGTCTTCACTCTGAGTTAGGAACACACTGTCTTCACTCTGCTCTAGGAACACACTGTCTTCACTCTGCTGTAAGAACACCCTGTCTTCACTCTGCTCTAGGAACACACTGACTTCATTCTGCTCTAGGAACATGCTGTTTCACTCTGCGTTAGGAACACACTGTCTCACACTGCTACATGCACAACAACGCCACTTGCATTTGGAACATGCTGTCTTCACTCTGCACTAAGAACACACTGTCTTCACTCTGCTCTAGGAACATACTGTCTTCTCTCTGCATTAGGAACACACTGTTTTCATTCTGCTCTAGGAACACACTGTCTTGTATCTGCGTTAGCAACACACTGTCTTCACTATGCTCTAGGAACACAGTCTTCACTCTGCAATAGGAACACACTGTCTTCACTCTGCATTAGGAACACACTGTCTTCATCTGCGTTAGGAACACACTGTCTTCACTCTTCTCCTTGCACATCCACAGCAACTCTGCGTTAGGAACACACTGTCTTCACTCTGCTCTAGGAACACACTGTCTTCACTCTGCTCTAGATACACACTGTCTTCACTCTGCACCATGCACCTACACTGCAACTCTGCCTTAAGAACCCACTGTATTCACTCTGCTCTAGGAACACACTGTCTTCACTCTGCATTAGGAACACACTGTCTTCACTCTTCTCTAGGAACACAGTCTTCACTCTACACTAGGAACACACTGTCTTCACTCTGCTCTAGGAATACATGTCTTCACTCTGCATTAGGAACACACTGTCTTTACTCTGCTCCATGCACATACACCGCAACTCTGCTTTAGGAACACACTTTCTTCACTCTGTGTTTGGAACACACTGTTTTCACTCTGCTCTAGGAACACACTCTCTTCACTCTGCTCTAGGAACACACTGTCTTCACTCTGCTCTAGGAACACACTGTCTTCACTCTGAAATAGGAACACACTGTCTTTACTCTGCTCCAGCACATACACCGCAATTCTGCTTTAGGAACACACTGTCTTCACTCTGTGTTTGGAACACACTGTCTTCACTCTGCTCTAGGAACACACTCTCTTCACTCTGCTGTAGGAACAAACTGTCTTCACTCTGCTCTAGGAACACACTGTCTTCACTCTGCTCTAGGAACATACTGTATTCACTCTGCGTTAGGAACACACTGTCTTCACTCTGCTCTAGGAAAGCACTATCTTCACTCTGCATTAGGAACACACTGTCTTCATTCTGCTCTAGGAACATGCTGTTTCACTCTGCTTTAGGAACACACTGTCTTCACTCTGCTCCATGCACACACACCGCAACTCTGCATTTGGAACACACTGTCTTCACTCTGCTCTAGGAACACATTGTATTCACTCTGCTCTAGGAACACACTGTCTTCACTCTGCGATAGGAACACACTGTCTTCACTCTGCTCCATGCACATGCACCACAACTCTGCCTTAGGAAAACACTGTCTTCACTCTGCTCTAGAAACACTCTCTTCACTCTGCTCCATGCACATACACAGCAACTCTGCATTTGGAACACTGTCTTCATTCTGCTCTAGGAACACACTGTCTTCACACTGCTTTAGGAATACACTGTCTTCACTCTGCATTAGGAACACACTGTCTCACTCTGCATTAGGAACACACTGTCTTCATTCTGCTCCATGCACGTACAGCGCAACTCTGCCTTTGGAACACACTGTCTTCACTCTGCTCTAGGATCACACTGTCTTCACTCTGCATGAGGAGCACACTGACTTCACTAGGCTCTAGGAACACACTGTCTTCACTCTGCTCTAGGAACACACTGTCTTCACTCTGCTCAGGGAACACACTGTGTTCACTCTGCTCTAGGAACACACTGTCTTCACTCTGCTCTAGGAACACACTGTCTTCACTCTGAGTTAGGAACACACTGTGTTCACTCTGCATTGAGAACACACTGTCTTCACTCTGCATTAGAAACACACTGTCTTCACTCTGCATTAGAACACACTGTATTCACTCTGCTCTAGGAACACACTGTCTTCACTCTGATCTAGGAACACACTGTCTTGACTTGCTATAGGAACACAGTCTTAACTCTGCATTAGGAACACACAGTCTTCACTCTGCATTAGGAACCGACTCTCTTCACTCTGTGTTATGAACACACTCTCTTCACTCTACTGTAGGAACACACTGTATTGACTCTGCTCTAGGAACACACAGTCTTCATTCTGCATTAGGAATATATTGTCTTCACTCTGCTGTAGGAACACACTGTCTTCACTCTGCTCTAAGAACACACTGTCTTCACTCTGCTACGAGCATATACAGTGCAGCTCTGCTCTAGGATCACACTGTCTAAACACTGCATTAGGAACACACTGTCTTCACTCTGCTCTAGGAACACACTGTCTTCACTCTGCTCTAGGAACACACTGTCTTCACTCTGAGTTAGGAACACACTGTGTTCACTCTGCATTGAGAACACACTGTCTTCACTCTGCATTAGGAACACACTCTCTTCACTCTGCTTAGGAACACACTGTCTTCAATCTGCATTAGGAACACACTGTCTTCACACTGCTCTAGAAACACACTGTCTTCACTCTTGTTTAGGAACACACTGTCTTCACTCTGCTCTATCAACACACTGTCTTCACTCTGCATTAGAAACACACTGTCTTCACTCTGCTCTAGGAACACACTGTCTTCACTCTGCATTAGGAACACACTGTCTTCACTCTGCTCTAGGAACACACTGTCTTCACTCTGCTCTATGCACATACACCGCAACTCTGCTTTTGGAACACACTGTCTTCACTCTGCTCTAGGAACACACAGTCTTCATTCTGCATTAGGAATATATTGTCTTCACTCTGCTCTAGGAACACACTGTCTTCACTCTGCTACGAGCATATACAGTGCAGCTCTGCTCTAGGATCACACTGTCTAAACACTGCATTAGGAACACACTGTCTTCACTCTGCTCTAGGAACACACTGTCTGCACTCTGCATTAGGAACACACTGTCTTCACTCTGCTCTAGGAACACACTGTCTTCACTCTGAGTTAGGAACACACAGTCTTCACTCTGCCCTAGGAACACACTGTCTTCACTCTGCTGTAAGAACACCCTGTCTTCACTGTGCTCTAGGAACACACTGTCTTCATTCTGCTCTATGAACATGCTGTTTCACTCTGCGTAAGGAACACACTGTCTCACTCTGCTACATGCACAACACCGCCACTTGAGTTTGGAACACACTGTCTTCACTCTGAATTAAGAACACACTGTCTTCACTCTGCTTTCTGAACACACTGTCTTCACTCTGCATTAGGAACACACTGTCTTTACTCTGCTCCATGCACATACACCGCAACTCTGCTTTAGGAACACACTGAATTCACTCTGTGTTGGGAACACACTGTCTTCAGTCTGCTCTAGGAACACACTCTCTTCACTCTGCTCTAGGAACACACAGTCTTCACTCTGCATTAGGAACACACTGTCTTTACTCTGCTCCATGCACATACACCACAACTCTGCATTAGGAACAAACTTTCTTCACTCTGCTCTAGGCACACACTGTCTTCACTCTGCTCTAGGAACATACTGTATTAACTCTGCGTTAGGAACACACTGTCTTCACTCTGCTCTAAGAACACAGGGTCTTAACTCTGCTCCATGCACATACACCGCAACACTGCATTAGGAACACACTCTCCTCACTCTGCTTTAGGAACGCACTGTCTTCACTCTGCATTAGGTACACACTGTCTTCAGTCTGCATTAGGAACACACTGTCTTCACTCTGCTCTAGGAACACACTGTCTTCATTGTGCATTAGGAACACACTGTCTTCACTCTGCTCTAGGAACGCACTGTCTTCACACTGCATTAGGAACACACTGTCTTCACTCTGCTCTAGGAACACACTGTCTTCAATCTGCGTTAGGAACACACTGTCTTCTCTCTGCATTAGGAACACACTATCTTCACTAAGCTCTTGGAACACACTGTCTTCACTCTGCATTAGGAACACACTGTCTTCACTCTGCACTAGGAACGCACTGTCTTCACTCTGCATTAGGAACGCACTGTCTGCACTCTGCATTAGGAACACACTGTCTTCACTCTGCTCTAGGAACACACTGTCTTCACTCTGAAATAGGAAAACACTGTCTGCACTCTTCTCTAGGAACACACTGTCTTGACTCTGCTGTAGGAACACACTGTCTTCATCTGCGTTAGGAACACACTGTCTTCACTCTGCTCTAGGAACACACTGTCTTCACTCTGCATTAGGAACACACTGTCTTCACTCTGCTCTAGTAACACACTGTCTTCACTCTGCATTAAGAACACACTGTCTTCACTCTGTGTTAGGAACACACTGTCTTCACTCTGCTCTATGCACATACACCGCAACTCTGCTTTTGGAACACACTGACTTCACTCTTCTCTAGGAACACACATTCTTCATTCTGCATTAGGAACATATTGTCTTCACTCTGCTCTAGGAACACACTGTCTTCACTCTGCTCTAAGAACACACTGTCTTCACTCTGCTACGAGCATATGCACTGCAGCTCTGCTCTAGGAACACACTGTCTAAACACTGCATTAGGAACACACTGTCTTCACTCTGCATTAGGAACACACTGTCTTCACTCTGCCCTAGGAACACACTGTCTTCACTCAGCATTAGGAACACACTGTCTTCACTCTGCTCTAGGAACGCACTCTCTTCACTCTGCATTAGGAACACACTGTCTTCACTCTGCTGTAAGAACACCCTGTCTTCACTGTGCTCTAGGAACACACTGTCTTCATTCTGCTCTATGAACATGCTGTTTCCCTCTGCGTAAGGAACACACTGTCTCACTCTGCTACATGCACAACACCGCCACTTGAGTTTGGAACACACTGTCTTCACTCTGAATTAAGAACACACTGTCTTCACTCTGCTTTCTGAACACACTGTCTTCACTCTGCTCTAGGAACACACTGTCTTCACTCTGCATTAGGAACACACTGTCTTTACTCTGCTCCATGCACATACACCGCAACTCTGCTTTAGGAACACACTGTCTTCACTCTGTGTTAGGAACACAGTGTCTTCAGTCTGCTCTAGGAACACACTCTCTTCACTCTGCTCTAGGAACACACTGTCTTCACTATACTCTAGGAACACACTGTCTTCACTCTGCACCATGCACATACACCACAACTCTTCATTAGGAACAAACTGTCTTCACTCTGCTCTAGGCACACACTGTCTTCACCCTGCTCTAGGAACATACTGTATTCACTCTGCGTTAGGAACACACTGTCTTCACTCTGCTCTAAGAACACAGGGTCTTAACTCTGCTCCATGCACATACACCGCAACTCTGCATTAGAAACACACTCTCCTCACTCTGCTTTAGGAATACACTGTCTTCATTGTGCATTAAAAACACACTGTCTTCACTCTGCTCTAGGAACACACTGTCTTCATTGTGCATTAGGAACACACTGTCTTCACTCTGCTCTAGGAACACACTGTCTTCACTCTGAGTTAGGAAAACACTGTCTTGACTCTGTTCTAGGAACATGCTGTTTCACTCTGCTTTAGGAACACACTGTCGTCACTCTGCTCCATGCACACACACTGCAGCTCTGCATTTGGAACACACTGTCTTCAATCTGCTCGAGGAACACACTGTATTCACTCTGCTCTAGGAACACACTGTCTTCACTCTGCATTAGGAACACACTGTCTTCACTCTACTCCATGCACATGCACCGCAACTCTGCCTTAGGAAAACACTGTCTTCACTCTGCTCTGGAAACACACTCTCTTCACTCTGCTCCATGCACATACACAGCAACTCTGCATTTGGAACACTGTCTTCATTCTGCTCTAGGAACACACTGTTTTCACTCTGCTCTAGGAATACACTGTGTTCACTCTGCTCTAGGAACACCCTGTCTTCACTCTGCTTAAGGAATACACTGTCTTCACTCTGCATTAGGAACACACTGTCTTCACTCTGCATTAGGAACACACTGTCTTCACTCTGCGCAGGGAACACACTGTCTTCACTCTGCTCTAGGAACACTGTCTTCACTCTGCTCTAGGAACACACTGTATTCACTCTGCATTAGGAACACACTGTCTTCACTCTGCGTTAAGAACACACTGTCTTCACTCTGCATTAGAAACACACTGTCTTCACTCTGCATTAGAAACACACTGTCTTCACTCTGCTCTAGGATCACACTGTCTTCACTCTGATCTAGGAACACACTGTCTTGACTTGATCTAGGAACACAGTCTTCACTCTGCATTAGGAACACACAGTCTTCACTCTGCGTTAGGAACCCACTCTCTTCACTCTTCCTTAGGAACACACTCTCTTCACTCTACTGTAGGAACACACTGTCTTGACTCTGCTCTAGGAACACACTGTCTTCACTCTGATCTAGGAACACACTAACTTCACTCTGCACCATGCACATACACAGCAACTCTGCGTTAGGAACACACTGTCTTCACTTTGCTCTAGGAACACACTGTCTTCACTCAGCATTAGGAACATACTGTCTTCACTCTGCTCTAGGAACGCACTGTCTTCACTCCGCATTAGGAACACACTGTCTTCACTCTGCTCTAGGACAACACTGTCTGCACTCTGCATTAGGAACGCACTGTCTTCACTCTGCTCTAGGAACACACTGTCTTCACTCTGAGTTAGGAACACACTGTCTTCACTCTGCTCTAGGAACACACTGTCTTCACTCTGCTGTAAGAACACCCTGTCTTCACTCTGCTCTAGGAACACACTGACTTCATTCTGCTCTAGGAACATGCTGTTTCACTCTGCGTTAGGAACACACTGTCTCACACTGCTACATGCTCAACAACGCCACTTGCATTTGGAACATGCTGTCTTCACTCTGCACTAAGAACACACTGTCTTCACTCTGCTCTAGGAACATACTGTCTTCTCTCTGCATTAGGAACACACTGTTTTCATTCTGCTCTAGGAACACACTGTCTTGTATCTGCGTTAGCAACACACTGTCTTCACTATGCTCTAGGAACACAGTCTTCACTCTGCAATAGGAACACACTGTCTTCACTCTGCATTAGGAACACACTGTCTTCATCTGCGTTAGGAACACACTGTCTTCACTCTTCTCCATGCACATCCACAGCAACTCTGCATTAGGAACACACTGTCTTCACTCTGCTCTAGGAACACACTGTCTTCACTCTGCTCTAGATACACACTGTCTTCACTCTGCACCATGCACCTACACTGCAACTCTGCCTTAAGAACCCACTGTATTCACTCTGCTCTAGGAACACACTGTCTTCACTCTGCATTAGGAACACACTGTCTTCACTCTTCTCTAGGAACACAGTCTTCACTCTACACTAGGAACACACTGTCTTCACTCTGCTCTAGGAATACATGTCTTCACTCTGCATTAGGAACACACTGTCTTTACTCTGCTCCATGCACATACACCGCAACTCTGCTTTAGGAACACACTTTCTTCACTCTGTGTTTGGAACACACTGTTTTCACTCTGCTCTAGGAACACACTCTCTTCACTCTGCTCTAGGAACACACTGTCTTCACCCTGCTCTAGGAACACACTGTCTTCACTCTGCAATAGGAACACACTGTCTTTACTCTGCTCCAGCACATACACCGCAATTCTGCTTTAGGAACACACTGTCTTCACTCTGTGTTTGGAACACACTGTCTTCACTCTGCTCTAGGAACACACTCTCTTCACTCTGCTGTAGGAACAAACTGTCTTCACTCTGCTCTAGGAACACACTGTCTTCACTCTGCTCTAGGAACATACTGTATTCACTCTGCGTTAGGAACACACTGTCTTCACTCTGCTCTAGGAAAGCACTATCTTCACTCTGCATTAGGAACACACTGTCTTCATTCTGCTCTAGGAACATGCTGTTTCACTCTGCTTTAGGAAGACACTGTCTTCACTCTGCTCCATGCACACACACCGCAACTCTGCATTTGGAACACACTGTCTTCACTCTGCTCTAGGAACACATTGTATTCACTCTGCTCTAGGAACACACTGTCTTCACTCTGCGATAGGAACACACTGTCTTCACTCTGCTCCATGCACATGCACCACAACTCTGCCTTAGGAAAACACTGTCTTCACTCTGCTCTAGAAACACTCTCTTCACTCTGCTCCATGCACATACACAGCAACTCTGCATTTGGAACACTGTCTTCATTCTGCTCTAGGAACACACTGTCTTCACACTGCTTTAGGAATACACTGTCTTCACTCTGCATTAGGAACACACTGTCTCACTCTGCATTAGGAACACACTGTCTTCATTCTGCTCCATGCACGTACAGCGCAACTCTGCCTTTGGAACACACTGTCTTCACTCTGCTCTTGGATCACACTGTCTTCACTCTGCATGAGGAGCACACTGACTTCACTAGGCTCTAGGAACACACTGTCTTCACTCTGCTCTAGGAACACACTGTCTTCACTCTGCTCAGGGAACACACTGTGTTCACTCTGCTCTAGGAACACACTGTCTTCACTCTGCTCTAGGAACACACTGTCTTCACTCTGAGTTAGGAACACACTGTGTTCACTCTGCATTGAGAACACACTGTATTCACTCTGCATTAGAAACACACTGTCTTCACTCTGCATTAGAACACACTGTATTCACTCTGCTCTAGGAACACACTGTCTTCACTCTGATCTAGGAACACACTGTCTTGACTTGCTATAGGAACACAGTCTTCACTCTGCATTAGGAACACACAGTCTTCACTCTGCATTAGGAACCCACTCTCTTCACTCTGTGTTTTGAACACACTCTCTTCACTCTACTGTAGGAACACACTGTATTGACTCTGCTCTAGGAACACACTGTCTTCACTCTGATCTAGGAACACACTAACTTCACACTGCACCATGCACATACACCGCAAGTCTGCATTAGGAACACACTGTCTTCACTCTGCTATAGGAACACACTGTCTTCACTCTGCATTAGGAACACACTGTCTTCACTCTGCTCTAGGAACACACTGTCTTCTCTCTGCATTAGGAACGCACTGTCTTCATTCTGCTCTAGGAACGCACTGTCTTCACTCTGCATTAGGAACACACTGTCTTCACTCTTCATGAGGAACACACTGTCTTCACTCTGCTCCATGCGCATACACCGCAACTCTGCATAGGAATACACTGTCTTCACTGTGCTCTAGAAACACACTACCTTCACTCTGCTCCATGCACATAAACAGCAACTCTGCGTTAGGAACACACTGTCTTCACTATGCTCTAGAAACACCCTGTCTTCATTCTGCTCCATGCACATACACAGCAACTATGCATTAGGAACACACTGTCTTCACTCTGCTCTAGGAACACACTGTCTTCACTGTGCTCTAGGAACACACTGTTTTCACTCTGAATTTGGAACACACTGTTTTCATTCTGCTCTAGGAACACACTGACTTGACTCTGCGTTAGCAACACACTGTCTTCACTATGCTCTAGGAACACAGTCTTCACTCTGCAGTAGGAACACACTGTCTTCACTCTGCATTAGGAACACACTGTCTTCATCTGTGTTAGGAACACACTGTCTTCACTCTTCTGCATGCACATCCACAGCAATTCTGGGTTAGGAACACACTGTCTTCACTCTGCTCTAGGAACACACTTTCTTCACTCTGCTCCATGCACATACACCGGAACTCTGCGTTATGAACACACTGTCTTCACTCTGCGTTAGGACCACACTGTCGTCATTCTGCTCTAGTAACACACAGTGTTCACTGTGCGTTAGGAACATTCTGCCTTCACTCTGCTCCATGCATATACTCCGAAACTCTGCATTAGGAACACACTGTCTTCACTCTGCTCTAGGAACACACTGTCTTCACTCAGCATTAGGAACACACTGTCTTCACTCTGCTCAAGGAACGCACTGTCTTCACTCCGCATTCGGAACACACTGTCTTCAATCTGCTCTAGGAAAACACTGTCTGCACTCTGCATTAGGAACGCACTGTCTTCACTCTGCTCTAGGAACACACTGTCTTCACTCTGAGTTAGGAACACACTGTCTTCACTCTGCTCTAGGAACACACTGTCTTCACTCTGCTGTAAGAACACCCTGTCTTCACTCTGCTCTAGGAACACACTGACTTCATTCTGCTCTAGGAACATGCTGTTTTACTCTGCTTAAGGAACACACTGTCTCACACTGCTACATGCACAACAACGCCACTTGCGTTTGGAACACACTGTCTTCACTCTGCATTAAGAACACACTGTCTTCACTCTGCTCTAGGAACACACTGTCTTGAATCTGCGTTAGCAACACACTGTCTTCACTATGCTCTAGGAACACAGTCTTCACTCTGCATTAGGAACACACTGTCTTCACTCTGCATTAGGAACACACTGTCTTTATCTGCATTAGGAACACACTGTCTTCACTCTTCTCCATGCACATCCACAGCAACTCTGCATTAGGAACACACTGTCTTCACTCTGCTCTAGGAACACACTGTCTTCACTCTGCTCTAGAAACACACTGTCTTCACTCTGCACCATGCACCAACACTGCAACTCTGCATTAGGAACCCACTGTATTCACTCTGCTCTAGGAACACACTGTCTTCACTCTGCATTAGGAACACACTGTCTTCACTCTTCTCTAGAAACACAGTCTTCACTCTGCACTAGGAACACACTGTCTTCACTCTGCTCTAGGAACACACTGTCTTCACTCTGCATTAGGAACACACTGTCTTTACTCTGCTCCATGCACATACACCGCAACTCTGCTTTAGGAACACACGGTCTTCACTCTGTGTTTGGAACACACTGTCTTCACTCTGCTCTAGGAACACACTCTCTTCACTCTGCTCTAGGAACACACTGTCTTCACTCTGCTCTAGGAACACACTGTCTTCACTCTGCATAAGAACACACTGTCTTTACTCTGCTCCATGCACATACACCGCAATTCTGCTTTAGGAACACACTGTCTTCACTCTGTGTTTGGAACACACTGTCTTTACTCTGATCTAGGAACTCACTCTCTTCACTCTGCTCTAGGAACAAACTGTCTTCACTCTGCTCTAGGAACACACTGTCTTCACTCTGCTCTAGGAACATACTGTATTCACTCTGCGTTAGGAACACACTGTCTTCACTCTGCTCTAGGTACGCACTATCTTCACTCTGCATTAGGAACACACTGTCTTCACTCTGCTCTAGGAACATGCTGTTTCACTCTGCTTTAGGAACACACTGTCTTCACTCTGATCTAGGAAAACACTCTCTTCACTCTGCTCTAGAAACACACTGTCTTCACTCTGCTCTAGGAACACACTGTCTTCACTGTGCTCTCGGAACACACTGTCTTCACTCTGAATTAGGAACACACTGTTTTCATTCTGCTCTAGAACACAATGTCTTCTCTCTGCATTAGGAACACACTGTTTTCATTCTGCTCTAGGAATACAATGTCTTCACTCTGCTCTAGGCACACACTGTATTCACTCTGCTACGAGCATATACACCGCAGCTCTATGCTAGAAACACAAAGTCTAAACTCTGCATTTGGAACACACTGTCTTCACTTTGCATTAGGAACACACTGTCTTCACTCTGCTCTAGGAACACACTGTCTTCACTCTGCATTAGGAACACAATGTCTTCACTCTGCTCTAGGAACACACTGTCTACACTCTGCATTAGGAACACACTGTCTTCACTATGCTCTAGGAACACACTGTCTGCACTCTGTATTAGGAACACACTGTCTTCACTCTGCTCTACGAACACACTGTCTTTATTCTGATTTAGGAACACACTGTCTTCACTCTGCTCTAGGAACACACTGTATTCACTCTGCTGTAGGAACACACTGTCTTCACTCTGCGCTAGGAACACACTGTCTTCACTCTGCGCTAGGAACACACTGTCTTCACTCTGCTCTAGGAACAAACTGTCTTCACTCTGCTCTAGGAACACACTGTCTTCACTCTGCTCTAGGAACATACTGTATTCACTCTGCGTTAGGAACACACTGTCTTCACTCTGCTCTAGGTACGCACTATCTTCACTCTGCATTAGGAACACACTGTCTTCACTCTGCTCTAGGAACATGCTGTTTCACTCTGCTTTAGGAACACACTGTCTTCACTCTGCTCCATGCACACACACCGCAACTCTGCATTTGGAACACACTGTCTTCACTCTGCTCTAGGAACACATTGTATTCACTCTGCTCTAGGAACACACTGTCTTCACTCTGCGTTAGGAACAAACTGTCTTCACTCTTCTCCATGCACATGCACCGCAACTCTGCCTTAGGAAAACACTGTCTTCACTCTGCTCTAGAAACACACTCTCTTAACTCTGCTCCATGCACATACACAGCAACGCTGCATTTGGAACACTGTCTTCATTCTGCTCTAGGACCACACTGTTTTCACTCTGCTCTAGGAATACACTGTGTTCACTCTGCTCTAGGAACACACTGTCTTCACTCTGCTTTAGGAATACACTGTCTTCACTCTGCATTTGGAACACACTGTCTCACTCTGCATTAGGAACACACTGTCTTCACTCTGCTCCATGCACGTACAGCGCAACTCTGCCTTTGGAACACACTGTCTTCACTCTGCTCTAGGATCACACTGTCTTCACTCTGCATGAGGAGCACACTGACTTCACTAGGCTCTAGGAACACACTGTCTTCACTCTGCTCTAGGAACACACTGTCCAAACTCTGCTCAGGGAACACACTGTCTTCACTCTGCTCTAGGAACACACTGTCTTCACTCTGCTCTAGGAACACACTGTCTTCACTCTGCTCTAGGAACACACTGTCTTCACTCTGCGTTAAGAACACACTGTCTTCACTCTGCATTAGAAACACACTGTCTTCACTCTGCATTAGAATACACTGTCTTCACTCTGCTCTAGGAACACACTGTCTTCACTCTGATCTAGGAACACACTGTCTTGACTTGCTATAGGAACACAGTCTTCACACTGCATTAGGAACACACTGTCTTCACTATGCATTAGGAACCCACTCTCTTCACTCTGCGTTATGAAGACACTCTCTTCACTCTACTGTAGGAACACACTGTCTTGACTCTGCTCTAGGAACACACTGTCTTCACTCTGATCTAGGAACACACTAACTTCACTCTGCACCATGCACATACACCGTAAGTCTGCATTAGGAACACACTGTCTTCACTCTGCTATAGGAACACACTGTCTTCACTCTGCATTAGGAACACACTGTCTTCACTCTGCTGTAGGAACACACTGTTTTCTCTCTGCATTAGGAACACACTGTCTTCATTCTGCTCTAGGAACGCACTGTCTTCACTCAGCATTAGAAACACACTGTCTTCACTCTGCATTAGGAACACACTGTCTTCACTGTGCTCCATGCACATAAACAGCAACTCTGCGTTAGGAACACACTGTCTTCACTATGCTCTAGAAACACCCTGTCTTCATTCTGCTCCATGCACATACACAGCAACTCTGCATTAGGAACACACTGTCTTCACTATGCTCTAGGAACACACTGTCTTCACTCTGCTCCATGCACATACACAGCAACTCTGTGTTAGGAACACACTGTCTTCACTCTGATCTAGGAAAACACTCTCTTCACTCTGCTCTAGAAACACACTGTCTTCACTCTGCTCTAGGAACACACTGTCTTCACTGTGCTCTCGGAACACACTGTCTTCACTCTGAATTAGGAACACACTGTTTTCATTCTGCTCTAGAACACACTGTCTTCTCTCTGCATTAGGAACACACTGTTTTCATTCTGCTCTAGGAACACAATGTCTTCACTCTGCTCTAGGCACACACTGTATTCACTCTGCTACGAGCATATACACCGCAGCTCTACTCTAGAAACACAAAGTCTAAACTCTGCATTTGGAACACACTGTCTTCACTCTGCATTAGGAACACAATGTCTTCACTCTGCTCTAGGAACACACTGTCTACACTCTGCATTAGGAACACACTGTCTTCACTATGCTCTAGGAACACACTGTCTGCACTCTGTATTAGGAACACACTGTCTTCACTCTTCTCTACGAACACACTGTCTTTACTCTGAGTTAGGAACACACTGTCTTCACTCTGCTCTAGGAACACACTGTATTCACTCTGCTGTAGGAACACACTGTCTTCACTCTGCGCTAGGAACACATGTCTTCACTCTGCTCTAGGAACATGCTGTTTCACTCTTTGTTAGGAACACACTGTCTCACTCTGCTCCATGCTCATACACCGCCACTCTTCGTTTGGAACACACTGTCTTCACTCTGCATTAAGAACACACTGTCTTCACTCTGCTTTCTGAACACACTGTCTTCACTCTGTGTTAGGAACACACTGTCTTCACTCTGCTCTGGAACACACTGTCTTCACTCTGCTCTAGGAACACACTGTCTTCATTCTGCTCTAGGAATACACTGTCTTCACTCTGCTTTCTGAACACACTGTCTTCACTCTGTGTTAGGAACACACTGTCTTCACTCTGCTCTGGAACACACTGTCTTCACTCTGCTCTAGGAACACACTGTCTTCACTCTGCTCTGGAACACACTGTCTTCACTCTGCTCTAGGAACACACTGTCTTCACTCTGCTCTAGGAACACACTGTCATCACTCTGCCCTAGGAACATACTGTCTTCACTCTGCGTTAGGAACACAGTGTCTTCACTCTGCTCTAAGAACACAGGGTCTTAATTCTGTTCCATGCACTTACACCGCAACTCTGCCTTAGGAACACACTGTCTTCACTCTGCTTTAGGAATACACTGTCTTCACTCTGCATTAGGAACACACTGTTTTCACTCTGCTCTAGGAACACACTGTCTTCACTCTGCATTAGGAACACTTGTCTTCACTTTGCTCTAGGAACGCACTGTCTTCACTCAGCATTAGGAACACACTGTCTTCACTCTGCTCTAGGAACGCACTGTCTTCACTCTGCTGTAGGAACACACTGTCTTCACTCTGCTCTAGGAACACACTGTCTTCACTCTGCTCTAGGAACATGCTGTTTCACTCTGCTTTAGGAACACACTGTCCTCACTCTGCTCCATGCATATACACCGCAACTCTGCATTTGGAACACACTGTCTTCACTCTGCTCTAGGAACACACTGTATTCACTCTGCTCTAGGGACACAGTGTCTTCACTCTGCGTTAGGAACACACTGTCTTCACTCTGCTCCATGCACATACACCGAAACTCTGCATTAGAACACTGTCTTCAAACTGCTCTAGGAACAAACTCTCTTCACTCTGCTCTAGGAATACACTGTCTTCACTCTGCTCTAGGAACACACTGTCTTCACTATTCATTAGGAACACACTGTCTTCACTCTGCTCTAGGAACACACTGTCTTCACTCTGCCTTAGGAACACACTGTCTTCACTCTGCAATAGGAACACAATGTCTTCACTCTGCTCTAGGAACACACAGTCTTCACTCTGCATTAGGAACACACTGTCTTCACTCTGCTCTAAAATCACACTGTCTTCCTTCTGTGTTAGGAACACACTGTCTTCACTCTGCTCTATGCAATACACCGCAACTCTGCGTGAGGAACACACTGTCTTCACTCTGCGTTAGGAACACACTGTCTTCACTGTGCTCTAGGAACACACAGTCTTCACTCTGCTCTAGGAACACACTGTCTTCACTCTGCATTAGGAACACACTGTCTTAACTATGCATTAGGAACCCACTCTCTTCACTCTGCGTTATGAACACACTCTCTTCACTCTACTGTAGGAACACACTGTCTTAACTCTGCTCTAGGAACACACTGTCTTCACTCTGATCTAGGAACACACTAACATCACTCTGCACCATGCACATACACCGTAAGTCTGCATTAGGAACACACTGTCTTCACTCTGCTATAGGAACACACTGTCTTCACTCTGCATTAGGAACACACTGTCTTCACTCTGCTCTAGGAACACACTGTTTTCTCTCTGCATTAGGAACACACTGTCTTCATTCTGCTCTAGGAACGCACTGTCTTCACTCTGCGTTAGGAACACCCTGTCTTCACTCTGCATTAGGAACACACTGTCTTAACTCTGCTCCATGCACATAAACAGCAACTCTGCGTTAGGAACACACTGTCTTCACTATGCTCTAGAAACACCCTGTCTTCATTCTGCTCCATGCACATACACAGCAACTCTGCATTAGTAACACACTGTCTTCACTATGCTCTAGGAACACACTGTCTTCACTCTGCTCCATGCACATACACAGCAACTCTGTGTTAGGAACACACTGTCTTCACTCTGATCTAGGAAAACACTCTCTTCACTCTGCTCTAGAAACACACTGTCTTCACTCTGCTCTAGGAACACACTGTCTTCACTGTGCTCTCGGAACACACTATCTTCACTCTGAATTAGGAACACACTGTTTTCATTCTGCTCTAGAACACAATGTCTTCTCTCTGCATTAGGAACACACTGTTTTCATTCTGCTCTAGGAATACAATGTCTTCACTCTGCTCTAGGCACACACTGTATTCACTCTGCTACGAGCATATACACCGCAGCTCTATGCTAGAAACACAAAGTCTAAACTCTGCATTTGGAACACACTGTCTTCACTTTGCATTAGGAACACACTGTCTTCACTCTGCTCTAGGAACACACTGTCTTCACTCTGCATTAGGAACACAATGTCTTCACTCTGCTCTAGGAACACACTGTCTACACTCTGCATTAGGAACACACTGTCTTCACTATGCTCTAGGAACACACTGTCTGCACTCTGTATTAGGAACACACTGTCTTCACTCTGCTCTACGAACACACTGTCTTTATTCTGATTTAGGAACACACTGTCTTCACTCTGCTCTAGGAACACACTGTATTCACTCTGCTGTAGGAACACACTGTCTTCACTCTGCGCTAGGAACACACTGTCTTCACTCTGCTCTAGGAACATGCTGTTTCACTCTTTGTTAGGAACACACTGTCTCACTCTGCTCCATGCTCATACACCGCCACTCTTCGTTTGGAACACACTGTCTTCACTCTGCATTAAGAACACACTGTCTTCACTCTGCTTTCTGAACACACTGTCTTCACTCTGTGTTAGGAACCCACTCTCTTCACTCTGCGTTATGAACACACTCTCTTCACTCTACTGTAGGAACACACTGTCTTAACTCTGCTCTAGGAACACACTGTCTTCACTCTGATCTAGGAACACACTAACATCACTCTGCACCATGCACATACACCGTAAGTCTGCATTAGGAACACACTGTCTTCACTCTGCTATAGGAACACACTGTCTTCACTCTGCATTAGGAACACACTGTCTTCACTCTGCTCTAGGAACACACTGTTTTCTCTCTGCATTAGGAACACACTGTCTTCATTCTGCTCTAGGAACGCACTGTCTTCACTCTGCGTTAGGAACACCCTGTCTTCACTCTGCATTAGGAACACACTGTCTTAACTCTGCTCCATGCACATAAACAGCAACTCTGCGTTAGGAACACACTGTCTTCACTATGCTCTAGAAACACCCTGTCTTCATTCTGCTCCATGCACATACACAGCAACTCTGCATTAGTAACACACTGTCTTCACTATGCTCTAGGAACACACTGTCTTCACTCTGCTCCATGCACATACACAGCAACTCTGTGTTAGGAACACACTGTCTTCACTCTGATCTAGGAAAACACTCTCTTCACTCTGCTCTAGAAACACACTGTCTTCACTCTGCTCTAGGAACACACTGTCTTCACTGTGCTCTCGGAACACACTGTCTTCACTCTGAATTAGGAACACACTGTTTTCATTCTGCTCTAGAACACAATGTCTTCTCTCTGCATTAGGAACACACTGTTTTCATTCTGCTCTAGGAATACAATGTCTTCACTCTGCTCTAGGCACACACTGTATTCACTCTGCTACGAGCATATACACCGCAGCTCTATGCTAGAAACACAAAGTCTAAACTCTGCATTTGGAACACACTGTCTTCACTTTGCATTAGGAACACACTGTCTTCACTCTGCTCTAGGAACACACTGTCTTCACTCTGCATTAGGAACACAATGTCTTCACTCTGCTCTAGGAACACACTGTCTACACTCTGCATTAGGAACACACTGTCTTCACTATGCTCTAGGAACACACTGTCTGCACTCTGTATTAGGAACACACTGTCTTCACTCTGCTCTACGAACACACTGTCTTTATTCTGATTTAGGAACACACTGTCTTCACTCTGCTCTAGGAACACACTGTATTCACTCTGCTGTAGGAACACACTGTCTTCACTCTGCGCTAGGAACACACTGTCTTCACTCTGCTCTAGGAACATGCTGTTTCACTCTTTGTTAGGAACACACTGTCTCACTCTGCTCCATGCTCATACACCGCCACTCTTCGTTTGGAACACACTGTCTTCACTCTGCATTAAGAACACACTGTCTTCACTCTGCT
This sequence comes from Microtus pennsylvanicus, assembly GCF_037038515.1. NCBI lineage: Eukaryota > Metazoa > Chordata > Mammalia > Rodentia > Cricetidae > Microtus > Microtus pennsylvanicus. The sequence continues at coordinate 3,604,082 of NC_134583.1, forward strand.
TTCTGAACACACTGTCTTCACTCTGTGTTAGGAACACACTGTCTTCACTCTGCTCTGGAACACACTGTCTTCACTCTGCTCTAGGAACACACTGTCTTCATTCTGCTCTAGGAACACACTGTCTTCACTCTGCTTTCTGAACACACTGTCTTCACTCTGTGTTAGGAACACACTGTCTTCACTCTGCTCTGGAACACACTGTCTTCACTCTGCTCTAGGAACACACTGTCTTCACTCTGCTCTGGAACACACTGTCTTCACTCTGCTCTAGGAACACACTGTCTTCACTCTGCTCTAGGAACACACTGTCATCACTCTGCCCTAGGAACATACTGTCTTCACTCTGCGTTAGGAACACAGTGTCTTCACTCTGCTCTAAGAACACAGGGTCTTAATTCTGCTCCATGCACTTACACCGCAACTCTGCCTTAGGAACACACTGTCTTCACTCTGCTTTAGGAATACACTGTCTTCACTCTGCATTAGGAACACACTGTTTTCACTCTGCTCTAGGAACGCACTGTCTTCACTCTGCTGTAGGAACACACTGTCTTCACTCTGCTCTAGGAACGCACTGTCTTCACTCTGCTGTAGGAACACACTGTCTTCCTTCTGCTCTAGGAACACACTGTCTTCACTCTGCTCTAGGAACATGCTGTTTCACTCTGCTTTAGGAACACACTGTCCTAGATCTGCTCCATGCATATACACCGCAACTCTGCATTTGGAACACACTGTCTTCACTCTGCTCTAGTAACACACTGTATTCACTCTGCTCTAGGGACACAGTGTCTTCACTCTGCGTTAGGAACACACTGTCTTCACTCTGCTCCATGCACATACACCGAAACTCTGTATTAGAACACTGTCTTCAATCTGCTCTAGGAACACACTCTCTTCACTCTGCTCTAGGAATACACTGTCTTCACTCTGCTCTAGGAACACACTGTCTTCACTATTCATTAGGAACACACTGTCTTCACTCTGCTCTAGGAACACACTGTCTTCACTCTGCCTTAGGAACACACTGTCTTCACTCTGCAATAGGAACACAATGTCTTCACTCTGCTCTAGGAACACACAGTCTTCACTCTGCATTAGGAACACACTGTCTTCACTCTGCTCTAAAATCACACTGTCTTCACTCTGTGTTAGGAACACACTGTCTTCACTCTGCTCTATGCAATACACGGCAACTCTGCGTGAGGAACACACTGTCTTCACTCTGCGTTAGGAACACACTGTCTTCACTGTGCTCTAGGAACACACAGTCTTCACTCTGCTCTAGGAACACACTGTCTTCACTCTGCATTAGGAACACACTGTCTTAACTCTGCTCCATGCGCATACACCGCAACGCTGCGTTAGGAACACACTGTCTTCACTCTGCTCTAGGAACACACTGTCTTCACTCTGATCTAGGAACATACTGTCTTCACTCTGCTCCATGCACATACACTGCAACTCTGCGTTAGCAACACACTGTCTTCACTCTGATCTAGAAACACACTGTCTTCACTCTCCTCCATGGACATACACCGCAACTCTGCATTAGGAACACACTGTCTTCACTCTGCTCTAGGAACACACTGTCTTCACTCTGATCTAGGAACATACTGTCTTCACTCTGTGTTAGGAACACACTGTCTTCACTCTGCTCTAAGAACACAGGGTCTTAACTCTGCTCCATGCACATACACCGCAACTCTGCCTTAGGAACACACTCTCCTCACTCTGCTTTAGGAATACACTGTCTTCACTCTGCATTAGGAACACACTGTCTTCACTCTGCTCTAGGAACACACTGTCTTCACTCTGCATTAGGAACACACTGTCTTCACTCTGCTCTAGGAACGCACTGTCTTCACTCTGCATTAGGAACACACTGTCTTCACTCTGCTGTAGGAACACACTGTCTTCACTCTGAGTTAGGACACACTGTCTTCACTCTGCTCTAGGAACACACATTCTTCACTCTGCTGTAGGAAAACACTGTCTTCACTCTGCCCTAGGCACACACTGTCTTCACTCTTGTCTAGAAACATGCTGTTTCACTCTGCTTTAGGAACATACTGTCTTCACTCTGCTCCATGCACATACACCGGAACTCTGCATTTGGAACACACTGTCTTCACTCTGCTCTAGGAACACACTGTATTCACTCTTCTCTAGGAACACACTGTCTGCACTCTGCGTTAGGAAAACACTGTCTTCACTCTGCTTCATGCACATGCACCGCAACTCTGCCTTAGGGAAACACTGTCTTCACTCTGCTCTAGAAACACACTCTCTTCACTATGCTCCATGCACATACACCGCAAATCTGCATTGGAACACTGTCTTCATTTTGCTCTATGAACACACTGTCTTCACTCTGCTCTAGGAATACACTGTCTTCACTCTGCTCTAGGAACACACTGTCTTCACTCTTCATTAGGAACACACTGTCTTCACTCTGCTGTAGGAACACACTGTCTTCATTCTGCCTTAGGAACACACTGTCTTCACTCTGCGATAGGAACACAATGTCTTCACTCTGCTCTAGGAACACACAGTCTTCACTCTGCATGAGGAACACACTGTCTTTTCTCTGCTCTAGGAAAGAGTCTTCACTCTGCATTAGGAACACACTGTCTTCACTCTGCTCTAGGATCACACTGTCTTCACTCTGCGTTAGGAACACACTGTCTTCACTCTGCTCTATGCAATACACCACAATTCTGCGTGAGGAACACACTGACTTCACTCTGCGTTAGGAACACACTGTCTTCACAGTGGTCTAGGAACACACTGTCTTCACTCTGCTCTAGGAACACACTGTCTTCACTTGCATTAGGAACACACTGTCTTCACTCTGCCTTAGGATCACACTGTCTTCATTCTGTTCTTGGAACACACTGTCTTCATTCTGCGTTAGGGACACAGTGTATTCACTCTGATTTAGGAACACACTGTCTTCACTCTGCTCTAGGAACACACTGTCTTCACTCTATATTAGGAACACACTGTTTTCATTCTGCTGTAGGAACACACTGTCTTGGATCTGCGTTAGCAACACACTGTCTTCAATCTATGAACACACTGTCTTCACTCTGCATTAAGAACATACTGTCTTCACTCTGCATTAGGAACACACTGTCTTCACTCTGCTCCATGCACATACACCGCAACTCTGCTTTTGGAACACACTGTCTTCACTCTGCTCTAGGAACACACAGTCTTCACTCTGCATTAGGAACATACTGTCTGCTCTTTGAACTCTGCTCTTTGAACACACTGTCTTCACTCTGCTCTAGGAACACACTGTCTTCACTCTGCATTAGGAACACACTGTCTTCACTCTGCTCTAGGAACACACTGTCTTCACTCTGCATTAGGAACACACTGTCTTCACTCTGCTCTAGGAACACACTGTCTTCACTCTGCATTAGGAACACAATGTCTTCACTCTGCTCTAGGAAGACACTCTCTGCACTCTGTATTAGGAACACACAGTCTTCACTCTGCTCTAGAAAAACACTGACTTCACTATGAGTTAGGAATACACTGTCGCACTCTGCTCCATGCACATACACCGCCACTCTGCTTTTGGAACACATTGTCTTCGCTCTGCATTAAGAACACACTCTCTTCACTCTGCTTCTGAGCACACTGTCTTCACTCTGCTCTAGGAACACACTGTCTTCACTCTGTTCTAGGAACACACTGTCTTCACTCTGCTCTGGGAACATACTGTCTTCACTCTGCGTTAGGAACACACTCTCTTCACTCTGCTCCTAGAACACAGGGTCTTAACTCTGCTCCATGCACATACACCGCAACTCTGCGTTAGGAACACATTCTCCTCACTCTGCTTTAGGAATACACTGTCTTCACTCTTCTTTAGGAACACACTGTCTTCACTCTGCTCTAGGAACACACTGTCTTCACTCTGCATTAGGAACACACTGTCTTCACTCTGCTCTAGGAACACACTGTCTTCACTCTGAGTTAGGAACACACTGTCTTCACTCTGCTCTAGGAACGCACTGTCTGCACTCTGCATTAGGTACACACTGTCTTCACTCTGCTCTAGGAACACACTGTCTTCACTCTGAGTTAGGAACACACTGTCTTCACTCTTCTCTAGGCACACACTGTCTTCACTCTGCTGTAGGAACACACTGTCTTCACTCTGCTCTAAAACACACTGTCTTCACTCTGCTCTAGGAACATGCTGTTTCACTCTGCTTTAGGAACACACTGTCTTCACTCTGCTCCATGCACATATACCGCTACTCTGCATTTGGAACACACTGTCTTCACTCTGCTCTAGGAACCAACTGTATTCACTCTGCTCTAGGAACACACTGTCTTCACTCTGCTCTAGGAACACACTGTCTTCACTCTGCGTTAGGAACACACTGTCTTCAATCTGCTCCATGCACATGCACCGCAACTCTGCCTTAGGAAAACACTGTCTTCACTCTGCTCTAGAAACACACTCTCTTCACTCTGCTCCATGCACATACACCGCAACTCTGCATTTGGAACACTGTCTTCATTCTGCTCTAGGAACACACTGTCTTCACTCTGCTCTAGGAATACACTGTCTTCACTCTGCCCTAGGAACACACTGTCTTCACTCTTCATTAGGAACACACTGTCTTCACTCTGCTCTAGGAACACACTTTCTTCACTCTGCGACAGGAACACACTGTCTTCACTCTGCTCTAGGAAACAGTCTTCACTCTGCATTAGGAACACACTGTCTTCACTCTGCTCTAGGATCACAATGTCTTCACTCTGCCTTAGGAACACACTGTCTTCACTCTCCTCTTTACTATACACCGCAACTCTGCGTTAGGAACACACTGTCTTCACTCTGCTTTAGGAACACACTGTCTTCACTGTGCTCTAGGAACACACTGTCTTCACTCTGCTCTAGGAACACACTGTCTTCACTCTGCTTTAGGAATACACTGTCTTCACTCTGCATTAGGAACACACTGTCTTCACCCTGCATTAGGAACACACTGTCTTCACTCTGCTCCATTCACATACAGCGCAACTCTGCCTTTGGAACACACTGTCTTCACTCTGCTCTAGGATCACAATGTCTTCACTCTGCATGAGGCACACACTGTCTTCACTCTGCTGTAGGAACACACTGTCTTCACTCTGCTCTAGGAACACACTGTCTTCACTCTGCACTACGAACATGCTGTTTCACTCTGCTTTAGGAACACACTGTCTTCACTCTGCTCCATGCACATACACCGCAACTCTGCGTTAGGAACACACTCTCCTCACTCTGCTTTAGGAATACACTGTCTTCACTCTTCATTAGGAACCCACTGTCTTCACTCTGCTCTAGGAACACACTGTCTTCACTCTGCATTAGGAACACACTGTCTTCACTCTGCTCCATGCACATATACCGCTACTCTGCATTTGGAACACACTGTCTTCACTCTGCCCTAGTAACACACTGTCTTCACTCTTCATTAGGTACACACTGTCTTCACTCTGCTCTAGGAACACACTTTCTTCACTCTGCGACAGGAACACACTGTCTTCACTCTGCTCTAGGAAACAGTCTTCACTCTGCATTAGGAACACACTGTCTTCACTCTGCTCTACAATCACAATGTCTTCACTCTGCGTTAGGAACACACTGTCTTCACTCTCCTCTTTACTATACACCGCAACTCTGCGTTAGGAACACACTGTCTTCACTCTGCGTTAGGAACACACTGTCTTCACTGTGCTCTAGGAACACACTGTCTTCACTCTGCTCTAGGAACACACTGTCTTCACTCTGCTTTAGGAATACACTGTCTTCACTCTGCATTAGGAACACACTGTCGTCACCCTGCATTAGGAACACACTGTCTTCACTCTGCTCCATTCACATACAGCGCAACTCTGCCTTTGGAACACACTGTCTTCACTCTGCTCTAGGATCACAATGTCTTCACTCTGCATGAGGCACACACTGTCTTCACTCTGCTGTAGGAACACATGTCTTCACTCTGCTCTAGGAACACACTGTCTTCACTCTGCACTACGAACATGCTGTTTCACTCTGCTTTAGGAACACACTGTCTTCACTCTGCTCCATGCACATACACCGCAACTCTGCGTTAGGAACACACACCCCTCACTCTGTTTTAGGAATACACTGTCTTCACTCTTCATTAGGAACCCACTGTCTTCACTCTGCTCTAGGAACACACTGTCTTCACTCTGCATTAGGAACACACTGTCTTCACTCTGCTCTAGGAATGCACTGTCTTCAATCTGCATTAGGAACACACTGTCTTCACTCTGCTCTAGGTACTCACTGTCTGCACTCTGCATTAGGAACACACTGTCTTCACTCTGCTCTAGGAACACACTGTCTTCACTCTGAGTTAGGAACACACAGTCTTCACTCGGCTCTAGAAACACACTGACTTCACTATGAGTTAGGAATACACTGTCGCACTCTGCTCCATGCACATACACCGCCACTCTGCTTTTGGAACACACTGTCTTCACTCTGCATTAAGAACACACTCTCTTCACTATGCTTCTGAGCACACTGTCTTCACTCTGCTCTAGGAACACACTGTCTGCACTCTGTTCTAGGAACACACTGTCTTAACTCTGCTCTGGGAACATTCTGTCTTCACTCTGCGTTAAGAACACACTCTCTTCACTCTGCTCCTAGAACACAGGGTCTTAACTCTGCTCCATGCACATGCACTGCAACTCTGCGTTAGGAACACATTCTCCTCACTCTGCTTTAGGAATACACTGTCTTCACTCTTCTTTAGGAACACACTGTCTTCACTCTGCTCTAGGAACACACTGTCTTCACTCTGCATTAGGAACACACTGTCTTCACTCTGCTCTAGGTACGCACTGTCTTCACTCTGCATTAGGAACACACTGTCTTCACTCTGCTCTAGGAACGCACTGTCTGCACTCTGCATTAGGTACACACTGTCTTCACTCTGCTCTATGAACACACTGTCTTCACTCTGAGTTAGGAACACACTGTCTTCACTCTTCTCTAGGCACACACTGTCTTCACTCTGCTGTAGGAACACACTGTCTTCACTCTGCTCTAGGAACACACTGTCTTCACTCTGCTCTAGGAACATGCTGTTTCACTCTGCTTTAGGAACACACTGTCTTCACTCTGCTCCATGCACATATACCGCTACTCTGCATTTGGAACACACTGTCTTCACTCTGCTCTAGGAACAAACTGTATTCACTCTGCTCTAGGAACACACTGTCTTCACTCTGCTCTAGGAACACACTGTCTTCACTCTGCGTTAGGAACACACTGTCTTCAATCTGCTCCATGCACATGCACCGCAACTCTGCCTTAGGAAAACACTGTCTTCACTCTGATCTAGAAACACACTCTCTTCACTCTGCTCCATGCACATACACCGCAACTCTGCATTTGGAACACTGTCTTCATTCTGCTCTAGGAACACACTGTCTTCACTCTGCTCTAGGAATACACTGTCTTCACTCTGCCCTAGGAACACACTGTCTTCACTCTTCATTAGGAACACACTGTCTTCACTCTGCTCTAGGAACACACTTTCTTCACTCTGCGACAGGAACACACTGTCTTCACTCTGCTCTAGGAAACAGTCTTCACTCTGCATTAGGAACACACTGTCTTCACTCTGCTCTAGGATCACAATGTCTTCACTCTGCGTTAGGAACGCACTGTCTTCACTCTGCCCTTTACTATACACCGCAACTCTGCGTTAGGAACACACTGTCTTCACTCTGTGTTAGGAACACACTGTCTTCACTGTGCTCTAGGAACACACTGTCTTCACTCTGCTCTAGGAACACACTGTCTTCACTCTGCTTTAGGAATACACTGTCTTCACTCTGCATTAGGAACACACTGTCTTCACCCTGCATTAGGAACACACTGTCTTCACTCTGCTCCATTCACATACAGCGCAACTCTGCCTTTGGAACACACTGTCTTCACTCTGCTCTAGGATCACAATGTCTTCACTCTGCATGAGGCACACACTGTCTTCACTCTGCTGTAGGAACACACTGTCTTCACTCTGCTCTAGGAACACACTGTCTTCACTCTGCACTACGAACATGCTGTTTCACTCTGCTTTAGGAACACACTGTCTTCACTCTGCTCCATGCACATACACCGCAACTCTGCTTTAGGAACACACTCTCCTCACTCTGCTTTAGGAATACAATGTCTTCACTCTTCATTAGGAACCCACTGTCTTCACTCTGCTCTAGGAACACACTGTCTTCACTCTGCATTAGGAACACACTGTCTTCACTCTGCTCTAGGAACGCACTGTCTTCAATCTGCATTAGGAACACACTGTCTTCACTCTGCTCTAGGTACTCACTGTCTGCACTCTGCATTAGGAACACACTGTCTTCACTCTGCTCTAGGAACACACTGTCTTCACTCTGAGTTAGGAACACACAGTCTTCACTCTGCTCTAGAAACACACTGACTTCACTATGAGTTAGGAATACACTGTCGCACTCTGCTCCATGCACATACACCGCCACTCTGCTTTTGGAACACACTGTCTTCACTCTGCATTAAGAACACACTCTCTTCACTCTGCTTCTGAGCACACTGTCTTCACTCTGCTCTAGGAACACACTGTCTTCACTCTGTTCTAGGAACACACTGTCTTCACTCTGCTCTGGGAACATACTGTCTTCACTCTGCGTTAGGAAAACACTCTCTTCACTCTGCTCCTAGAACACAGGGTCTTAACTCTGCTCCATGCACAAACACCGCAACTCTGCGTTAGGAACACATTCTCCTCACTCTGCTTTAGGAATACACTGTCTTCACTCTTCTTTAGGAACACACTGTCTTCACTCTGCTCTAGGAACACACTGTCTTCACTCTGCATTAGGAACACACTGTCTTCACTCTGCTCTAGGTACGCACTGTCTTCACTCTGCATTAGGAACACACTGTCTTCACTCTGCTCTAGGAACGCACTGTCTGCACTTTGCATTAGGTACACACTGTCTTCACTCTGCTCTAGGAACAAACTGTCTTCACTCTGAGTTAGGAACACACTGTCTTCACTCTTCTCTAGGCACACACTGTCTTCACTCTGCTGTAGGAACACACTGTCTTCACTCTGCTCTAGGAACACACTGTCTTCACTCTGCTCTAGGAACATGCTGTTTCACTCTGCTTTAGGAACACACTGTCTTCACTCTGCTCCATGCACATGTACCGCTACTCTGCATTTGGAACACACTGTCTTCACTCTGCTCTAGGAACAAACTGTATTCACTCTGCTCTAGGAACACACTGTCTTCACTCTGCTCTAGGAACACACTGTCTTCACTCTGCGTTAGGAACACACTGTCTTCAATCTGCTCCATGCACATGCACCGCAACTCTGCCTTAGGAAAACACTGTCTTCACTCTGCTCTAGAAACACACTGTCTTCACTCAGCTCCATGCACATACAACGGAACTCTGCATTAGGAACACACTGTCTTCACTCTGCCCTAGGAACACACTGTCTTCACTCTTCATTAGGAACACACTGTCTTCACTCTGCTCTAGGAACACACTTTCTTCACTCTGCGACAGGAACACACTGTCTTCACTCTGCTCTAGGAAACAGTCTTCACTCTGCATTAGGAACACACTGTCTTCACTCTGCTCTAGGATCACAATGTCTTCACTCTGCGTTAGGAACACACTGTCTTCACTCTGCTCTAGGAACACACTGTCTTCACTCTGCACTACGAACATGCTGTTTCACTCTGCTTTAGGAACACACTGTCTTCACTCTGCTCCATGCACATACACCGCAACTCTGCGTTAGGAACACACTCTCCTCACTCTGCTTTAGGAATACACTGTCTTCACTCTTCATTAGGAACCCACTGACTTCACTCTGCTCTAGCAACACACTGTCTTCACTCTGCATTAGGAACACACTGTCTTCACTCTGCTCTAGGAACGCACTGTCTTCAATCTGCATTAGGAACACACTGTCTTCACTCTGCTCTAGGTACTCACTGTCTGCACTCTGCATTAGGAACACACTGTCTTCACTCTGCTCTAGGAACACACTGTCTTCACTCTGAGTTAGGAACACACTGTCTTCACTCTTCTCTAGGCACACACTGTCTTCACTATGCTGTAGGAACACACTGTCTTCACTCTGCTCTAGGAACACACTGTCTTTACTCTGCTCTAGGAAAATGCTGTTTCACTCTGCTTTAGGAAACACTGTCTTCACTCTGCTCCATGCACATATACCCCTACTCTGCATTTGGAACACACTGTCTTCACTCTGCTCTAGGAACAAACTGTATTCACTCTGCTCTAGGAACACACTGTCTTCACTCTGCTCTAGGAACACACTGTCTTCACTCTGCGTTAGGAACACACTGTCTTCACTCTGCTCCATGCACATGCACAGCAACTCTGCCTTAGGAAAACACTGTCTTCACTCTGCTCTAGAAACACACTCTCTTCACTCTGCTCCATGCACATACACCGCAACTCTGCATTTGGAAAACTGTCTTCATTCTGCTCTAGGAACACACTGTCTTCACTCTGCTCTAGGAATACACTGTCTTCACTCTGCTCTAGGACCACACTGTCTTCACTCTTCATTAGGAACACACTGTCTTCACTCTGCTCTAGGAACACACTGTCTTCATTCTGCCTTAGGAACACACTGTCTTCACTCTGCGACAGGAACACACTGTCTTCACTATGCTCTAGGAAACAGTCTTCACTCTGCATTAGGAACACACTGTCTTCACTCTGCTCTAGGATCACAATGTCTTCACTCTGCGTTAGGAACACACTGTCTACACTCTGCTCTTTGCAATACACCGCAACTCTGTGTAAGAAACACACTGTCTTCACTCTGCGTTAGGAACACACTGTCTTCACTGTGCTCTAGGAACACACTGTCTTCACTCTGCTCTAGGAACACACTGTCTTCACTCTGCTCCATTCACATACAGCGCAACTCTGCCTTTGGAACACACTGTCTTCACTCTGCTCTAGGATCACATGTCTTCACTCTGCATGAGGAGCACACTGTCTTCACTCGGATCTAGGAACACACTGTCTTCACTCTGCGATAGGAACACACTGTCTTCACTCTGCACTAGGAAAACACTGTCTTGACTTGCTCTAGGAACACAGTCTTCACACTGCATTAGGAACACACTGTCTTCACTCTGCGTTAGGAACACACTCTCTTCACTCTACTGTAGGAACACACTGTCTTGACTCTGCTCTAGGGACACACTGTCTTCACTCTGATCTAGGAACACACTAACTTCACTCTGCACCATGCACATACACCGCAACTATGTTTGAAAAACACACTGTCTTCACTCTGCTCTAGGAACACACTGTCTTCACTCTGCATTAGGAACAGACTGTCTTCACTGTGCTCTAGGAACACACTGTCTTCACTCTGCATTAGAAACACAATGTCTTCACTCTGCTCTAGGAAGACACTCTCTGCACTCTGTATTAGGAACACACTGTCTTCACTCTGCTCTAGAAACACACTGACTTCACTATGAGTTAGGAATACACTGTCGCAATGTGCTCCATGCACATACACCGCCACTCTGCTTTTGGAACACACTGTCTTCACTCTGCATTAAGAACACACTGTCTTCACTCTGCTTCTGAACAAACTGTCTTCACTCTGCTCTAGGAACACACTGTCTTCACTCACTTCTAGGAACACACTGTCTTCACTCTGCTCTGGGAACATACTGTCTTCACTCTGCGTTAGGAACACACTCTCTTCACTCTGCTCCTAGAACACAGGGTCTTAACTCTGCTCCATGCACATACACCGCAACTCTGCGTTAGGAACACACTCTCCTCACTCTGCTTTAGGAATACACTGTCTTCACTCTTCATTAGGAACACACTGTCTTCACTCTGCTCTAGGAACACACTGTCTTCACTCTGCATTAGGAACACACTGTCTTCACTCTGCTCTAGGAACACACTGTCTTCACTCTGCATTAGGAACATACTGTCTTCACTCTGCTCTAGGAACGCACTGTCTGCACTCTGCATTAGGTACACACTGTCTTCACTCTGCTCTAGGAACACACTGTCTTCACTCTGAGTTAGGAACACACTGTATTCACTCTGCTCTAGGAACACACTGTCTTCACTCTGCATTAGGAACACACTGTCTTCACTCTGCTCCATGCACATGCACCGCAACTCTGCCTTAGGAAAACACTGTCTTCACTCTGCTCTAGAAACACACTCTCTTCACTCTGCTGCATGCACATACACCGCAACTCTGCATTTGGAACACTGTCTTCATTCTGCTCTAGGAACACACTCTCTTCACTCTGCTCTAGGAATACACTGTCTTCACTCTGCATTAGGAACACACTGTCTTCACTCTGCTCTAGGAACACACTGTCTTCACTCTGCTCTAGGAATACACTGTCTTCACTCTGCATTAGGTACACACTGTCTTCACTCTGCTGTAGGAACACACTGTCTTCACTCTGCATTAGGAACACACTGTCTTCACTCTGCTCCATGCACATGCACCGCAACTCTGCCTTAGGAAAACACTGTCTTCACTCTGCTCTAGAAACACACTCTCTTCACTCTGCTCCATGCACATACACCGCAACTCTGCATTTGGAACACTGTCTTCATTCTGCTCTAGGAACACACTCTCTTCACTCTGCTCTAGGAATACACTGTATTCACTCTGCCCTAGGAACACACTGTCTTCACTCTTCATTAGGAACACACTGTCTTCACTCTGCTCTAGGAACACACTTTTTCACTCTGCGACAGGAACACACTGTCTTCACCCTGATCTAGGAAACAGTCTTCACTCTGCATTAGGAACACACTGTCTTCACTCTGCTCTAGGATCACAATGTCTTCACTCTGCGTTAGGAACACACTGTCTTCACTCTGCTCTTTACAATACACCGCAACTCTGCGTTAGGAACACACTGTCTTCACTCTGCGTTAGGAACACACTGTCTTCACTGTGCTCTAGGAACACACTGTCTTCACTCTGCTCTAGGAACACACTGTCTTCACTCTGCTTTAGGAATACACTGTCTTCACTCTGCATTAGGAACACACTGTCTTCACCCTGCATTAGGAACACACTGTCTTCACTCTGCTCCATTCACATACAGCGCAACTCTGCCTTTGGAACACACTGTCTTCACTCTGCTCTAGGATCACAATGTCTTCACTCTGCATGAGGCACACATTGTCTTCACTCTGCTGTAGGAACACACTGTCTTTACTCTGCTCTAGGAACACACTGTCTTCACTCTGCTCTAGGAACATGCTGTTTCACTCTGCTTTAGGAACACACTGTCTTCACTCTGCGACAGGAACACACTGTCTTCACTCTGCTCTAGGAAACAGTCTTCACTCTGCATTAGGACCACACTGTCTTCACTCTGCTCTAGGATCACAATGTCTTCACTCTGCGTTAGGAACACACTGTTTACACTCTGCTCTTTGCAATACACCGCAACTCTGCGTAAGGAACACACTGTCTTCACTCTGCTTTAGGAACACACTGTCTTCACTGTGCTCTAGCAACACACTGTCTTCACTCTGCTCTAGGAACACACTGTCTTCACTCTGCTTTAGGAATACACTGTCTTCACTCTGCATTAGGAACACACTGTCTTCATTCCGCATTAGGAACACACTGTCTTCACTCTGCTCCATTCACATACAGCGCAACTCTGCATTGGAACACACTGTCTTCACTCTGCTCTAGGATCACATGTCTTCACTCTGCATGAGGAGCACACTGTCTTCACTCGGATCTAGGAACACACTGTCTTCACTCTGCGATAGGAACACACTGTCTTCACTCTGCACTAGGAAAACACTGTCTTGACTTGCTCTAGGAACACAGTCTTCACACTGCATTAGGAACACACAGTCTTCACTCAGCGTTAGGAACACACTCTCTTCACTCTGCGTTAGGAACACACTCTCTTCACTCTACTTAGGAACACACTGTCTTGACTCTGTTCTAGGAACACACTGTCGTCACTCTGATCTAGGAACACACTAACTTCACTCTGCACCATGCACATACACCGCAACTCTGTTTGAAAAACACACTGTCTCCACTCTGCTCTAGGAACACACTGTCTTCACTCTGCATTAGGAACAGACTGTCTTCACTGTGCTCTAGGAACACACTGTCTTCACTCTGCATTAGGAACAAACTGTCTTCACTCTGGTCTAGGAATGTACTGTCTTTACTCTGCATTAGAAACACAATGTCTTCACTCTGCTCTAGGAAGACACTCTCTGCACTCTGTATTAGGAACACACTGTCTTCACTCTGCTCTAGAAACACACTGACTTCACTATGAGTTAGGAATACACTGTCGCACTCTGCTCCATGCACATACACCGCCACTCTGCTTTTGGAACACACTGTCTTCACTCTGCATTAAGAACACACTGTCTTCACTCTGCTTCTGAACACACTGTCTTCACTCTGCTCTAGGAACACACTGTCTTCACTCTCTTCTAGGAACACACTGTCTTCACTCTGCTCTGGGAACATACTGTCTTCACTCTGCGTTAGGAACACACTCTCTTCACTCTGCTCCTAGAACACAGGGTCTTAACTCTGCTCCATGCACATACACCGCAACTCTGCATTAGGAACACACTCTCCTCACTCTGCTTTAGGAATACACTGTCTTCACTCTTCATTAGGAACACACTGTCTTCACTCTGCTCTAGGAACACACTGTCTTCACACTGCATTAGGAACACACTGTCTTCACTCTGCTCTAGGAAGGCACTGTCTTCACTCTGCATTAGGAACACACTGTCTTCACTCTGCTCTAGGAACGCACTGTCTGCACTCTGCATTAGGTACACACTGTCTTCACTCTGCTCTAGGAACACACTGTCTTCACTCTGAGTTAGGAACACACTGTCTTCACTCTTCTCTAGGCACACACTGTCTTCACTCTGCTGTAGGAACATACTGTCTTCACTCTGCTCTAGGAACACAGTGTCTTCACTCTGCTCTAGGAACATGCTGTTTCACTCTGCTTTAGGAACACACTGTCTTCACTCTGCTCCATGCACATATACCGCAACTCTGCACTTGGAACACACTGTCTTCACTCTGCTCTAGGAACAAATTGTATTCACTCTGCTCTAGGAACACACAGTCTTCACTCTGCTCTAGGAACACACTGTCTTCACTCTGCTCTAGGAACGCACTGTCTGCACTCTGCATTAGGTACACACTGTCTTCACTCTGCTCTAGGAACACACTGTCTTCACTCTGAGTTAGGAACACACTGTCTTCACTCTTCTCTAGGCACACACTGTCTTCACTCTGCTGTAGGAACACACTGTCTTCACTCTGCTCTAGGAACACACTGTCTTCACTCTGCTCTAGGAACACACTGTCTTTACTCTGCTCTAGGAACATGCTGTTTCACTCTGCTTTAGGAAACACTGTCTTCACTCTGCTCTAGAAACACACTCTCTTCACTCTGCTCCATGCACATGCACCGCAACTCTGCCTTAGGAAAACACTGTCTTCTCTCTGCTCTAGAAACACACTCTCTTCACTCTGCTCCATGCACATACACCGCAACTCTGCATTTGGAACACTGTCTTCATTCTGCTCTAGGAACACACTGTCTTCACTCTGCTCTAGGAATACACTGTCTTCACTCTGCTCTAGGAACACACTGTCTTCACTCTTCATTAGGAACACACTGTCTTCACTCTGCTCTAGGAACACACTGTCTTCATTCTGCCTTAGGAACACACTGTCTTCACTCTGCAACAGGAACACACTGTCTTCACTCTGCTCTAGGAAACAGTCTTCACTCTGCATTAGGAACACACTGTCTTCACTCTGCTCTAGGAACACACTGTCTTCACTCTGCTTTAGGAATACACTGTCTTCACTCTGCATTACGAACAGACTGTCTTCACCATGCATTAGGAACACACTGTCTTCACTCTGCTCCATTCACATACAGCGCAACTCTGCCTTTGGAACACACTGTCTTCACTCTGCTCTTGGATCACAATGTCTTCACTCTGCATGAGGCACACACTGTCTTCACTTTGCTGTAGGAACACACTGTCTTCACTCTGCTCTAGGAACACACTGTCTTCACTCTGCTCTAGGAACATGCTGTTTCACTCTGCTTTAGGAACACACTGTCTTCACTCTGCTCCATGCAAATACACCGCAACTCTGCCTTAATAACACACTGTCTTCACTCTGCTCTAGTAACACACTGTATTCACTCTGCTCTAGGAACACACTGTCTTCACTCTGCTTTAGGAAACACTGTCTTCACTCTGCTCCATGCACATATACCGCTACTCTGCATTTGGAACGCACTGTCTTCACTCTGCTCTAGGAACAAACTGTATTTACTCTGCTCTAGGAACACACTGTCTTCACTCTGCTCTAGGAACACACTGTCTTCACTCTGCATTAGGAACACACTGTCTTCACTCTGCTCCATGCACATGCACTGCAACTCTGCCTTAGGAAAACACTGTCTAAACTCTGCTCTAGAAACACACTCTCTTCACTCTGCTCCATGCACATACACCGCAACTCTGTATTTGGAACACTGTCTTCATTCTGCTCTAGGAACACACTGTCTTCACTCTGCTCTAGGAATACACTGTCTTCACTCTGCTCTAGGAACACACTGTCTTCACTCTTCATTAGGAACACACTCTCTTCACTCTGCTCTAGGAACACACTGTCTTCACTCTGCGTTAGGAACACACTGTCTTCACTCTGCGACAGGAACACACTGTCTTCACTCTGCTCTAGGAAACAGTCTTCACTCTGCATTAGGAACACACTGTCTTCAGTCTGCTCTAGGATCACAATGTCTTCACTCTGCATTAGGAACACACTGTCTACACTCTGCTCTTTGCAATACACCGCAACTCTGCATTAGGAACACACTGTCTTCACTCTGCGTTAGGAACACACTGTCTTCACTGTGCTCTAGGAACACACTGTCTTCACTCTGCTCTAGGAACACACTGTCTTCACTCTGCTTTAGGAATACACTGTCTTCACTCTGCATTAGGAACACACTGTCTTCACTCTGCATTAGGAACACACTGTCTTCACTCTGCTCCATTCACATACAGCGCAACTCTGCCTTTGGAATACACTGTCTTCACTCTGCTCTAGGATCACATGTCTTCACTCTGCATGAGGAGGACACTGTGTTCACTCGGATCTAGGGACACACTGTCTTCACTCTGCGATAGGAACACACTGTCTTCACTCTGCACTAGGAAAACACTGTCTTGACTTGCTCTAGGAACACAGTCTTCACTATGCATTAGGAACACACAGTCTTCACTCAGAGTTAGGAACACACTCTCTTCACTCTGCGTTAGGAACACACTCTCTTCACTCTACTGTAGGAACACACTGTCTTGACTCTGCTCTAGGAACACACTGTCTTCACTCTGATCTAGGAACACACTAACTTCACTCTGCCCCATGCACATACACCGCAACTCTGTTAGAAAAACACACTGTCTTCACTCTGCTCTAGGAACACACTGTCTTCACTCTGCATTAGGAACAGACTGTCTTCACTGTGCTCTAGGAACACACTGTCTTCTCTCTGCATTAGGAACACACTGTCTTCATTCTGCTCTAGGAACGCACTGTCTTCACTCTGCATTGGGAACACACTGTCTTCACTCTTCATTAGGAACACACTGTCTTCACTCTGCTCCATGCGCATACACCGCAACACTGCATAGGAACAAACTGTCTTCACTGTGCTCTAAACACACTCTCTTCACTATGCTCCATGCACATTCACAGCAACTCTGCGTTAGAAACACACTGTCTTCATTATGCTCTAGAAACACACTGTCTTCACTCTGCTCTAGGATCACAATGTCTTCACTCTGCGTTAGGAACACACTGTCTTCACTCTGCTCTTTACAATACACCGCAACCCTGCCTTAGGAACACACTGTCTTCATTCTGCGTTAGGAACACACTGTCTTCACTGTGCTCTAGGAACACACTCTCTTCACTCTGCTCTAGGAACACACTGTCTTCACTCTGCTTTAGGAATACACTGTCTTCACTCTGCATTACGAACACACTGTCTTCACCATGCATTAGGAACACACTGTCTTCACTCTGCTCCATTCCCATACAGCGCAACTCTGCCTTTGGAACACACTGTCTTCACTCTGCTCTTGGATCACAATGTCTTCACTCTGCATGAGGCACACACTGTCTTCACTCTGCTGTAGGAACACACTGTCTTCACTCTGCTCTAGGAACACACTGTCTTCACTCTGCTCTAGGAACATGCTGTTTCACTCTGCTTTAGGAACACACTGTCTTCACTCTGCTCCATGCACATACACCGCAACTCTGCGTTAATAACACACTGTCTTCACTCTGCTCTAGTAACACACTGTATTCACTCTGCTCTAGGAACACACTGTCTTCACTCTGCTTTAGGACACACTGTCTTCACTCTGCTCCATGCACATATACCGCTACTCTGCATTTGGAACACACTGTCTTCACTCTGCTCTAGGAACAAACTGTATTCACTCTGCTCTAGGAACACACTGTCTTCCCTCTGCTCTAGGAACACACTGTCTTCACTCTGCGTTAGGAACACACTGTCTTCACTCTGCTCCATGCACATGCACCGCAACTCTGCCTTAGGAAAACACTGTCTAAACTCTGCTCTAGAAACACACTCTCTTCACTCTGCTCCATGCACATACACCGCAACTCTGCATTTGGAACACTGTCTTCATTCTGCTCTAGGAACACACTGTCTTCACTCTGCTCTAGGAATACACTGTCTTCACTCTGCTCTAGGAACACACTGTCTTCACTCTTCATTAGGAACACACTGTCTTCACTCTGCTCTAGGAACACACTGTCTTCATTCTGCCTTAGGAACACACTGTCTTCACTCTGCGACAGGAACACACTGTCTTCACTCTGCTCTAGCAAACAGTCTTCACTCTGCATTAGGAACACACTGTCTTCAGTCTACTCTAGGATCACAATGTCTTCACTCTGCGTTAGGAACACACTGTCTACACTCTGCTCTTTGCAATACAACGCAACTCTGCATTAGGAACACACTGTCTTCACTCTGCGTTAGGAACACACTGTCTTCACTGTGCTCTAGGAACACACTGTCTTCACTCTGCTCTAGGAACACACTGTCTTCACTCTGCTTTAGGAATACACTGTCTTCACTCTGGATTAGGAACACACTGTCTTCACTCTGCATTAGGAACACACTGTCTTCACTCTGCTCCATTCACATACAGCGCAACTCTGCCTTTGGAATACACTGTCTTCACTCTGCTCTAGGATCACATGTCTTCACTCTGCATGAGGAGGACACTGTGTTCACTCGGATCTAGGGACACACTGTCTTCACTCTGCGATAGGAACACACTGTCTTCACTCTGCACTAGAAACACTGTCTTGACTTGCTCTAGGAACACAGTCTTCACTCTGCATTAGGAACACACAGTCTTCACTCAGCGTTAGGAACACACTCTCTTCGTCTGCGTTAGGAACACACTCTCTTCACTCTACTGTAGGAACACACTGTCTTGACTCTGCTCTAGGAACACACTGTCTTCACTCTGATCTAGGAACACACTAACTTCACTCTGCACCATGCACATACACCGCAACTCTGTTAGAAAAACACACTGTTTTCACTCTGCTCTAGGAACACACTGTCTTCACTCTGCATTAGGAACAGACTGTCTTCACTGTGCTCTAGGAACACACTGTCTTCTCTCTGCATTAGGAACACACTGTCTTCATTCTGCTCTAGGAACGCACTGTCTTCACTCTGCATTGGGAACACACTGTCTTCACTCTTCATTAGGAACACACTGTCTTCACTCTGCTCCATGCGCATACACCGCAACACTGCATAGGAACACACTGTCTTCACTGTGCTCTAAACACACTGTCTTCACTATGCTCCATGCACATTCACAGCAACTCTGCGTTAGAAACACACTGTCTTCACTATGCTCTAGAAACTCACTGACTTCACTCTGCTCCATGCACATACACAGCAACTCTGCATTAGAAACACAGTGTCTTCACTCTGCTCTTTACAATACACAGCAACTCTGCGTTAGGAACACACTGTCTTCACTCTGCGTTAGGAACACACTGTCTTCACTGTGCTCTAGGAACACACTCTCTTCACTCTGCTCTAGGAACACACTGTCTTCACTCTGCTTTAGGAATACACTGTCTTCACTCTGCATTACGAACACACTGTCTTCACCATGCATTAGGAACACACTGTCTTCACTCTGCTCCATTCACATACAGCGCAACTCTGCCTTTGGAACACACTGTCTTCACTCTGCTCTTGGATCACAATGTCTTCACTCTGCATGAGGCACACACTGTCTTCACTCTGCTGTAGGAACACACTGTCTTCACTCTGCTCTAGGAACACACTATCTTCACTCTGCTCTAGGAACATGCTGTTTCGCTCTGCTTTAGGAACACACTGTCTTCACTCTGCTCCATGCACATACACCGCAACTCTGCGTTAATAACACACTCTCCTCACTCTGCTTTAGGAATACACTGTCTTCACTCTTCATTAGGAATACACTGTCTTCACTCTGCTCTAGGAACACACTGTCTTCACTCTGCCTTAGGAACACACTGCCTTCACTCTGCTCTAGTAACGCACTGTCTTCACTCTGCATTAGGAACACACTGTCTTCACTCTGCTCTAGGAACGCACTGTCTGCACTCTGCATTAGGAACACACTGTCTTCACTCTGCTCTAGGAACACACTGTCTTCACTCTGAGTTAGGAACACACTGTCTTCACTCTTCTCTAGGCACACACTGTCTTCACTCTGCTGTAGGAACACACTGTCTTCACTCTGCTCTAGGAACACACTGTCTTTACTCTGCTCTAGGAACATGCTGTTTCACTCTGCTTTAGGAAACACTGTCTTCACTCTGCTCCATGCACATATACCGCTACTCTGCATTTGGAACACACTGTCTTCACTCTGCTCTAGGAACAAACTGTATTTACTCTGCTCTAGGAACACACTGTCTTCACTCTGCTATAGGAACACACAGTCTTCACTCTGCGTTAGGAACACACTGTCTTCACTCTGCTCCATGCACATGCACCGCAACTCTGCCTTAGGAAAACACTGTCTTCACTCTGCTCTAGAAACACACTCTCTTCACTCTGCTCCATGCACATACACCGCAACTCTGCATTTGGAACACTGTCTTCATTCTGCTCTAGGAACACACTGTCTTCACTCTGCTCTAGGAATACACTGTCTTCACTCTGCTCTAGGAACACACTGTCTTCACTCTTCATTAGGAACACACTGTCTTCACTCTGCTCTAGGAACACACTGTCTTCATTCTGCCTTAGGAACACACTGTCTTCACTCTGCAACAGGAACACACTGTCTTCACTCTGCTCTAGGAAACAGTCTTCACTCTGCATTAGGAACACACTGTCTTCACTCTGCTCTAGGATCACAATGTCTTCACTCTGCGTTAGGAACACACTGTCTACACTCTGCTCTTTGCAATACACCGCAACTCTGCGTTAGGAACACACTGTCTTCACTCTGCTCTAGGAACACACTGTCTTCACTCTGCTTTAGGAATACACTGTCTTCACTCTGCATTAGGAACACACTGTCTTCACTCTGCATTAGGAACACACTGTCTTCACTCTGCTCCATTCACATACAGCGCAACTCTGCCTTTGGAACACACTATCTTCACTCTGCTCTAGGATCACACTGTCTTCACTCTGCATGAGGAGCACACTGTCTTCACTCAGATCTAGGAACACACTGTCTTCACTGTGCGATAGGAACAAAATCTTTTCACTATGCTCTAGGACACACAGTCTTCACTCTGCATTAGGAACACACTGTCTTCACTCTGCTCTAGGAACACACTGTCTTCACTCTGCGTTAGGAACACACTGTCTTCACTATGTGTTACGAACACACTGTCTTCACTCTGCCTTAGAAACACAATGTCTTCACTCTGCCTTAGAAACACACTGTCTTCACTATGCTCTAGAAACACACTGACTTCACTATGCTCCATGCACATACACAGCAACTCTGCGTTAGAAACACACTGTCTTCACTCTGCTCTAGGATCACAATGTCTTCACTCTGCGTTAGGAACACACTGTCTTCACTCTGCTCTTTACAATACACCGCAACTCTGCGTTAGGAACACACTGTCTTCACTCTGCGTTAGGAACACACTGTCTTCACTGTGCTCTAGGAACACACTGTCTTCACTCTGGTCTAGGAACACACTGTCTTCACTCTGCTTTAGGAATACACTGTCTTCACTCTGCATTAGGAACACACTGTCTTCACCCTGCATTAGGAACACACTGTCTTCACTCTGCTACATTCACATACAGCGCAACTCTGCGTTAATAACACACTCTCCTCACTCTGCTTTAGGAATACACTGTCTTCACTCTGCTCTAGGAACACACTGTCTTCACTCTGCATTAGGAACACACTGTCTTCACTCTGCTCTAGGAACGCACTGTCTTCACTCTGCATTAAGAACACACTGTCTTCACTCTGCTCTAGGAACGCACTGTCTGCACTCTGCATTAGGAACACACTGTCTTCACTCTGCTCTAGGAACACACTGTCTTTACTCTGCTCTAGGAACATGCTGTTTCACTCTGCTTTAGGAAACACTGTCTTCACTCTGCTCCATGCACATATACCGCTACTCGGCATTTGGAACACACTGTCTTCACTCTGCTCTAGGAACAAACTGTATTCACTCTGCTCTAGGAACACACTGTCTTCACTCTGCTCTAGGAACACACTGTCTTCACTCTGCGTTAGGAACACACTGTCTTCACTCTGCTCCATGCGCATACACCGCAACACTAAATATTAACACACTGTCTTCATTGTGCTCTAAACACACTGTCTTCACTATGCTCCATGCACATTCACAGCAACTCTGCATTAGAAACACACTGTCTTCACTATGCTCTAGAAACACACTGACTTCACTATGCTCCATGCACATACACAGCAACTCTGCGTTAGAAACACACTGTCTTCACTCTGCTCTAGGATCACAATGTCTTCACTCTGCGTTAGGAAAACACTGTCTTCACTCTGCTCTTTACAATACACCACAACTCTGCCTTAGGAAAACACTGTCTTCACTCTGCTCTAGAAACACACTCTCTTCACTCTGCTCCATGCACATACACCGCAACTCTGCATTTGGAACACTGTCTTCATTCTGCTCTAGGAACACACTGTCTTCACTCTGCTCTAGGAATACACTGTCTTCACTCTGCTCTAGGAACACACTGTCTTCACTCTTCATTAGGAACACACTGTCTTCACTCTGCTCTAGGAACACACTGTCTTCATTCTGCCTTAGGAACACACTGTCTTCACTCTGCGACAGGAACACACTGTCTTCACTCTGCTCTAGGAAACAGTCTTCACTCTGCATTAGGAACACACTGTCTTCACTCTGCTCTAGGATCACAATGTCTTCACTCTGCGTTAGGAACACACTGTCTACACTCTGCTCTTTGCAATACACCGCAACTCTGCGTTACGAACACACTGTCTTCACTCTGCGTTTGGAACACACTGTCTTCACTGTGCTCTAGGAACACATTGTCTTCACTCTGCTCTAGGAACACACTGTCTTCACTCTGCTTTAGGATTACACTGTCTTCACTCTGCATTAGGAATACACTGTCTTCACTCTGCATTAGGAACACACTGTCTTCACTCTGCTCCATTCACATATAGCGCAACTCTGCATTTGGAACACACTGTCTTCACTCTGCTCTAGGCTCACACTGTCTTCACTCTGCATGAGGAGCACACTGTCTTCACTCGGATCTAGGAACACACTGTCTTCACTCTGCGATAGGAACAAAATGTCTTCACTATGCTCTAGGAACACACAGTCTTCACTCTGCATTAGGAACACACTGTCTTCACTCTGCTCTAGGAACACACTGTCTTCACTCTGCGTTAGGAACACACTGTCTTCACTCTGTGTTACGAACACACTGTCTTCACTCTGCCTTAGAAACACACTGTCTTCACTCTGCTCTAGGAACACACTGTCTTCACTCTGCACTAGGAAACACTGTCTTGACTTGCTCTAGGAACACAGTCTTCACTCTGCATTAGGAACACACAGTCTTCACTCAGCGTTAGGAACACACTCTCTTCACTCTGCGTTAGGAACACACTCTCTTCACTCTACTGTAGGAACACACTGTCTTGACTCTGCTCTAGGAACACACTGTATTCACTCTGATCTAGGAACACACTAACTTCACTCTGCACCATGCACATACACCAACTCTGTTTGAAAAACACACTGTCTTCACTCTGCTCTAGGAACACACTGTCTTCACTCTGCATTAGGAACAGACTGTCTTCACTGTGCTCTAGGAACACACTGTCTTCTCTCTGCATTAGGAACACACTGTCTTCATTCTGCTCTAGGAACGCACTGTCTTCACTCTGCATTGGGAACACACTGTCTTCACTGTTCATTAGGAACACACTGTCTTCACTCTGCTCCATGCGCATACACCGCAACACTGCATAGGAACACACTGTCTTCACTATGCTCTAAACACACTGTCTTCACTATGCTCTAGGAACACACTGTCTTCACTCTGCTCCATGCACATACACAGCAACTCTGCGTTAGGAACACACTGTCTTCACTCTGATCTAGGAAAACACTGTCTTCACTCTGCTCTAGAAACA
The DNA here is from genome assembly GCF_037038515.1 of Microtus pennsylvanicus. Classification (NCBI taxonomy): domain Eukaryota; kingdom Metazoa; phylum Chordata; class Mammalia; order Rodentia; family Cricetidae; genus Microtus; species Microtus pennsylvanicus. The sequence continues at coordinate 3,628,989 of NC_134583.1, forward strand.
CACTGTCTTCACTCTGCTCTAGGAACACACTGTCTTCATTCTGCTCTAGGAACACACTGTCTTCACTCTGCATTAGGAACACACTGTTTTCATTCTGCTCTAGGAACACACTGTCTTGACTCTGTGTTCGCAACACACTGTCTTCACTATGCTCTAGGAACACAGTCTTCACTCTGCATTAGGAACACACTGTTTTCACTCTGCTCTAGGAACACACTGTCTTCATCTGCGTTAGGAACACACTGTCTTCACTCTGCTCCATGCACATCCACAGCAACTCGGCGTTAGGAACACACTGTCTTCTCTCTGCTCTAGGAACACACTGTCTTCGCTCTGCTCTAGGAACACACTGTCTTCACTCTGCACCATGCACATACACTGCAACTCTGCGTTAGGAATCCACTGTGTTCACACTGCATTGGGAACACACTGTCTTCACTCTGCCTTAGGAACACACTGCCTTAATTCTGCTCTAGGAACACACTGTCTTCACTCTGCTCCATGCACATACACTGGAACTCTGCATTAGGGACACACTGTCTTCACACTGTGATAGGAACACACTGTCTTCATTCTGCTCTAGGAACACACTGTCTTCACTCTCCGTTAGGAACATACTGTCTTCACTCTGCTCTAAGAACACAGTGTCTTCACACTGCCCCATGCACATACACCGCAACTCTGCATTAGGAACACACTGTATTCACACTGCGTTAGGAACACACTGTCTTCACTGTGCTCTAGGAACACACTGTCTTCACTCTGCTCTAGGAACACACTGTCTTCACTCTGCTTTAGGAATACACTGTCTTCACTCTGCATTAGGAACACACTGTCTTCACCCTGCATTAGGAACACACTGTCTTCACTCTGCTACATTCACATACAGCGCAACTCTGCGTTAATAACACACTCTTCTCACTCTGCTTTAGGAATACACTGTCTTCACTCTGCTCTAGGAACACACTGTCTTCACTCTGCATTAGGAACACACTGTCTTCACTCTGCTCTAGGAATGCACTGTCTTCACTCTGCATTAAGAACACACTGTCTTCACTCTGCTCTAGGAACGCACTGTCTGCACTCTGCATTAGGAACACACTGTCTATACTCTGCTCTAGGAACACACTGTCTTCACACTTCTCTAGGCACACACTGTCTTCACTCTGCAGTAGGTACACACTGTCTTCACACTTCTCTAGGAACACACTGTCTTCACTCTGCATTAGGAACACACTGTCTTCACTCTGCTCTAGGAACACACTGTCTTCACTCTGCTCCATGCACATATACTGCTACTCTGCATTTGGAACACACTGTCTTCACTCTGCTCTAGGATCAAACTGTATTCACTCTACTCTAGGAATACACTGTCTTCACTCTGCTCTAGGAACACACTGTCTTCACTCTGCGTTAGGAACACACTGTCTTCACTCTGCTCCATGCACATGCACCGCAACTCTGCCTTAGGAAAACACTGTCTTCACTCTGCTCTAGAAACACACTCTCTTCACTCTGCTCCATGCACATACACCGCAACTCTGCATATGGAACACTGTCTTCATTCTGCTCTAGGAACACACTGTCTTCACTCTGCTCTAGGAATATACTGTCTTCACTCTGCTCTAGGAACACACTGTCTTCACTCTTCATTAGGAACACACTGTCTTCACTCTGCTCTAGGAACACACTGTCTTCATTCTGCCTTAGGAACACACTGTCTTTACTCTGCGACAGGAACACACTGTCTTCACTCTGCTCTAGGAAACAGTCTTCACTCTGCATTAGGAACACACTGTCTTCACTCTGCTCTAGGAACACACTGTCTTCACTCTGCGTTAGGAACACACTGTCTTCACTCTGTGTTATGAACACACTGTCTTCACTCTGCCTTAGAAACACACTGTCTTCACTCTGCTCTAGGAACACACTGTCTTCACTCTGCACTAGGAAACACTGTCTTGACTTGCTCTAGGAACACAGTCTTCACTCTGCATTAGGAACACACAGTCTTCACTCAGCGTTAGGAACACACTCTCTTCACTCTGCGTTAGGAACACACTCTCTTCACTCTACTGTAGGAACACACTGTCTTGACTCTGCTCTAGGAACACACTGTCTTCACTCTGATCTAGGAACACACTAACTTCACTCTGCACCATGCACATACACCACAACTCTGTTTGAAAAACACACTGTCTTCACTCTGCTCTAGGAACACACTGTCTTCACTCTGCATTAGGAACAGACTGTCTTCACTGTGCTCTAGGAACACACTGTCTTCACTCTGCTCCATGCACATACACAGCAACTCTGCGTTAGGAATACACTGTCTTCACTCTGATCTAGGAAAACACTCTCTTCACTCTGCTCTAGAAACACACTGTCTTCACTCTGCTCTAGGAACACACTGTCTCCTTCTGCTCTAGGAACACACTGTCTTCACTCTGCATGAGGAACACACTGTTTTCATTCTGCTCTAGGAACACACTGTCTTGACTCTGTGTTCGCAACACACTGTCTTCACTATGCTCTAGGAACACAGTCTTCACTCTGCATTAGGAACACACTGTTTACACTCTGCTCTAGGAACACACTGTCTTCATCTGCGTTAGGAACACACTGTTTTCTCTCTGCTCTAGGAACACGCTGTCTTCACTCTGCTCTAGGAACACACTGTCTTCACTCTGCACCATGCACATACACTGCAACTCTGCATTAGGTATCCACTGTGTTCACACTGCATTGGGAACACACTGTCTTCACTCTGCATTAGGAACACACTGCCTTAATTCTGCTCTAGGAACACACTGTCTTCACTCTGCTCCATGCACATACACTGGAACTCTGCATTAGGGACACACTGTCTTCACACTGTGATAGGAACACACTGTCTTCATTCTGCTCTAGGAACACACTGTCTTCACTCTCCCTTAGGAACATACTGTCTTCACTCTGCTCTAAGAACACAGTGTCTTCACACTGCCCCATGCACATACACCGCAACTCTGCATTAGGAACACACTGTCTTCACTCTGCGTTAGGAACACACTGTCTTCACTGTGCTCTAGGAACACACTGTCTTCACTCTGCTCTAGGAACACACTGTCTTCACTCTGCTTTAGGAATACACTGTCTTCACTCTGCATTAGGAACACACTGTCTTCACCCTGCATTAGGAACACACTGTCTTCACTCTGCTACATTCACATACAGCGCAACTCTGCGTTAATAACACACTCTCCTCACTCTGCTTTAGGAATACACTGTCTTCACTCTGCTCTAGGAACACACTGTCTTCACTCTGCATTAGGAACACACTGTCTTCACTCTGCTCTAGGAACGCACTGTCTTCACTCTGCATTAAGAACACACTGTCTTCACTCTCCTCTAGGAACGCACTGTCTGCACTCTGCATTAGGAATACACTGTCTTCACTCTGCTCTAGGAACACACTGTCTTCACACTTCACTAGGCACACAATGTCTTCACTCTGCTGTAGGAACACACTGTCTTCACTCTGCTCTAGGAACACACTGTCTTTACTCTGCTCTAGGAACATGCTGTTTCACTCTGCTTTAGGAAACACTGTCTTCACTCTGCTCCATGCACATATACTGCTACTCTGCATTTGGAACACACTGTCTTCTCTCTGCTCTAGGAACAAACTGTATTCACTCTGCTCTAGGAACACACTGTCTTCACTCTGCTCTAGGAACACACTGTCTTCACTCTGCGTTAGGAACACACTGTCTTCACTCTGCTCCATGCACATGCACTGCAACTCTGCCTTAGGAAAACACTGTCTTCACTCTGCTCTAGAAACACATTCTCTTCACTCTGCTCCATGCACATACACCGCAACTCTGCATTTGGAACACTGTCTTCATTCTGCTCTAGGAACACACTGTCTTCACTCTGCTCTAGGAATACACTGTCTTCACTCTGCTCTAGGAACACACTGTCTTCACTCTTCATTAGGAACACACTGTCTTCACTCTGCTCTAGGAACACACTGTCTTCATTCTGCCTTAGGAACACACTGTCTTCACTCTGCTCTAGGAACACACTGTCTTCACTCTGCTTTAGGAATACACTGTCTTCACTCTGCATTAGGAATACACTGTCTTCACTCTGCATTAGGAACACACTGTCTTCACTCTGCTCCATTCACATACAGTGCAACACTGCCTTTGGAACACACTGTCTTCACTCTGCTCTAGGATCACACTGTCTTCACTCTGCATGAGGAGCACACTGTCTTCACTCGGATCTAGGAACACACTGTCTTCATTCTGCGATAGGAACAAAATGTCTTCACTATGCTCTAGGAACACACTGTCTTCACTCTGCATTAGGAACACACTGTCTTCACTGTGCTCCAGGAAAAAACTGTCTTCTCTCTGCATTAGGAACACACTGTCTTCATTCTGCTCTAGGAACGCACTGTCTTCACTCTGCATTGGGAACACACTGTCTTCACTCTTCATTAGGAACACACTGTCTTCACTCTGCTCCATGTGCATACACCGCAACACTGCATAGGAACACACTGTCTTCACTATGCTCTAAACACACTGTCTTCACAATGCTCTAGGAACACACTGTCTTCACTCTGCTCCATGCACATACACAGCAACTCTGCGTTAGGAACACACTGTCTTCACTCTGATCTAGGAAAACACTCTCTTCACTCTGCTCTAGAAACACACTGTCTTCACTCTGCTCTAGGAACACACTGTCTTCATTCTGCTCTAGGAACACACTGTCTTCACTCTGCATTAGGAACACACTGTTTTCATTCTGCTCTAGGAACACACTGTCTTGACTCTGTGTTCGCAACACACTGTCTTCACTATGCTCTAGGAACACAGTCTTCACTCTGCATTTGGAACACACTGTTTTCACTCTGCTCTAGGAACACACTGTCTTCATCTGCGTTAGGAACACACTGTCTTCACTCTGCTCCATGCACATCCACAGCAACTCGGCGTTAGGAACACACTGTCTTCTCTCTGATCTAGGAACACACTGTCTTCACTCTGCTCTAGGAACACACTGTCTTCACTCTGCACCATGCACATACACTGCAACTCTGCGTTAGGAATCCACTGTGTTCACACTGCATTGGGAACACACTGTCTTCACTCTGCCTTAGGAACACACTGCCTTAATGCTGCTCTAGGAACACACTGTCTTCACTCTGCTCCATGCACATACACTGGAACTCTGCATTAGGGACACACTGTCTTCACACTGTGATAGGAACACACTGTCTTCATTCTGCTCTAGGAACACACTGTCTTCACTCTCCGTTAGGAACACACTGTCTTCACTCTGCTCTAGGAACACACTATCTTCACTCTTCTTTAGTAACACACTATCTTCACTCTGCTCTAGGAACACACTGTCTTCACTCTGCCTTAGTAACACACTGTCTTCACTCTGCGATAGGAACACAATGTCTTCACTCTGCTCTAGGAACACACAGTCTTCACTCTGCATTAGGAACACACTGTCTTCACTCTGCTCTAGGATCACACTGTCTTCACTCTGCATTAGGAACACACTGTCTTCACTCTGCTCAATGCAATACACCGCAACTCTGCTTTAGGAACACACTGTCTTCACTCTGCATTAGGAACACACTGTCTTCACTCTGCTCTAGGAACACACTGTCTTCACTCTGCTCAAGGAACACACTGTCTTCACTCTGCATTTGGAAAACACTGTCTTCACTCTGTTCCACGCGCATACACCGCAACTCTGTGTTAGCAACACACTGTCTTCATTCTGCTTTAGGAACACACGGTCTTCACTCTGCCTTAGGAACACACTGTCTTCATTCTGTTCTCAGAACACACTGTCTTCATTCTGCGTTAGGGACACAGTGTATTCACTCTGATTTAGGAACACACTGTCTTCACTCTGCTCTAGAAACACACTGTCTTCACTGTGCTCTAGGAACACACTGTCTTCACTCTACTCTAGGAACACACTGTCTTCACTCTGCATTAAGAACACACTGTCTTCACTCTGCGTTAGGAACACACTGTCTTCACTCTGATCCATGCACATACACCGCAACTCTGCTTTTGGAACACACTGTCTTCACTCTGCTCTAGGAACACACAGTCTTCACTCTGCATTAGGAACATACTGTCTTCACTCTGCTCTAGGAACACACTGTCTTCACTATGCTCTAGGAACACACTGTCTTCACACTGCTACGATCATATACACCGCAGCTCTGCTATAGGAACACACTGTATAAACTCTGCATTAGGAACACACTGTCTTCACTCTGCATAAGGAACACACTGTCTTCACTCTGCTCTAGGAACACACTGTCTTCACTCTGCATTAGGAACACACTGTCTTCACTCTGCTCTAGGAACGCACTGTCTTCACTCTGCATTAGGAACACACTATATTCATTCTGCTCTAGGAAGACACTGTCTGCACTCTGCATTAGGAACACACTGTCTTGAATCTGCTCTACGAACACACTGTCTTCACTCTCAGTTAGGAACACACTGTCTTCACTCTGCTCTAGGAACACACTGTCTTCACTCTGCTGTAGGAACACTCTGTCTTCACTCTGCTCTAGGAACACACTGTCTTCACTCTGCTCTAGGAACACACTGTCTTCACTCTGCATTAAGAACACACTGTCTTCACTCTGCTTTCTGAACACACTGTCTACACTCTGCATTAGGAACAGACTGTCTTCACTGTGCTCCAGGAACACACTGTCTTCTCTCTCCATTAGGAACACACTTTCTTCACTATGCTCTAGGAACACAGTCTTCTCTCTGCATTAGTAAAACACTGTCTTCACTCTAATCTAGGAACACACTCTTCATCTGTGTTAGGAACACACTGTCTTCACTCTGCACGATGCACATACACCGCAACTCTGCGTTAGGAACACAACGTCTTCACTTTGCTCTAGGAACACACTGTCTTCACTCAGCATTAGGAACACACTGCCTGCACTTTGCTCTAGGAACACACTGTCTTCACTCTGCTCCATGCACATACACTGGAACTCTGCGTTAGGAACACACTTTCTTCACACTGCGTTAGGAACACACTGTCTTCATTCTGCCTTAGGAACACACTGTCTCCACTCACCGTAAGGAACATACTGTCTTCACTCTGAGATAGGAACACACTGTCATCACTCTGAATTAGGAACACACTGTCTTCACTCTGCTCTAGGAACACACTGTCTTCTCTCTGCTGTAGGAACACACTGTCTTCACTCTGCTCTAAGAACACACAGTCTTCACTCTGCTCTAGGAACATGCTGTTTCACTCTGCGTTAGGAACACACTGTCTCACTCTGCTCCATGCACATACACCGCCACTCTGAGTTTGGAACACACTGTCTTCACTCTGCATTAAGAACACACTGTCTTCACTCTGCTTTCTGAACACACTGTCTTCACTCTGCTCTAGGAACACACTGTCTTCACTCTGTGTTAGGAACACACTGTCTTCACTCTGCACTAGGAACACACTGTCTTCACTCTGCTCTAGGAACACACTGTCTTCACTCTGCTCTAGGAACACACTGTCTTCACTCTGCACCATGCACATACACCGCAACTCTGCGTTAGGAACACACTGTCATCCCTCTGTTCTAGGAACACACTTTCTTCACTCTGCTCTAGGAACATACTGTCTTCACTCTGCATTAGGAACACACTATATTCACTCTGCTCTAAGAACACAGGGTCTTTTCTCTGCTCCATGCACATACACCGCATCTCTGCCTTAGGAACACACTCTCCTCACTCTGGTTTAGGAATACACTGTCTTCACTCTGCATTAGGAGCACACTGTCTTCACTCTGCTCTAGGAACACACTGTCTTCACTCTGCATTAGGAACATACTGTCTTCACTCTGCTCTAGGAACACACTGTCTTCACTATGCTCTAGGAACACACTGTCTTCACACTGCTACGATCATATACACCGCAGCTCTTCTCTAGGAACACACTGTCTAAACTCTGCATTAGGAACACACTGTCTTCACTCTGCATAAGGAACACACTGTCTTCACTCTGCTCTAGGAACACACTGTCTTCACTCTGCATTAGGAACACACTGTCTTCACTCTGCTCTAGGAACGCACTGTCTTCACTCTGCATTAGGAACACACTATCTTCATACTGCTCTAGGAAGACACTGTCTGCACTCTGCATTAGGAACACACTGTCTTGAATCTGCTCTACGAGCACACTGTCTTCACTCTCAGTTAGGAACACACTGTCTTCACTCTGCACTAGGAACACACTGTCTTCACTCTGCATTAGGAACACACTGTCTCACTCTGCTCCATGCACATACACCGCCACTCTGAGTTTGGAACACACTGTCTTCACTCTGTATTAAGAACACACTGTCTTCACTCTGCTTTCTGAACACACTGTCTTCACTCTGCTCTAGGAACACACTGTCTTCACTCTGCATCAGGAACACACTGTCTTCACTCTTCTCTAGGAATACACTGTCTTTACTCTGCTCCATGTACATACACCGCAACTCTGCGTTAGGAACACACTGTCTTCACTCTGTGTTAGGAACACACTGTCTTCACTCTGCATTAGGAACACACTATCTTCACTCTGCTCTAGGAAGACACAGTCTGCGCGCTGCATTAGGAACACACTGTCTTGACTGTGCTCCAGGAACACACTGTCTTCTCTCTCAGTTAGGAACACACTGTCTTCACTCTGCTCTAGGAACACACTGTCTTCACTCTGCTGTAGGAACACTCTGTCTTCACTCTGCTCTAGGAACACACTGTCTTCACTCTGCTCTAGGAACATGCTGTTTCACTCTGCGTTAGGAACACACTGTCGCACTCTGCTCCATGCACATACACCGCCACTCTGCGTTTGGAACACACTGTCTTCACTCTGCATTAAGAACACTCTGTCTTCACTCTGCTTTCTGAACACACTGTCTTCACTCTGCTCTAGGAACACACTGTCTTCACTCTGCATTAGGAACACACTGTCTTCACTCTTCTCTTGGAACACACTGTCTTTACTGTGCTCCATGCTCATACACCGCAAGTCTGCGTTAGGAACACACTGTCTTCACTCTGTGTTTAGAACACACTGTCTTCACTCTGCTCTAGGAAGACACTGTCTTCACTCTGCTGTAGGAACACACTGTCTTCACTCTGTTCTAGGAACACACTGTCTTCACTCTGCTCTAGGAACATACTGTCTTCACTCTGCGTTAGGAACATACTGTCTTCACACTGCTCTAAGAACACAGGGTCTTAACTCTGCTCCATGCACATACACCGCAACTCTGCCTTAGGAACACACTCTCCTCACTCTGCATTAGGAATACACTGTCTTCACTCTGCATTAGGAACACACTGTCTTCACTCTGCTCTAGGAACACACTGCCTTCACTCTGCATTAGGAACACACTGTCTACACTCTGCTCTAGAAACGCACTGTCTTCACTCTGAATTAGGACACACTGTCTTCACTCTGCTCTAGGAAAACACTGTCTTCACTCTGCTCTAGGAACACACTATCTTCACTCTTCATTAGGAACACACTGTCTTCACTCTGCTCTAGGAACACACTGACTTCACTCTGCCTTAGGAACACACTGTCTTCAATCTGCGACAGGAACACACAGTCTTCACTCTGTATTAGGAACACACTGTCTTCACTTGCTCTAGGAAACAGTCTTCACTCTGCATTAGGAACACACTGTCTCACTTGCTCTAGGATCTCAATGTTCACTCTGCGTTAGGCACACACTGTCTTCTCTCTGTTCTATGCAATAAACCGCAACTCTGCTTTAGGAACACACTGTCTTCAATCTGGGTTAGGAACACACTGTCTTCATTGTGCTCTAGGAACACACTGTCTTCACTCTGCTCTAGGAACACACTGTCTTCACTCTGCATTAGGAACACACTTTCTTCACTCTGCTCCATTCACATACAGCGCAACTCTGCCTTTGGAACACACTGTCTTCACTCTGCTCTAGGATCACACTGTCTTCACTATGCATGAGGAGCACACTGTCTTCACTCGGCTATAGGAACACACTCTCTTCACTCTCCTCTAGGAACACACTGTCTTCACTCTGATCAGGGAACACACTGTCTTCACTCTGCTCTAAGAACACACTGTCTACACTCTGTGTTAGGAACACACTGTCTACACTCTGCGTTAAGAACACACTGTCTTCACTCTGCATTAGAAACACACTGTCTTCACACAGCTCTAGGAACACACTGTCTTCACTATGCTCTAGGAACACCCTGTCTTGACAGCTCTAGGAACACAGTTTCACTGTGCTTTAGGAACACACAGTCTTCACTCAGCGTTTGGAACACACTCTCTTCACTCTGCGTTAGGAACACACTCTCTTCACTCTACTGTAGGAACACACTGTCCTGACTCTGCTCTAGGAACACACTGTCTTCACTCTGATCTAGGAACACACTAACTTCACTCTGCACCATGCACATACACCGCAACTCTGCGTTAGGAACACACTGTCTTCACTCTGCTTTAGGAATACACTCTCTTCACTCTGCATTAGGAACACACTGTCTTCATTCTGCTCTAGGAACGCACTGTCTTCACTCTGCATTAGGAACACACTGTCTTCACTCTTCATTAGGAACACAATATCTTCACTCTGCTCCATGCGCATACACAGCAACTCTGCGTTAGGAACACACTATCTTCACTCTGCTCTAGGAACACACTGTCTTCACTGTGCTCTAGAAACACACTGTCTTCACTCTGCTCCATGCACATACACAGCAACTCTGCGTTAGGAACACACTGTCTTCACTCTGCTCAAGGAACACACTGTCTTTACTCTGCATTAGGAACACACTGTCTTCACTCTGTTCCATGCGCATACACCGCAACTCTGTGTTAGCAACACACTGTCTTCACTCTGCTCTACAAACACACTGTCTTTACTATGCTCCATGCACATACACAGTAATTCTGCGTTAGGAACACACTGTCTTCACTCTGCTTTAAGAACACACGGTCTTCACTCTGCCTTAGGAACACACTGTCTTCATTCTGTTCTCAGAACACACTGTCTTCATTCTGTGTTAGGGACACAGTGTATTCACTCTGATTTAGGAACACACTGTCTTCAATCTGCTCTAGAAACACACTGTTTTACTGTGCTCTAGGAACACTCTGTATTCACTCTACTCTAGGAACACACTGTCTTCACTCTGCATTAAGAACACACTGTCTTCACTCTGCGTTAGGAACACACTGTCTTCACTCTGCTCCATGCACATACACCGCAACTCTGCTTTGAAACAAACTGTCTGCACTCTGCTCTAGGAACACACTGTCTTCGCTCTGCATTAGGAACATACTGTCTTCACTCTGCTCTAGGAACACACTGTCTTCACTCTGCTCTAGGAACACACTGTCTTCACTCTGCTACGAGCATATACACCGCAGCTCTGCTCTAGGAACACACTGTCTAAACTCTGCATTAGGAACACACTGTCTTCACTCTGCTGTAGGAACACACTGTCTTCACTCTGCATTAGGAACACACTGTCTTCACTCTTCATTAGGAACACAATGTCTTCACTCTGCTCCATGCGCATACACAGCAACTCTGCATAGCAACACACTGTCTTCACTGTGCTCTAGAAACACACTGTCTTCACTCTGCTCCATGCACATACACAGCAACTCTGCGTTAGGAACACACTGTCTTCACTCTGCTCAAGGAACACACTGTCTTTACTCTGCATTAGGAACACACTGTCTTCACTCTGCTCCATGCGCATACACCGCAACTCTGTGTTAGCAACACACAGTCGTCACTCTGCTCTACAAACACACTGTCTTTACTATGCTCCATGCACATACACAGTAATTCTGCGTTAGGAACACACTGTCTTCACTCTGCTTTAAGAACACACGGTCTTCACTCTGCCTTAGGAACACACTGTCTTCATTCTGTTCTCAGAACACACTGTCTTCATTCTGTGTTAGGGACACAGTGTATTCACTCTGATTTAGGAACACACTGTCTTCACTCTGCTCTAGAAACACACTGTTTTTACTGTGCTCTAGGAACACTCTGTATTCACTCTACTCTAGGAACACACTGTCTTCACTCTGCATTAAGAACACACTGTCTTCACTCTGCGTTAGGAACACACTGTCTTCACTCTGCTCCATGCACATACACCGCAACTCTGCTTTGAAACACACTGTCTTCACTCTGCTCTAGGAACACACTGTCTTCACTCTGCATTAGGAACATACTGTCTTCACTCTGCTCTAGGAACACACTGTCTTCACTCTGCTCTAGGAACACACTGTCTTCACTCTGCTACGATCATATACACCGCAGCTCTGCTCTAGGAACACACTGTCTAAACTCTGCATTAGGAACACACTGTCTTCACTCTGCTCTAGGAACACACTGTCTTCACTCTGCATTAGGACACACTGTTGCACTCTGCTCCATGCACATACACCGCCACTCTGCTTTTGGAACACAGTCTTCACTCTGCATTAAGAACACACTGTCTTCACTCTGCTTTCTGAACACACTGTCTTCACTCTGCTCCATGCGCATACACCGCAACACTGCATAGGAACACACAGTCTTCACTATGCTCTAAACACACTGTCTTCACTATGCTCTAGGAACACACTGTCTTCACTCTGCTCCATGCACATACACCGCAACTCTGCTTTGAAACACACTGTCTTCACTCTGCTCTAGGAACACACAGTCTTCACTCTGCATTAGGAACATACTGTCTTCACTCTGCTCTAGGAACACACTGTCTTCACTCTGCTCTAGGAACACACTGTCTTCACTCTGCTACGAGCATATACACCGCAGCTCTGCTCTAGGAACACACTGTCTAAACTCTGCATTAGGAACACACTGTCTTCACTCTGCTCTAGGAACACACTGTCTTCACTCTGCATTAGGAACACACTGTCTTCACTCTGCTCCATGCACATACACACCAACTCTGGTTTTGGAACACACTGTCTTCACTCTGCTCTAGGAACACACAGTCTTCACTCTGCATTAGGAACATACTGTCTTCACTCTGCTCTAGGAACACACTGTCTTCACTCTGCTCTAGGAACACACTGTCTTCACTCTGCTACAAGCATATACACCGCAGCTCTGCTCTAGGAACACACTGTCTAAACTCTGCATTATTAACACACTGTCTTCACTCTGCATTAGGCACACACTGTCTTCACTCTGCTATAGGAACAACTGTCTTCACTCTGCATTAGGAACACACTGTCTTCACTCTGCTCTAGGAAGTCACTGTCTGCGCTCTGCATTAGGAACACACTGTCTTGACTGTGCTCTAGGAACACACTGTCTTCACTCTCAGTTAGGAACACACTGTCTTCACTCTGCTCTAGGAACACACTGCCTTCACTCTGCTGTAGGAACACTCTGTCTTCACTCTGCTCTAGGAACACACTGTCTTCACTCTGCTCTAGGAACATGCTGTTTCACTCTGCCTTAGGAACACACTGTCGCACTCTGCTCCATGCACATACACCGCCACTCTGCGTTTGGAACACACTGTCTTCACTCTGCATTAAGAACACACTGTCTTCACTCTGCTTTCTGAACACACTGTCTTCACTCTGCTCTAGGAACACACTGTCTTCACTCTGCATTAGGAACACACTGTCTTCACTCTTCTCTTGGAACACACTGTCTTTACTGTGCTCCATGCACATACACCACAACTCTGCGTTAGGAACACACTGTCTTCACTCTATGTTAGGAACACACTGTCTTCACTCTGCTCTAGGAAGACACTGTCTTCACTCTGCTGTAGGAACACACTGTCTTCACTCTGTTCTAGGAACACACTGTCTTCACTCTGCTCTAGGAACATACTGTCTTCACTCTGCGTTAGGAACATACTGTCTTCACACTGCTCTAAGAACACAGGGTCTTAACTCTGCTCCATGCACATACACCGCAACTCTGCCTTAGGAACACACTCTCCTCACTCTGCTTTAGGAATACACTGTCTTCACTCTGCATTAGGAACACACTGTCTTCACTCTGCTCTAGGAACACACTGCCTTCACTCTGCATTAGGAACACACTGTCTACACTCTGCTCTAGGAACGCACTGTCTTCACTCTGAATTAGGACACACTGTCTTCACTCTGCTCTAGGAATACACTGTCTTCACTCTGCTCTAGGAACACACTATCTTCACTCTTCATTAGGAACACACTGTCTTCACTCTGCTCTAGGAACACACTGACTTCACTCTGCCTTAGGAACACACTGTCTTCAATCTGCGACAGGAACACACAGTCTTCACTCTGTATTAGGAACACACTGTCTTCACTTGCTCTAGGAAACAGTCTTCACTCTGCATTAGGAACACACTGTCTTCACTTGCTCTAGGATCTCAATGTTCACTCTGCGTTAGGCACACACTGTCTTCACTCTGTTCTATGCAATAAACCGCAACTCTGCTTTAGGAACACACTGTCTTCAATCTGGGTTAGGAACACACTGTCTTCACTGTGCTCTAGGAACACACTGTCTTCACTCTGCTCTAGGAACACACTGTCTTCACTCTGCTTTAGGAATACACTGTCTTCACTCTGCATTAGGAACACACTGTCTTCACTCTGCATTAGGAACACACTGTCTTCACTCTGCTCCATTCACATACAGCGCAACTCTGCCTTTGGAACACACTATCTTCACTCTGCTCTAGGATCACACTGTCTTCACTATGCATGAGGAGCACACTGTCTTCACTCGGCTCTAGGAACACACTCTCTTCACTCTCCTCTAGGAACACACTGTCTTCACTCTGCATTAGGAACACTCTGTCTTCACTCTTCTTTAGGAACACACTGTTTTCACTCTGCTCTAGGAACACACTGTCTTCACTCTGCATCAGGAACACACTGTCTTCACTCTGCTCTAGGAACACAGTCCTCACTCTGCATTAGGAACACACTGTCTTCACTCTGCTCCATGCACATACACCGCAACTCTGCGTTGGGAACACACTGTCTTTACTCTGCTCTTGGAACACACTGTCTTCACTCTGCTCTGGGAACACACTGTCTTCACTCTGCTCCATGCACATACAACGGAACTCTGCATTAGGAACACACTGTCTTCACTCTGCGTTAGGAACACACTGTCTTCACTCTGCTCTAGGAACACACTGTCTTCACTCTGCATTAGGAACACACATCTTCACTCTGCTCTAGGAACACAGTCTTCACTCTGCAATAGGAACACACTGTCTTCATTCTGCATGAGGAACACACTGTCTTCACTCTGCTCCATGCACATACACCGCAACTTGCCTTTGGAACACACTGTCTTCACTGCTCTAGGAACACACTGTCTTCACTCTGCATTAGGAACACACTGACTTCACTCTGCTCTAGGAACACACTGTCTTCACTCTGCATTAGGAACACACTGTCTTCATTTTGCTCTAGGAACACACTTTTTTCACCCGGCTCTAGGAACACACTGTCTTCACTCTGCTCTAGGAACACACTGTCTTCTCTCTGATCTAGGAACACACTGTCTTCTCTCTGCTCTAGGAACACACTGTCTTCACTCTGCTCTAGGAACACACTGTATTCACTCTGCTCTAGGAACACACTGTCTTCACTCTGCATTAGGAACACACTGTCTTCACTCTGCTCCATGCACATACAACGCAACTCTGCATTTGGAATACACTGTCTTCACTCTGCTCAAGTAACACACTGTCTTCAATCTGCGTTAGGAACACACTGTCTTCACTCTGCATTAGGAACACACTTTCTTCACTCTGCTCTATGAACACACTGTCTTCACTCTGCTCCATGCACATACAACGGAACTCTGCATTAGGAACACACTGTCTTCACTCTGCTCTAGGAACACACTGTCTTCACTCTGTATTAGGAACACAATGTCTTCACTCTGCTCAAAGGCACACTGTCTTCACTCTGCTCCATGCACATACACCGGAACTCTGCTTTGGAACACACTGTTTTCCCTCTGCTCTAGGAACACAGACTTCACTCTGCATTAGAAACACACTGTCTTCACTCTGCATTAGGAACACACTGTCTTCACTCAGCTCCATACACATACACCGCAACTTGCCTTTGAAACACACTGTCTTCACTCTGCTCTAGGAACCCACTGTCTTCACTCTGCATTAGGAACACACTGTATTCACTCTGCATTAGGAACACTCTGTATTCACATTTCTTTAGGAACACACTGTTTTCACTCTGCTCTTGGAACACACTGTCTTCACTCTGCATTAGGAACACACTGTCTTCACTCTGCTCTAGGAACACACTGTCTTGACTCTGCTCCTTGCACATACACCGGAACTCTGCTTTGGAACACACTGTCTTCCCTCTGCTCTAGGAACAAAGACTTCAAACTGCATTAGAAACACACTGTCTTCACTCTGCATTAGGAACACACTGTCTTCACTCTGCTCCATGCACATACACCGCAACTTGCCTTTGGAACACACTGCCTTCACTCTGCTCTACGAACACACTGTCTTCACTCTGCATTAGGAACACACTGTCTTCACTCTGCATTAGGAACACACTGTCTTCACTCTGCTCTTGGAACACACTGTCTTCACTCTGCATTAGGAACACACTGTCTTCACTCTGCACTAGGAACACACTGTCTTCACTCTGCATTAGGAACACTCTGTCTTCACTCTTCTTTAGGAACACACTGTTTTCACTCTGCTCTAGGAACACACAGTCTTCACTCTGCATTAGGAACACACTGTCTTCATTCTGCTCTAGGAACACACTGTCTTCACTCGGCTCTAGGAACACACTGTCTTCACTATGCTCTACGAACACACTGTCTTCACTCTGCATTAGGAACACACTGTCTTCTCTCTGCTCTAGGAACACACTGTCTTCACTCTTCTCTAGGAACACACTGTCTTCACTCTGCATTAGGAATACACTGTCTTCACTCTGCATCAGGAACACACTGTCTTCACTCTGCTCTAGGAACACAGTCTTCACTCTGCATTAGGAATACACTGTCTTCACTCTGCATCAGGAACACACTGTCTTTACTCTGCTCTTGGAACACACTGTCTTCACTCTGCTCTGGGAACACACTGTCTTCACTCTGCTCCATGCACATACAACGGAACTCTGCATTAGGAACACACTGTCTTCACTCTGCGTTAGGAACACACTGTCTTCACTCTGCTCTAGGAACACACTGTCTTCACTCTGCATTAGGAACACACATCTTCACTCTGCTCTAGGAACACAGTCTTCACTCTGCAATAGGAACACACTGTCTTCATTCTGCATGAGGAACACACTGTCTTCACTCTGCTCCATGCACATACACCGCAACTTGCCTTTGGAACACACTGTCTTCACTGCTCTAGGAACACACTGTCTTCACTCTGCATTAGGAACACACTGACTTCACTCTGCTCTAGGAACACACTGTCTTCACTCTGCATTAGGAACACACTGTCTTCATTTTGCTCTAGGAACACACTTTTTTCACCCGGCTCTAGGAACACACTGTCTTCACTCTGCTCTAGGAACACACTGTCTTCTCTCTGATCTAGGAACACACTGTCTTCTCTCTGCTCTAGGAACACACTGTCTTCACTCTGCTCTAGGAACACACTGTATTCACTCTGCTCTAGGAATACACTGTCTTCACTCTGCATTAGGAACACACTGTCTTCACTCTGCTCCATGCACATACAACGCAACTCTGCATTTGGAATACACTGTCTTCACTCTGCTCAAGTAACACACTGTCTTCAATCTGCGTTAGGAACACACTGTCTTCACTCTGCATTAGGAACACACTTTCTTCACTCTGCTCTATGAACACACTGTCTTCACTCTGCTCCATGCACATACAACGGAACTCTGCATTAGGAACACACTGTCTTCACTCTGCTCTAGGAACACACTGTCTTCACTCTGTATTAGGAACACAATGTCTTCACTCTGCTCAAAGGCACACTGTCTTCACTCTGCTCCATGCACATACACCGGAACTCTGCTTTGGAACACACTGTTTTCCCTCTGCTCTAGGAACACAGACTTCACTCTGCATTAGAAACACACTGTCTTCACTCTGCATTAGGAACACACTGTCTTCACTCAGCTCCATACACATACACCGCAACTTGCCTTTGAAACACACTGTCTTCACTCTGCTCTAGGAACCCACTGTCTTCACTCTGCATTAGGAACACACTGTATTCACTCTGCATTAGGAACACTCTGTATTCACATTTCTTTAGGAACACACTGTTTTCACTCTGCTCTTGGAACACACTGTCTTCACTCTGCATTAGGAACACACTGTCTTCACTCTGCTCTAGGAACACACTGTCTTGACTCTGCTCCTTGCACATACACCGGAACTCTGCTTTGGAACACACTGTCTTCCCTCTGCTCTAGGAACAAAGACTTCAAACTGCATTAGAAACACACTGTCTTCACTCTGCATTAGGAACACACTGTCTTCACTCTGCTCCATGCACATACACCGCAACTTGCCTTTGGAACACACTGCCTTCACTCTGCTCTACGAACACACTGTCTTCACTCTGCATTAGGAACACACTGTCTTCACTCTGCATTAGGAACACACTGTCTTCACTCTGCTCTTGGAACACACTGTCTTCACTCTGCATTAGGAACACACTGTCTTCACTCTGCACTAGGAACACACTGTCTTCACTCTGCATTAGGAACACTCTGTCTTCACTCTTCTTTAGGAACACACTGTTTTCACTCTGCTCTAGGAACACACAGTCTTCACTCTGCATTAGGAACACACTGTCTTCATTCTGCTCTAGGAACACACTGTCTTCACTCGGCTCTAGGAACACACTGTCTTCACTATGCTCTACGAACACACTGTCTTCACTCTGCATTAGGAACACACTGTCTTCTCTCTGCTCTAGGAACACACTGTCTTCACTCTTCTCTAGGAACACACTGTCTTCACTCTGCATTAGGAATACACTGTCTTCACTCTGCATCAGGAACACACTGTCTTCACTCTGCTCTAGGAACACAGTCTTCACTCTGCATTAGGAATACACTGTCTTCACTCTGCATCAGGAACACACTGTCTTTACTCTGCTCTTGGAACACACTGTCTTCACTCTGCTCTGGGAACACACTGTCTTCACTCTGCGTTAGGAACACACTGTCTTCACTCTGCTCTAGGAACACACTGTCCTCACTCTTCTCCATGCACATACAACGGAACTCTGCATTAGGAACACACTGTCTTCACTCTGCATTAGGAACACGCTGTCTTCACTCTGCTCTAGGAACACACTGTCTTCACTCTGCATTAGGAACACACATCTTCACTCTGCTCTAGGAACACAGTCTTCACTCTGCATTAGGAACACACTGTCTTCACTCTGCTCTAGGAACACACTGTCTTGACTCTGCTCCTTGCACATACACCGGAACTCTGCTTTGGAACACACTGTCTTCCCTCTGCTCTAGGAACAAAGACTTCAAACTGCATTAGAAACACACTGTCTTCACTCTGCATTAGGAACACACTGTCTTCACTCTGCTCCATGCACATACACCGCAACTTGCCTTTGGAACACACTGCCTTCACTCTGCTCTACGAACACACTGTCTTCACTCTGCATTAGGAACACACTGTCTTCACTCTGCATTAGGAACACACTGTCTTCACTCTGCTCTTGGAACACACTGTCTTCACTCTGCATTAGGAACACACTGTCTTCACTCTGCACTAGGAACACACTGTCTTCACTCTGCATTAGGAACACTCTGTCTTCACTCTTCTTTAGGAACACACTGTTTTCACTCTGCTCTAGGAACACACAGTCTTCACTCTGCATTAGGAACACACTGTCTTCATTCTGCTCTAGGAACACACTGTCTTCACTCGGCTCTAGGAACACACTGTCTTCACTATGCTCTACGAACACACTGTCTTCACTCTGCATTAGGAACACACTGTCTTCACTCTGCTCCATGCACATACACCGCAACTCTGCATTGGGAACACACTGTCTTTACTCTGCTCTTGGAACACACTGTCTTCACTCTGCTCTGGGAACACACTGTCTTCACTCTGCGTTAGGAACACACTGTCTTCACTCTGCTCTAGGAACACACTGTCTTCACTCTTCTCCATGCACATAAACGGAACTCTGCATTAGGAACACACTGTCTTCACTCTGCGTTAGGAACACGCTGTCTTCACTCTGCTCTAGGAACACACTGTCTTCACTCTGCATTAGGAACACACATCTTCACTCTGCTCTAGGAACACATCTTCACTCTGCATTAGGAACACACTGCCTTCATTCTGCATTAGGAACACACTGTCTTCACTCTGCTTCATGCACATACACCGCAACTTGCCTTTGGAACACACTGTCTTCACTCTGCTCTAGGAACACACTGTCTTCACTCTGCATTAGGAACACACTGTCTTCACTCTGCTCTAGAAACACACTGTCTTCACTCTGCATTAGGAACACACTGTCTTCATTTTGCTCTAGGAACACACTTTTTTCACCCGGCTCTAGGAACACACTGTCTTCACTATGCTCTAGGAACACACTGTCTTCTCTCTGCTCTAGGAACACACTGTCTTCACTCTGCTCTAGGAACACACTGTATTCACTCTGCTCTAGGAACACACTGTCTTCACTCTGCATTAGGAACACACTGTCTTCACTCTGCTCTAGGAAGTCACTGTCTGCGCTCTGCATTAGGAACACACTGTCTTGACTGTGCTCTAGGAACACACTGTCTTCACTCTCAGTTAGGAACACACTGTCTTCACTCTGCTCTAGGAACACACTGCCTTCACTCTGCTGTAGGAACACTCTGTCTTCACTCTGCTCTAGGAACACACTGTCTTCACTCTGCTCTAGGAACATGCTGTTTCACTCTGCCTTAGGAACACACTGTCACACTCTGCTCCATGCACATACACCGCCACTCTGCGTTTGGAACACACTGTCTTCACTCTGCATTAAGAACACACTGTCTTCACTCTGCTTTCTGAACACACTGTCTTCACTCTGCTCTAGGAACACACTGTCTTCACTCTGCATTAGGAACACACTGTCTTCACTCTTCTCTTGGAACACACTGTCTTTACTGTGCTCCATGCACATACACCACAACTCTGTGTTAGGAACACACTGTCTTCACTCTATGTTAGGAACACACTGTCTTCACTCTGCTCTAGGAAGACACTGTCTTCACTCTGCTGTAGGAACACACTGTCTTCACTCTGTTCTAGGAACACACTGTCTTCACTCTGCTCTAGGAACATACTGTCTTCACTCTGCGTTAGGAACATACTGTCTTCACACTGCTCTAAGAACACAGGGTCTTAACTCTGCTCCATGCACATACACCGCAACTCTGCCTTAGGAACACACTCTCCTCACTCTGCTTTAGGAATACACTGTCTTCACTCTGCATTAGGAACACACTGTCTTCACTCTGCTCTAGGAACACACTGCCTTCACTCTGCATTAGGAACACACTGTCTACACTCTGCTCTAGGAACGCACTGTCTTCACTCTGAATTAGGACACACTGTCTTCACTCTGCTCTAGGAATACACTGTCTTCACTCTGCTCTAGGAACACACTATCTTCACTCTTCATTAGGAACACACTGTCTTCACTCTGCTCTAGGAACACACTGACTTCACTCTGCCTTAGGAACACACTGTCTTCAATCTGCGACAGGAACACACAGTCTTCACTCTGTATTAGGAACACACTGTCTTCACTTGCTCTAGGAAACAGTCTTCACTCTGCATTAGGAACACACTGTCTTCACTTGCTCTAGGATCTCAATGTTCACTCTGCGTTAGGCACACACTGTCTTCACTCTGTTCTATGCAATAAACCGCAACTCTGCTTTAGGAACACACTGTTCAATCTGGGTTAGGAACACACTGTCTTCACTGTGCTCTAGGAACACACTGTCTTCACTCTGCTCTAGGAACACACTGTCTTCACTCTGCTTTAGGAATACACTGTCTTCACTCTGCATTAGGAACACACTGTCTTCACTCTGCATTAGGAACACACTGTCTTCACTCTGCTCCATTCACATACAGCGCAACTCTGCCTTTGGAACACACTATCTTCACTCTGCTCTAGGATCACACTGTCTTCACTATGCATGAGGAGCACACTGTCTTCACTAGGCTCTAGGAACACACTCTCTTCACTCTCCTCTAGGAACACACTGTCTTCACTCTGCATTAGGAACACTCTGTCTTCACTCTTCTTTAGGAACACACTGTTTTCACTCTGCTCTAGGAACACACTGTCTTCACTCTGCATCAGGAACACACTGTCTTCACTCTGCTCTAGGAACACTGTCCTCACTCTGCATTAGGAACACACTGTCTTCACTCTGCTCCATGCACATACACCGCAACTCTGCGTTGGGAACACACTGTCTTTACTCTGCTCTTGGAACACACTGTCTTCACTCTGCTCTGGGAACACACTGTCTTCACTCTGCTCCATGCACATACAACGGAACTCTGCATTAGGAACACACTGTCTTCACTCTGCGTTAGGAACACACTGTCTTCACTCTGCTCTAGGAACACACTGTCTTCACTCTGCATTAGGAACACACATCTTCACTCTGCTCTAGGAACACAGTCTTCACTCTGCAATAGGAACACACTGTCTTCATTCTGCATGAGGAACTCACTGTCTTCACTCTGCTCCATGCACATACACCGCAACTTGCCTTTGGAACACACTGTCTTCACTGCTCTAGGAACACACTGTCTTCACTCTGCATTAGGAACACACTGACTTCAATCTGCTCTAGGAACACACTGTCTTCACTCTGCATTAGGAACACACTGTCTTCATTTTGCTCTAGGAACACACTTTTTTCACCCGGCTCTAGGAACACACTGTCTTCACTCTGCTCTAGGAACACACTGTCTTCTCTCTGATCTAGGAACACACTGTCTTCTCTCTGCTCTAGGAACACACTGTCTTCACTCTGCTCTAGGAACACACTGTATTCACTCTGCTCTAGGAACACACTGTCTTCACTCTGCATTAGGAACACACTGTCTTCACTCTGCTCCATGCACATACAACGCAACTCTGCATTTGGAATACACTGTCTTCACTCTGCTCAAGTAACACACTGTCTTCAATCTGCGTTAGGAACACACTGTCTTCACTCTGCATTAGGAACACACTTTCTTCACTCTGCTCTATGAACACACTGTCTTCACTCTGCTCCATGCACATACAACGGAACTCTGCATTAGGAACACACTGTCTTCACTCTGCTCTAGGAACACACTGTCTTCACTCTGTATTAGGAACACAATGTCTTCACTCTGCTCAAAGGCACACTGTCTTCACTCTGCTCCATGCACATACACCGGAACTCTGCTTTGGAACACACTGTTTTCCCTCTGCTCTAGGAACACAGACTTCACTCTGCATTAGAAACACACTGTCTTCACTCTGCATTAGGAACACACTGTCTTCACTCAGCTCCATACACATACACCGCAACTTGCCTTTGAAACACACTGTCTTCACTCTGCTCTAGGAACCCACTGTCTTCACTCTGCATTAGGAACACACTGTATTCACTCTGCATTAGGAACACTCTGTATTCACATTTCTTTAGGAACACACTGTTTTCACTCTGCTCTTGGAACACACTGTCTTCACTCTGCATTAGGAACACACTGTCTTCACTCTGCTCTAGGAACACACTGTCTTCACTCTGCTCCTTGCACATACACCGGAACTCTGCTTTGGAACACACTGTCTTCCCTCTGCTCTAGGAACAAAGACTTCAAACTGCATTAGAAACACACTGTCTTCACTCTGCATTAGGAACACACTGTCTTCACTCTGCTCCATGCACATACACCGCAACTTGCCTTTGGAACACACTGCCTTCACTCTGCTCTACGAACACACTGTCTTCACTCTGCATTAGGAACACACTGTCTTCACTCTGCATTAGGAACACACTGTCTTCACTCTGCTCTTGGAACACACTGTCTTCACTCTGCATTAGGAACACACTGTCTTCACTCTGCACTAGGAACACACTGTCTTCACTCTGCATTAGGAACACTCTGTCTTCACTCTTCTTTAGGAACACACTGTTTTCACTCTGCTCTAGGAACACACAGTCTTCACTCTGCATTAGGAACACACTGTCTTCATTCTGCTCTAGGAACACACTGTCTTCACTCGGCTCTAGGAACACACTGTCTTCACTATGCTCTACGAACACACTGTCTTCACTCTGCATTAGGAACACACTGTCTTCTCTCTGCTCTAGGAACACACTGTATTCACTCTTCTCTAGGAACACACTGTCTTCACTCTGCATTAGGAATACACTGTCTTCACTCTGCATCAGGAACACACTGTCTTCACTCTGCTCTAGGAACACAGTCTTCACTCTGCATTAGGAATACACTGTCTTCACTCTGCATCAGGAACACACTGTCTTTACTCTGCTCTTGGAACACACTGTCTTCACTCTGCTCTGGGAACACACTGTCTTCACTCTGCGTTAGGAACACACTGTCTTCACTCTGCTCTAGGAACACACTGTCCTCACTCTTCTCCATGCACATACAACGGAACTCTGCATTAGGAACACACTGTCTTCACTCTGCATTAGGAACACGCTGTCTTCACTCTGCTCTAGGAACACACTGTCTTCACTCTGCATTAGGAACACACATCTTCACTCTGCTCTAGGAACACAGTCTTCACTCTGCATTAGGAACACACTGTCTTCATTCTGCATTAGGAACACACTGTCTTCACTCTGCTCCATGCAAATACACCGCAACTTGCCTTTGGAACACACTGTCTTCACTCTGCTCTAGGAACACACTGTCTTCACTCTGCATTAGGAACACACTGTCTTCACTCTGCATTAGGAACACACTGTCTTCACTCTGCTCTTGGAACACACTGTCTTCACTCTGCATTAGGAACACACTGTCTTCACTCTGCTCTTGGAACACACTGTCTTCACTCTGCATTAGGAACACACTGTCTTCACTCTGCACTAGGAACACACTGTCTTCACTCTGCATTAGGGACACTCTGTCTTCACTCTTCTTTAGGAACACACTGTTTTCACTCTGCTTTAGGAACACACTGTCTTCACTCTGCATTAGGAACACACTGTCTTCATTCTGCTCTAGGAACACACTGTATTCACTCGGCTCTAGGAACACACTGTCTTCACTATGCTCTACGAACACACTGTCTTCACAGTGCATTAGGAACACACTGTCTTCTCTCTGCTCTAGGAACACACTGTCTTCACTCTTCTCTAGGAACACACTGTCTTCACTCTGCATTAGGAACACACTGTCTTCACTCTGCATCAGGAACACACTGTCTTCACTCTGCTCTAGGAACACAGTCTTCACTCTGCATTATGAACACACTGTCTTCACTCTGCTCCATGCACATACACCGCAACTCTGCATTGGGAACACACTGTCTTTACTCTGCTCTTGGAACACACTGTCTTCACTCTGCTCTGGGAACACACTGTCTTCACTCTGCGTTAGGAACACACTGTCTTCACTCTGCTCTAGGAACACACTGTCTTCACTCTTCTCCATGCACATAAACGGAACTCTGCATTAGGAACACACTGTCTTCACTCTGCGTTAGGAACACGCTGTCTTCACTCTGCTCTAGGAACACACTGTCTTCACTCTGCATTAGGAACACACTGTCTTCACTCTGCTCTAGGAAGTCACTGTCTGCGCTCTGCATTAGGAACATACTGTCTTGACTGTGCTCTAGGAACACACTGTCTTCACTCTCAGTTAGGAACACACTGTCTTCACTCTGCTCTAGGAACACACTGCCTTCACTCTGCTGTAGGAACACTCTGTCTTCACTCTGCTCTAGGAACACACTGTCTTCACTCTGCTCTAGGAACATGCTGTTTCACTCTGCCTTAGGAACACACTGTCGCACTCTGCTCCATGCACATACACCGCCACTCTGCGTTTGGAACACACTGTCTTCACTCTGAATTAAGAACACACTGTCTTCACTCTGCTTTCTGAACACACTGTCTTCACTCTGCTCTAGGAACACACTGTCTTCACTCTGCATTAGGAACACACTGTCTTCACTCTTCTCTTGGAACACACTGTCTTTACTGTGCTCCATGCACATACACCACAACTCTGTGTTAGGAACACACTGTCTTCACTCTATGTTAGGAACACACTGTCTTCACTCTGCTCTAGGAAGACACTGTCTTCACTCTGCTGTAGGAACACACTGTCTTCACTCTGTTCTAGGAACACACTGTCTTCACTCTGCTCTAGGAACATACTGTCTTCACTCTGCGTTAGGAACATACTGTCTTCACACTGCTCTAAGAACACAGGGTCTTAACTCTGCTCCATGCACATACACCGCAACTCTGCCTTAGGAACACACTCTCCTCACTCTGCTTTAGGAATACACTGTCTTCACTCTGCATTAGGAACACACTGTCTTCACTCTGCTCTAGGAACACACTGCCTTCACTCTGCATTAGGAACACACTGTCTACACTCTGCTCTAGGAACGCACTGTCTTCACTCTGAATTAGGACACACTGTCTTCACTCTGCTCTAGGAATACACTGTCTTCACTCTGCTCTAGGAACACACTATCTTCACTCTTCATTAGGAACACACTGTCTTCACTCTGCTCTAGGAACACACTGACTTCACTCTGCCTTAGGAACACACTGTCTTCAATCTGCGACAGGAACACACAGTCTTCACTCTGTATTAGGAACACACTGTCTTCACTTGCTCTAGGAAACAGTCTTCACTCTGCATTAGGAACACACTGTCTTCACTTGCTCTAGGATCTCAATGTTCACTCTGCGTTAGGCACACACTGTCTTCACTCTGTTCTATGCAATAAACCGCAACTCTGCATTAGGAACACACTGTCTACACTGTGCTCTAGGAACACACTGTCTTCACTCTGCTCTAGGAACACACTGTCTTCACTCTGCTTTAGGAATACACTGTCTTCACTCTGCATTAGGAACACACTGTCTTCACTATGCATTAGGAACACACTGTCTTCACTCTGCTCCATTCACATACAGCGCAACTCTGCCTTTGGAACACACTATCTTCACTCTGCTCTAGGATCACACTGTCTTCACTATGCATGAGGAGCACACTGTCTTCACTTGGCTCTAGGAACACACTCTCTTCACTCTCCTCTAGGAACACACTGTCTTCACTCTGCATTAGGAACACTCTGTCTTCACTCTTCTTTAGGAACACACTGTTTTCACTCTGCTCTAGGAACACACTGTCTTCACTCTGCATCAGGAACACACTGTCTTCACTCTGCTCTAGGAACACAGTCCTCACTCTGCATTAGGAACACACTGTCTTCACTCTGCTCCATGCACATACACCGCAACTCTGCGTTGGGAACACACTGTCTTTACTCTGCTCTTGGAACACACTGTCTTCACTCTGCTCTGGGAACACACTGTTTTCACTCTGCTCCATGCACATACAACGGAACTCTGCATTAGGAACACACTGTCTTCACTCTGCGTTAGGAACACACTGTCTTCACTCTGCTCTAGGAACACACTGTCTTCACTCTGCATTAGGAACACACATCTTCACTCTGCTCTAGGAACACAGTCTTCACTCTGCAATAGGAACACACTGTCTTCATTCTGCATGAGGAACACACTGTCTTCACTCTGCTCCATGCACATACACCGCAACTTGCCTTTGGAACACACTGTCTTCACTGCTCTAGGAACACACTGTCTTCACTCTGCATTAGGAACACACTGACTTCACTCTGCTCTAGGAACACACTGTCTTCACTCTGCATTAGGAACACACTGTCTTCATTTTGCTCTAGGAACACACTTTTTTCACCCGGCTCTAGGAACACACTGTCTTCACTCTGCTCTAGGAACACACTGTCTTCTCTCTGATCTAGGAACACACTGTCTTCTCTCTGCTCTAGGAACACACTGTCTTCACTCTGCTCTAGGAACACACTGTATTCACTCTGCTCTAGGAACACACTGTCTTTACTCTGCATTAGGAACACACTGTCTTCACTCTGCTCCATGCACATACAACGCAACTCTGCATTTGGAATACACTGTCTTCACTCTGCTCAAGTAACACACTGTCTTCAATCTGCGTTAGGAACACACTGTCTTCACTCTGCATTAGGAACACACTTTCTTCACTCTGCTCTATGAACACACTGTCTTCACTCTGCTCCATGCACATACAACGGAACTCTGCATTAGGAACACACTGTCTTCACTCTGCTCTAGGAACACACTGTCTTCACTCTGTATTAGGAACACAATGTCTTCACTCTGCTCAAAGGCACACTGTCTTCACTCTGCTCCATGCACATACACCGGAACTCTGCTTTGGAACACACTGTTTTCCCTCTGCTCTAGGAACACAGACTTCACTCTGCATTAGAAACACACTGTCTTCACTCTGCATTAGGAACACACTGTCTTCACTCAGCTCCATACACATACACCGCAACTTGCCTTTGAAACACACTGTCTTCACTCTGCTCTAGGAACCCACTGTCTTCACTCTGCATTAGGAACACACTGTATTCACTCTGCATTAGGAACACTCTGTATTCACATTTCTTTAGGAACACACTGTTTTCACTCTGCTCTTGGAACACACTGTCTTCACTCTGCATTAGGAACACACTGTCTTCACTCTGCTCTAGGAACACACTGTCTTCACTCTGCTCCTTGCACATACACCGGAACTCTGCTTTGGAACACACTGTCTTCCCTCTGCTCTAGGAACAAAGACTTCAAACTGCATTAGAAACACACTGTCTTCACTCTGCATTAGGAACACACTGTCTTCACTCTGCTCCATGCACATACACCGCAACTTGCCTTTGGAACACACTGCCTTCACTCTGCTCTACGAACACACTGTCTTCACTCTGCATTAGGAACACACTGTCTTCACTCTGCATTAGGAACACACTGTCTTCACTCTGCTCTTGGAACACACTGTCTTCACTCTGCATTAGGAACACACTGTCTTCACTCTGCACTAGGAACACACTGTCTTCACTCTGCATTAGGAACACTCTGTCTTCACTCTTCTTTAGGAACACACTGTTTTCACTCTGATCTAGGAACACACAGTCTTCACTCTGCATTAGGAACACACTGTCTTCACTCGGCTCTAGGAACACACTGTCTTCACTATGCTCTACGAACACACTGTCTTCACTCTGCATTAGGAACACACTGTCTTCTCTCTGCTCTAGGAACACACTGTATTCACTCTTCTCTAGGAACACACTGTCTTCACTCTGCATTAGGAATATACTGTCTTCACTCTGCATCAGGAACACACTGTCTTCATTCTGCTCTAGGAACACAGTCTTCACTCTGCATTAGGAATACACTGTCTTCACTCTGCATCAGGAACACACTGTCTTTACTCTGCTCTTGGAACACAATGTCTTCACTCTGCTCTGGGAACACACTGTCTTCACTCTGCGTTAGGAACACACTGTCTTCACTCTGCTCTATGAACACACTGTCCTCACTCTTCTCCATGCACATACAACGGAACTCTGCATTAGGAACACACTGTCTTCACTCTGCATTAGGAACACGCTGTCTTCACTCTGCTCTAGGAACACACTGTCTTCACTCTGCATTAGGAACACACATCTTCACTCTGCTCTAGGAACACAGTCTTCACTCTGCATTAGGAACACACTGTCTTCATTCTGCATTAGGAACACACTGTCTTCACTCTGCTCCATGCAAATACACCGCAACTTGCCTTTGGAACACACTGTCTTCACTCTGCTCTAGGAACACACTGTCTTCACTCTGCATTAGGAACACACTGTCTTCACTCTGCATTAGGAACACACTGTCTTCACTCTGCTCTTGGAACACACTGTCTTCACTCTGCATTAGGAACACACTGTCTTCACTCTGCTCTTGGAACACACTGTCTTCACTCTGCATTAGGAACACACTGTCTTCACTCTGTACTAGGAACACACTGTCTTCACTCTGCATTAGGGACACTCTGTCTTCACTCTTCTTTAGGAACACACTGTTTTCACTCTGCTTTAGGAACACACTGTCTTCACTCTGCATTAGGAACACACTGTCTTCATTCTGCTCTAGGAACACACTGTATTCACTCGGCTCTAGGAACACACTGTCTTCACTATGCTCTACGAACACACTGTCTTCACTCTGCATTAGGAACACACTGTCTTCTCTCTGCTCTAGGAACACACTGTCTTCACTCTTCTCTAGGAACACACTGTCTTCACTCTGCATTAGGAACACACTGTCTTCACTCTGCATCAGGAACACACTGTCTTCACTCTGCTCTAGGAACACAGTCTTCACTCTGCATTATGAACACACTGTCTTCACTCTGCTCCATGCACATACACCGCAACTCTGCATTGGGAACACACTGTCTTTACTCTGCTCTTGGAACACACTGTCTTCACTCTGCTCTGGGAACACACTGTCTTCACTCTGCGTTAGGAACATACTGTCTTCACTCTGCTCTAGGAACACACTGTCTTCACTCTTCTCCATGCACATACAACGGAACTCTGCATTAGGAACACACTGTCTTCACTCTGCGTTAGGAACAGGCTGTCTTCACTCTGCTCTAGGAACACACTGTCTTCACTCTGCATTAGGAACACACATCTTCACTCTGCTCTAGGAACACATCTTCACTCTGCATTAGGAACACACTGCCTTCATTCTGCATTAGGAACACACTGTCTTCACTCGGCTTCATGCACATACAACGCAACTTGCCTTTGGAACACACTGTCTTCACTCTGCTCTAGGAACACACTGTCTTCACTCTGCATTAGGAACACACTGTCTTCACTCTGCTCTAGAAACACACTGTCTTCACTCTGCATTAGGAACACACTGTCTTCATTTTGCTCTAGGAACACACTTTTTTCACCCGGCTCTAGGAACACACTGTCTTCACTATGCTCTAGGAACACACTGTCTTCTCTCTGATCTAGGAACACACTGTCTTCTCTCTGCTCTAGGAACACACTGTCTTCACTCTGCTCTAGGAACACACTGTATTCACTCTGCTCTAGGAACACACTGTCTTCACTCTGCATTAGGAACACATTGTCTTCACTATGCTCTAGGAACACACTGTCTTCACTCTGCATTAGGAACACACTGACTTCACTCTGCTCCATGCACATACAACGCAACTCTGCATTTGGAACACACTGTCTTCACTCTGCTATAGGAACACACTGTCTTCAATCTGCGTTAGGAACACACTGTCTTCACTCTGCATTAGGAACACACTGTCTTCACTCTGCTCCATGAACACACTGTCTTCACTCAGCTCCATGCACATACAACGGAACTCTGCATTAGGAACACACTGTCTTCACTCTGCTCTAGGAACACACTGTCTTCACTCTGCATTAGGAACACAATGTCTTCACTCTGCTCAAGGACACACTGTCTTCATTCTGCTCCATGCACATACACCGGAACTCTGCTTTGGAACACACTGTCTTCCCTCTGCTCTAGGAACACAGACTTCACTCTGCATTAGAAACACACTGTCTTCACTCTGCATTAAGAACACACTCTCTTCATTCTGCTCTAGGAAAACACTGTCTTCACTCTGCTCTAGGAACACACTCTCTTCACTCTTCGTTAGGAACACACTGTCTTCACTCTGCATTAAGAACACACTCTCTTCATTCTGCTCTAGGAAAACACTGTCTTCATTCTGCTCCATGCACATACATAGGAACTCTGCTTTGGAACACAATGTCTTCACTCTGCTCTAGGAACACAGACTTTACTCTGCATTAGAAACACACTGTCTTCACTCTGCATTAGGAACACACTGTCTTCACTCAACTCCATGCACATACACCGCAACTTGCCTTTGGAACACACTGTCTTCACTCTGCTCTAGGAACCCACTGTCTTCACTCTGCATTAGGAACACACTGTATTCACTCTGCATTATGAACACTCTGTATTCACACTTCTTTAGGAACACACTGTTTTCACTCTGCTCTAGGAACACACTATCTTCACTCTGCATTAGGAACACACTGCCTTCACTCTGCTCTAGGAACACACTGTCTTCACTCTGCTCCATGCACATACAAGGGAACTCTGCATTAGGAACATACTGTCTTCACTCTGCTCTAGGAACACACTGTCTTCACTCTGCTTTGGAACACACTGTCTTCAATCTGCATTAGGAACACACTGTCTTCACTCTGCTCTAGGAACACACTGTCTTCACTCTGCTCCATGCACATACAACGGAACTCTGCATTTGGAACACACTGTCTTCACTCTGCTCTAGGAACACACTGTCTTCAATCTGCGTTAGGAACACACTGTCTTCACTCTGCATTAGGAACACACTGTCTTCACTCTGCTCTATGAACACACTGCCTTCACTCAGCTCCATGCACATAAAACGGAACTCTAAATTAGGAACACACTGTCTTCACTCTGCTCTAGGAACACACTGTCTTCACTCTGCATTAACCACACTGTCTTCACTCTGCTCTAGGAAACACACTGTCTTCACTCTGCTCCATGCACATACACCAGAACTCTGCTTTGGAACACACTGTCTTCCCTCTGCTCTAGGAACAAAGACTTCACTCTGCATTAGAAACACACTGTCTTCACTCTGCATTAGGAACACACTGTCTTCACTCTGCTCCATGCACATACACCGCAACTTGCCTTTGGAACACACTGTCTTCACTCTGCTCTACGAACACACTGTCTTCACTCTGCATTAGGAACACACTGTCTTCACTCTGCATTAGGAACACACTGTCTTCACTCTGCTCTTCGAACACACTGTCTTCACTCTGCATTAGGAACACACTGTCTTCACTCTGCACTAGGAACACACTGTCTTCTCTCTGCATTAGGAACACTCTGTCTTCACTCTTCTTTAGGAACACACTGTTTTCACTCTGCTCTAGGAACACACTGTCTTCACTCTGCATTTTGAACACACTGTCTTCATTCTGCTCTAGGAACACACTGTCTTCACTCGGCTCTAGGAACACACTGTCTTCACTATGCTCTACGAACACACTGTCTTCAATCTGCATTAGGAACACACTGTCTTCACTCTGCATCAGGAACACACTGTCTTCACTCTGCTCTAGGAACACAGTCTTCACTCTGCATTAGGAACACACTGTCTTCACTCTGCTCCATGCACATACACCGCAACTCTGCGTTGGGAACACACTGTCTTTACTCTGCTCTTGGAACACACTGTCTTCACTCTGCTCTGGGAACACATTGTCTTCACTCTGCGTTAGGAACACACTGTCTTCACTCTGCTCTAGGAACACACTGTCTTCACTCTTCTCCATGCACATACAACCGAACTCTGCATAGGGAACACACTGTCTTCACTCTGCGTTAGGAACACACTGTCTTCACTCTGCTCTAGGAACACACTGTCTTCACTCTGCATTAGGAATACACTGTATTCACTCTGCTCTAGGAACACAGTCTTCACTCTGCATTAGGAACACACTGTCTTCACTCTGCAATAGGAACACACTGTCTTCACTCTGCTCCATGCACATACACCGCAACTTGCCTTTGGAACACACTGTCTTCACTCTGCTCTAGGAACACACTGTCTTCACTCTGCATTAGGAACACACTGTCTTCACTCTGCTCTAGGAACACACTGTCTTCTCTCTGATCTAGGAACACACTGTCTTCTCTCTGCTCTAGGAACACACTGTCTTCACTCAGCTCTAGGAACACACTGTATTCACTCTGCTCTAGGAACACACTGTCTTCACTCTGCATTAGGAACACATTGTCTTCACTATGCTCTAGGAAAACACTGTCTTCACTCTGCATTAGGAACACACTGTCTTCACTCTGCTCCATGCACATACAACGCAACTCTGCATTTGGAACACACTGTCTTCACTCTGCTCTAGGAACACACTGTCTTCAATCTGCGTTAGGAACACACTGTCTTCACTCTGCATTAGGAACACACTGTCTTCACTCTGCTCTATGAACACACTGTCTTCACTCAGCTCCATGCACATAAAACGGAACTCTGCATTAGGAACACACTGTCTTCACTCTGCTCTAGTAACACACTGTCTTCACTCTGCATTAGGAACACACTGTCTTCACTCTGCTCTAGGAACACACTGTCTTCACTCTGCTCCATGCACGTACACCGGAACTCTGCTTTGGAACACACTGTCTTCCCTCTGCTCTAGGAACAAAGACTTCACTCTGCATTAGAAACACACTGTCTTCACTCTTAATTAGGAACACACTGTCTTCACTCTGCTCCACGCACATACACCGCAACTTGCCTTTGGAACACACTGTCTTCACTCTGCTCTACGAACACACTGTCTTCACTCTGCATTAGGAACACACTGTCTTCACTCTGCATTAGGAACACACTGTCTTTACTCTGCTCTTGGAACACACTTTCTTCACTCTGCATTAGGAACACACTGTCTTCACTCTGTACTAGGAACACACTGTCTTCACTCTGCATTAGGAACACTCTGTCTTCACTCTTCTTTAGGAACACACTGTTTTCACTCTGCTCTAGGAACACACTGTCTTCACTCTGCATTTGGAACACACTGTCTTCATTCTGCTCTAGGAACACACTGTCTTCACTCGGCTCTAGGAACACACTGTCTTCACTATGCTCTATGAACACACTGTCTTCACTCTGCATTAGGAACACAATGTCTTCACTCTGCTCAAGGACACACTGTCTTCACTCTGCATCAGGAACACACTGTCTTCACTCTGCTCTAGGAACACAGTCTTCACTCTGCATTAGCAACACACTGTCTTCACTCTGCTCCATGCACATACACCGCAACTCTGCTTTGGGAACACACTGTCTTTACTCTGCTCTTGGAACACACTGTCTTCACTCTGCTCTGGGAACACACTGTCTTCACTCTGCTCCATGCACATAAAACGGAACTCTGCATTAGGAACACACTGTCTTCAATCTGCGTTAGGAACACACTGTCTTCACTCTGCTCTAGGAACACACTGTCTTCACTCTGCATTAGGAACACACATCTTCACTCTGCTCTAGGAACACAGTCTTCACTCTGCATTAGGAACACACTGTCTTCATTCTGCATGAGGAACACACTGTCTTCACTCTGCTCCATGCACATACACCGCAACTTGCCTTTGGAACACACTGTCTTCACTCTTCTCTAGGAACACACTGTCTTCACTCTGCATTAGGAACACACTGTCTTCACTCTGCTCTAGGAACACACTGTCTTCACTCTGCATTAGGAACACACTGTCTTCATTTTGCTCTAGGAACACACTTTTTTCACCCGGCTATAGGAATACACTGTCTTCACTCTGCTCTAGGAACACACTGTCTTCTCTCTGATCTAGGAACACACTGTCTTCTCTCTGCTCTAGGAACAAACTGTCTTCACTCTGCTCTAGGAATACACTGTATTCACTCTGCTCTAGGAACACACTGTCTTCACTCTGCATAGGAACACACTGTCTTCACTCTGCTCCATGCACATACAACTAAACTCTGCATTTGGAACACACTGTCTTCACTCTGCTCAAGGAACACACTGTCTTCACTCTGCGTTAGGAACACACTGTCTTCACTCTGCATTAGGCACACTGTCTTCACTCTGCTCTATGAACACACTGTCTTCACTCAGCTCCATGCACATACAACGGAACTCTGCATTAGCAACACACTGTCTTCACTCTGCTCTAGGAACACACTGTCTTCACTCTGCATTAGGAACACAATGTCTTCACTCTGCTCAAGGACACACTGTCTTCACTCTGCTCCATGCACATACACCGGAACTCTGCTTTGGAACACACTGTTTTCCCTCTGCTCTAGGAACACAGACTTCACTCTGCATTAGAAACACACTGTCTTCACTCTGCATTTAGAACACACTCTCTTCATTCTGCTCTAGGAAAACACTGTCTTCACTCTGCTCTAGGAACACACTCTCTTCACTCTTCCTTAGGAACACACTGTCTTCACTCTGCATTAAGAACACACTCTCTTCATTCTGCTCTAGGAAAACACTGTCTTCATTCTGCTCCATGCACATACATAGGAACTCTGCTTTGGAACACAATGTCTTCACTCTGCTCTAGGAACACAGACTTCACTCTGCATTAGAAACACACTGTCTTCACTCTGCATTAGGAACACACTGTCTTCACTCGGCTCTAGGAACACACTGTCTTCACTATGCTCTACGAACACACTGTCTTCACTCTGCATTAGGAACACACTGTCTTCTCTCTGCTCTAGGAACACACTGTATTCACTCTTCTCTAGGAACACACTGTCTTCACTCTGCATTAGGAATACACTGTCTTCACTCTGCATCAGGAACACACTGTCTTCACTCTGCTCTAGGAACACAGTCTTCACTCTGCATTAGGAATACACTGTCTTCACTCTGCATCAGGAACACACTGTCTTTACTCTGCTCTTGGAACACACTGTCTTCACTCTGCTCTGGGAACACACTGTCTTCACTCTGCGTTAGGAACACACTGTCTTCACTCTGCTCTAGGAACACACTGTCCTCACTCTTCTCCATGCACATACAACGGAACTCTGCATTAGGAACACACTGTCTTCACTCTGCATTAGGAACACGCTGTCTTCACTCTGCTCTAGGAACACACTGTCTTCACTCTGCATTAGGAACACACATCTTCACTCTGCTCTAGGAACACAGTCTTCACTCTGCATTAGGAACACACTGTCTTCATTCTGCATTAGGAACACACTGTCTTCACTCTGCTCCATGCAAATACACCGCAACTTGCCTTTGGAACACACTGTCTTCACTCTGCTCTAGGAACACACTGTCTTCACTCTGCATTAGGAACACACTGTCTTCACTCTGCATTAGGAACACACTGTCTTCACTCTGCTCTTGGAACACACTGTCTTCACTCTGCATTAGGAACACACTGTCTTCACTCTGCTCTTGGAACACACTGTCTTCACTCTGCATTAGGAACACACTGTCTTCACTCTGCACTAGGAACACACTGTCTTCACTCTGCATTAGGGACACTCTGTCTTCACTCTTCTTTAGGAACACACTGTTTTCACTCTGCTTTAGGAACACACTGTCTTCACTCTGCATTAGGAACACACTGTCTTCATTCTGCTCTAGGAACACACTGTATTCACTCGGCTCTAGGAACACACTGTCTTCACTATGCTCTACGAACACACTGTCTTCACTCTGCATTAGGAACACACTGTCTTCTCTCTGCTCTAGGAACACACTGTCTTCACTCTTCTCTAGGAACACACTGTCTTCACTCTGCATTAGGAACACACTGTCTTCACTCTGCATCAGGAACACACTGTCTTCACTCTGCTCTAGGAACACAGTCTTCACTCTGCGTTAGGAACACACTGTCTTCACTCTGCTCTAGGAACACACTGTCTTCACTCTTCTCCATGCACATACAACGGAACTCTGCATTAGGAACACACTGTCTTCACTCTGCGTTAGGAACACGCTGTCTTCACTCTGCTCTAGGAACACACTGTCTTCACTCTGCATTAGGAACACACATCTTCACTCTGCTCTAGGAACACATCTTCACTCTGCATTAGGAACACACTGCCTTCATTCTGCATTAGGAACACACTGTCTTCACTCTGCTTCATGCACATACACCGCAACTTGCCTTTGGAACACACTGTCTTCACTCTGCTCTAGGAACACACTGTCTTCACTCTGCATTAGGAACACACTGTCTTCACTCTGCTCTAGAAACACACTGTCTTCACTCTGCATTAGGAACACACTGTCTTCATTTTGCTCTAGGAACACACTTTTTTCACCCGGCTCTAGGAACACACTGTCTTCACTATGCTCTAGGAACACACTGTCTTCTCTCTGATCTAGGAACACACTGTCTTCTCTCTGCTCTAAGAACACACTGTCTTCACTCTGCTCTAGGAACACACTGTATTCACTCTGCTCTAGGAACACACTGTCTTCACTCTGCATTAGGAACACATTGTCTTCACTATGCTCTAGGAACACACTGTCTTCACTCTGCATTAGGAACACACTGACTTCACTCTGCTCCATGCACATACAACGCAACTCTGCATTTGGAACACACTGTCTTCACTCTGCTATAGGAACACACTGTCTTCAATCTGCGTTAGGAACACACTGTCTTCACTCTGCATTAGGAACACACTGTCTTCACTCTGCTCCATGAACACACTGTCTTCACTCAGCTCCATGCACATACAACGGAACTCTGCATTAGGAACACACTGTCTTCACTCTGCTCTAGGAACACACTGTCTTCACTCTGCATTAGGAACACAATGTCTTCACTCTGCTCAAGGACACACTGTCTTCATTCTGCTCCATGCACATACACCGGAACTCTGCTTTGGAACACACTGTCTTCCCTCTGCTCTAGGAACACAGACTTCACTCTGCATTAGAAACACACTGTCTTCACTCTGCATTAAGAACACACTCTCTTCATTCTGCTCTAGGAAAACACTGTCTTCACTCTGCTCTAGGAACACACTCTCTTCACTCTTCGTTAGGAACACACTGTCTTCACTCTGCATTAAGAACACACTCTCTTCATTCTGCTCTAGGAAAACACTGTCTTCATTCTGCTCCATGCACATACATAGGAACTCTGCTTTGGAACACAATGTCTTCACTCTGCTCTAGGAACACAGACTTTACTCTGCATTAGAAACACACTGTCTTCACTCTGCATTAGGAACACACTGTCTTCACTCAACTCCATGCACATACACCGCAACTTGCCTTTGGAACACACTGTCTTCACTCTGCTCTAGGAACCCACTGTCTTCACTCTGCATTAGGAACACACTGTATTCACTCTGCATTATGAACACTCTGTATTCACACTTCTTTAGGAACACACTGTTTTCACTCTGCTCTAGGAACACACTATCTTCACTCTGCATTAGGAACACACTGCCTTCACTCTGCTCTAGGAACACACTGTCTTCACTCTGCTCCATGCACATACAAGGGAACTCTGCATTAGGAACATACTGTCTTCACTCTGCTCTAGGAACACACTGTCTTCACTCTGCTTTGGAACACACTGTCTTCAATCTGCATTAGGAACACACTGTCTTCACTCTGCTCTAGGAACACACTGTCTTCACTCTGCTCCATGCACATACAACGGAACTCTGCATTTGGAACACACTGTCTTCACTCTGCTCTAGGAACACACTGTCTTCAATCTGCGTTAGGCACACACTGTCTTCACTCTGCATTAGGAACACACTGTCTTCACTCTGCTCTATGAACACACTGTCTTCACTCTGCTCCATGCACATACAACGGAACTCTGCATTAGGAACACACTGTCTTCACTCTGCTCTAGGAACACACTGTCTTCACTCTGCATTAACCACACTGTCTTCACTCTGCTCTAGGAAACACACTGTCTTCACTCTGCTCCATGCACATACACCAGAACTCTGCTTTGGAACACACTGTCTTCCCTCTGCTCTAGGAACAAAGACTTCACTCTGCATTAGAAACACACTGTCTTCACTCTGCATTAGGAACACACTGTCTTCACTCTGCTCCATGCACATACACCGCAACTTGCCTTTGGAACACACTGTCTTCACTCTGCTCTACGAACACACTGTCTTCACTCTGCATTAGGAACACACTGTCTTCATTCTGCATTAGGAACACACTGTCTTCACTCTGCTCTTGGAACACACTGTCTTCACTCTGCATTAGGAACACACTGTCTTCACTCTGCACTAGGAACACACTGTCTTCTCTCTGCATTAGGAACACTCTGTCTTCACTCTTCTTTAGGAACACACTGTTTTCACTCTGCTCTAGGAACACACTGTCTTCACTCTGCATTTGGAACACACTGTCTTCATTCTGCTCTAGGAACACACTGTCTTCACTCGGCTCTAGGAACACACTGTCTTCACTATGCTCTACGAACACACTGTCTTCAATCTGCATTAGGAACACACTGTCTTCACTCTGCATCAGGAACACACTGTCTTCACTCTGCTCTAGGAACACAGTCTTCACTCTGCATTAGGAACACACTGTCTTTACTCTGCTCCATGCACATACACCGCAACTCTGCGTTGGGAACACACTGTCTTTACTCTGCTCTTGGAACACACTGTCTTCACTCTGCTCTGGGAACACATTGTCTTCACTCTGCGTTAGGAACACACTGTCTTCACTCTTCTCCATGCACATACAACCGAACTCTGCATAGGGAATACACTGTCTTCACTCTGCGTTAGGAACACACTGTCTTCACTCTGCTCTAGGAACACACTGTCTTCACTCTGCATTAGGAATACACTTTATTCACTCTGCTCTAGGAACACAGTCTTCACTCTGCATTAGGAACACACTGTCTTCACTCTGCAATAGGAACACACTGTCTTCACTCTGCTCCATGCACATACACCGCAACTTGCCTTTGGAACACACTGTCTTCACTCTGCTCTAGGAACACACTGTCTTCACTCTGCATTAGGAACACACTGTCTTCACTCTGCTCTAGGAACACACTGTCTTCTCTCTGATCTAGGAACACACTGTCTTCTCTCTGCTCTAGGAACACACTGTCTTCACTCAGCTCTAGGAACACACTGTATTCACTCTGCTCTAGGAACACACTGTCTTCACTCTGCATTAGGAACACATTGTCTTCACTATGCTCTAGGAAAACACTGTCTTCACTCTGCATTAGGAACACACTGTCTTCACTCTGCTCCATGCACATACAACGCAACTCTGCATTTGGAACACACTGTCTTCACTCTGCTCTAGGAACACACTGTCTTCAATCTGCGTTAGGAACACACTGTCTTCACTCTGCATTAGGAACACACTGTCTTCACTCTGCTCTATGAACACACTGTCTTCACTCAGCTCCATGCACATAAAACGGAACTCTGCATTAGGAACACACTGTCTTCACTCTGCTCTAGTAACACACTGTCTTCACTCTGCATTAGGAACACACTGTCTTCACTCTGCTCTAGGAACACACTGTCTTCACTCTGCTCCATGCACATACACCGGAACTCTGCTTTGGAACACACTGTCTTCCCTCTGCTCTAGGAACAAAGTCTTCACTCTGCATTAGAAACACACTGTCTTCACTCTTAATTAGGAACACACTGTCTTCACTCTGCTCCACGCACATACACCGCAACTTGCCTTTGGAACACACTGTCTTCACTCTGCTCTACGAACACACTGTCTTCACTCTGCATTAGGAACACACTGTCTTCACTCTGCATTAGGAACACACTGTCTTTACTCTGCTCTTGGAACACACTGTCTTCACTCTGCATTAGGAACACACTGTCTTCACTCTGTACTAGGAACACACTGTCTTCACTCTGCATTAGGAACACTCTGTCTTCACTCTTCTTTAGGAACACACTGTTTTCACTCTGCTCTAGGAACACACTGTCTTCACTCTTCATTAGGAACACACTGTCTTCATTCTGCTCTAGGAACACACTGTCTTCACTCGGCTCTAGGAACACACTGTCTTCACTATGCTCTATGAACACACTGTCTTCACTCTGCATTAGGAACACAATGTCTTCACTCTGCTCAAGGACACACTGTCTTCACTCTGCATCAGGAACACACTGTCTTCACTCTGCTCTAGGAACACAGTCTTCACTCTGCATTAGGAACACACTGTCTTCACTCTGCTCCATGCACATACACCGCAACTCTGCTTTGGGAACACACTGTCTTTACTCTGCTCTTGGAACACACTGTCTTCACTCTGCTCTGGGAACACACTGTCTTCACTCTGCTCCATGCACATAAAACGGAACTCTGCATTAGGAACACACTGTCTTCAATCTGCGTTAGGAACACACTGTCTTCACTCTGCTCTAGGAACACACTGTCTTCACTCTGCATTAGGAACACACATCTTCACTCTGCTCTAGGAACACAGTCTTCACTCTGCATTAGGAACACACTGTCTTCATTCTGCATGAGGAACACACTGTCTTCACTCTGCTCCATGCACATACACCGCAACTTGCCTTTGGAACACACTGTCTTCACTCTTCTCTAGGAACACACTGTCTTCACTCTGCATTAGGAACACACTGTCTTCACTCTGCTCTAGGAACACACTGTCTTCACTCTGCATTAGGAACACACTGTCTTCATTTTACTCTAGGAACACACTTTTTTCACCCGGCTATAGGAATACACTGTCTTCACTCTGCTCTAGGAACACACTGTCTTCTCTCTGATCTAGGAACACACTGTCTTCTCTCTGCTCTAGGAACACACTGTCTTCACTCTGCTCTAGGAATACACTGTATTCACTCTGCTCTAGGAACACACTGTCTTCACTCTGCATAGGAACACACTGTCTTCACTCTGCTCCATGCACATACAACGCAACTCTGCATTTGGAACACACTGTCTTCACTCTGCCCAAGGAACACACTGTCTTCACTCTGCGTTAGGAACACACTGTCTTCACTCTGCATTAGGCACACTGTCTTCACTCTGCTCTATGAACACACTGTCTTCACTCAGCTCCATGCACATACAACGGAACTCTGCATTAGCAACACACTGTCTTCACTCTGCTCTAGGAACACACTGTCTTCACTCTGCATTAGGAACACAATGTCTTCACTCTGCTCAAGGACACACTGTCTTCACTCTGCTCCATGCACATACACCGGAACTCTGCTTTGGAACACACTGTTTTCCCTCTGCTCTAGGAACACAGACTTCACTCTGCATTAGAAACACACTGTCTTTTCTCTGCATTTAGAACACACTCTCTTCATTCTGCTCTAGGAAAACACTGTCTTCACTCTGCTCTAGGAACACACTCTCTTCACTCTTCCTTAGGAACACACTGTCTTCACTCTGCATTAAGAACACACTCTCTTCATTCTGCTCTAGGAAAACACTGTCTTCATTCTGCTCCATGCACATACATAGGAACTCTGCTTTGGAACACAATGTCTTCACTCTGCTCTAGGAACACAGACTTCACTCTGCATTAGAAACACACTGTCTTCACTCTGCATTAGGAACACACTGTCTTCACTCAGCTCCATACACATACACTGCAACTTGCCTTTGAAACACACTGTCTTCACTCTGCTCTAGGAACACACTGTCTTCACTCTGCTCTAGGAACACACTGTCTTCTCTCTGATCTAGGAACACACTGTCTTCTCTCTGCTCTAGGAACACACTGTCTTCACTCAGCTCTAGGAACACACTGTATTCACTCTGCTCTAGGAACACACTGTCTTCACTCTGCATTAGGAACACATTGTCTTCACTATGCTCTAGGAAAACACTGTCTTCACTCTGCATTAGGAACACACTGTCTTCACTCTGCTCCATGCACATACAACGCAACTCTGCATTTGGAACACACTGTCTTCACTCTGCTCTAGGAACACACTGTCTTCAATCTGCGTTAGGAACACACTGTCTTCACTCTGCATTAGGAACACACTGTCTTCACTCTGCTCTATGAACACACTGTCTTCACTCAGCTCCATGCACATAAAACGGAACTCTGCATTAGGAACACACTGTCTTCAC
Organism: Microtus pennsylvanicus; assembly: GCF_037038515.1. Classification (NCBI taxonomy): domain Eukaryota; kingdom Metazoa; phylum Chordata; class Mammalia; order Rodentia; family Cricetidae; genus Microtus; species Microtus pennsylvanicus. The sequence continues at coordinate 3,672,911 of NC_134583.1, forward strand.
TCTGCTCTAGTAACACACTGTCTTCACTCTGCATTAGGAACACACTGTCTTCACTCTGCTCTAGGAACACACTGTCTTCACTCTGCTCCATGCACATACACCGGAACTCTGCTTTGGAACACACTGTCTTCCCTCTGCTCTAGGAACAAAGACTTCACTCTGCATTAGAAACACACTGTCTTCACTCTTAATTAGGAACACACTGTCTTCACTCTGCTCCACGCACATACACCGCAACTTGCCTTTGGAACACACTGTCTTCACTCTGCTCTACGAACACACTGTCTTCACTCTGCATTAGGAACACACTGTCTTCACTCTGCATTAGGAACACACTGTCTTTACTCTGCTCTTGGAACACACTTTCTTCACTCTGCATTAGGAACACACTGTCTTCACTCTGTACTAGGAACACACTGTCTTCACTCTGCATTAGGAACACTCTGTCTTCACTCTTCTTTAGGAACACACTGTTTTCACTCTGCTCTAGGAACACACTGTCTTCACTCTGCATTTGGAACACACTGTCTTCATTCTGCTCTAGGAACACACTGTCTTCACTCGGCTCTAGGAACACACTGTCTTCACTATGCTCTATGAACACACTGTCTTCACTCTGCATTAGGAACACAATGTCTTCACTCTGCTCAAGGACACACTGTCTTCACTCTGCATCAGGAACACACTGTCTTCACTCTGCTCTAGGAACACAGTCTTCACTCTGCATTAGCAACACACTGTCTTCACTCTGCTCCATGCACATACACCGCAACTCTGCTTTGGGAACACACTGTCTTTACTCTGCTCTTGGAACACACTGTCTTCACTCTGCTCTGGGAACACACTGTCTTCACTCTGCTCCATGCACATAAAACGGAACTCTGCATTAGGAACACACTGTCTTCAATCTGCGTTAGGAACACACTGTCTTCACTCTGCTCTAGGAACACACTGTCTTCACTCTGCATTAGGAACACACATCTTCACTCTGCTCTAGGAACACAGTCTTCACTCTGCATTAGGAACACACTGTCTTCATTCTGCATGAGGAACACACTGTCTTCACTCTGCTCCATGCACATACACCGCAACTTGCCTTTGGAACACACTGTCTTCACTCTTCTCTAGGAACACACTGTCTTCACTCTGCATTAGGAACACACTGTCTTCACTCTGCTCTAGGAACACACTGTCTTCACTCTGCATTAGGAACACACTGTCTTCATTTTGCTCTAGGAACACACTTTTTTCACCCGGCTATAGGAATACACTGTCTTCACTCTGCTCTAGGAACACACTGTCTTCTCTCTGATCTAGGAACACACTGTCTTCTCTCTGCTCTAGGAACAAACTGTCTTCACTCTGCTCTAGGAATACACTGTATTCACTCTGCTCTAGGAACACACTGTCTTCACTCTGCATAGGAACACACTGTCTTCACTCTGCTCCATGCACATACAACTAAACTCTGCATTTGGAACACACTGTCTTCACTCTGCTCAAGGAACACACTGTCTTCACTCTGCGTTAGGAACACACTGTCTTCACTCTGCATTAGGCACACTGTCTTCACTCTGCTCTATGAACACACTGTCTTCACTCAGCTCCATGCACATACAACGGAACTCTGCATTAGCAACACACTGTCTTCACTCTGCTCTAGGAACACACTGTCTTCACTCTGCATTAGGAACACAATGTCTTCACTCTGCTCAAGGACACACTGTCTTCACTCTGCTCCATGCACATACACCGGAACTCTGCTTTGGAACACACTGTTTTCCCTCTGCTCTAGGAACACAGACTTCACTCTGCATTAGAAACACACTGTCTTCACTCTGCATTTAGAACACACTCTCTTCATTCTGCTCTAGGAAAACACTGTCTTCACTCTGCTCTAGGAACACACTCTCTTCACTCTTCCTTAGGAACACACTGTCTTCACTCTGCATTAAGAACACACTCTCTTCATTCTGCTCTAGGAAAACACTGTCTTCATTCTGCTCCATGCACATACATAGGAACTCTGCTTTGGAACACAATGTCTTCACTCTGCTCTAGGAACACAGACTTCACTCTGCATTAGAAACACACTGTCTTCACTCTGCATTAGGAACACACTGTCTTCACTCGGCTCTAGGAACACACTGTCTTCACTATGCTCTACGAACACACTGTCTTCACTCTGCATTAGGAACACACTGTCTTCTCTCTGCTCTAGGAACACACTGTATTCACTCTTCTCTAGGAACACACTGTCTTCACTCTGCATTAGGAATACACTGTCTTCACTCTGCATCAGGAACACACTGTCTTCACTCTGCTCTAGGAACACAGTCTTCACTCTGCATTAGGAATACACTGTCTTCACTCTGCATCAGGAACACACTGTCTTTACTCTGCTCTTGGAACACACTGTCTTCACTCTGCTCTGGGAACACACTGTCTTCACTCTGCGTTAGGAACACACTGTCTTCACTCTGCTCTAGGAACACACTGTCCTCACTCTTCTCCATGCACATACAACGGAACTCTGCATTAGGAACACACTGTCTTCACTCTGCATTAGGAACACGCTGTCTTCACTCTGCTCTAGGAACACACTGTCTTCACTCTGCATTAGGAACACACATCTTCACTCTGCTCTAGGAACACAGTCTTCACTCTGCATTAGGAACACACTGTCTTCATTCTGCATTAGGAACACACTGTCTTCACTCTGCTCCATGCAAATACACCGCAACTTGCCTTTGGAACACACTGTCTTCACTCTGCTCTAGGAACACACTGTCTTCACTCTGCATTAGGAACACACTGTCTTCACTCTGCATTAGGAACACACTGTCTTCACTCTGCTCTTGGAACACACTGTCTTCACTCTGCATTAGGAACACACTGTCTTCACTCTGCTCTTGGAACACACTGTCTTCACTCTGCATTAGGAACACACTGTCTTCACTCTGCACTAGGAACACACTGTCTTCACTCTGCATTAGGGACACTCTGTCTTCACTCTTCTTTAGGAACACACTGTTTTCACTCTGCTTTAGGAACACACTGTCTTCACTCTGCATTAGGAACACACTGTCTTCATTCTGCTCTAGGAACACACTGTATTCACTCGGCTCTAGGAACACACTGTCTTCACTATGCTCTACGAACACACTGTCTTCACTCTGCATTAGGAACACACTGTCTTCTCTCTGCTCTAGGAACACACTGTCTTCACTCTTCTCTAGGAACACACTGTCTTCACTCTGCATTAGGAACACACTGTCTTCACTCTGCATCAGGAACACACTGTCTTCATTCTGCTCTAGGAACACAGTCTTCACTCTGCGTTAGGAACACACTGTCTTCACTCTGCTCTAGGAACACACTGTCTTCACTCTTCTCCATGCACATACAACGGAACTCTGCATTAGGAACACACTGTCTTCACTCTGCGTTAGGAACACGCTGTCTTCACTCTGCTCTAGGAACACACTGTCTTCACTCTGCATTAGGAACACACATCTTCACTCTGCTCTAGGAACACATCTTCACTCTGCATTAGGAACACACTGCCTTCATTCTGCATTAGGAACACACTGTCTTCACTCTGCTTCATGCACATACACCGCAACTTGCCTTTGGAACACACTGTCTTCACTCTGCTCTAGGAACACACTGTCTTCACTCTGCATTAGGAACACACTGTCTTCACTCTGCTCTAGAAACACACTGTCTTCACTCTGCATTAGGAACACACTGTCTTCATTTTGCTCTAGGAACACACTTTTTTCACCCGGCTCTAGGAACACACTGTCTTCACTATGCTCTAGGAACACACTGTCTTCTCTCTGATCTAGGAACACACTGTCTTCTCTCTGCTCTAAGAACACACTGTCTTCACTCTGCTCTAGGAACACACTGTATTCACTCTGCTCTAGGAACACACTGTCTTCACTCTGCATTAGGAACACATTGTCTTCACTATGCTCTAGGAACACACTGTCTTCACTCTGCATTAGGAACACACTGACTTCACTCTGCTCCATGCACATACAACGCAACTCTGCATTTGGAACACACTGTCTTCACTCTGCTATAGGAACACACTGTCTTCAATCTGCGTTAGGAACACACTGTCTTCACTCTGCATTAGGAACACACTGTCTTCACTCTGCTCCATGAACACACTGTCTTCACTCAGCTCCATGCACATACAACGGAACTCTGCATTAGGAACACACTGTCTTCACTCTGCTCTAGGAACACACTGTCTTCACTCTGCATTAGGAACACAATGTCTTCACTCTGCTCAAGGACACACTGTCTTCATTCTGCTCCATGCACATACACCGGAACTCTGCTTTGGAACACACTGTCTTCCCTCTGCTCTAGGAACACAGACTTCACTCTGCATTAGAAACACACTGATTCACTCTGCATTAAGAACACACTCTCTTCATTCTGCTCTAGGAAAACACTGTCTTCACTCTGCTCTAGGAACACACTCTCTTCACTCTTCGTTAGGAACACACTGTCTTCACTCTGCATTAAGAACACACTCTCTTCATTCTGCTCTAGGAAAACACTGTCTTCATTCTGCTCCATGCACATACATAGGAACTCTGCTTTGGAACACAATGTCTTCACTCTGCTCTAGGAACACAGACTTTACTCTGCATTAGAAACACACTGTCTTCACTCTGCATTAGGAACACACTGTCTTCACTCAACTCCATGCACATACACCGCAACTTGCCTTTGGAACACACTGTCTTCACTCTGCTCTAGGAACCCACTGTCTTCACTCTGCATTAGGAACACACTGTATTCACTCTGCATTATGAACACTCTGTATTCACACTTCTTTAGGAACACACTGTTTTCACTCTGCTCTAGGGACACACTATCTTCACTCTGCATTAGGAACACACTGCCTTCACTCTGCTCTAGGAACACACTGTCTTCACTCTGCTCCATGCACATACAAGGGAACTCTGCATTAGGAACATACTGTCTTCACTCTGCTCTAGGAACACACTGTCTTCACTCTGCTTTGGAACACACTGTCTTCAATCTGCATTAGGAACACACTGTCTTCACTCTGCTCTAGGAACACACTGTCTTCACTCTGCTCCATGCACATACAACGGAACTCTGCATTTGGAACACACTGTCTTCACTCTGCTCTAGGAACACACTGTCTTCAATCTGCGTTAGGCACACACTGTCTTCACTCTGCATTAGGAACACACTGTCTTCACTCTGCTCTATGAACACACTGTCTTCACTCTGCTCCATGCACATACAACGGAACTCTGCATTAGGAACACACTGTCTTCACTCTGCTCTAGGAACACACTGTCTTCACTCTGCATTAACCACACTGTCTTCACTCTGCTCTAGGAAACACACTGTCTTCACTCTGCTCCATGCACATACACCAGAACTCTGCTTTGGAACACACTGTCTTCCCTCTGCTCTAGGAACAAAGACTTCACTCTGCATTAGAAACACACTGTCTTCACTCTGCATTAGGAACACACTGTCTTCACTCTCCTCCATGCACATACACCGCAACTTGCCTTTGGAACACACTGTCTTCACTCTGCTCTAGGAACACACTGTCTTCACTCTGCATTAGGAACACACTGTCTTCACTCTGCATTAGGAACACACTGTCTTCACTCTGCTCTTGGAACACACTGTCTTCACTCTGCATTAGGAACACACTGTCTTCACTCTGCTCTTGGAACACACTGTCTTCACTCTGCATTAGGAACACACTGTCTTCACTCTGCACTAGGAACACACTGTCTTCACTCTGCATTAGGGACACTCTGTCTTCACTCTGCTCTAGGAACACACTGTCTTCACTCTGCATTAGGAACACACATCTTCACTCTGCTCTAGGAACACAGTCTTCACTCTGCATTAGGAACACACTGTCTTCATTCTGCATTAGGAACACACTGTCTTCACTCTGCTCCATGCAAATACACCGCAACTTGCCTTTGGAACACACTGTCTTCACTCTGCTCTAGGAACACACTGTCTTCACTCTGCATTAGGAACACACTGTCTTCACTCTGCATTAGGAACACACTGTCTTCACTCTGCTCTTGGAACACACTGTCTTCACTCTGCATTAGGAACACACTGTCTTCACTCTGCTCTTGGAACACACTGTCTTCACTCTGCATTAGGAACACACTGTCTTCACTCTGCACTAGGAACACACTGTCTTCACTCTGCATTAGGGACACTCTGTCTTCACTCTTCTTTAGGAACACACTGTTTTCACTCTGCTTTAGGAACACACTGTCTTCACTCTGCATTAGGAACACACTGTCTTCATTCTGCTCTAGGAACACACTGTATTCACTCGGCTCTAGGAACACACTGTCTTCACTATGCTCTACGAACACACTGTCTTCACTCTGCATTAGGAACACACTGTCTTCTCTCTGCTCTAGGAACACACTGTCTTCACTCTTCTCTAGGAACACACTGTCTTCACTCTGCATTAGGAACACACTGTCTTCACTCTGCATCAGGAACACACTGTCTTCATTCTGCTCTAGGAACACAGTCTTCACTCTGCGTTAGGAACACACTGTCTTCACTCTGCTCTAGGAACACACTGTCTTCACTCTTCTCCATGCACATACAACGGAACTCTGCATTAGGAACACACTGTCTTCACTCTGCGTTAGGAACACGCTGTCTTCACTCTGCTCTAGGAACACACTGTCTTCACTCTGCATTAGGAACACACATCTTCACTCTGCTCTAGGAACACATCTTCACTCTGCATTAGGAACACACTGCCTTCATTCTGCATTAGGAACACACTGTCTTCACTCTGCTTCATGCACATACACCGCAACTTGCCTTTGGAACACACTGTCTTCACTCTGCTCTAGGAACACACTGTCTTCACTCTGCATTAGGAACACACTGTCTTCACTCTGCTCTAGAAACACACTGTCTTCACTCTGCATTAGGAACACACTGTCTTCATTTTGCTCTAGGAACACACTTTTTTCACCCGGCTCTAGGAACACACTGTCTTCACTATGCTCTAGGAACACACTGTCTTCTCTCTGATCTAGGAACACACTGTCTTCTCTCTGCTCTAAGAACACACTGTCTTCACTCTGCTCTAGGAACACACTGTATTCACTCTGCTCTAGGAACACACTGTCTTCACTCTGCATTAGGAACACATTGTCTTCACTATGCTCTAGGAACACACTGTCTTCACTCTGCATTAGGAACACACTGACTTCACTCTGCTCCATGCACATACAACGCAACTCTGCATTTGGAACACACTGTCTTCACTCTGCTATAGGAACACACTGTCTTCAATCTGCGTTAGGAACACACTGTCTTCACTCTGCATTAGGAACACACTGTCTTCACTCTGCTCCATGAACACACTGTCTTCACTCAGCTCCATGCACATACAACGGAACTCTGCATTAGGAACACACTGTCTTCACTCTGCTCTAGGAACACACTGTCTTCACTCTGCATTAGGAACACAATGTCTTCACTCTGCTCAAGGACACACTGTCTTCATTCTGCTCCATGCACATACACCGGAACTCTGCTTTGGAACACACTGTCTTCCCTCTGCTCTAGGAACACAGACTTCACTCTGCATTAGAAACACACTGATTCACTCTGCATTAAGAACACACTCTCTTCATTCTGCTCTAGGAAAACACTGTCTTCACTCTGCTCTAGGAACACACTCTCTTCACTCTTCGTTAGGAACACACTGTCTTCACTCTGCATTAAGAACACACTCTCTTCATTCTGCTCTAGGAAAACACTGTCTTCATTCTGCTCCATGCACATACATAGGAACTCTGCTTTGGAACACAATGTCTTCACTCTGCTCTAGGAACACAGACTTTACTCTGCATTAGAAACACACTGTCTTCACTCTGCATTAGGAACACACTGTCTTCACTCAACTCCATGCACATACACCGCAACTTGCCTTTGGAACACACTGTCTTCACTCTGCTCTAGGAACCCACTGTCTTCACTCTGCATTAGGAACACACTGTATTCACTCTGCATTATGAACACTCTGTATTCACACTTCTTTAGGAACACACTGTTTTCACTCTGCTCTAGGAACACACTATCTTCACTCTGCATTAGGAACACACTGCCTTCACTCTGCTCTAGGAACACACTGTCTTCACTCTGCTCCATGCACATACAAGGGAACTCTGCATTAGGAACATACTGTCTTCACTCTGCTCTAGGAACACACTGTCTTCACTCTGCTTTGGAACACACTGTCTTCAATCTGCATTAGGAACACACTGTCTTCACTCTGCTCTAGGAACACACTGTCTTCACTCTGCTCCATGCACATACAACGGAACTCTGCATTTGGAACACACTGTCTTCACTCTGCTCTAGGAACACACTGTCTTCAATCTGCGTTAGGCACACACTGTCTTCACTCTGCATTAGGAACACACTGTCTTCACTCTGCTCTATGAACACACTGTCTTCACTCTGCTCCATGCACATACAACGGAACTCTGCATTAGGAACACACTGTCTTCACTCTGCTCTAGGAACACACTGTCTTCACTCTGCATTAACCACACTGTCTTCACTCTGCTCTAGGAAACACACTGTCTTCACTCTGCTCCATGCACATACACCAGAACTCTGCTTTGGAACACACTGTCTTCCCTCTGCTCTAGGAACAAAGACTTCACTCTGCATTAGAAACACACTGTCTTCACTCTGCATTAGGAACACACTGTCTTCACTCTGCTCCATGCACATACACCGCAACTTGCCTTTGGAACACACTGTCTTCACTCTGCTCTACGAACACACTGTCTTGACTCTGCATTAGGAACACACTGTCTTCATTCTGCATTAGGAACACACTGTCTTCACTCTGCTCTTGGAACACACTGTCTTCACTCTGCATTAGGAACACACTGTCTTCACTCTGCACTAGGAACACACTGTCTTCTCTCTGCATTAGGAACACTCTGTCTTCACTCTTCTTTAGGAACACACTGTTTTCACTCTGCTCTAGGAACACACTGTCTTCACTCTGCATTTGGAACACACTGTCTTCATTCTGCTCTAGGAACACACTGTCTTCACTCGGCTCTAGGAACACACTGTCTTCACTATGCTCTACGAACACACTGTCTTCAATCTGCATTAGGAACACACTGTCTTCACTCTGCATCAGGAACACACTGTCTTCACTCTGCTCTAGGAACACAGTCTTCACTCTGCATTAGGAACACACTGTCTTTACTCTGCTCCATGCACATACACCGCAACTCTGCGTTGGGAACACACTGTCTTTACTCTGCTCTTGGAACACACTGTCTTCACTCTGCTCTGGGAACACATTGTCTTCACTCTGCGTTAGGAACACACTGTCTTCACTCTTCTCCATGCACATACAACCGAACTCTGCATAGGGAATACACTGTCTTCACTCTGCGTTAGGAACACACTGTCTTCACTCTGCTCTAGGAACACACTGTCTTCACTCTGCATTAGGAATACACTTTATTCACTCTGCTCTAGGAACACAGTCTTCACTCTGCATTAGGAACACACTGTCTTCACTCTGCAATAGGAACACACTGTCTTCACTCTGCTCCATGCACATACACCGCAACTGCCTTTGGAACACACTGTCTTCACTCTGCTCTAGGAACACACTGTCTTCACTCTGCATTAGGAACACACTGTCTTCACTCTGCTCTAGGAACACACTGTCTTCTCTCTGATCTAGGAACACACTGTCTTCTCTCTGCTCTAGGAACACACTGTCTTCACTCAGCTCTAGGAACACACTGTATTCACTCTGCTCTAGGAACACACTGTCTTCACTCTGCATTAGGAACACATTGTCTTCACTATGCTCTAGGAAAACACTGTCTTCACTCTGCATTAGGAACACACTGTCTTCACTCTGCTCCATGCACATACAACGCAACTCTGCATTTGGAACACACTGTCTTCACTCTGCTCTAGGAACACACTGTCTTCAATCTGCGTTAGGAACACACTGTCTTCACTCTGCATTAGGAACACACTGTCTTCACTCTGCTCTATGAACACACTGTCTTCACTCAGCTCCATGCACATAAAACGGAACTCTGCATTAGGAACACACTGTCTTCACTCTGCTCTAGTAACACACTGTCTTCACTCTGCATTAGGAACACACTGTCTTCACTCTGCTCTAGGAACACACTGTCTTCACTCTGCTCCATGCACATACACCGGAACTCTGCTTTGGAACACACTGTCTTCCCTCTGCTCTAGGAACAAAGTCTTCACTCTGCATTAGAAACACACTGTCTTCACTCTTAATTAGGAACACACTGTCTTCACTCTGCTCCACGCACATACACCGCAACTTGCCTTTGGAACACACTGTCTTCACTCTGCTCTACGAACACACTGTCTTCACTCTGCATTAGGAACACACTGTCTTCACTCTGCATTAGGAACACACTGTCTTTACTCTGCTCTTGGAACACACTGTCTTCACTCTGCATTAGGAACACACTGTCTTCACTCTGTACTAGGAACACACTGTCTTCACTCTGCATTAGGAACACTATGTCTTCACTCTTCTTTAGGAACACACTGTTTTCACTCTGCTCTAGGAACACACTGTCTTCACTCTGCATTAGGAACACACTGTCTTCATTCTGCTCTAGGAACACACTGTCTTCACTCGGCTCTAGGAACACACTGTCTTCACTATGCTCTATGAACACACTGTCTTCACTCTGCATTAGGAACACAATGTCTTCACTCTGCTCAAGGACACACTGTCTTCACTCTGCATCAGGAACACACTGTCTTCACTCTGCTCTAGGAACACAGTCTTCACTCTGCATTAGGAACACACTGTCTTCACTCTGCTCCATGCACATACACCGCAACTCTGCTTTGGGAACACACTGTCTTTACTCTGCTCTTGGAACACACTGTCTTCACTCTGCTCTGGGAACACACTGTCTTCACTCTGCTCCATGCACATAAAACGGAACTCTGCATTAGGAACACACTGTCTTCAATCTGCGTTAGGAACACACTGTCTTCACTCTGCTCTAGGAACACACTGTCTTCACTCTGCATTAGGAACACACATCTTCACTCTGCTCTAGGAACACAGTCTTCACTCTGCATTAGGAACACACTGTCTTCATTCTGCATGAGGAACACACTGTCTTCACTCTGCTCCATGCACATACACCGCAACTTGCCTTTGGAACACACTGTCTTCACTCTTCTCTAGGAACACACTGTCTTCACTCTGCATTAGGAACACACTGTCTTCACTCTGCTCTAGGAACACACTGTCTTCACTCTGCATTAGGAACACACTGTCTTCATTTTACTCTAGGAACACACTTTTTTCACCCGGCTATAGGAATACACTGTCTTCACTCTGCTCTAGGAACACACTGTCTTCTCTCTGATCTAGGAACACACTGTCTTCTCTCTGCTCTAGGAACACACTGTCTTCACTCTGCTCTAGGAATACACTGTATTCACTCTGCTCTAGGAACACACTGTCTTCACTCTGCATAGGAACACACTGTCTTCACTCTGCTCCATGCACATACAACGCAACTCTGCATTTGGAACACACTGTCTTCACTCTGCCCAAGGAACACACTGTCTTCACTCTGCGTTAGGAACACACTATCTTCACTCTGCATTAGGCACACTGTCTTCACTCTGCTCTATGAACACACTGTCTTCACTCAGCTCCATGCACATACAACGGAACTCTGCATTAGCAACACACTGTCTTCACTCTGCTCTAGGAACACACTGTCTTCACTCTGCATTAGGAACACAATGTCTTCACTCTGCTCAAGGACACACTGTCTTCACTCTGCTCCATGCACATACACCGGAACTCTGCTTTGGAACACACTGTTTTCCCTCTGCTCTAGGAACACAGACTTCACTCTGCATTAGAAACACACTGTCTTTTCTCTGCATTTAGAACACACTCTCTTCATTCTGCTCTAGGAAAACACTGTCTTCACTCTGCTCTAGGAACACACTCTCTTCACTCTTCCTTAGGAACACACTGTCTTCACTCTGCATTAAGAACACACTCTCTTCATTCTGCTCTAGGAAAACACTGTCTTCATTCTGCTCCATGCACATACATAGGAACTCTGCTTTGGAACACAATGTCTTCACTCTGCTCTAGGAACACAGACTTCACTCTGCATTAGAAACACACTGTCTTCACTCTGCATTAGGAACACACTGTCTTCACTCAGCTCCATACACATACACTGCAACTTGCCTTTGAAACACACTGTCTTCACTCTGCTCTAGGAACACACTGTCTTCACTCTGCATTAGGAACACACTGTATTCACTCTGCATTAGGAACACTCTGTATTCACATTTCTTTAGGAACACACTGTTTTCACTCTGCTCTAGGAACACACTGTCTTCACTCTGCATTAGGAGCACACTGCCTTCACTCTGCTCTAGGAACACACTGTCTTCACTCTGCTCCATGCACATACAACGGAACTCTGCATTAGGAACATACTGTCTTCACTCTGCTCTAGGAACACACTGTCTTCACTCTGCATTAGGAACACACTGTCTTCACTCTGCTCTAGGAACACACTGTCTTCACTCTGCTCCATGCACATACACCGGAACTCTGCCTGGAACACACTGTCTTCCCTCTGCTCTAGGACAAAGACTTCAAACTGCATTAGAAACACACTGTCTTCACTCTGCATTAAGAACACACTGTCTTCACTCTGCTCCATGCACATACACCGCAACTTGCCTTTGGAACACACTGTCTTCACTCTGCTCTACGAACACACTGTCTTCACTCTGCATTAGGAACACACTGTCTTCACTCTGCATTAGGAACACACTGTCTTCACTCTGCTCTTGGAACACACTGTCTTCACTCTGCATTAGGAACACACTGTCTTCACTCTGCACTAGGAACACACTGTCTTCACTCTGCATTAGGAACACTCTGTCTTCACTCTTCTTTAGGAACACACTGTTTTCACTCTGCTCTAGGAACACACTGTCTTCACTCTGCATTAGGAACACACTGTCTTCATTCTGCTATAGGAACACACTGTCTTCACTCGGCTCTAGGAACACACTGTCTTCACTATGCTCTACGAACACACTGTATTCACTCTGCATTAGGAACACACTGTCTTCTCTCTGCTCTAGGAACACACTGTCTTCACTCTTCTCTAGGAACACACTGTCTTCACTCTGCATTAGGAACACACTGTCTTCACTCTGCATCAGGAACACACTGTCTTCACTCTGCTCTAGGAACAGTCTTCACTCTGCATTAGGAACACACTGTCTTCACTCTGCTCTAGGAACACACTGTCTTCACTCTGCATTAGGAACACACTGTCTTCATTTTGCTCTAGGAACACACTTTTTTCACCCGGCTCTAGGAACACACTGTCTTCACTCTGCTCTAGGAACACATTGTCTTCACTATGCTCTAGGAACACACTGTCTTCACTCTGCATTAGGAACACACTGTCTTCACTCTGCTCCATGCACATATAACGCAACTCTGCATTTGGAACACACTGTCTTCACTCTGCTCTAGGAACACACTGTCTTCAATCTGCGTTAGGAACACACTGTCCTCTCTCTGCATTAGGAACACACTGTCTTCACTAAGCTCTTGGAACACACTGTCTTCACTCTGCATTAGGAACACACTGTCTTCACTCTGCACTAGGAACACACTGTCTTCACTCTGCATTAGGAACACTCTGTCTTCACTCTTCTTTAGGAACACACTGTTTTCACTCTGCTCTAGGAACACACTGTCTTCACTCTGCATTTGGAACACACTGTCTTCATTCTGCTCTAGGAACACACTGTCTTCACTAGGCTCTAGGAACACACTGTCTACACTATGCTCTACGAACACACTGTTTTCACTCTGCATTAGGAACACACTGTCTTCTCTCTGCTCTAGGAACACACTGTCTTCACTCTTCTCTAGGAACACACTGTCTTCACTCTGCATTAGGAACACACTGTCTTCACTCTGCATCAGGAACACACTGTCTTCACTCTGCTCTAGGAACACAGTCTTCACTCTGCATTAGGAACACACTGTCTTCACTCTGCTCCATGCACATACACCGCAACTCTGCGTTGGGAACACACTGTCTTTACTCTGCTCTTGGAACACACTGTCTTCAATCTGCTCTGGGAACACACTGTCTTCACTCTGCTCCATGCACATACAACGGAACTCTGCATTAGGAACACACTGTCTTCACTCTGCGTTAGGAAAACACTGTCATCACTCTGCTCTAGGAACACACTGTCTTCACTCTGCATTAGGAACACACATCTTCACTCTGCTCTAGGAACACAGTCTTCACTCTGCAATAGGAACACACTGTCTTCATTCTGCATGAGGAACACACTGTCTTTACTCTGGTCCATGCACATACACCGCAACTTGTCTTTGGAAGACACTGTCTTCACTCTGCTCTAGGAACACACTGTCTTCACTCTGCATTAGGAACACACTGTCTTCACTCTGCTCTAGGAACACACTGTCTTCACTCTGCATTAGGAACACACTGTCTTCATTTTGCTCTAGGAACACACTTTTTTCACCCGGCTCTAGGAACACACTGTCTTCACTCTGCTCTAGGAACACACTGTCTTCTCTCTGATCTAGGAACACACTGTCTTCTCTCTGCTCTAGGAACACACTGTCTTCACTCTGCTCTAGGAACACACTGTATTCACTCTGCTCTAGGAACACACTGTCTTCACTCTGCATTAGGAACACACTGTCTTCACTCTGCTCCATGCACATACAACGCAACTCTGCATTTGGAACACACTGTCTTCACTCTGCTCAAGGAACACACTGTCTTCAATCTGCGTTAGGAACACACTGTCTTCACTCTGCATTAGGAACACACTGTCTTCACTCTGCTCTATGAACACACTGTCTTCACTCAGCTCCATGCACATACAACGGAACTCTGCATTAGGAACACACTGTCTTCACTCTGCTCTAGGAACACACTGTCTTCACTCTGTATTAGGAACACAATGTCTTCACTCTGCTCAAGGACACACTGTCTTCACTCTGCTCCATGCACATACACCGGAACTCTGCTTTGGAACACACTGTTTTCCCTCTGCTCTAGGAACACAGACTTCACTCTGCATTAGAAACACACTGTCTTCACTCTGCATTAAGAACACACTCTCTTCATTCTGCTCTAGGAAAACACTGTCTTCATTCTGCTCCATGCACATACACCGGAACTCTGCTTTGGAACACACTGTTTTCCCTCTGCTCTAGGAACACAGACTTCACTCTGCTCTAGGAACACACTGTCTTCACTCTGCATTAGGAACACACTGTCTTCATTTTGCTCTAGAAACACACTTTTTTCACCCGGCTCTAGGAACACACTGTCTTCACTCTGCTCTAGGAACACACTGTATTCACTCTGCTCTAGGAACACACTGTCTTCACTCTGCATTAGGAACACATTGTCTTCACTATGCTCTAGGAACACACTGTCTTCACTCTGCATTAGGAACACACTGTCTTCACTCAGCTCCATACACATACACCGCAACTTGCTTTTGAAACACAGTGTCTTCACTCTGCTCTAGGAACCCACTGTCTTCACTCTGCATTAGGAACACACTGTATTCACTCTGCATTAGGAACACTCTGTATTCACATATCTTTAGGAACACACTGTTTTCACTCTGCTCTAGGAACACACTGTCTTCACTCTGCATTAGGAGGACACTGTCTTCACTCTGCTCTAGGAACACACTGTCTTCACTCTGCTCCATGCACATACAACGGAACTCTGCATTAGGAACATACTGTCTTCACTCTGCTCTAGGAACACACTGTCTTCACTCTGCATTAGGAACACACTGTCTTCACTCTGCTCTAGGAACACACTGTCTTCACTCTGCTCCATGCACATACACCGGAACTCTGCTTTGGAACACACTGTCTTCCCTCTGCTCTAGGAACAAAGACTTCAAACTGCATTAGAAACACACTGTCTTCACTCTGCATTAGGAACACACTGTCTTCACTCTGCTCCATGCACATACACCGCAACTTGGCTTTGGAACACACTGCCTTCACTCTGCTCTACGAACACACTGTCTTCACTCTGCATTAGGAACACACTGTCTTCACTCTGCATTAGGAACACACTGTCTTCACTCTGCTCTTGGAACACACTGTCTTCACTCTGCATTAGGAACACACTGTCTTCACTCTGCACTAGGAACACACTGTCTTCACTCTGCATTAGGAACACTCTGTCTTCACTCTTCTTTAGGAACACACTGTTTTCACTCTGCTCTAGGAACACACTGTCTTCACTCTGCATTAGGAACACACTGTCTTCATTCTGCTCTAGGAACACACTGTCTTCACTCGGCTCTAGGAACACACTGTCTTCACTATGCTCTACGAACACACTGTCTTCACTCTGCATTAGGAACACACTGTCTTCATTCTGCTCAAGGAATACACACTGTCTTCTCTCTGCTCTAGGAACACACTGTCTTCACTCTTCTCTAGGAACACACTGTCTTCACTCTGCATTAGGAATACACTGTCTTCACTCTGCATCAGGAACACACTGTCTTCACTCTGCTCTAGGAACACAGTCTTCACTCTGCATTAGGAACACACTGTCTCCACTCTGCTCCATGCACATAAACAGCAACTCTGCATTGGGAACACACTGTCTTTACTCTGCTCTTGGAACACACTGTCTTCACTCTGCTCTGGGAACACACTGTCTTCACTCTGCGTTAGGAACACACTGTCTTCACTCTGCTCTAGGAACACACTGTCCTCACTCTTCTCCATGCACATACAACGGAACTCTGCATTAGGAACACACTGTCTTCACTCTGCATTAGGAACACGCTGTCTTCACTCTGCTCTAGGAACACACTGTCTTCACTCTGCATTAGGAACACACATCTTCACTCTGCTCTAGGAACACAGTCTTCACTCTGCATTAGGAACACACTGTCTTCATTCTGCATTAGGAACACACTGTCTTCACCCTGCTCCATGCAAATACACCGCAACTTGCCTTTGGAACACACTGTCTTCACTCTGCTCTAGGAACACACTGTCTTCACTCTGCATTAGGAACACACTGTCTTCACTCTGCATTAGGAACACACTGTCTTCACTCTGCTCTTGGAACACTCTGTCTTCACTCTGCATTAGGAACACACTGTCTTCACTCTGCCCTTGCAACACACTGTCTTCACTCTGCATTAGGAACACACTGTCTTCACTCTGCACTAGGAACACACTGTCTTCACTCTGCATTAGGAACACACTGTCTTCATTCTGCTCTAGGAACACACTGTCTTCACTCGGCTCTAGGAAAACACTGTCTTCACTATGCTCTACGAACACACTGTCTTCACTCTGCATTAGGAACACACTGTCTTTTCTCTGCTCTAGGAACACACTGTCTTCACTCTTCTCTAGGAACACACTGTCTTCACTCTGCATTAGGAACACACTGTCTTCACTCTGCATCAGGAACACACTGTCTTCACTCTGCTCTAGGAACACAGTCTTCACTCTGCATTAAGAACACACTGTCTTCACTCTGTTCCATGCACATACACCGCAACTCTGCATTGGGAACACACTGTCTTTATTCTGCTCTTGGAACATACTGTCTTCACTCTGCTCTGGGAACACACTGTCTTCACTCTGCGTTAGGAACACACTGTCTTCACTCTGCTCTAGGAACACACTGTCTTCACTCTTCTCCATGCACATACAATGGAACTCTGCATTAGGCACACACTGTCTTCACCCTGCGTTAGGAACACGCTGTCTTCACTCTGCTCTAGGAACACACTGTCTTCACTCTGCATTAGGAACACACATCTTCACTCTGCTCTAGGAACACATCTTCACTCTGCATTAGGAACACACTGCCTTCATTCTGCATTAGGAACACACTGTCTTCACTCTGCTACATGCACATACACCGCAACTTGCCTTTGGAACACACTGTCTTCACTCTGCTCTAGGAACACACTGTCTTCACTCTGCATTAGGAACACACTGTCTTCACTCTGCTCTAGGAACACACTGTCTTCACTCTGCATTAGGAACACACTGTCTTCATTTTGCTCTAGGAACACACTTTTTTCACCCGGCTCTAGGTACACACTGTCTTCACTCTGCTCTAGGAACACACTGTCTTCTCTCTGATCTAGGAACACACTGTCTTCTGTCTGCTCTAGGAACACACTGTCTTCACTCTGCTCTAGGAACACACTGTATTCACTCTGCTCTAGGAACACACTGTCTTCACTCTGCATTAGGAACACATTGTCTTCACTATGCTCTAGGAACACACTGTCTTCACTCTGCATTAGGAACACACTGACTTCACTCTGCTCCATGCACATACAACGCAACTCTGCATTTGGAACACACTGTCTTCACTCTGCTATAGGAACACACTGTCTTCAATCTGCGTTAGGAACACACTGTCTTCATTCTGCATTAGGAACACACTGTCTTCACTCTGCTCTATGAACACACTGTCTTCACTCAGCTCCATGCACATACAACGGAACTCTGCATTAGGAACACACTGTCTTCACTCTGCTCTAGGAACACACTGTCTTCACTCTGCATTAGAAACACACTGTCTTCACTCTGCATTAAGAACACACTCTCTTCATTCTGCTCTAGGAAAACACTGTCTTCATTCTGCTCTAGGAACACACTCTCTTCACTCTTCGTTAGGAACACACTGTCTTCACTCTGCATTAAGAACACACTCTCTTCATTCTGCTCTAGGAAAACACTGTCTTCATTCTGCTCCATGCACATACATAGGAACTCTGCTTTGGAACACAATGTCTTCACTCTGCTCTAGGAACACAGACTTTACTCTGCATTAGAAACACACTGTCTTCACTCTGCATTAGGAACACACTGTCTTCACTCAACTCCATGCACATACACCGCAACTTGCCTTTGGAACACACTGTCTTCACTCTGCTCTAGGAACCCACTGTCTTCACTCTGCATTAGGAACACACTGTATTCACTCTGCATTATGAACACTCTGTATTCACACTTCTTTAGGAACACACTGTTTTCACTCTGCTCTAGGAACACACTGTCTTCACTCTGCATTAGGAACACACTGCCTTCACTCTGCTCTAGGAACACACTGTCTTCACTCTGCTCCATGCACATACAACGGAACTCTGCATTTGGAACACACTGTCTTCACTCTGCTCTGGGAACACACTGTCTTCAATCTGCGTTAGGAACACACTGTCTTCACTCTGCATTAGGAACACACTATCTTCAATCTGCTCTATGAACACACTGCCTTCACTCAGCTCCATGCACATAAAACGGAACTCTGCATTAGGAACACACTGTCTTCACTCTGCTCTAGGAACACACTGTCTTCACTCTGCATTAACCACACTGTCTTCACTCTGCTCTAGGAAACACACTGTCGTCACTCTGCTCCATGCACATACACCGGAACTCTGCTTTGGAACACACTGTCTTCCCTCTGCTCTAGGAACAAAGACTTCACTCTGCATTAGAAACACACTGTCTTCACTCTGCATTAGGAACACACTGTCTTCACTCTGCTCCATGCACATACACCGCAACTTGCCTTTGGAACACACTGTCTTCACTCTGCTCTACGAACACACTGTCTTCACTCTGCATTAGGAACACACTGTCTTTACTCTGCATTAGGAACACACTGTCTTCACTCTGCTCTTGGAACACACTGTCTTCATTCTGCTCTAGGAACACACTGTCTTCACTCGGCTCTAGGAACACACTGTCTTCACTATGCTCTACGAACACACTGTCTTCAATCTGCATTAGGAACACACTTTCTTCACTCTGCATCAGGAACACACTGTCTTCACTCTGCTCTAGGAACACAGTCTTCACTCTGCATTAGGAACACACTGTATTAACTCTGCTCCATGCACATACACCGCAACTCTGCGTTGGGAACACACTGTCTTTACTCTGCTCTTGGAACACACTGTCTTCACTCTGCTCTGGGAACACATTGTCTTCACTCTGCGTTAGGAACACACTGTCTTCACTCTGCTCTAGGAACACACTGTCTTCACTCTTCTACCTTGCACATACAACCGAACTCTGCATTAGGAACACACTGTCTTCACTCTGCTTTAGGAACACGCTGTCTTCACTCTGCTCTAGGAACACAGTGTCTTCGCTCTGCATTAGGAACACACATCTTCACTCTGCTCTAGGAACACAGTCTTCACTCTGCATTAGGAACACACTATCTTCATTCTGTATTAGGAACACACTGTCTTCACTCTGCTCCATGCAAATACACCGCAACTTGCCTTTGGAACACACTGTCTTCACTCTGCTCTAGGAACACACTGTCTTCACTCTGCATTAGGAACACACTGTCTTCACTCTGCTCTAGGAACACACTGTCTTCACTCTGCATTAGGAACACACTGTCTTCATTTTGCTCTAGGAACACACTTTTTTCACCCGGCTCTAGGAACACACTGTCTTCACTCTGCTCTAGGAACACACTGTCTTCTCTCTGATCTAGGAACACACTGTCTTCTCTCTGCTCTAGGAACACACTGTCTTCACTCTGCTCTAGGAACACACTGTATTCACTCTGCTCTAGGAACACACTGTCTTCACTCTGCATTAGGAACACATTGTCTTCACTATGCTCTAGGAACACACTGTCTTCACTCTGCATTAGGAACACACTGTCTTCACTCTGCTCCATGCACATATAACGCAACTCTGCATTTGGAACACACTGTCTTCACTCTGCTCTAGGAACACACTGTCTTCAATCTGCGTTAGGAACACACTGTCCTCTCTCTGCATTAGGAACACACTGTCTTCACTAAGCTCTTGGAACACACTGTCTTCACTCTGCATTAGGAACACACTGTCTTCACTCTGCACTAGGAACACACTGTCTTCACTCTGCATTAGGAACACTCTGTCTTCACTCTTCTTTAGGAACACACTGTTTTCACTCTGCTCTAGGAACACACTGTCTTCACTCTGCATTAGGAACACACTGTCTTCATTCTGCTCTAGGAACACACTGTCTTCACTAGGCTCTAGGAACACACTGTCTACACTATGCTCTACGAACACACTGTTTTCACTCTGCATTAGGAACACACTGTCTTCTCTCTGCTCTAGGAACACACTGTCTTCACTCTTCTCTAGGAACACACTGTCTTCACTCTGCATTAGGAACACACTGTCTTCACTCTGCATCAGGAACACACTGTCTTCACTCTGCTCTAGGAACACAGTCTTCACTCTGCATTAGGAACACACTGTCTTCACTCTGCTCCATGCACATACACCGCAACTCTGCGTTGGGAACACACTGTCTTTACTCTGCTCTTGGAACACACTGTCTTCAATCTGCTCTGGGAACACACTGTCTTCACTCTGCTCCATGCACATACAACGGAACTCTGCATTAGGAACACACTGTCTTCACTCTGCGTTAGGAAAACACTGTCTTCACTCTGCTCTAGGAACACACTGTCTTCACTCTGCATTAGGAACCCACATCTTCACTCTGCTCTAGGAACACAGTCTTCACTCTGCAATAGGAACACACTGTCTTCATTCTGCATGAGGAACACACTGTCTTTACTCTGGTCCATGCACATACACCGCAACTTGTCTTTGGAAGACACTGTCTTCACTCTGCTCTAGGAACACACTGTCTTCACTCTGCATTAGGAACACACTGTCTTCACTCTGCTCTAGGAACACACTGTCTTCACTCTGCATTAGGAACACACTGTCTTCATTTTGCTCTAGGAACACACTTTTTTCACCCGGCTCTAGGAACACACTGTCTTCACTCTGCTCTAGGAACACACTGTCTTCACTCTGCATTAGGAGGACACTGTCTTCACTCTGCTCTAGGAACACACTGTCTTCACTCTGCTCCATGCACATACAACGGAACTCTGCATTAGGAACATACTGTCTTCACTCTGCTCTAGGAACACACTGTCTTCACTCTGCATTAGGAACACACTGTCTTCACTCTGCTCTAGGAACACACTGTCTTCACTCTGCTCCATGCACATACACCGGAACTCTGCTTTGGAACACACTGTCTTCCCTCTGCTCTAGGAACAAAGACTTCAAACTGCATTAGAAACACACTGTCTTCACTCTGCATTAGGAACACACTGTCTTCACTCTGCTCCATGCACATACACCGCAACTTGGCTTTGGAACACACTGCCTTCACTCTGCTCTACGAACACACTGTCTTCACTCTGCATTAGGAACACACTGTCTTCACTCTGCATTAGGAACACATTGTCTTCACTCTGCTCTTGGAACACACTGTCTTCACTCTGCATTAGGAACACACTGTCTTCACTCTGCACTAGGAACACACTGTCTTCACTCTGCATTAGGAACACTCTGTCTTCACTCTTCTTTAGGAACACACTGTTTTCACTCTGCTCTAGGAACACACTGTCTTCACTCTGCATTAGGAACACACTGTCTTCATTCTGCTCTAGGAACACACTGTCTTCACTCGGCTCTAGGAACACACTGTCTTCACTATGCTCTACGAACACACTGTCTTCACTCTGCATTAGGAACACACTGTCTTCATTCTGCTCTAGGAACACACTGTCTTCTCTCTGCTCTAGGAACACACTGTCTTCACTCTTCTCTAGGAACACACTGTCTTCACTCTGCATTAGGAATACACTGTCTTCACTCTGCATCAGGAACACACTGTCTTCACTCTGCTCTAGGAACACAGTCTTCACTCTGCATTAGGAACACACTGTCTCCACTCTGCTCCATGCACATAAACAGCAACTCTGCATTGGGAACACACTGTCTTTACTCTGCTCTTGGAACACACTGTCTTCACTCTGCTCTGGGAACACACTGTCTTCACTCTGCGTTAGGAACACACTGTCTTCACTCTGCTCTAGGAACACACTGTCCTCACTCTTCTCCATGCACATACAACGGAACTCTGCATTAGGAACACACTGTCTTCACTCTGCATTAGGAACACGCTGTCTTCACTCTGCTCTAGGAACACACTGTCTTCACTCTGCATTAGGAACACACATCTTCACTCTGCTCTAGGAACACAGTCTTCACTCTGCATTAGGAACACACTGTCTTCATTCTGCATTAGGAACACACTGTCTTCACCCTGCTCCATGCAAATACACCGCAACTTGCCTTTGGAACACACTGTCTTCACTCTGCTCTAGGAACACACTGTCTTCACTCTGCATTAGGAACACACTGTCTTCACTCTGCATTAGGAACACACTGTCTTCACTCTGCTCTTGGAACACTCTGTCTTCACTCTGCATTAGGAACACACTGTCTTCACTCTGCTCTTGGAACACACTGTCTTCACTCTGCATTAGGAACACACTGTCTTCACTCTGCACTAGGAACACACTGTCTTCACTCTGCATTAGGAACACACTGTCTTCATTCTGCTCTAGGAACACACTGTCTTCACTCGGCTCTAGGAAAACACTGTCTTCACTATGCTCTACGAACACACTGTCTTCACTCTGCATTAGGAACACACTGTCTTCTCTCTGCTCTAGGAACACACTGTCTTCACTCTTCTCTAGGAACACACTGTCTTCACTCTGCATTAGGAACACACTGTCTTCACTCTGCATCAGGAACACACTGTCTTCACTCTGCTCTAGGAACACAGTCTTCACTCTGCATTAAGAACACACTGTCTTCACTCTGTTCCATGCACATACACCGCAACTCTGCATTGGGAACACACTGTCTTTATTCTGCTCTTGGAACATACTGTCTTCACTCTGCTCTGGGAACACACTGTCTTCACTCTGCGTTAGGAACACACTGTCTTCACTCTGCTCTAGGAACACACTGTCTTCACTCTTCTCCATGCACATACAATGGAACTCTGCATTAGGCACACACTGTCTTCACCCTGCGTTAGGAACACGCTGTCTTCACTCTGCTCTAGGAACACACTGTCTTCACTCTGCATTAGGAACACACATCTTCACTCTGCTCTAGGAACACATCTTCACTCTGCATTAGGAACACACTGCCTTCATTCTGCATTAGGAACACACTGTCTTCACTCTGCTACATGCACATACACCGCAACTTGCCTTTGGAACACACTGTCTTCACTCTGCTCTAGGAACACACTGTCTTCACTCTGCATTAGGAACACACTGTCTTCACTCTGCTCTAGGAACACACTGTCTTCACTCTGCATTAGGAACCCACTGGCTTCATTTTGCTCTAGGAACACACTTTTTTCACCCGGCTCTAGGTACACACTGTCTTCACTCTGCTCTAGGAACACACTGTCTTCTCTCTGATCTAGGAACACACTGTCTTCTCTCTGCTCTAGGAACACACTGTCTTCACTCTGCTCTAGGAACACACTGTATTCACTCTGCTCTAGGAACACACTGTCTTCACTCTGCATTAGGAACACATTGTCTTCACTATGCTCTAGGAACACACTGTCTTCACTCTGCATTAGGAACACACTGACTTCACTCTGCTCCATGCACATACAACGCAACTCTGCATTTGGAACACACTGTCTTCACTCTGCTATAGGAACACACTGTCTTCAATCTGCGTTAGGAACACACTGTCTTCATTCTGCATTAGGAACACACTGTCTTCACTCTGCTCTATGAACACACTGTCTTCACTCAGCTCCATGCACATACAACGGAACTCTGCATTAGGAACACACTGTCTTCACTCTGCTCTAGGAACACACTGTCTTCACTCTGCATTAGAAACACACTGTCTTCACTCTGCATTAAGAACACACTCTCTTCATTCTGCTCTAGGAAAACACTGTCTTCATTCTGCTCTAGGAACACACTCTCTTCACTCTTCGTTAGGAACACACTGTCTTCACTCTGCATTAAGAACACACTCTCTTCATTCTGCTCTAGGAAAACACTGTCTTCATTCTGCTCCATGCACATACATAGGAACTCTGCTTTGGAACACAATATCTTCACTCTGCTCTAGGAACACAGACTTTACTCTGCATTAGAAACACACTGTCTTCACTCTGCATTAGGAACACACTGTCTTCACTCAACTCCATGCACATACACCGCAACTTGCCTTTGGAACACACTGTCTTCACTCTGCTCTAGGAACCCACTGTCTTCACTCTGCATTAGGAACACACTGTATTCACTCTGCATTATGAACACTCTGTATTCACACTTCTTTAGGAACACACTGTTTTCACTCTGCTCTAGGAACACACTATCTTCACTCTGCATTAGGAACACACTGCCTTCACTCTGCTCTAGGAACACACTGTCTTCACTCTGCTCCATGCACATACAACGGAACTCTGCATTAGGAACATACTGTCTTCACTCTGCTCTAGGAACACACTGTCTTCACTCTGCTTTGGAACACACTGTCTTCAATCTGCATTAGGAACACACTGTCTTCACTCTGCTCTAGGAACACACTGTCTTCACTCTGCTCCATGCACATACAACGGAACTCTGCATTTGGAACACACTGTCTTCACTCTGCTCTGGGAACACACTGTCTTCAATCTGCGTTAGGAACACACTGTCTTCACTCTGCATTAGGAACACACTATCTTCAATCTGCTCTATGAACACACTGCCTTCACTCAGCTCCATGCACATAAAACGGAACTCTGCATTAGGAACACACTGTCTTCACTCTGCTCTAGGAACACACTGTCTTCACTCTGCATTAACCACACTGTCTTCACTCTGCTCTAGGAAACACACTGTCGTCACTCTGCTCCATGCACATACACCGGAACTCTGCTTTGGAACACACTGTCTTCCCTCTGCTCTAGGAACAAAGACTTCACTCTGCATTAGAAACACACTGTCTTCACTCTGCATTAGGAACACACTGTCTTCACTCTGCTCCATGCACATACACCGCAACTTGCCTTTGGAACACACTGTCTTCACTCTGCTCTACGAACACACTGTCTTCACTCTGCATTAGGAACACACTGTCTTTACTCTGCATTAGGAACACACTGTCTTCACTCTGCTCTTGGAACACACTGTCTTCATTCTGCTCTAGGAACACACTGTCTTCACTCGGCTCTAGGAACACACTGTCTTCACTATGCTCTACGAACACACTGTCTTCAATCTGCATTAGGAACACACTTTCTTCACTCTGCATCAGGAACACACTGTCTTCACTCTGCTCTAGGAACACAGTCTTCACTCTGCATTAGGAACACACTGTATTAACTCTGCTCCATGCACATACACCGCAACTCTGCGTTGGGAACACACTGTCTTTACTCTGCTCTTGGAACACACTGTCTTCACTCTGCTCTGGGAACACATTGTCTTCACTCTGCGTTAGGAACACACTGTCTTCACTCTGCTCTAGGAACACACTGTCTTCACTCTTCTCCATGCACATACAACCGAACTCTGCATTAGGAACACACTGTCTTCACTCTGCTTTAGGAACACGCTGTCTTCACTCTGCTCTAGGAACACAGTGTCTTCACTCTGCATTAGGAACACACATCTTCACTCTGCTCTAGGAACACAGTCTTCACTCTGCATTAGGAACACACTATCTTCATTCTGTATTAGGAACACACTGTCTTCACTCTGCTCCATGCAAATACACCGCAACTTGCCTTTGGAACACACTGTCTTCACTCTGCTCTAGGAACACACTGTCTTCACTCTGCATTAGGAACACACTGTCTTCACTCTGCTCTAGGAACACACTGTCTTCACTCTGCATTAGGAACACACTGTCTTCATTTTGCTCTAGGAACACACTTTTTTCACCCGGCTCTAGGAACACACTGTCTTCACTCTGCTCTAGGAACACACTGTCTTCTCTCTGATCTAGGAACACAAGGTCTTCTCTCTGCTCTAGGAACACACTGTCTTCACTCTGCTCTAGGAACACACTGTATTCACTCTGCTCTAGGAACACACTGTCTTCACTCTGCATTAGGAACACACTGTCTTCACTCTGCTCCATGCACATATAACGCAACTCTGCATTTGGAACACACTGTCTTCACTCTGCTCTAGGAACACACTGTCTTCAATCTGCGTTAGGAACACACTGTCCTCTCTCTGCATTAGGAACACACTGTCTTCACTAAGCTCTTGGAACACACTGTCTTCACTCTGCATTAGGAACACACTGTCTTCACTCTGCACTAGGAACACACTGTCTTCACTCTGCATTAGGAACACTCTGTCTTCACTCTTCTTTAGGAACACACTGTTTTCACTCTGCTCTAGGAACACACTGTCTTCACTCTGCATTAGGAACACACTGTCTTCATTCTGCTCTAGGAACACACTGTCTTCACTAGGCTCTAGGAACACACTGTCTATACTATGCTCTACGAACACACTGTTTTCACTCTGCATTAGGAACACACTGTCTTCTCTCTGCTCTAGGAACACACTGTCTTCACTCTTCTCTAGGAACACACTGTCTTCACTCTGCATTAGGAACACACTGTCTTCACTCTGCATCAGGAACACACTGTCTTCACTCTGCTCTAGGAACACAGTCTTCACTCTGCATTAGGAACACACTGTCTTCACTCTGCTCCATGCACATACACCGCAACTCTGCGTTGGGAACACACTGTCTTTACTCTGCTCTTGGAACACACTGTCTTCAATCTGCTCTGGGAACACACTGTCTTCACTCTGCTCCATGCACATACAACGGAACTCTGCATTAGGAACACACTGTCTTCACTCTGCGTTAGGAAAACACTGTCTTCACTCTGCTCTAGGAACACACTGTCTTCACTCTGCATTAGGAACCCACATCTTCACTCTGCTCTAGGAACACAGTCTTCACTCTGCAATAGGAACACACTGTCTTCATTCTGCATGAGGAACACACTGTCTTTACTCTGGTCCATGCACATACACCGCAACTTGTCTTTGGAAGACACTGTCTTCACTCTGCTCTAGGAACACACTGTCTTCACTCTGCATTAGGAACACACTGTCTTCACTCTGCTCTAGGAACACACTGTCTTCACTCTGCATTAGGAACACACTGTCTTCATTTTGCTCTAGGAACACACTTTTTTCACCCGGCTCTAGGAACACACTGTCTTCACTCTGCTCTAGGAACACACTGTCTTCACTCTTCTCTAGGAACACACTGTATTCACTCTGCTCTAGGAACACACTGTCTTCACTCTGCATTAGGAACACACTGTCTTCACTCTGCTCCATGCACATACAACGCAACTCTGCATTTGGAACACACTGTCTTCACTCTGCTCAAGGAACACACTGTCTTCAATCTGCGTTAGGAACACACTGTCTTCACTCTGCATTAGGAACACACTGTCTTCACTCTGCTCTATGAACACACTGTCTTCACTCAGCTCCATGCACATACAACGGAACTCTGCATTAGGAACACACTGTCTTCACTCTGCTCTAGGAACACACTGTCTTCACTCTGTATTAGGAACACAATGTCTTCACTCTGCTCAAGGACACACTGTCTTCACTCTGCTCCATGCACATACACCGGAACTCTGCTTTGGAACACACTGTTTTCCCTCGGCTCTAGGAACACAGACTTCACTCTGCATTAGAAACACACTGTCTTCACTCTGCATTAAGAACACACTCTCTTCATTCTGCTCTAGGAAAACACTGTCTTCATTCTGCTCCATGCACATACATGGGAACTCTGCTTTGGAACACAATGTCTTCACTCTGCTCTAGGAACACAGACTTCACTCTGCATTAGAAACACACTGTCTTCACTCTGCATTAGGAACACACTGTCTTCACTCAGCTCCATACACATACACCGCAACTTGCCTTTGAAACACACTGTCTTCACTCTGCTCTAGGAACCCACTGTCTTCACTCTGCATTAGGAACACACTGTATTCACTCTGCATTAGGAACACTCTGTATTCACATATCTTTAGGAACACACTGTTTTCACTCTGCTCTAGGAACACACTGTCTTCACTCTGCATTAGGAGGACACTGTCTTCACTCTGCTCTAGGAACACACTGTCTTCACTCTGCTCCATGCACATACAACGGAACTCTGCATTAGGAACATACTGTCTTCACTCTGCTCTAGGAACACACTGTCTTCACTCTGCATTAGGAACACACTGTCTTCACTCTGCTCTAGGAACACACTGTCTTCACTCTGCTCCATGCACATACACCGGAACTCTGCTTTGGAACACACTGTCTTCCCTCTGCTCTAGGAACAAAGACTTCAAACTGCATTAGAAACACACTGTCTTCACTCTGCATTAGGAACACACTGTCTTCACTCTGCTCCATGCACATACACCGCAACTTGGCTTTGGAACACACTGCCTTCACTCTGCTCTACGAACACACTGTCTTCACTCTGCATTAGGAACACACTGTCTTCACTCTGCATTAGGAACACACTGTCTTCACTCTGCATTAGGAACACACTGTCTTCACTCTGCTCCATTCACATACAGCGCAACTCTGCCTTTGGAACACACTATCTTCACTCTGCTCTAGGAACACACTGTCTTCACTCTGCTCCATGCACATACAACGGAACTCTGCATTAGGAACATACTGTCTTCACTCTGCTCTAGGAACACACTGTCTTCACTCTGCTTTGGAACACACTGTCTTCAATCTGCATTAGGAACACACTGTCTTCACTCTGCTCTAGGAACACACTGTCTTCACTCTGCTCCATGCACATACAACGGAACTCTGCATTTGGAACACACTGTCTTCACTCTGCTCTAGGAACACACTGTCTTCACTCTGCATTAACCACACTGTCTTCACTCTGCTCTAGGAAACACACTGTCGTCACTCTGCTCCATGCACATACACCGGAACTCTGCTTTGGAACACACTGTCTTCCCTCTGCTCTAGGAACAAAGACTTCACTCTGCATTAGAAACACACTGTCTTCACTCTGCATTAGGAACACACTGTCTTCACTCTGCTCCATGCACATACACCGCAACTTGCCTTTGGAACACACTGTCTTCACTCTGCTCTACGAACACACTGTCTTCACTCTGCATTAGGAACACACTGTCTTTACTCTGCATTAGGAACACACTGTCTTCACTCTGCTCTTGGAACACACTGTCTTCATTCTGCTCTAGGAACACACTGTCTTCACTCGGCTCTAGGAACACACTGTCTTCACTATGCTCTACGAACACACTGTCTTCAATCTGCATTAGGAACACACTTTCTTCACTCTGCATCAGGAACACACTGTCTTCACTCTGCTCTAGGAACACAGTCTTCACTCTGCATTAGGAACACACTGTATTAACTCTGCTCCATGCACATACACCGCAACTCTGCGTTGGGAACACACTGTCTTTACTCTGCTCTTGGAACACACTGTCTTCACTCTGCTCTGGGAACACATTGTCTTCACTCTGCGTTAGGAACACACTGTCTTCACTCTGCTCTAGGAACACACTGTCTTCACTCTTCTCCATGCACATACAACCGAACTCTGCATTAGGAACACACTGTCTTCACTCTGCTTTAGGAACACGCTGTCTTCACTCTGCTCTAGGAACACAGTGTCTTCACTCTGCATTAGGAACACACATCTTCACTCTGCTCTAGGAACACAGTCTTCACTCTGCATTAGGAACACACTATCTTCATTCTGTATTAGGAACACACTGTCTTCACTCTGCTCCATGCAAATACACCGCAACTTGCCTTTGGAACACACTGTCTTCACTCTGCTCTAGGAACACACTGTCTTCACTCTGCATTAGGAACACACTGTCTTCACTCTGCTCTAGGAACACACTGTCTTCACTCTGCATTAGGAACACACTGTCTTCATTTTGCTCTAGGAACACACTTTTTTCACCCGGCTCTAGGAACACACTGTCTTCACTCTGCTCTAGGAACACACTGTCTTCTCTCTGATCTAGGAACACACTGTCTTCTCTCTGCTCTAGGAACACACTGTCTTCACTCTGCTCTAGGAACACACTGTATTCACTCTGCTCTAGGAACACACTGTCTTCACTCTGCATTAGGAACACATTGTCTTCACTATGCTCTAGGAACACACTGTCTTCACTCTGCATTAGGAACACACTGTCTTCACTCTGCTCCATGCACATATAACGCAACTCTGCATTTGGAACACACTGTCTTCACTCTGCTCTAGGAACACACTGTCTTCAATCTGCGTTAGGAACACACTGTCCTCTCTCTGCATTAGGAACACACTGTCTTCACTAAGCTCTTGGAACACACTGTCTTCACTCTGCATTAGGAACACACTGTCTTCACTCTGCACTAGGAACACACTGTCTTCACTCTGCATTAGGAACACTCTGTCTTCACTCTTCTTTAGGAACACACTGTTTTCACTCTGCTCTAGGAACACACTGTCTTCACTCTGCATTAGGAACACACTGTCTTCATTCTGCTCTAGGAACACACTGTCTTCACTAGGCTCTAGGAACACACTGTCTACACTATGCTCTACGAACACACTGTTTTCACTCTGCATTAGGAACACACTGTCTTCTCTCTGCTCTAGGAACACACTGTCTTCACTCTTCTCTAGGAACACACTGTCTTCACTCTGCATTAGGAACACACTGTCTTCACTCTGCATCAGGAACACACTGTCTTCACTCTGCTCTAGGAACACAGTCTTCACTCTGCATTAGGAACACACTGTCTTCACTCTGCTCCATGCACATACACCGCAACTCTGCGTTGGGAACACACTGTCTTTACTCTGCTCTTGGAACACACTGTCTTCAATCTGCTCTGGGAACACACTGTCTTCACTCTGCTCCATGCACATACAACGGAACTCTGCATTAGGAACACACTGTCTTCACTCTGCGTTAGGAAAACACTGTCTTCACTCTGCTCTAGGAACACACTGTCTTCACTCTGCTCTAGGAACACAGTCTTCACTCTGCAAAAGGAACACACTGTCTTCATTCTGCATGAGGAACACACTGTCTTTACTCTGGTCCATGCACATACACCGCAACTTGTCTTTGGAAGACACTGTCTTCACTCTGCTCTAGGAACACACTGTCTTCACTCTGCATTAGGAACACACTGTCTTCACTCTGCTCTAGGAACACACTGTCTTCACTCTGCATTAGGAACACACTGTCTTCATTTTGCTCTAGGAACACACTTTTTTCACCCGGCTCTAGGAACACACTGTCTTCACTCTGCTCTAGGAACACACTGTCTTCTCTCTGATCTAGGAACACACTGTCTTCTCTCTGCTCTAGGAACACACTGTCTTCACTCTGCTCTAGGAACACACTGTATTCACTCTGCTCTAGGAACACACTGTCTTCACTCTGCATTAGGAACACACTGTCTTCACTCTGCTCCATGCACATACAACGCAACTCTGCATTTGGAACACACTGTCTTCACTCTGCTCAAGGAACACACTGTCTTCAATCTGCGTTAGGAACACACTGTCTTCACTCTGCATTAGGAACACACTGTCTTCACTCTGCTCTATGAACACACTGTCTTCACTCAGCTCCATGCACATACAACGGAACTCTGCATTAGGAACACACTGTCTTCACTCTGCTCTAGGAACACACTGTCTTTACTCTGTATTAGGAACACAATGTCTTCACTCTGCTCAAGGACACACTGTCTTCACTCTGCTCCATGCACATACACCGGAACTCTGCTTTGGAACACACTGTTTTCCCTCTGCTCTAGGAACACAGACTTCACTCTGCATTAGAAACACACTGTCTTCACTCTGCATTAAGAACACACTCTCTTCATTCTGCTCTAGGAAAACACTGTCTTCATTCTGCTCCATGCACATACATGGGAACTCTGCTTTGGAACACAATGTCTTCACTCTGCTCTAGGAACACAGACTTCACTCTGCATTAGAAACACACTGTCTTCACTCTGCATTAGGAACACACTGTCTTCACTCAGCTCCATACACATACACCGCAACTTGCCTTTGAAACACACTGTCTTCACTCTGCTCTAGGAACACAGTCTTCACTCTGCATTAGGAACACACTGTCTCCACTCTGCTCCATGCACATAAACAGCAACTCTGCATTGGGAACACACTGTCTTTACTCTGCTCTTGGAACACACTGTCTTCACTCTGCTCTGGGAACACACTGTCTTCACTCTGCGTTAGGAACACACTGTCTTCACTCTGCTCTAGGAACACACTGTCCTCACTCTTCTCCATGCACATACAACGGAACTCTGCATTAGGAACACACTGTCTTCACTCTGCATTAGGAACACGCTGTCTTCACTCTGCTCTAGGAACACACTGTCTTCACTCTGCATTAGGAACACACATCTTCACTCTGCTCTAGGAACACAGTCTTCACTCTGCATTAGGAACACACTGTCTTCATTCTGCATTAGGAACACACTGTCTTCACCCTGCTCCATGCAAATACACCGCAACTTGCCTTTGGAACACACTGTCTTCACTCTGCTCTAGGAACACACTGTCTTCACTCTGCATTAGGAACACACTGTCTTCACTCTGCATTAGGAACACACTGTCTTCACTCTGCTCTTGGAACACTCTGTCTTCACTCTGCATTAGGAACACACTGTCTTCACTCTGCTCTTGGAACACACTGTCTTCACTCTGCATTAGGAACACACTGTCTTCACTCTGCACTAGGAACACACTGTCTTCACTCTGCATTAGGAACACACTGTCTTCATTCTGCTCTAGGAACACACTGTCTTCACTCGGCTCTAGGAAAACACTGTCTTCACTATGCTCTACGAACACACTGTCTTCACTCTGCATTAGGAACACACTGTCTTCTCTCTGCTCTAGGAACACACTGTCTTCACTCTTCTCTAGGAACACACTGTCTTCACTCTGCATTAGGAACACACTGTCTTCACTCTGCATCAGGAACACACTGTCTTCACTCTGCTCTAGGAACACAGTCTTCACTCTGCATTAAGAACACACTGTCTTCACTCTGTTCCATGCACATACACCGCAACTCTGCATTGGGAACACACTGTCTTTATTCTGCTCTTGGAACATACTGTCTTCACTCTGCTCTGGGAACACACTGTCTTCACTCTGCGTTAGGAACACACTGTCTTCACTCTGCTCTAGGAACACACTGTCTTCACTCTTCTCCATGCACATACAATGGAACTCTGCATTAGGCACACACTGTCTTCACCCTGCGTTAGGAACACGCTGTCTTCACTCTGCTCTAGGAACACACTGTCTTCACTCTGCATTAGGAACACACATCTTCACTCTGCTCTAGGAACACATCTTCACTCTGCATTAGGAACACACTGCCTTCATTCTGCATTAGGAACACACTGTCTTCACTCTGCTACATGCACATACACCGCAACTTGCCTTTGGAACACACTGTCTTCACTCTGCTCTAGGAACACACTGTCTTCACTCTGCATTAGGAACACACTGTCTTCACTCTGCTCTAGGAACACACTGTCTTCACTCTGCATTAGGAACCCACTGTCTTCATTTTGCTCTAGGAACACACTTTTTTCACCCGGCTCTAGGTACACACTGTCTTCACTCTGCTCTAGGAACACACTGTCTTCTCTCTGATCTAGGAACACACTGTCTTCTCTCTGCTCTAGGAACACACTGTCTTCACTCTGCTCTAGGAACACACTGTATTCACTCTGCTCTAGGAACACACTGTCTTCACTCTGCATTAGGAACACATTGTCTTCACTATGCTCTAGGAACACACTGTCTTCACTCTGCATTAGGAACACACTGACTTCACTCTGCTCCATGCACATACAACGCAACTCTGCATTTGGAACACACTGTCTTCACTCTGCTATAGGAACACACTGTCTTCAATCTGCGTTAGGAACACACTGTCTTCATTCTGCATTAGGAACACACTGTCTTCACTCTGCTCTATGAACACACTGTCTTCACTCAGCTCCATGCACATACAACGGAACTCTGCATTAGGAACACACTGTCTTCACTCTGCTCTAGGAACACACTGTCTTCACTCTGCATTAGAAACACACTGTCTTCACTCTGCATTAAGAACACACTCTCTTCATTCTGCTCTAGGAAAACACTGTCTTCATTCTGCTCTAGGAACACACTCTCTTCACTCTTCGTTAGGAACACACTGTCTTCACTCTGCATTAAGAACACACTCTCTTCATTCTGCTCTAGGAAAACACTGTCTTCATTCTGCTCCATGCACATACATAGGAACTCTGCTTTGGAACACAATATCTTCACTCTGCTCTAGGAACACAGACTTTACTCTGCATTAGAAACACACTGTCTTCACTCTGCATTAGGAACACACTGTCTTCACTCAACTCCATGCACATACACCGCAACTTGCCTTTGGAACACACTGTCTTCACTCTGCTCTAGGAACCCACTGTCTTCACTCTGCATTAGGAACACACTGTATTCACTCTGCATTATGAACACTCTGTATTCACACTTCTTTAGGAACACACTGTTTTCACTCTGCTCTAGGAACACACTATCTTCACTCTGCATTAGGAACACACTGCCTTCACTCTGCTCTAGGAACACACTGTCTTCACTCTGCTCCATGCACATACAACGGAACTCTGCATTAGGAACATACTGTCTTCACTCTGCTCTAGGAACACACTGTCTTCACTCTGCTTTGGAACACACTGTCTTCAATCTGCATTAGGAACACACTGTCTTCACTCTGCTCTAGGAACACACTGTCTTCACTCTGCTCCATGCACATACAACGGAACTCTGCATTTGGAACACACTGTCTTCACTCTGCTCTGGGAACACACTGTCTTCAATCTGCGTTAGGAACACACTGTCTTCACTCTGCATTAGGAACACACTATCTTCAATCTGCTCTATGAACACACTGCCTTCACTCAGCTCCATGCACATAAAACGGAACTCTGCATTAGGAACACACTGTCTTCACTCTGCTCTAGGAACACACTGTCTTCACTCTGCATTAACCACACTGTCTTCACTCTGCTCTAGGAAACACACTGTCGTCACTCTGCTCCATGCACATACACCGGAACTCTGCTTTGGAACACACTGTCTTCCCTCTGCTCTAGGAACAAAGACTTCACTCTGCATTAGAAACACACTGTCTTCACTCTGCATTAGGAACACACTGTCTTCACTCTGCTCCATGCACATACACCGCAACTTGCCTTTGGAACACACTGTCTTCACTCTGCTCTACGAACACACTGTCTTCACTCTGCATTAGGAACACACTGTCTTTACTCTGCATTAGGAACACACTGTCTTCACTCTGCTCTTGGAACACACTGTCTTCATTCTGCTCTAGGAACACACTGTCTTCACTCGGCTCTAGGAACACACTGTCTTCACTATGCTCTACGAACACACTGTCTTCAATCTGCATTAGGAACACACTTTCTTCACTCTGCATCAGGAACACACTGTCTTCACTCTGCTCTAGGAACACAGTCTTCACTCTGCATTAGGAACACACTGTATTAACTCTGCTCCATGCACATACACCGCAACTCTGCGTTGGGAACACACTGTCTTTACTCTGCTCTTGGAACACACTGTCTTCACTCTGCTCTGGGAACACATTGTTTTCACTCTGCGTTAGGAACACACTGTCTTCACTCTGCTCTAGGAACACACTGTCTTCACTCTTCTCCATGCACATACAACCGAACTCTGCATTAGGAACACACTGTCTTCACTCTGCTTTAGGAACACGCTGTCTTCACTCTGCTCTAGGAACACAGTGTCTTCACTCTGCATTAGGAACACACATCTTCACTCTGCTCTAGGAACACAGTCTTCACTCTGCATTAGGAACACACTATCTTCATTCTGTATTAGGAACACACTGTCTTCACTCTGCTCCATGCAAATACACCGCAACTTGCCTTTGGAACACACTGTCTTCACTCTGCTCTAGGAACACACTGTCTTCACTCTGCATTAGGAACACACTGTCTTCACTCTGCTCTAGGAACACACTGTCTTCACTCTGCATTAGGAACACACTGTCTTCATTTTGCTCTAGGAACACACTTTTTTCACCCGGCTCTAGGAACACACTGTCTTCACTCTGCTCTAGGAACACACTGTCTTCTCTCTGATCTAGGAACACAAGGTCTTCTCTCTGCTCTAGGAACACACTGTCTTCACTCTGCTCTAGGAACACACTGTATTCACTCTGCTCTAGGAACACACTGTCTTCACTCTGCATTAGGAACACACTGTCTTCACTCTGCTCCATGCACATATAACGCAACTCTGCATTTGGAACACACTGTCTTCACTCTGCTCTAGGAACACACTGTCTTCAATCTGCGTTAGGAACACACTGTCCTCTCTCTGCATTAGGAACACACTGTCTTCACTAAGCTCTTGGAACACACTGTCTTCACTCTGCATTAGGAACACACTGTCTTCACTCTGCACTAGGAACACACTGTCTTCACTCTGCATTAGGAACACTCTGTCTTCACTCTTCTTTAGGAACACACTGTTTTCACTCTGCTCTAGGAACACACTGTCTTCACTCTGCATTAGGAACACACTGTCTTCATTCTGCTCTAGGAACACACTGTCTTCAC
The DNA here is from genome assembly GCF_037038515.1 of Microtus pennsylvanicus. Classification (NCBI taxonomy): domain Eukaryota; kingdom Metazoa; phylum Chordata; class Mammalia; order Rodentia; family Cricetidae; genus Microtus; species Microtus pennsylvanicus. Next base: position 3,710,774 of record NC_134583.1, read on the forward strand.
TAGGCTCTAGGAACACACTGTCTATACTATGCTCTACGAACACACTGTTTTCACTCTGCATTAGGAACACACTGTCTTCTCTCTGCTCTAGGAACACACTGTCTTCACTCTTCTCTAGGAACACACTGTCTTCACTCTGCATTAGGAACACACTGTCTTCACTCTGCATCAGGAACACACTGTCTTCACTCTGCTCTAGGAACACAGTCTTCACTCTGCATTAGGAACACACTGTCTTCACTCTGCTCCATGCACATACACCGCAACTCTGCGTTGGGAACACACTGTCTTTACTCTGCTCTTGGAACACACTGTCTTCAATCTGCTCTGGGAACACACTGTCTTCACTCTGCTCCATGCACATACAACGGAACTCTGCATTAGGAACACACTGTCTTCACTCTGCGTTAGGAAAACACTGTCTTCACTCTGCTCTAGGAACACACTGTCTTCACTCTGCATTAGGAACCCACATCTTCACTCTGCTCTAGGAACACAGTCTTCACTCTGCAATAGGAACACACTGTCTTCATTCTGCATGAGGAACACACTGTCTTTACTCTGGTCCATGCACATACACCGCAACTTGTCTTTGGAAGACACTGTCTTCACTCTGCTCTAGGAACACACTGTCTTCACTCTGCATTAGGAACACACTGTCTTCACTCTGCTCTAGGAACACACTGTCTTCACTCTGCATTAGGAACACACTGTCTTCATTTTGCTCTAGGAACACACTTTTTTCACCCGGCTCTAGGAACACACTGTCTTCACTCTGCTCTAGGAACACACTGTCTTCACTCTTCTCTAGGAACACACTGTATTCACTCTGCTCTAGGAACACACTGTCTTCACTCTGCATTAGGAACACACTGTCTTCACTCTGCTCCATGCACATACAACGCAACTCTGCATTTGGAACACACTGTCTTCACTCTGCTCAAGGAACACACTGTCTTCAATCTGCGTTAGGAACACACTGTCTTCACTCTGCATTAGGAACACACTGTCTTCACTCTGCTCTATGAACACACTGTCTTCACTCAGCTCCATGCACATACAACGGAACTCTGCATTAGGAACACACTGTCTTCACTCTGCTCTAGGAACACACTGTCTTCACTCTGTATTAGGAACACAATGTCTTCACTCTGCTCAAGGACACACTGTCTTCACTCTGCTCCATGCACATACACCGGAACTCTGCTTTGGAACACACTGTTTTCCCTCGGCTCTAGGAACACAGACTTCACTCTGCATTAGAAACACACTGTCTTCACTCTGCATTAAGAACACACTCTCTTCATTCTGCTCTAGGAAAACACTGTCTTCATTCTGCTCCATGCACATACATGGGAACTCTGCTTTGGAACACAATGTCTTCACTCTGCTCTAGGAACACAGACTTCACTCTGCATTAGAAACACACTGTCTTCACTCTGCATTAGGAACACACTGTCTTCACTCAGCTCCATACACATACACCGCAACTTGCCTTTGAAACACACTGTCTTCACTCTGCTCTAGGAACCCACTGTCTTCACTCTGCATTAGGAACACACTGTATTCACTCTGCATTAGGAACACTCTGTATTCACATATCTTTAGGAACACACTGTTTTCACTCTGCTCTAGGAACACACTGTCTTCACTCTGCATTAGGAGGACACTGTCTTCACTCTGCTCTAGGAACACACTGTCTTCACTCTGCTCCATGCACATACAACGGAACTCTGCATTAGGAACATACTGTCTTCACTCTGCTCTAGGAACACACTGTCTTCACTCTGCATTAGGAACACACTGTCTTCACTCTGCTCTAGGAACACACTGTCTTCACTCTGCTCCATGCACATACACCGGAACTCTGCTTTGGAACACACTGTCTTCCCTCTGCTCTAGGAACAAAGACTTCAAACTGCATTAGAAACACACTGTCTTCACTCTGCATTAGGAACACACTGTCTTCACTCTGCTCCATGCACATACACCGCAACTTGGCTTTGGAACACACTGCCTTCACTCTGCTCTACGAACACACTGTCTTCACTCTGCATTAGGAACACACTGTCTTCACTCTGCATTAGGAACACACTGTCTTCACTCTGCATTAGGAACACACTGTCTTCACTCTGCTCCATTCACATACAGCGCAACTCTGCCTTTGGAACACACTATCTTCACTCTGCTCTAGGAACACACTGTCTTCACTCTGCTCCATGCACATACAACGGAACTCTGCATTAGGAACATACTGTCTTCACTCTGCTCTAGGAACACACTGTCTTCACTCTGCTTTGGAACACACTGTCTTCAATCTGCATTAGGAACACACTGTCTTCACTCTGCTCTAGGAACACACTGTCTTCACTCTGCTCCATGCACATACAACGGAACTCTGCATTTGGAACACACTGTCTTCACTCTGCTCTAGGAACACACTGTCTTCACTCTGCATTAACCACACTGTCTTCACTCTGCTCTAGGAAACACACTGTCGTCACTCTGCTCCATGCACATACACCGGAACTCTGCTTTGGAACACACTGTCTTCCCTCTGCTCTAGGAACAAAGACTTCACTCTGCATTAGAAACACACTGTCTTCACTCTGCATTAGGAACACACTGTCTTCACTCTGCTCCATGCACATACACCGCAACTTGCCTTTGGAACACACTGTCTTCACTCTGCTCTACGAACACACTGTCTTCACTCTGCATTAGGAACACACTGTCTTTACTCTGCATTAGGAACACACTGTCTTCACTCTGCTCTTGGAACACACTGTCTTCATTCTGCTCTAGGAACACACTGTCTTCACTCGGCTCTAGGAACACACTGTCTTCACTATGCTCTACGAACACACTGTCTTCAATCTGCATTAGGAACACACTTTCTTCACTCTGCATCAGGAACACACTGTCTTCACTCTGCTCTAGGAACACAGTCTTCACTCTGCATTAGGAACACACTGTATTAACTCTGCTCCATGCACATACACCGCAACTCTGCGTTGGGAACACACTGTCTTTACTCTGCTCTTGGAACACACTGTCTTCACTCTGCTCTGGGAACACATTGTCTTCACTCTGCGTTAGGAACACACTGTCTTCACTCTGCTCTAGGAACACACTGTCTTCACTCTTCTCCATGCACATACAACCGAACTCTGCATTAGGAACACACTGTCTTCACTCTGCTTTAGGAACACGCTGTCTTCACTCTGCTCTAGGAACACAGTGTCTTCACTCTGCATTAGGAACACACATCTTCACTCTGCTCTAGGAACACAGTCTTCACTCTGCATTAGGAACACACTATCTTCATTCTGTATTAGGAACACACTGTCTTCACTCTGCTCCATGCAAATACACCGCAACTTGCCTTTGGAACACACTGTCTTCACTCTGCTCTAGGAACACACTGTCTTCACTCTGCATTAGGAACACACTGTCTTCACTCTGCTCTAGGAACACACTGTCTTCACTCTGCATTAGGAACACACTGTCTTCATTTTGCTCTAGGAACACACTTTTTTCACCCGGCTCTAGGAACACACTGTCTTCACTCTGCTCTAGGAACACACTGTCTTCTCTCTGATCTAGGAACACACTGTCTTCTCTCTGCTCTAGGAACACACTGTCTTCACTCTGCTCTAGGAACACACTGTATTCACTCTGCTCTAGGAACACACTGTCTTCACTCTGCATTAGGAACACATTGTCTTCACTATGCTCTAGGAACACACTGTCTTCACTCTGCATTAGGAACACACTGTCTTCACTCTGCTCCATGCACATATAACGCAACTCTGCATTTGGAACACACTGTCTTCACTCTGCTCTAGGAACACACTGTCTTCAATCTGCGTTAGGAACACACTGTCCTCTCTCTGCATTAGGAACACACTGTCTTCACTAAGCTCTTGGAACACACTGTCTTCACTCTGCATTAGGAACACACTGTCTTCACTCTGCACTAGGAACACACTGTCTTCACTCTGCATTAGGAACACTCTGTCTTCACTCTTCTTTAGGAACACACTGTTTTCACTCTGCTCTAGGAACACACTGTCTTCACTCTGCATTAGGAACACACTGTCTTCATTCTGCTCTAGGAACACACTGTCTTCACTAGGCTCTAGGAACACACTGTCTACACTATGCTCTACGAACACACTGTTTTCACTCTGCATTAGGAACACACTGTCTTCTCTCTGCTCTAGGAACACACTGTCTTCACTCTTCTCTAGGAACACACTGTCTTCACTCTGCATTAGGAACACACTGTCTTCACTCTGCATCAGGAACACACTGTCTTCACTCTGCTCTAGGAACACAGTCTTCACTCTGCATTAGGAACACACTGTCTTCACTCTGCTCCATGCACATACACCGCAACTCTGCGTTGGGAACACACTGTCTTTACTCTGCTCTTGGAACACACTGTCTTCAATCTGCTCTGGGAACACACTGTCTTCACTCTGCTCCATGCACATACAACGGAACTCTGCATTAGGAACACACTGTCTTCACTCTGCGTTAGGAAAACACTGTCTTCACTCTGCTCTAGGAACACACTGTCTTCACTCTGCTCTAGGAACACAGTCTTCACTCTGCAAAAGGAACACACTGTCTTCATTCTGCATGAGGAACACACTGTCTTTACTCTGGTCCATGCACATACACCGCAACTTGTCTTTGGAAGACACTGTCTTCACTCTGCTCTAGGAACACACTGTCTTCACTCTGCATTAGGAACACACTGTCTTCACTCTGCTCTAGGAACACACTGTCTTCACTCTGCATTAGGAACACACTGTCTTCATTTTGCTCTAGGAACACACTTTTTTCACCCGGCTCTAGGAACACACTGTCTTCACTCTGCTCTAGGAACACACTGTCTTCTCTCTGATCTAGGAACACACTGTCTTCTCTCTGCTCTAGGAACACACTGTCTTCACTCTGCTCTAGGAACACACTGTATTCACTCTGCTCTAGGAACACACTGTCTTCACTCTGCATTAGGAACACACTGTCTTCACTCTGCTCCATGCACATACAACGCAACTCTGCATTTGGAACACACTGTCTTCACTCTGCTCAAGGAACACACTGTCTTCAATCTGCGTTAGGAACACACTGTCTTCACTCTGCATTAGGAACACACTGTCTTCACTCTGCTCTATGAACACACTGTCTTCACTCAGCTCCATGCACATACAACGGAACTCTGCATTAGGAACACACTGTCTTCACTCTGCTCTAGGAACACACTGTCTTTACTCTGTATTAGGAACACAATGTCTTCACTCTGCTCAAGGACACACTGTCTTCACTCTGCTCCATGCACATACACCGGAACTCTGCTTTGGAACACACTGTTTTCCCTCTGCTCTAGGAACACAGACTTCACTCTGCATTAGAAACACACTGTCTTCACTCTGCATTAAGAACACACTCTCTTCATTCTGCTCTAGGAAAACACTGTCTTCATTCTGCTCCATGCACATACATGGGAACTCTGCTTTGGAACACAATGTCTTCACTCTGCTCTAGGAACACAGACTTCACTCTGCATTAGAAACACACTGTCTTCACTCTGCATTAGGAACACACTGTCTTCACTCAGCTCCATACACATACACCGCAACTTGCCTTTGAAACACACTGTCTTCACTCTGCTCTAGGAACCCACTGTCTTCACTCTGCATTAGGAACACACTGTATTCACTCTGCATTAGGAACACTCTGTATTCACATATCTTTAGGAACAAACTGTTTTCACTCTGCTCTAGGAACACACTGTCTTCACTCTGCATTAGGAACACACTGTCTTCACTCTGCTCTAGGAATGCACTGTCTTCACTCTGCATTAAGAACACACTGTCTTCACTCTGCTCTAGGAACGCACTGTCTGCACTCTGCATTAGGAACACACTGTCTTCACTCTGCTCTAGGAACACACTGTCTTCACACTTCTCTAGGCACACACTGTCTTCACTCTGCAGTAGGTACACACTGTCTTCACACTTCTCTAGGAACACACTGTCTTCACTCTGCATTAGGAACACACTGTCTTCACTCTGCTCTAGGAACACACTGTCTTCACTCTGCTCCATGCACATATACTGCTACTCTGCATTTGGAACACACTGTCTTCACTCTGCTCTAGGATCAAACTGTATTCACTCTGCTCTAGGAACACACTGTCTTCACTCTGCTCTAGGAACACACTGTCTTCACTCTGCGTTAGGAACACACTGTCTTCACTCTGCTCCATGCACATGCACCGCAACTCTGCCTTAGGAAAACACTGTCTTCACTCTGCTCTAGAAACACACTCTCTTCACTCTGCTCCATGCACATACACCGCAACTCTGCATATGGAACACTGTCTTCATTCTGCTCTAGGAACACACTGTCTTCACTCTGCTCTAGGAATACACTGTCTTCACTCTGCTCTAGGAACACACTGTCTTCACTCTTCATTAGGAACACACTGTCTTCACTCTGCTCTAGGAACACACTGTCTTCATTCTGCCTTAGGAACACACTGTCTTTACTCTGCGACAGGAACACACTGTCTTCACTCTGCTCTAGGAAACAGTCTTCACTCTGCATTAGGAACACACTGTCTTCACTCTGCTCTAGGAACACACTGTCTTCACTCTGCGTTAGGAACACACTGTCTTCACTCTGTGTTATGAACACACTGTCTTCACTCTGCCTTAGAAACACACTGTCTTCACTCTGCTCTAGGAACACACTGTCTTCACTCTGCACTAGGAAACACTGTCTTGACTTGCTCTAGGAACACAGTCTTCACTCTGCATTAGGAACACACAGTCTTCACTCAGCGTTAGGAACACACTCTCTTTACTCTGCGTTAGGAACACACTCTCTTCACTCTACTGTAGGAACACACTGTCTTGACTCTGCTCTAGGAACACACTGTCTTCACTCTGATCTAGGAACACACTAACTTCACTCTGCACCATGCACATACACCACAACTCTGTTTGAAAAACACACTGTCTTCACTCTGCTCTAGGAACACACTGTCTTCACTCTGCATTAGGAACAGACTGTCTTCACTGTGCTCTAGGAACACACTGTCTTCACTCTGCTCCATGCACATACACAGCAACTCTGCGTTAGGAATACACTGTCTTCACTCTGATCTAGGAAAACACTCTCTTCACTCTGCTCTAGAAACACACTGTCTTCACTCTGCTCTAGGAACACACTGTCTTCATTCTGCTCTAGGAACACACTGTCTTCACTCTGCATTAGGAACACACTGTTTTCATTCTGCTCTAGGAACACACTGTCTTGACTCTGTGTTCGCAACACACTGTCTTCACTATGCTCTAGGAACACAGTCTTCACTCTGCATTAGGAACACACTGTTTACACTCTGCTCTAGGAACACACTGTCTTCATCTGCGTTAGGAACACACTGTCTTCACTCTGCTCCATGCACATCCACAGCAACTCGGCGTTAGGAACACACTGTTTTCTCTCTGCTCTAGGAACACACTGTCTTCACTCTGCTCTAGGAACACACTGTCTTCACTCTGCACCATGCACATACACTGCAACTCTGCATTAGGTATCCACTGTGTTCACACTGCATTGGGAACACACTGTCTTCACTCTGCATTAGGAACACACTGCCTTAATTCTGCTCTAGGAACACACTGTCTTCACTCTGCTCCATGCACATACACTGGAACTCTGCATTAGGGACACACTGTCTTCACACTGTGATAGGAACACACTGTCTTCATTCTGCTCTAGGAACACACTGTCTTCACTCTCCGTTAGGAACATACTGTCTTCACTCTGCTCTAAGAACACAGTGTCTTCACACTGCCCCATGCACACACACCGCAACTCTGCATTAGGAACACACTGTCTTCACTCTGCGTTAGGAACACACTGTCTTCACTGTGCTCTAGGAACACACTGTCTTCACTCTGCTCTAGGAACACACTGTCTTCACTCTGCTTTAGGAATACACTGTCTTCACTCTGCATTAGGAACACACTGTCTTCACCCTGCATTAGGAACACACTGTCTTCACTCTGCTACATTCACATACAGCGCAACTCTGCGTTAATAACACACTCTCCTAACTCTGCTTTAGGAATACACTGTCTTCACTCTGCTCTAGGAACACACTGTCTTCACTCTGCATTAGGAACACACTGTCTTCACTCTGCTCTAGGAACGCACTGTCTTCACTCTGCATTAAGAACACACTGTCTTCACTCTCCTCTAGGAACGCACTGTCTGCACTCTGCATTAGGAATACACTGTCTTCACTCTGCTCTAGGAACACACTGTCTTCACACTTCACTAGGCACACAATGTCTTCACTCTGCTGTAGGAACACACTGTCTTCACTCTGCTCTAGGAACACACTGTCTTTACTCTGCTCTAGGAACATGCTGTTTGACTCTGCTTTAGGAAACACTGTCTTCACTCTGCTCCATGCACATATACTGCTACTCTGCATTTGGAACACACTGTCTTCTCTCTGCTCTAGGAACAAACTGTATTCACTCTGCTCTAGGAACACACTGTCTTCACTCTGCTCTAGGAACACACTGTCTTCACTCTGCGTTAGGAACACACTGTCTTCACTCTGCTCCATGCACATGCACTGCAACTCTGCCTTAGGAAAACACTGTCTTCACTCTGCTCTAGAAACACATTCTCTTCACTCTGCTCCATGCACATACACCGCAACTCTGCATTTGGAACACTGTCTTCATTCTGCTCTAGGAACACACTGTCTTCACTCTGCTCTAGGAATACACTGTCTTCACTCTGCTCTAGGAACACACTGTCTTCACTCTTCATTAGGAACACACTGTCTTCACTCTGCTCTAGGAACACACTGTCTTCATTCTGCTTTAGGAACACACTGTCTTCACTCTGCTCTAGGAACACACTGTCTTCAGTCTGCTTTAGGAATACACTGTCTTCACTCTGCATTAGGAATACACTGTCTTCACTCTGCATTAGGAACACACTGTCTTCACTCTGCTCCATTCACATACAGCGCAACTCTGCCTTTGGAACACACTGTCTTCACTCTGCTCTAGGATCACACTGTCTTCACTCTGCATGAGGAGCACACTGTCTTCACTCGGATCTAGGAACACACTGTCTTCACTCTGCGATAGGAACAAAATGTCTTCACTATGCTCTAGGAACACACTGTCTTCACTCTGCATTAGGAACACACTGTCTTCACTGTGCTCCAGGAACAAACTGTCTTCTCTCTGCATTAGGAACACACTGTCTTCATTCTGCTCTAGGAACGCACTGTCTTCACTCTGCATTGGGAACACACTGTCTTCACTCTTCATTAGGAACACACTGTCTTCACTCTGCTCCATGCGCATACACCGCAACACTGCATAGGAACACACTGTCTTCACTATGCTCTAAACACACTGTCTTCACAATGCTCTAGGAACACACTGTCTTCACTCTGCTCCATGCACATACACAGCAACTCTGCGTTAGGAACACACTGTCTTCACTCTGATCTAGGAAAACACTCTCTTCACTCTGCTCTAGAAACACACTGTCTTCACTCTGCTCTAGGAACACACTGTCTTCATTCTGCTCTAGGAACACACTGTCTTCACTCTGCATTAGGAACACACTGTTTTCATTCTGCTCTAGGAACACACTGTCTTGACTCTGTGTTCGCAACACACTGTCTTCACTATGCTCTAGGAACACAGTCTTCACTCTGCATTTGGAACACACTGTTTTCACTCTGCTCTAGGAACACACTGTCTTCATCTGCGTTAGGAACACACTGTCTTCACTCTGCTCCATGCACATCCACAGCAACTCGGCGTTAGGAACACACTGTCTTCTCTCTGATCTAGGAACACACTGTCTTCACTCTGCTCTAGGAACACACTGTCTTCACTCTGCACCATGCACATACACTGCAACTCTGCGTTAGGAATCCACTGTGTTCACACTGCATTGGGAACACACTGTCTTCACTCTGCCTTAGGAACACACTGCCTTAATTCTGCTCTAGGAACACACTGTCTTCACTCTGCTCCATGCACATACACTGGAACTCTGCATTAGGGACACACTGTCTTCACACTGTGATAGGAACACACTGTCTTCATTCTGCTCTAGGAACACACTGTCTTCACTCTCCGTTAGGAACACACTGTCTTCACTCTGCTCTAGGAACACACTATCTTCACTCTTCTTTAGGAACACACTATCTTCACTCTGCTCTAGGAACACACTGTCTTCACTCTGCCTTAGTAACACACTGTCTTCACTCTGCGATAGGAACACAATGCCTTCACTCTGCTCTAGGAACACACAGTCTTCACTCTGCATTAGGAACACACTGTCTTCACTCTGCTCTAGGATCACACTGTCTTCACTCTGCATTAGGAACACACTGTCTTCAATCTGCTCAATGCAATACACCGCAACTCTGCTTTAGGAACACACTGTCTTCACTCTGCATTAGGAACACACTGTCTTCACTCTGCTCAAGGAACACACTGTCTTCACTCTGCATTTGGAAAACACTGTCTTCACTCTGTTCCATGCGCATACACCGCAACTCTGTGTTAGCAACACACTGTCTTCATTCTGCTTTAGGAACACACGGTCTTCACTCTGCCTTAGGAACACACTGTCTTCATTCTGTTCTCAGAACACACTGTCTTCATTCTGCGTTAGGGACACAGTGTATTCACTCTGATTTAGGAACACACTGTCTTCACTCTGCTCTAGAAACACACTGTCTTCACTCTGCATTAAGAACACACTGTCTTCACTCTGTGTTAGGAACACACTGTCTTCACTCTGATCCATGCACATACACCGCAACTCTGCTTTTGGAACACACTGTCTTCACTCTGCTCTAGGAACACACAGTCTTCACTCTGCATTAGGAACATACTGTCTTCACTCTGCTCTAGGAACACACTGTCTTAACTATGCTCTAGGAACACACTGTCTTCACACTGCTACGATCATATACACCGCAGCTCTGCTCTAGGAACACACTGTCTAAACTCTGCATTAGGAACACACTGTCTTCACTCTGCATAAGGAACACACTGTCTTCACTCTGCTCTAGGAACACACTGTCTTCACTCTGCATTAGGAACACACTGTCTTCACTCTGCTCTAGGAACGCACTGTCTTCACTCTGCATTAGGAACACACTATATTCATTCTGCTCTAGGAAGACACTGTCTGCACTCTGCATTAGGAACACACTGTCTTGAATCTGCTCTACGAACACACTGTCTTCACTCTCAGTTAGGAACACACTGTCTTCACTCTGCTCTAGGAACACACTGTCTTCACTCTGCTGTAGGAACACTCTGTCTTCACTCTGCTCTAGGAACACACTGTCTTCACTCTGCTCTAGGAACACACTGTCTTCACTCTGCATTAAGAACACACTGTCTTCACTCTGCTTTCTGAACACACTGTCTACACTCTGCTCTAGGAACACACTGTCTTCACTCTGCATTAGGAACAGACTGTCTTCACTGTGCTCCAGGAACACACTGTCTTCTCTCTGCATTAGGAACACACTGTCTTCACTATGCTCTAGGAACACAGTCTTCTCTCTGCATTAGTAAAACACTGTCTTCACTCTAATCTAGGAACACACTCTTCATCTGTGTTAGGAACACACTGTCTTCACTCTGCACGATGCACATACACCGCAACTCTGCGTTAGGAACACAACGTCTTCACTTTGCTCTAGGAACACACTGTCTTCACTCAGCATTAGGAACACACTGCCTGCACTTTGCTCTAGGAACACACTGTCTTCACTCTGCTCCATGCACATACACTGGAACTCTGCGTTAGGAACACACTTTCTTCACACTGCGTTAGGAACACACTGTCTTCATTCTGCCTTAGGAACACACTGTCTCCACTCCCCGTAAGGAACATACTGTCTTCACTCTGAGATAGGAACACACTGTCATCACTCTGAATTAGGAACACACTGTCTTCACTCTGCTCTAGGAACACACTGTCTTCTCTCTGCTGTAGGAACACACTGTCTTCACTCTGCTCTAAGAACACACAGTCTTCACTCTGCTCTAGGAACATGCTGTTTCACTCTGCATTAGGAACACACTGTCTCACTCTGCTCCATGCACATACACCGCCACTCTGAGTTTGGAACACACTGTCTTCACTCTGCATTAAGAACACACTGTCTTCACTCTGCTTTCTGAACACACTGTCTTCACTCTGCTCTAGGAACACACTGTCTTCACTCTGTGTTAGGAACACACTGTCTTCACTCTGCACTAGGAACACACTGTCTTCACTCTGCTCTAGGAACACACTGTCTTCACTCTGCTCTAGGAACATACTGTCTTCACTCTGCATTAGGAACACACTATATTCACTCTGCTCTAAGAACACAGGGTCTTAACTCTGCTCCATGCACATACACCGCATCTCTGCCTTAGGAACACACTCTCCTCACTCTGGTTTAGGAATACACTGTCTTCACTCTGCATTAGGAGCACACTGTCTTCACTCTGCTCTAGGAACACACTGTCTTCACTCTGCATTAGGAACATACTGTCTTCACTCTGCTCTAGGAACACACTGTCTTCACTATGCTCTAGGAACACACTGTCTTCACACTGCTACGATCATATACACCGCAGCTCTTCTCTAGGAACACACTGTCTAAACTCTGCATTAGGAACACACTGTCTTCACTCTGCATAAGGAACACACTGTCTTCACTCTGCTCTAGGAACACACTGTCTTCACTCTGCATTAGGAACACACTGTCTTCACTCTGCTCTAGGAACGCACTGTCTTCACTCTGCATTAGGAACACACTATCTTCATACTGCTCTAGGAAGACACTGTCTGCACTCTGCATTAGGAACACACTGTCTTGAATCTGCTCTACGAGCACACTGTCTTCACTCTCAGTTAGGAACACACTGTCTTCACTCTGCACTAGGAACACACTGTCTTCACTCTGCTGTAGGAACACTCTGTCTTCACTCTGCTCTAGGAACACACGTTCTTCACTCTGCTCTAGGAACACACTGTCTTCACTCTGCATTAAGAACACACTGTCTTCACTCTGCTTTCTGAACACACTGTCTACACTCTGCTCTAGGAACACACTGACTTCACTCTGCTCCATGCACATACACAGCAACTCTGCCTTAGGAACACACTGTCTTCACTCTGCATTGGGAACACACTGACTTCTCTCTGCCTTAGGAACACACTGTCTTCATTCTGTTCTCGGAACACACTGTCTTCATTCTGCGTTAGGGACACAGTGTAATCACTCTGATTTAGGAACACTCTGTCTTCACTCTGCTCTAGAAACACACTGTCTTCACTCTGCTCTAGGAACACACTGTCTTCACTCTGCTCTAGGAACACACTGTTTTTACTCTGCTCTAGGAACACACTGTCTTCACTCTGCATTAAGAACACACTGTCTTCATTCTGCTCTAAGAACACACTGTCTTCACTCTGCGTTAGGAACACACTGTCTTCACTATGCTCTAGGAACACAGTCTTCACTCTGCATTAGTAAAACACTGTCTTCACTCTGATCTAGGAACACACTCTTCATATGTGTTAGGAACACACTGTCTTCACTCTGCACCATGCACATAAACCGCAACTCTGCGTTAAGAACCCAATGTCTTCAGTCTGCTCTAGGAACACACTGTCTTCACTCAGCGTTAGGAACACAGTGCCTGCACTTTGCTCTAGGAACACACTGTCTTCACTCTGCTCCATGCACATACACCGGAACTCTGCGTTAGGAACACACTTTCTTCACACTGCATTAAGAATAAACTGTCTTCATTCTGCCTTAGGAACACACTGTCTCCACTCCCCATAAGGAACATACTGTCTTCACTCTGCATTAGGAACACACTGTCTCACTCTGCTCCATGCACATACACCGCCACTCTGAGTTTGGAACACACTGTCTTCACTCTGTATTAAGAACACACTGTCTTCACTCTGCTTTCTGAACACACTGTCTTCACTCTGCTCTAGGAACACACTGTCTTCACTCTGCATCAGGAACACACTGTCTTCACTCTTCTCTAGGAATACACTGTCTTTACTCTGCTCCATGTACATACACCGCAACTCTGCGTTAGGAACACACTGTCTTCACTCTGTGTTAGGAACACACTGTCTTCACTCTGCATTAGGAACACACTATCTTCACTCTGCTCTAGGAAGACACAGTCTGCGCGCTGCATTAGGAACACACTGTCTTGACTGTGCTCTAGGAACACACTGTCTTCTCTCTCAGTTAGGAACACACTGTCTTCACTCTGCTCTAGGAACACACTGTCTTCACTCTGCTGTAGGAACACTCTGTCTTCACTCTGCTCTAGGAACACACTGTCTTCACTCTGCATTAGGAACACACTATCTTCATACTGCTCTAGGAAGACACTGTCTGCACTCTGCATTAGGAACACACTGTCTTGAATCTGCTCTACGAGCACACTGTCTTCACTCTCAGTTAGGAACACACTGTCTTCACTCTGCACTAGGAACACACTGTCTTCACTCTGCTGTAGGAACACTCTGTCTTCACTCTGCTCTAGGAACACACGGTCTTCAATCTGCTCTAGGAACACACTGTCTTCACTCTGCATTAAGAACACACTGTCTTCACTCTGCTTTCTGAACACACTGTCTACACTCTGCTCTAGGAACACACTGACTTCACTCTGCTCCATGCACATACACAGCAACTCTGCCTTAGGAACACACTGTCTTCACTCTGCATTGGGAACACACTGACTTCTCTCTGCCTTAGGAACACACTGTCTTCATTCTGTTCTCGGAACACACTGTCTTCATTCTGCGTTAGGGACACAGTGTAATCACTCTGATTTAGGAACACTCTGTCTTCACTCTGCTCTAGAAACACACTGTCTTCACTCTGCTCTAGGAACACACTGTCTTCACTCTGCTCTAGGAACACACTGTTTTTACTCTGCTCTAGGAACACACTGTCTTCACTCTGCATTAAGAACACACTGTCTTCATTCTGCTCTAAGAACACACTGTCTTCACTCTGCGTTAGGAACACACTGTCTTCACTATGCTCTAGGAACACAGTCTTCACTCTGCATTAGTAAAACACTGTCTTCACTCTGATCTAGGAACACACTCTTCATATGTGTTAGGAACACACTGTCTTCACTCTGCACCGTGCACATAAACCGCAACTCTGCGTTAAGAACCCAATGTCTTCACTCTGCTCTAGGAACACACTGTCTTCACTCAGCGTTAGGAACACAGTGCCTGCACTTTGCTCTAGGAACACACTGTCTTCACTCTGCTCCATGCACATACACCGGAACTCTGCGTTAGGAACACACTTTCTTCACACTGCATTAAGAACAAACTGTCTTCATTCTGCCTTAGGAACACACTGTCTCCACTCCCCATAAGGAACATACTGTCTTCACTCTGCATTAGGAACACACTGTCTCACTCTGCTCCATGCACATACACCGCCACTCTGAGTTTGGAACACACTGTCTTCACTCTGTGTTAAGAACACACTGTCTTCACTCTGCTTTCTGAACACACTGTCTTCACTCTGCTCTAGGAACACACTGTCTTCACTCTGCATCAGGAACACACTGTCTTCACTCTTCTCTAGGAATACACTGTCTTTACTCTGCTCCATGTACATACACCGCAACTCTGCATTAGGAACACACTGTCTTCACTCTGTGTTAGGAACACACTGTCTTCACTCTGCATTAGGAACACACTATCTTCACTCTGCTCTAGGAAGACACAGTCTGCGCGCTGCATTAGGAACACACTGTCTTGACTGTGCTCTAGGAACACACTGTCTTCTCTCTCAGTTAGGAACACACTGTCTTCACTCTGCTATAGGAACACACTGTCTTCACTCTGCTGTAGGAACACTCTGTCTTCACTCTGCTCTAGGAACACACTGTCTTCACTCTGCTCTAGGAACATGCTGTTTCACTCTGCGTTAGGAACACACTGTCGCACTCTGCTCCATGCACATACACCGCCACTCTGCGTTTGGAACACACTGTCTTCACTCTGCATTAAGAACACTCTGTCTTCACTCTGCTTTCTGAACACACTGTCTTCACTCTGCTCTAGGAACACACTGTCTTCACTCTGCATTAGGAACACACTGTCTTCACTCTTCTCTTGGAACACACTGTCTTTACTGTGCTCCATGCACATACACCGCAACTCTGCGTTAGGAACACACTGTCTTCACTCTGTGTTTAGAACACACTGTCTTCACTCTGCTCTAGGAAGACACTGTCTTCACTCTGCTGTAGGAACACACTGTCTTCACTCTGTTCTAGGAACACACTGTCTTCACTCTGCTCTAGGAACATACTGTCTTCACTCTGCGTTAGGAACATACTGTCTTCACACTGCTCAAAGAACACAGGGTCTTAACTCTGCTCCATGCACATACACCGCGACTCTGCCTTAGGAACACACTCTCCTCACTCTGCATTAGGAATACACTGTCTTCACTCTGCATTAGGAACACACTGTCTTCACTCTGCTCTAGGAACACACTGCCTTCACTCTGCATTAGGAACACACTGTCTACACTCTGCTCTAGAAACGCACTGTCTTCACTCTGAATTAGGACACACTGTCTTCACTCTGCTCTAGGAAAACACTGTCTTCACTCTGCTCTAGGAACACACTATCTTCACTCTTCATTAGGAACACACTGTCTTCACTCTGCTCTAGGAACACACTGACTTCACTCTGCCTTAGGAACACACTGTCTTCAATCTGCGACAGGAACACACAGTCTTCACTCTGTATTAGGAACACACTGTCTTCACTTGCTCTAGGAAACAGTCTTCACTCTGCATTAGGAACACACTGTCTCACTTGCTCTAGGATCTCAATGTTCACTCTGCGTTAGGCACACACTGTCTTCTCTCTGTTCTATGCAATAAACCGCAACTCTGCTTTAGGAACACACTGTCTTCAATCAGGGTTAGGAACACACTGTCTTCATTGTGCTCTAGGAACACACTGTCTTCACTCTGCTCTAGGAACACACTGTCTTCACTCTGCATTAGGAACACACTTTCTTCACTCTGCTCCATTCACATACAGCGCAACTCTGCCTTTGGAACACACTGTCTTCACTCTGCTCTAGGATCACACTGTCTTCACTATGCATGAGGAGCACACTGTCTTCACTCGGCTATAGGAACACACTCTCTTCACTCTCCTCTAGGAACACACTGTCTTCACTCTGATCAGGGAACACACTGTCTTCACTCTGCTCTAAGAACACACTGTCTACACTCTGTGTTAGGAACACACTGTCTACACTCTGCGTTAAGAACACACTGTCTTCACTCTGCATTAGAAACACACTGTCTTCACACAGATCTAGGAACACACTGTCTTCACTATGCTCTAGGAACACCCTGTCTTGACAGCTCTAGGAACACAGTTTCACTGTGCTTTAGGAACACACAGTCTTCACTCAGCGTTTGGAACACACTCTCTTCACTCTGCGTTAGGAACACACTCTCTTCACTCTACTGTAGGAACACACTGTCCTGACTCTGCTCTAGGAACACACTGTCTTCACTCTGATCTAGGAACACACTAACTTCACTCTGCACCATGCACATACACCGCAACTCTGCGTTAGGAACACACTGTCTTCACTCTGCTTTAGGAATACACTCTCTTCACTCTGCATTAGGAACACACTGTCTTCATTCTGCTCTAGGAACGCACTGTCTTCACTCTGCATTAGGAACACACTGTCTTCACTCTTCATTAGGAACACAATATCTTCACTCTGCTCCATGCGCATACACAGCAACTCTGCGTTAGGAACACACTATCTTCACTCTGCTCTAGGAACACACTGTCTTCACTGTGCTCTAGAAACACACTGTCTTCACTCTGCTCCATGCACATACACAGCAACTCTGCGTTAGGAACACACTGTCTTCACTCTGCTCAAGGAACACACTGTCTTTACTCTGCATTAGGAACACACTGTCTTCACTCTGCTCCATGCGCATACACCGCAACTCTGTGTTAGCAACACACTGTCTTCACTCTGCTCTACAAACACACTGTCTTTACTATGCTCCATGCACATACACAGTAATTCTGCGTTAGGAACACACTGTCTTCACTCTGCTTTAAGAACACACGGTCTTCACTCTGCCTTAGGAACACACTGTCTTCATTCTGTTCTCAGAACACACTGTCTTCATTCTGTGTTAGGGACACAGTGTATTCACTCTGATTTAGGAACACACTGTCTTCAATCTGCTCTAGAAACACACTGTTTTACTGTGCTCTAGGAACACTCTGTATTCACTCTACTCTAGGAACACACTGTCTTCACTCTGCGTTAGGAACACACTGTCTTCACTCTGCTCCATGCACATACACCGCAACTCTGCTTTGAAACAAACTGTCTGCACTCTGCTCTAGGAACACACTGTCTTCGCTCTGCATTAGGAACATACTGTCTTCACTCTGCTCTAGGAACACACTGTCTTCACTCTGCTCTAGGAACACACTGTCTTCACTCTGCTACGAGCATATACACCGCAGCTCTGCTCTAGGAACACACTGTCTAAACTCTGCATTAGGAACACACTGTCTTCACTCTGCTGTAGGAACACACTGTCTTCACTCTGCATTAGGAACACACTGTCTACACTCTGCTCTAGGAAGTCACTGTCTTCACTCTGCATTAGGAACACACTATATTCACTCTGCTCTAGGAAGACACTGTCTGCACTCTGCATTAGGAACACACTGTCTTGACTCTGCTCTAGGAACACACTGTCTTCACTCCCAGTTAGGAACGCACTGTCTTCACTCTGCTCTAGGAACACACTGTCTTCACTCTGCTGTAGGAACACTCTGTCTTCACTCTGCTCTAGGAACACACTGTCTCTCACTCTGCTCTAGGAACATGCTGTTTCACTCTGCGTTAGGACACACTGTTGCACTCTGCTCCATGCACATACACCGCCACTCTGCTTTTGGAACACACTGTCTTCACTCTGCATTAAGAACACACTGTCATCACTCTGCTTTCTGAACACACTGTCTTCACTCTGCTCCATGCGCATACACCGCAACACTGCATAGGAACACACTGTCTTCACTATGCTCTAAACACACTGTCTTCACTATGCTCTAGGAACACACTGTCTTCACTCTGCTCCATGCACATACACCGCAACTCTGCTTTGAAACACACTGTCTTCACTCTGCTCTAGGAACACACAGTCTTCACTCTGCATTAGGAACATACTGTCTTCACTCTGCTCTAGGAACACACTGTCTTCACTCTGCATTAGGAACACACTGTCTTCATTCTGCTCTAGGAACGCACTGTCTTCACTCTGCATTAGGAACACACTGTCTTCACTCTTCATTAGGAACACAATGTCTTCACTCTGCTCCATGCGCATACACAGCAACTCTGCATAGCAACACACTGTCTTCACTGTGCTCTAGAAACACACTGTCTTCACTCTGCTCCATGCACATACACAGCAACTCTGCGTTAGGAACACACTGTCTTCACTCTGCTCAAGGAACACACTGTCTTTACTCTGCATTAGGAACACACTGTCTTCACTCTGCTCCATGCGCATACACCGCAACTCTGTGTTAGCAACACACTGTCTTCACTCTGCTCTACAAACACACTGTCTTTACTATGCTCCATGCACATACACAGTAATTCTGTGTTAGGAACACACTGTCTTCACTCTGCTTTAAGAACACACGGTCTTCACTCTGCCTTAGGAACACACTGTCTTCATTCTGTTCTCAGAACACACTGTCTTCATTCTGTGTTAGGGACACAGTGTATTCACTCTGATTTAGGAACACACTGTCTTCACTCTGCTCTAGAAACACACTGTTTTTACTGTGCTCTAGGAACACTCTGTATTCACTCTACTCTAGGAACACACTGTCTTCACTCTGCATTAAGAACACACTGTCTTCACTCTGCGTTAGGAACACACTGTCTTCACTCTGCTCCATGCACATACACCGCAACTCTGCTTTGAAACACACTGTCTTCACTCTGCTCTAGGAACACACTGTCTTCACTCTGCATTAGGAACATACTGTCTTCACTCTGCTCTAGGAACACACTGTCTTCACTCTGCTCTAGGAACACACTGTCTTCACTCTGCTACGATCATATACACCGCAGCTCTGCTCTAGGAACACACTGTCTAAACTCTGCATTAGGAACACACTGTCTTCACTCTGCTCTAGGAACACACTGTCTTCACTCTGCATTAGGAACACACTGTCTTCACTCTGCTCTAGGAAGTCACTGTCTTCACTCTGCATTAGGAACACACTATCTTCACTCTGCTCTAGGAAGACACTGTCTGCACTCTGCATTAGGAACACACTGTCTTGACTCTGCTCTAGGAACACACTGTCTTCACTCTCAGTTAGGAACGCACTGTCTTCACTCTGCTCTAGGAACACACTGTCTTCACTCTGCTGTAGGAACACTCTGTCTTCACTCTGCTCTAGGAACACACTGTCTTCACTCTGCTCTAGGAACATGCTGTTTCACTCTGCGTTAGGACACACTGTTGCACTCTGCTCCATGCACATACACCGCCACTCTGCTTTTGGAACACAGTCTTCACTCTGCATTAAGAACACACTGTCTTCACTCTGCTTTCTGAACACACTGTCTTCACTCTGCTCCATGCGCATACACCGCAACACTGCATAGGAACACACAGTCTTCACTATGCTCTAAACACACTGTCTTCACTATGCTCTAGGAACACACTGTCTTCACTCTGCTCCATGCACATACACCGCAACTCTGCTTTGAAACACACTGTCTTCACTCTGCTCTAGGTACACACAGTCTTCACTCTGCATTAGGAACATACTGTCTTCACTCTGCTCTAGGAACACACTGTCTTCACTCTGCTCTAGGAACACACTGTCTTCACTCTGCTACGAGCATATACACCGCAGCTCTGCTCTAGGAACACACTGTCTAAACTCTGCATTAGGAACACACTGTCTTCACTCTGCTCTAGGAACACACTGTCTTCACTCTGCATTAGGAACACACTGTCTTCACTCTGCTCCATGCACATACACACCAACTCTGGTTTTGGAACACACTGTCTTCACTCTGCTCTAGGAACACACAGTCTTCACTCTGCATTAGGAACATACTGTCTTCACTCTGCTCTAGGAACACACTGTCTTCACTCTGCTCTAGGAACACACTGTCTTCACTCTGCTACAAGCATATACACCGCAGCTCTGCTCTAGGAACACACTGTCTAAACTCTGCATTATTAACACACTGTCTTCACTCTGCATTAGGCACACACTGTCTTCACTCTGCTCTAGGAACACACTGTCTTCACTCTGCATTAGGAACACACTGTCTTCACTCTGCTCTAGGAAGTCACTGTCTGCGCTCTGCATTAGGAACACACTGTCTTGACTGTGCTCTAGGAACACACTGTCTTCACTCTCAGTTAGGAACACACTGTATTCACTCTGCTCTAGGAACACACTGCCTTCACTCTGCTGTAGGAACACTCTGTCTTCACTCTGCTCTAGGAACACACTGTCTTCACTCTGCTCTAGGAACATGCTGTTTCACTCTGCCTTAGGAACACACTGTCGCACTCTGCTCCATGCACATACACCGCCACTCTGCGTTTGGAACACACTGTCTTCACTCTGCATTAAGAACACACTGTCTTCACTCTGCTTTCTGAACACACTGTCTTCACTCTGCTCTAGGAACACACTGTCTTCACTCTGCATTAGGAACACACTGTCTTCACTCTTCTCTTGGAACACACTGTCTTTACTGTGCTCCATGCACATACACCACAACGCTGCGTTAGGAACACACTGTCTTCACTCTATGTTAGGAACACACTGTCTTCACTCTGCTCTAGGAAGACACTGTCTTCACTCTGCTGTAGGAACACACTGTCTTCACTCTGTTCTAGGAACACACTGTCTTCACTCTGCTCTAGGAACATACTGTCTTCACTCTGCGTTAGGAACATACTGTCTTCACACTGCTCTAAGAACACAGGGTCTTAACTCTGCTCCATGCACATACACCGCAACTCTGCCTTAGGAACACACTCTCCTCACTCTGCTTTAGGAATACACTGTCTTCACTCTGCATTAGGAACACACTGTCTTCACTCTGCTCTAGGAACACACTGCCTTCACTCTGCATTAGGAACACACTGTCTACACTCTGCTCTAGGAACGCACAGTCTTCACTCTGAATTAGGACACACTGTCTTCACTCTGCTCTAGGAATACACTGTCTTCACTCTGCTCTAGGAACACACTATCTTCACTCTTCATTAGGAACACACTGTCTTCACTCTGCTCTAGGAACACACTGACTTCACTCTGCCTTAGGAACACACTGTCTTCAATCTGCGACAGGAACACACAGTCTTCACTCTGTATTAGGAACACACTGTCTTCACTTGCTCTAGGAAACAGTCTTCACTCTGCATTAGGAACACACTGTCTTCACTTGCTCTAGGATCTCAATGTTCACTCTGCGTTAGGCACACACTGTCTTCACTCTGTTCTATGCAATAAACCGCAACTCTGCTTTAGGAACACACTGTCTTCAATCTGGGTTAGGAACACACTGTCTTCACTGTGCTCTAGGAACACACTGTCTTCACTCTGCTCTAGGAACACACTGTCTTCACTCTGCTTTAGGAATACACTGTCTTCACTCTGCATTAGGAACACACTGTCTTCACTCTGCATTAGGAACACACTGTCTTCACTCTGCTCCATTCACATACAGCGCAACTCTGCCTTTGGAACACACTATCTTCACTCTGCTCTAGGATCACACTGTCTTCACTATGCATGAGGAGCACACTGTCTTCACTCGGCTCTAGGAACACACTCTCTTCACTCTCCTCTAGGAACACACTGTCTTCACTCTGCATTAGGAACACTCTGTCTTCACTCTTCTTTAGGAACACACTGTTTTCACTCTGCTCTAGGAACACACTGTCTTCACTCTGCATCAGGAACACACTGTCTTCACTCTGCTCTAGGAACACAGTCCTCACTCTGCATTAGGAACACACTGTCTTCACTCTGCTCCATGCACATACACCGCAACTCTGCGTTGGGAACACACTGTCTTTACTCTGCTCTTGGAACACACTGTCTTCACTCTGCTCTGGGAACACACTGTCTTCACTCTGCTCCATGCACATACAACGGAACTCTGCATTAGGAACACACTGTCTTCACTCTGCGTTAGGAACACACTGTCTTCACTCTGCTCTAGGAACACACTGTCTTCACTCTGCATTAGGAACACACATCTTCACTCTGCTCTAGGAACACAGTCTTCACTCTGCAATAGGAACACACTGTCTTCATTCTGCATGAGGAACACACTGTCTTCACTCTGCTCCATGCACATACACCGCAACTTGCCTTTGGAACACACTGTCTTCACTGCTCTAGGAACACACTGTCTTCACTCTGCATTAGGAACACACTGACTTCACTCTGCTCTAGGAACACACTGTCTTCACTCTGCATTAGGAACACACTGTCTTCATTTTGCTCTAGGAACACACTTTTTTCACCCGGCTCTAGGAACACACTGTCTTCACTCTGCTCTAGGAACACACTGTCTTCTCTCTGATCTAGGAACACACTGTCTTCTCTCTGCTCTAGGAACACACTGTCTTCACTCTGCTCTAGGAACACACTGTATTCACTCTGCTCTAGGAACACACTGTCTTCACTCTGCATTAGGAACACACTGTCTTCACTCTGCTCCATGCACATACAACGCAACTCTGCATTTGGAATACACTGTCTTCACTCTGCTCAAGTAACACACTGTCTTCAATCTGCGTTAGGAACACACTGTCTTCACTCTGCATTAGGAACACACTTTCTTCACTCTGCTCTATGAACACACTGTCTTCACTCTGCTCCATGCACATACAACGGAACTCTGCATTAGGAACACACTGTCTTCACTCTGCTCTAGGAACACACTGTCTTCACTCTGTATTAGGAACACAATGTCTTCACTCTGCTCAAAGGCACACTGTCTTCACTCTGCTCCATGCACATACACCGGAACTCTGCTTTGGAACACACTGTTTTCCCTCTGCTCTAGGAACACAGACTTCACTCTGCATTAGAAACACACTGTCTTCACTCTGCATTAGGAACACACTGTCTTCACTCAGCTCCATACACATACACCGCAACTTGCCTTTGAAACACACTGTCTTCACTCTGCTCTAGGAACCCACTGTCTTCACTCTGCATTAGGAACACACTGTATTCACTCTGCATTAGGAACACTCTGTATTCACATTTCTTTAGGAACACACTGTTTTCACTCTGCTCTTGGAACACACTGTCTTCACTCTGCATTAGGAACACACTGTCTTCACTCTGCTCTAGGAACACACTGTCTTCACTCTGCTCCTTGCACATACACCGGAACTCTGCTTTGGAACACACTGTCTTCCCTCTGCTCTAGGAACAAAGACTTCAAACTGCATTAGAAACACACTGTCTTCACTCTGCATTAGGAACACACTGTCTTCACTCTGCTCCATGCACATACACCGCAACTTGCCTTTGGAACACACTGCCTTCACTCTGCTCTACGAACACACTGTCTTCACTCTGCATTAGGAACACACTGTCTTCACTCTGCATTAGGAACACACTGTCTTCACTCTGCTCTTGGAACACACTGTCTTCACTCTGCATTAGGAACACACTGTCTTCACTCTGCACTAGGAACACACTGTCTTCACTCTGCATTAGGAACACTCTGTCTTCACTCTTCTTTAGGAACACACTGTTTTCACTCTGCTCTAGGAACACACAGTCTTCACTCTGCATTAGGAACACACTGTCTTCATTCTGCTCTAGGAACACACTGTCTTCACTCGGCTCTAGGAACACACTGTCTTCACTATGCTCTACGAACACACTGTCTTCACTCTGCATTAGGAACACACTGTCTTCTCTCTGCTCTAGGAACACACTGTATTCACTCTTCTCTAGGAACACACTGTCTTCACTCTGCATTAGGAATACACTGTCTTCACTCTGCATCAGGAACACACTGTCTTCACTCTGCTCTAGGAACACAGTCTTCACTCTGCATTAGGAATACACTGTCTTCACTCTGCATCAGGAACACACTGTCTTTACTCTGCTCTTGGAACACACTGTCTTCACTCTGCTCTGGGAACACACTGTCTTCACTCTGCGTTAGGAACACACTGTCTTCACTCTGCTCTAGGAACACACTGTCCTCACTCTTCTCCATGCACATACAACGGAACTCTGCATTAGGAACACACTGTCTTCACTCTGCATTAGGAACACGCTGTCTTCACTCTGCTCTAGGAACACACTGTCTTCACTCTGCATTAGGAACACACATCTTCACTCTGCTCTAGGAACACAGTCTTCACTCTGCATTAGGAACACACTGTCTTCATTCTGCATTAGGAACACACTGTCTTCACTCTGCTCCATGCAAATACACTGCAACTTGCCTTTGGAACACACTGTCTTCACTCTGCTCTAGGAACACACTGTCTTCACTCTGCATTAGGAACACACTGTCTTCACTCTGCATTAGGAACACACTGTCTTCACTCTGCTCTTGGAACACACTGTCTTCACTCTGCATTAGGAACACACTGTCTTCACTCTGCTCTTGGAACACACTGTCTTCACTCTGCATTAGGAACACACTGTCTTCACTCTGCACTAGGAACACACTGTCTTCACTCTGCATTAGGGACACTCTGTCTTCACTCTTCTTAGGAACACACTGTTTTCACTCTGCTTTAGGAACACACTGTCTTCACTCTGCATTAGGAACACACTGTCTTCATTCTGCTCTAGGAACACACTGTATTCACTCGGCTCTAGGAACACACTGTCTTCACTATGCTCTACGAACACACTGTCTTCACTCTGCATTAGGAACACACTGTCTTCTCTCTGCTCTAGGAACACACTGTCTTCACTCTTCTCTAGGAACACACTGTCTTCACTCTGCATTAGGAACACACTGTCTTCACTCTGCATCAGGAACACACTGTCTTCACTCTGCTCTAGGAACACAGTCTTCACTCTGCATTATGAACACACTGTCTTCACTCTGCTCCATGCACATACACCGCAACTCTGCATTGGGAACACACTGTCTTTACTCTGCTTTTGGAACACACTGTCTTCACTCTGCTCTGGGAACACACTGTCTTCACTCTGCGTTAGGAACACACTGTCTTCACTCTGCTCTAGGAACACACTGTCTTCACTCTTCTCCATGCACATAAACGGAACTCTGCATTAGGAACACACTGTCTTCACTCTGTGTTAGGAACACGCTGTCTTCACTCTGCTCTAGGAACACACTGTCTTCACTCTGCATTAGGAACACACATCTTCACTCTGCTCTAGGAACACATCTTCACTCTGCATTAGGAACACACTGCCTTCATTCTGCATTAGGAACACACTGTCTTCACTCTGCTTCATGCACATACACCGCAACTTGCCTTTGGAACACACTGTCTTCACTCTGCTCTAGGAACACACTGTCTTCACTCTGCATTAGGAACACACTGTCTTCACTCTGCTCTAGAAACACACTGTCTTCACTCTGCATTAGGAACACACTGTCTTCATTTTGCTCTAGGAACACACTTTTTTCACCCGGCTCTAGGAACACACTGTCTTCACTATGCTCTAGGAACACACTGTCTTCTCTCTGATCTAGGAACACACTGTCTTCTCTCTGCTCTAGGAACACACTGTCTTCACTCTGCTCTAGGAACACACTGTATTCACTCTGCTCTAGGAACACACTGTCTTCACTCTGCATTAGGAACACACTGTCTTCACTCTGCTCTAGGAAGTCACTGTCTGCGCTCTGCATTAGGAACACACTGTCTTGACTGTGCTCTAGGAACACACTGTCTTCACTCTGCTCTTGGAACACACTGTCTTCACTCTGCATTAGGAACACACTGTCTTCACTCTGCTCTTGGAACACACTGTCTTCACTCTGCATTAGGAACACACTGTCTTCACTCTGCACTAGGAACACACTGTCTTCACTCTGCATTAGGGACACTCTGTCTTCACTCTTCTTTAGGAACACACTGTTTTCACTCTGCTTTAGGAACACACTGTCTTCACTCTGCATTAGGAACACACTGTCTTCATTCTGCTCTAGGAACACACTGTATTCACTCGGCTCTAGGAACACACTGTCTTCACTATGCTCTACGAACACACTGTCTTCACTCTGCATTAGGAACACACTGTCTTCTCTCTGCTCTAGGAACACACTGTCTTCACTCTTCTCTAGGAACACACTGTCTTCACTCTGCATTAGGAACACACTGTCTTCACTCTGCATCAGGAACACACTGTCTTCACTCTGCTCTAGGAACACAGTCTTCACTCTGCATTATGAACACACTGTCTTCACTCTGCTCCATGCACATACACCGCAACTCTGCATTGGGAACACACTGTCTTTACTCTGCTTTTGGAACACACTGTCTTCACTCTGCTCTGGGAACACACTGTCTTCACTCTGCGTTAGGAACACACTGTCTTCACTCTGCTCTAGGAACACACTGTCTTCACTCTTCTCCATGCACATAAACGGAACTCTGCATTAGGAACACACTGTCTTCACTCTGTGTTAGGAACACGCTGTCTTCACTCTGCTCTAGGAACACACTGTCTTCACTCTGCATTAGGAACACACATCTTCACTCTGCTCTAGGAACACATCTTCACTCTGCATTAGGAACACACTGCCTTCATTCTGCATTAGGAACACACTGTCTTCACTCTGCTTCATGCACATACACCGCAACTTGCCTTTGGAACACACTGTCTTCACTCTGCTCTAGGAACACACTGTCTTCACTCTGCATTAGGAACACACTGTCTTCACTCTGCTCTAGAAACACACTGTCTTCACTCTGCATTAGGAACACACTGTCTTCATTTTGCTCTAGGAACACACTTTTTTCACCCGGCTCTAGGAACACACTGTCTTCACTATGCTCTAGGAACAAACTGTCTTCTCTCTGATCTAGGAACACACTGTCTTCTCTCTGCTCTAGGAACACACTGTCTTCACTCTGCTCTAGGAACACACTGTATTCACTCTGCTCTAGGAACACACTGTCTTCACTCTGCATTAGGAACACACTGTCTTCACTCTGCTCTAGGAAGTCACTGTCTGCGCTCTGCATTAGGAACACACTGTCTTGACTGTGCTCTAGGAACACACTGTCTTCACTCTCAGTTAGGAACACACTGTCTTCACTCTGCTCTAGGAACACACTGCCTTCACTCTGCTGTAGGAACACTCTGTCTTCACTCTGCTCTAGGAACACACTGTCTTCACTCTGCTCTAGGAACATGCTGTTTCACTCTGCCTTAGGAACACACTGTCGCACTCTGCTCCATGCACATACACCGCCACTCTGCGTTTGGAACACACTGTCTTCACTCTGCATTAAGAACACACTGTCTTCACTCTGCTTTCTGAACACACTGTCTTCACTCTGCTCTAGGAACACACTGTCTTCACTCTGCATTAGGAACACACTGTCTTCACTCTTCTCTTGGAACACACTGTCTTTACTGTGCTCCATGCACATACACCACAACTCTGTGTTAGGAACACACTGTCTTCACTCTATGTTAGGAACACACTGTCTTCACTCTGCTCTAGGAAGACACTGTCTTCACTCTGCTGTAGGAACACACTGTCTTCACTCTGTTCTAGGAACACACTGTCTTCACTCTGCTCTAGGAACATACTGTCTTCACTCTGCGTTAGGAACATACTGTCTTCACACTGCTCTAAGAACACAGGGTCTTAACTCTGCTCCATGCACATACACCGCAACTCTGCCTTAGGAACACACTCTCCTCACTCTGCTTTAGGAATACACTGTCTTCACTCTGCATTAGGAACACACTGTCTTCACTCTGCTCCATGCACATACACCGCAACTTGCCTTTGGAACACACTGCCTTCACTCTGCTCTACGAACACACTGTCTTCACTCTGCATTAGGAACACACTGTCTTCACTCTGCATTAGGAACACACTGTCTTCACTCTGCTCTTGGAACACACTGTCTTCACTCTGCATTAGGAACACACTGTCTTCACTCTGCACTAGGAACACACTGTCTTCACTCTGCATTAGGAACACTCTGTCTTCACTCTTCTTTAGGAACACACTGTTTTCACTCTGCTCTAGGAACACACAGTCTTCACTCTGCATTAGGAACACACTGTCTTCATTCTGCTCTAGGAACACACTGTCTTCACTCGGCTCTAGGAACACACTGTCTTCACTATGCTCTACGAACACACTGTCTTCACTCTGCATTAGGAACACACTGTCTTCTCTCTGCTCTAGGAACACACTGTATTCACTCTTCTCTAGGAACACACTGTCTTCACTCTGCATTAGGAATACACTGTCTTCACTCTGCATCAGGAACACACTGTCTTCACTCTGCTCTAGGAACACAGTCTTCACTCTGCATTAGGAATACACTGTCTTCACTCTGCATCAGGAACACACTGTCTTTACTCTGCTCTTGGAACACACTGTCTTCACTCTGCTCTGGGAACACACTGTCTTCACTCTGCGTTAGGAACACACTGTCTTCACTCTGCTCTAGGAACACACTGTCCTCACTCTTCTCCATGCACATACAACGGAACTCTGCATTAGGAACACACTGTCTTCACTCTGCATTAGGAACACGCTGTCTTCACTCTGCTCTAGGAACACACTGTCTTCACTCTGCATTAGGAACACACATCTTCACTCTGCTCTAGGAACACAGTCTTCACTCTGCATTAGGAACACACTGTCTTCATTCTGCATTAGGAACACACTGTCTTCACTCTGCTCCATGCAAATACACTGCAACTTGCCTTTGGAACACACTGTCTTCACTCTGCTCTAGGAACACACTGTCTTCACTCTGCATTAGGAACACACTGTCTTCACTCTGCATTAGGAACACACTGTCTTCACTCTGCTCTTGGAACACACTGTCTTCACTCTGCATTAGGAACACACTGTCTTCACTCTGCTCTTGGAACACACTGTCTTCACTCTGCATTAGGAACACACTGTCTTCACTCTGCACTAGGAACACACTGTCTTCACTCTGCATTAGGGACACTCTGTCTTCACTCTTCTTTAGGAACACACTGTTTTCACTCTGCTTTAGGAACACACTGTCTTCACTCTGCATTAGGAACACACTGTCTTCATTCTGCTCTAGGAACACACTGTATTCACTCGGCTCTAGGAACACACTGTCTTCACTATGCTCTACGAACACACTGTCTTCACTCTGCATTAGGAACACACTGTCTTCTCTCTGCTCTAGGAACACACTGTCTTCACTCTTCTCTAGGAACACACTGTCTTCACTCTGCATTAGGAACACACTGTCTTCACTCTGCATCAGGAACACACTGTCTTCACTCTGCTCTAGGAACACAGTCTTCACTCTGCATTAGGAACACACTGTCTTCACTCTGCTCCATGCACATACACCGCAACTCTGCATTGGGAACACATTGTCTTTACTCTGCTTTTGGAACACACTGTCTTCACTCTGCTCTGGGAACACACTGTCTTCACTCTGCGTTAGGAACACACTGTCTTCACTCTGCTCTAGGAACACACTGTCTTCACTCTTCTCCATGCACATAAACGGAACTCTGCATTAGGAACACACTGTCTTCACTCTGTGTTAGGAACACGCTGTCTTCACTCTGCTCTAGGAACACACTGTCTTCACTCTGCATTAGGAACACACATCTTCACTCTGCTCTAGGAACACATCTTCACTCTGCATTAGGAACACACTGCCTTCATTCTGCATTAGGAACACACTGTCTTCACTCTGCTTCATGCACATACACCGCAACTTGCCTTTGGAACACACTGTCTTCACTCTGCTCTAGGAACACACTGTCTTCACTCTGCATTAGGAACACACTGTCTTCACTCTGCTCTAGAAACACACTGTCTTCACTCTGCATTAGGAACACACTGTCTTCATTTTGCTCTAGGAACACACTTTTTTCACCCGGCTCTAGGAACACACTGTCTTCACTATGCTCTAGGAACACACTGTCTTCTCTCTGATCTAGGAACACACTGTCTTCTCTCTGCTCTAGGAACACACTGTCTTCACTCTGCTCTAGGAACACACTGTATTCACTCTGCTCTAGGAACACACTGTCTTCACTCTGCATTAGGAACACACTGTCTTCACTCTGCTCTAGGAAGTCACTGTCTGCGCTCTGCATTAGGAACACACTGTCTTGACTGTGCTCTAGGAACACACTGTCTTCACTCTCAGTTAGGAACACACTGTCTTCACTCTGCTCTAGGAACACACTGCCTTCACTCTGCTGTAGGAACACTCTGTCTTCACTCTGCTCTAGGAACACACTGTCTTCACTCTGCTCTAGGAACATGCTGTTTCACTCTGCCTTAGGAACACACTGTCGCACTCTGCTCCATGCACATACACCGCCACTCGGCGTTTGGAACACACTGTCTTCACTCTGCATTAAGAACACACTGTCTTCACTCTGCTTTCTGAACACACTGTCTTCACTCTGCTCTAGGAACACACTGTCTTCACTCTGCATTAGGAACACACTGTCTTCACTCTTCTCTTGGAACACACTGTCTTTACTGTGCTCCATGCACATACACCACAACTCTGTGTTAGGAACACACTGTCTTCACTCTATGTTAGGAACACACTGTCTTCACTCTGCTCTAGGAAGACACTGTCTTCACTCTGCTGTAGGAACACACTGTCTTCACTCTGTTCTAGGAACACACTGTCTTCACTCTGCTCTAGGAACATACTGTCTTCACTCTGCGTTAGGAACATACTGTCTTCACACTGCTCTAAGAACACAGGGTCTTAACTCTGCTCCATGCACATACACCGCAACTCTGCCTTAGGAACACACTCTCCTCACTCTGCTTTAGGAATACACTGTCTTCACTCTGCATTAGGAACACACTGTCTTCACTCTGCTCTAGGAACACACTGCCTTCACTCTGCATTAGGAACACACTGTCTACACTCTGCTCTAGGAACGCACTGTCTTCACTCTGAATTAGGACACACTGTCTTCACTCTGCTCTAGGAATACACTGTCTTCACTCTGCTCTAGGAACACACTATCTTCACTCTTCATTAGGAACACACTGTCTTCACTCTGCTCTAGGAACACACTGACTTCACTCTGCCTTAGGAACACACTGTCTTCAATCTGCGACAGGAACACACAGTCTTCACTCTGTATTAGGAACACACTGTCTTCACTTGCTCTAGGAAACAGTCTTCACTCTGCATTAGGAACACACTGTCTTCACTTGCTCTAGGATCTCAATGTTCACTCTGCGTTAGGCACACACTGTCTTCACTCTGTTCTATGCAATAAACCGCAACTCTGCTTTAGGAACACACTGTCTTCACTCTGGGTTAGGA
The DNA here is from genome assembly GCF_037038515.1 of Microtus pennsylvanicus. Classification (NCBI taxonomy): domain Eukaryota; kingdom Metazoa; phylum Chordata; class Mammalia; order Rodentia; family Cricetidae; genus Microtus; species Microtus pennsylvanicus. The sequence continues at coordinate 3,743,533 of NC_134583.1, forward strand.
ACACACTGTCTTCACTGTGCTCTAGGAACACACTGTCTTCACTCTGCTCTAGGAACACACTGTCTTCACTCTGCTTTAGGAATACACTGTCTTCACTCTGCATTAGGAACACACTGTCTTCACTCTGCATTAGGAACACACTGTCTTCACTCTGCTCCATTCACATACAGCGCAACTCTGCCTTTGGGACACACTATCTTCACTCTGCTCTAGGATCACACTGTCTTCACTATGCATGAGGAGCACACTGTCTTCACTCGGCTCTAGGAACACACTCTCTTCACTCTCCTCTAGGAACACACTGTCTTCACTCTGCATTAGGAACACTCTGTCTTCACTCTTCTTTAGGAACACACTGTTTTCACTCTGCTCTAGGAACACACTGTCTTCACTCTGCATCAGGAACACACTGTCTTCACTCTGCTCTAGGAACACAGTCCTCACTCTGCATTAGGAACACACTGTCTTCACTCTGCTCCATGCACATACACCGCAACTCTGCGTTGGGAACACACTGTCTTTACTCTGCTCTTGGAACACACTGTCTTCACTCTGCTCTGGGAACACACTGTCTTCACTCTGCTCCATGCACATACAACGGAACTCTGCATTAGGAACACACTGTCTTCACTCTGCGTTAGGAACACACTGTCTTCACTCTGCTCTAGGAACACACTGTCTTCACTCTGCATTAGGAACACATATCTTCACTCTGCTCTAGGAACACAGTCTTCACTCTGCAATAGGAACACACTGTCTTCATTCTGCTCTAGGAACACACTGTCTTCACTCGGCTCTAGGAACACACTGTCTTCACTATGCTCTACGAACACACTGTCTTCACTCTGCATTAGGAACACACTGTCTTCTCTCTGCTCTAGGAACACACTGTATTCACTCTTCTCTAGGAACACACTGTCTTCACTCTGCATTAGGAATACACTGTCTTCACTCTGCATCAGGAACACACTGTCTTCACTCTGCTCTAGGAACACAGTCTTCACTCTGCATTAGGAATACACTGTCTTCACTCTGCATCAGGAACACACTGTCTTTACTCTGCTCTTGGAACACACTGTCTTCACTCTGCTCTGGGAACACACTGTCTTCACTCTGCGTTAGGAACACACTGTCTTCACTCTGCTCTAGGAACACACTGTCCTCACTCTTCTCCATGCACATACAACGGAACTCTGCATTAGGAACACACTGTCTTCACTCTGCATTAGGAACACGCTGTCTTCACTCTGCTCTAGGAACACACTGTCTTCACTCTGCATTAGGAACACACATCTTCACTCTGCTCTAGGAACACAGTCTTCACTCTGCATTAGGAACACACTGTCTTCATTCTGCATTAGGAACACACTGTCTTCACTCTGCTCCATGCAAATACACTGCAACTTGCCTTTGGAACACACTGTCTTCACTCTGCTCTAGGAACACACTGTCTTCACTCTGCATTAGGAACACACTGTCTTCACTCTGCATTAGGAACACACTGTCTTCACTCTGCTCTTGGAACACACTGTCTTCACTCTGCATTAGGAACACACTGTCTTCACTCTGCTCTTGGAACACACTGTCTTCACTCTGCATTAGGAACACACTGTCTTCACTCTGCACTAGGAACACACTGTCTTCACTCTGCATTAGGGACACTCTGTCTTCACTCTTCTTTAGGAACACACTGTTTTCACTCTGCTTTAGGAACACACTGTCTTCACTCTGCATTAGGAACACACTGTCTTCATTCTGCTCTAGGAACACACTGTATTCACTCGGCTCTAGGAACACACTGTCTTCACTATGCTCTACGAACACACTGTCTTCACTCTGCATTAGGAACACACTGTCTTCTCTCTGCTCTAGGAACACACTGTCTTCACTCTTCTCTAGGAACACACTGTCTTCACTCTGCATTAGGAACACACTGTCTTCACTCTGCATCAGGAACACACTGTCTTCACTCTGCTCTAGGAACACAGTCTTCACTCTGCATTAGGAACACACTGTCTTCACTCTGCTCCATGCACATACACCGCAACTCTGCATTGGGAACACATTGTCTTTACTCTGCTTTTGGAACACACTGTCTTCACTCTGCTCTGGGAACACACTGTCTTCACTCTGCGTTAGGAACACACTGTCTTCACTCTGCTCTAGGAACACACTGTCTTCACTCTTCTCCATGCACATAAACGGAACTCTGCATTAGGAACACACTGTCTTCACTCTGTGTTAGGAACACGCTGTCTTCACTCTGCTCTAGGAACACACTGTCTTCACTCTGCATTAGGAACACACATCTTCACTCTGCTCTAGGAACACATCTTCACTCTGCATTAGGAACACACTGCCTTCATTCTGCATTAGGAACACACTGTCTTCACTCTGCTTCATGCACATACACCGCAACTTGCCTTTGGAACACACTGTCTTCACTCTGCTCTAGGAACACACTGTCTTCACTCTGCATTAGGAACACACTGTCTTCACTCTGCTCTAGAAACACACTGTCTTCACTCTGCATTAGGAACACACTGTCTTCATTTTGCTCTAGGAACACACTTTTTTCACCCGGCTCTAGGAACACACTGTCTTCACTATGCTCTAGGAACACACTGTCTTCTCTCTGATCTAGGAACACACTGTCTTCTCTCTGCTCTAGGAACACACTGTCTTCACTCTGCTCTAGGAACACACTGTATTCACTCTGCTCTAGGAACACACTGTCTTCACTCTGCATTAGGAACACACTGTCTTCACTCTGCTCTAGGAAGTCACTGTCTGCGCTCTGCATTAGGAACACACTGTCTTGACTGTGCTCTAGGAACACACTGTCTTCACTCTCAGTTAGGAACACACTGTCTTCACTCTGCTCTAGGAACACACTGCCTTCACTCTGCTGTAGGAACACTCTGTCTTCACTCTGCTCTAGGAACACACTGTCTTCACTCTGCTCTAGGAACATGCTGTTTCACTCTGCCTTAGGAACACACTGTCGCACTCTGCTCCATGCACATACACCGCCACTCGGCGTTTGGAACACACTGTCTTCACTCTGCATTAAGAACACACTGTCTTCACTCTGCTTTCTGAACACACTGTCTTCACTCTGCTCTAGGAACACACTGTCTTCACTCTGCATTAGGAACACACTGTCTTCACTCTTCTCTTGGAACACACTGTCTTTACTGTGCTCCATGCACATACACCACAACTCTGTGTTAGGAACACACTGTCTTCACTCTATGTTAGGAACACACTGTCTTCACTCTGCTCTAGGAAGACACTGTCTTCACTCTGCTGTAGGAACACACTGTCTTCACTCTGTTCTAGGAACACACTGTCTTCACTCTGCTCTAGGAACATACTGTCTTCACTCTGCGTTAGGAACATACTGTCTTCACACTGCTCTAAGAACACAGGGTCTTAACTCTGCTCCATGCACATACACCGCAACTCTGCCTTAGGAACACACTCTCCTCACTCTGCTTTAGGAATACACTGTCTTCACTCTGCATTAGGAACACACTGTCTTCACTCTGCTCTAGGAACACACTGCCTTCACTCTGCATTAGGAACACACTGTCTACACTCTGCTCTAGGAACGCACTGTCTTCACTCTGAATTAGGACACACTGTCTTCACTCTGCTCTAGGAATACACTGTCTTCACTCTGCTCTAGGAACACACTATCTTCACTCTTCATTAGGAACACACTGTCTTCACTCTGCTCTAGGAACACACTGACTTCACTCTGCCTTAGGAACACACTGTCTTCAATCTGCGACAGGAACACACAGTCTTCACTCTGTATTAGGAACACACTGTCTTCACTTGCTCTAGGAAACAGTCTTCACTCTGCATTAGGAACACACTGTCTTCACTTGCTCTAGGATCTCAATGTTCACTCTGCGTTAGGCACACACTGTCTTCACTCTGTTCTATGCAATAAACCGCAACTCTGCTTTAGGAACACACTGTCTTCAATCTGGGTTAGGAACACACTGTCTTCACTGTGCTCTAGGAACACACTGTCTTCACTCTGCTCTAGGAACACACTGTCTTCACTCTGCTTTAGGAATACACTGTCTTCACTCTGCATTAGGAACACACTGTCTTCACTCTGCATTAGGAACACACTGTCTTCACTCTGCTCCATTCACATACAGCGCAACTCTGCCTTTGGAACACACTATCTTCACTCTGCTCTAGGATCACACTGTCTTCACTATGCATGAGGAGCACACTGTCTTCACTCGGCTCTAGGAACACACTCTCTTCACTCTCCTCTAGGAACACACTGTCTTCACTCTGCATTAGGAACACTCTGTCTTCACTCTTCTTTAGGAACACACTGTTTTCACTCTGCTCTAGGAACACACTGTCTTCACTCTGCATCAGGAACACACTGTCTTCACTCTGCTCTAGGAACACAGTCCTCACTCTGCATTAGGAACACACTGTCTTCACTCTGCTCCATGCACATACACCGCAACTCTGCGTTGGGAACACACTGTCTTTACTCTGCTCTTGGAACACACTGTCTTCACTCTGCTCTGGGAACACACTGTCTTCACTCTGCTCCATGCACATACAACGGAACTCTGCATTAGGAACACACTGTCTTCACTCTGCGTTAGGAACACACTGTCTTCACTCTGCTCTAGGAACACACTGTCTTCACTCTGCATTAGGAACACACATCTTCACTCTGCTCTAGGAACACAGTCTTCACTCTGCAATAGGAACACACTGTCTTCATTCTGCATGAGGAACACACTGTCTTCACTCTGCTCCATGCACATACACCGCAACTTGCCTTTGGAACACACTGTCTTCACTGCTCTAGGAACACACTGTCTTCACTCTGCATTAGGAACACACTGACTTCACTCTGCTCTAGGAACACACTGTCTTCACTCTGCATTAGGAACACACTGTCTTCATTTTGCTCTAGGAACACACTTTTTTCACCCGGCTCTAGGAACACACTGTCTTCACTCTGCTCTAGGAACACACTGTCTTCTCTCTGATCTAGGAACACACTGTCTTCTCTCTGCTCTAGGAACACACTGTCTTCACTCTGCTCTAGGAACACACTGTATTCACTCTGCTCTAGGAACACACTGTCTTCACTCTGCATTAGGAACACACTGTCTTCACTCTGCTCCATGCACATACAACGCAACTCTGCATTTGGAATACACTGTCTTCACTCTGCTCAAGTAACACACTGTCTTCAATCTGCGTTAGGAACACACTGTCTTCACTCTGCATTAGGAACACACTTTCTTCACTCTGCTCTATGAACACACTGTCTTCACTCTGCTCCATGCACATACAACGGAACTCTGCATTAGGAACACACTGTCTTCACTCTGCTCTAGGAACACACTGTCTTCACTCTGTATTAGGAACACAATGTCTTCACTCTGCTCAAAGGCACACTGTCTTCACTCTGCTCCATGCACATACACCGGAACTCTGCTTTGGAACACACTGTTTTCCCTCTGCTCTAGGAACACAGACTTCACTCTGCATTAGAAACACACTGTCTTCACTCTGCATTAGGAACACACTGTCTTCACTCAGCTCCATACACATACACCGCAACTTGCCTTTGAAACACACTGTCTTCACTCTGCTCTAGGAACCCACTGTCTTCACTCTGCATTAGGAACACACTGTATTCACTCTGCATTAGGAACACTCTGTATTCACATTTCTTTAGGAACACACTGTTTTCACTCTGCTCTTGGAACACACTGTCTTCACTCTGCATTAGGAAAACACTGTCTTCACTCTGCTCTAGGAACACACTGTCTTCACACTGCTCCTTGCACATACACCGGAACTCTGCTTTGGAACACACTGTCTTCCCTCTGCTCTAGGAACAAAGACTTCAAACTGCATTAGAAACACACTGTCTTCACTCTGCATTAGGAACACACTGTCTTCACTCTGCTCCATGCACATACACCGCAACTTGCCTTTGGAACACACTGCCTTCACTCTGCTCTACGAACACACTGTCTTCACTCTGCATTAGGAACACACTGTCTTCACTCTGCATTAGGAACACACTGTCTACACTCTGCTCTTGGAACACACTGTCTTCACTCTGCATTAGGAACACACTGTCTTCACTCTGCACTAGGAACACACTGTCTTCACTCTGCATTAGGAACACTCTGTCTTCACTCTTCTTTAGGAACACACTGTTTTCACTCTGCTCTAGGAACACACAGTCTTCACTCTGCATTAGGAACACACTGTCTTCATTCTGCTCTAGGAACACACTGTCTTCACTCGGCTCTAGGAACACACTGTCTTCACTATGCTCTACGAACACACTGTCTTCACTCTGCATTAGGAACACACTGTCTTCTCTCTGCTCTAGGAACACACTGTATTCACTCTTCTCTAGGAACACACTGTATTCACTCTGCATTAGGAATACACTGTCTTCACTCTGCATCAGGAACACACTGTCTTCACTCTGCTCTAGGAACACAGTCTTCACTCTGCATTAGGAATACACTGTCTTCACTCTGCATCAGGAACACACTGTCTTTACTCTGCTCTTGGAACACACTGTCTTCACTCTGCTCTGGGAACACACTGTCTTCACTCTGCGTTAGGAACACACTGTCTTCACTCTGCTCTAGGAACACACTGTCCTCACTCTTCTCCATGCACATACAACGGAACTCTGCATTAGGAACACACTGTCTTCACTCTGCATTAGGAACACGCTGTCTACACTCTGCTCTAGGAACACACTGTCTTCACTCTGCATTAGGAACACACATCTTCACTCTGCTCTAGGAACACAGTCTTCACTCTGCATTAGGAACACACTGTCTTCATTCTGCATTAGGAACACACTGTCTTCACTCTGCTCCATGCAAATACACCGCAACTTGCCTTTGGAACACACTGTCTTCAACCTGCTCTAGGAACACACTGTCTTCACTCTGCATTAGGAACACACTGTCTTCACTCTGCATTAGGAACACACTGTCTTCACTCTGCTCTTGGAACACACTGTCTTCACTCTGCATTAGGAACACACTGTCTTCACTCTGCTCTTGGAACACACTGTCTTCACTCTGCATTAGGAACACACTGTCTTCACTCTGCACTAGGAACACACTGTCTTCACTCTGCATTAGGGACACTCTGTCTTCACTCTTCTTTAGGAACACACTGTTTTCACTCTGCTTTAGGAACACACTGTCTTCACTCTGCATTAGGAACACACTGTCTTCATTCTGCTCTAGGAACACACTGTATTCACTCGGCTCTAGGAACACACTGTCTTCACTATGCTCTACGAACACACTGTCTTCACTCTGCATTAGGAACACACTGTCTTCTCTCTGCTCTAGGAACACACTGTCTTCACTCTTCTCTAAGAACACACTGTCTTCACTCTGCATTAGGAACACACTGTCTTCACTCTGCATCAGGAACACACTGTCTTCACTCTGCTCTAGGAACACAGTCTTCACTCTGCATTAGGAACACACTGTCTTCACTCTGCTCCATGCACATACACCGCAACTCTGCATTGGGAACACACTGTCTTTACTCTGCTCTTGGAACACACTGTCTTCACTCTGCTCTGGGAACACACTGTCTTCACTCTGCGTTAGGAACACACTGTCTTCACTCTGCTCTAGGAACACACTGTCTTCACTCTTCTCCATGCACATACAACGGAACTCTGCATTAGGAACACACTGTCTTCACTCTGCGTTAGGAACACGCTGTCTTCACTCTGCTCTAGGAACACACTGTCTTCACTCTGCATTAGGAACACACATCTTCACTCTGCTCTAGGAACACATCTTCATTCTGCATTAGGAACACACTGCCTTCATTCTGCATTAGGAACACACTGTCTTCACTCTGCTTCATGCACATACACCGCAACTTGCCTTTGGAACACACTGTCTTCACTCTGCTCTAGGAACACACTGTCTTCACTCTGCATTAGGAACACACTGTCTTCACTCTGCTCTAGAAACACACTGTCTTCACTCTGCATTAGGAACACACTGTCTTCATTTTGCTCTAGGAACACACTTTTTTCACCCGGCTCTAGGAACACACTGTCTTCACTATGCTCTAGGAACACACTGTCTTCTCTCTGATCTAGGAACACACTGTCTTCTCTCTGCTCTAGGAACACACTGTCTTCACTCTGCTCTAGGAACACACTGTATTCACTCTGCTCTAGGAACACACTGTCTTCACTCTGCATTAGGAACACACTGTCTTCACTCTGCTCTAGGAAGTCACTGTCTGCGCTCTGCATTAGGAACACACTGTCTTGACTGTGCTCTAGGAACACACTGTCTTCACTCTCAGTTAGGAACACACTGTCTTCACTCTGCTCTAGGAACACACTGCCTTCACTCTGCTGTAGGAACACTCTGTCTTCACTCTGCTCTAGGAACACACTGTCTTCACTCTGCTCTAGGAACATGCTGTTTCACTCTGCCTTAGGAACACACTGTCGCACTCTGCTCCATGCACATACACCGCCACTCTGCGTTTGGAACACACTGTCTTCACTCTGCATTAAGAACACACTGTCTTCACTCTGCTTTCTGAACACACTGTCTTCACTCTGCTCTAGGAACACACTGTCTTCACTCTGCATTAGGAACACACTGTCTTCACTCTGCTCTAGGAACACACTGTCTTCACTCTGTATTAGGAACACAATGTCTTCACTCTGCTCAAAGGCACACTGTCTTCACTCTGCTCCATGCACATACACCGGAACTCTGCTTTGGAACACACTGTTTTCCCTCTGCTCTAGGAACACAGACTTCACTCTGCATTAGAAACACACTGTCTTCACTCTGCATTAGGAACACACTGTCTTCACTCAGCTCCATACACATACACCGCAACTTGCCTTTGAAACACACTGTCTTCACTCTGCTCTAGGAACCCACTGTCTTCACTCTGCATTAGGAACACACTGTATTCACTCTGCATTAGGAACACTCTGTATTCACATTTCTTTAGGAACACACTGTTTTCACTCTGCTCTTGGAACACACTGTCTTCACTCTGCATTAGGAAAACACTGTCTTCACTCTGCTCTAGGAACACACTGTCTTCACTCTGCTCCTTGCACATACACCGGAACTCTGCTTTGGAACACACTGTCTTCCCTCTGCTCTAGGAACAAAGACTTCAAACTGCATTAGAAACACACTGTCTTCACTCTGCATTAGGAACACACTGTCTTCACTCTGCTCCATGCACATACACCGCAACTTGCCTTTGGAACACACTGCCTTCACTCTGCTCTACGAACACACTGTCTTCACTCTGCATTAGGAACACACTGTCTTCACTCTGCATTAGGAACACACTGTCTACACTCTGCTCTTGGAACACACTGTCTTCACTCTGCATTAGGAACACACTGTCTTCACTCTGCACTAGGAACACACTGTCTTCACTCTGCATTAGGAACACTCTGTCTTCACTCTTCTTTAGGAACACACTGTTTTCACTCTGCTCTAGGAACACACAGTCTTCACTCTGCATTAGGAACACACTGTCTTCATTCTGCTCTAGGAACACACTGTCTTCACTCGGCTCTAGGAACACACTGTCTTCACTATGCTCTACGAACACACTGTCTTCACTCTGCATTAGGAACACACTGTCTTCTCTCTGCTCTAGGAACACACTGTATTCACTCTTCTCTAGGAACACACTGTCTTCACTCTGCATTAGGAATACACTGTCTTCACTCTGCATCAGGAACACACTGTCTTCACTCTGCTCTAGGAACACAGTCTTCACTCTGCATTAGGAATACACTGTCTTCACTCTGCATCAGGAACACACTGTCTTTACTCTGCTCTTGGAACACACTGTCTTCACTCTGCTCTGGGAACACACTGTCTTCACTCTGCGTTAGGAACACACTGTCTTCACTCTGCTCTAGGAACACACTGTCCTCACTCTTCTCCATGCACATACAACGGAACTCTGCATTAGGAACACACTGTCTTCACTCTGCATTAGGAACACGCTGTCTACACTCTGCTCTAGGAACACACTGTCTTCACTCTGCATTAGGAACACACATCTTCACTCTGCTCTAGGAACACAGTCTTCACTCTGCATTAGGAACACACTGTCTTCATTCTGCATTAGGAACACACTGTCTTCACTCTGCTCCATGCAAATACACCGCAACTTGCCTTTGGAACACACTGTCTTCACTCTGCTCTAGGAACACACTGTCTTCACTCTGCATTATGAACACACTGTCTTCACTCTGCATTAGGAACACACTGTCTTCACTCTGCTCTTGGAACACACTGTCTTCACTCTGCATTAGGAACACACTGTCTTCACTCTGCTCTTGGAACACACTGTCTTCACTCTGCATTAGGAACACACTGTCTTCACTCTGCACTAGGAACACACTGTCTTCACTCTGCATTAGGGACACTCTGTCTTCACTCTTCTTTAGGAACACACTGTTTTCACTCTGCTTTAGGAACACACTGTCTTCACTCTGCATTAGGAACACACTGTCTTCATTCTGCTCTAGGAACACACTGTATTCACTCGGCTCTAGGAACACACTGTCTTCACTATGCTCTACGAACACACTGTCTTCACTCTGCATTAGGAACACACTGTCTTCTCTCTGCTCTAGGAACACACTGTCTTCACTCTTCTCTAGGAACACACTGTCTTCACTCTGCATTAGGAACACACTGTCTTCACTCTGCATCAGGAACACACTGTCTTCACTCTGCTCTAGGAACACAGTCTTCACTCTGCATTAGGAACACACTGTCTTCACTCTGCTCCATGCACATACACCGCAACTCTGCATTGGGAACACACTGTCTTTACTCTGCTCTTGGAACACACTGTCTTCACTCTGCTCTGGGAACACACTGTCTTCACTCTGCGTTAGGAACACACTGTCTTCACTCTGCTCTAGGAACACACTGTCTTCACTCTTCTCCATGCACATACAACGGAACTCTGCATTAGGAACACACTGTCTTCACTCTGCGTTAGGAACACGCTGTCTTCACTCTGCTCTAGGAACACACTGTCTTCACTCTGCATTAGGAACACACATCTTCACTCTGCTCTAGGAACACATCTTCACTCTGCATTAGGAACACACTGCCTTCATTCTGCATTAGGAACACACTGTCTTCACTCTGCTTCATGCACATACACCGCAACTTGCCTTTGGAACACACTGTCTTCACTCTGCTCTAGGAACACACTGTCTTCACTCTGCATTAGGAACACACTGTCTTCACTCTGCTCTAGAAACACACTGTCTTCACTCTGCATTAGGAACACACTGTCTTCATTTTGCTCTAGGAACACACTTTTTTCACCCGGCTCTAGGAACACACTGTCTTCACTATGCTCTAGGAACACACTGTCTTCTCTCTGATCTAGGAACACACTGTCTTCTCTCTGCTCTAGGAACACACTGTCTTCACTCTGCTCTAGGAACACACTGTATTCACTCTGCTCTAGGAACACACTGTCTTCACTCTGCATTAGGAACACACTGTCTTCACTCTGCTCTAGGAAGTCACTGTCTGCGCTCTGCATTAGGAACACACTGTCTTGACTGTGCTCTAGGAACACACTGTCTTCACTCTCAGTTAGGAACACACTGTCTTCACTCTGCTCTAGGAACACACTGCCTTCACTCTGCTGTAGGAACACTCTGTCTTCACTCTGCTCTAGGAACACACTGTCTTCACTCTGCTCTAGGAACATGCTGTTTCACTCTGCCTTAGGAACACACTGTCGCACTCTGCTCCATGCACATACACCGCCACTCTGCGTTTGGAACACACTGTCTTCACTCTGCATTAAGAACACACTGTCTTCACTCTGCTTTCTGAACACACTGTCTTCACTCTGCTCTAGGAACACACTGTCTTCACTCTGCATTAGGAACACACTGTCTTCACTCTTCTCTTGGAACACACTGTCTTTACTGTGCTCCATGCACATACACCACAACTCTGTGTTAGGAACACACTGTCTTCACTCTATGTTAGGAACACACTGTCTTCACTCTGCTCTAGGAAGACACTGTCTTCACTCTGCTGTAGGAACACACTGTCTTCACTCTGTTCTAGGAACACACTGTCTTCACTCTGCTCTAGGAACATACTGTCTTCACTCTGCGTTAGGAACATACTGTCTTCACACTGCTCTAAGAACACAGGGTCTTAACTCTGCTCCATGCACATACACCGCAACTCTGCCTTAGGAACACACTCTCCTCACTCTGCTTTAGGAATACACTGTCTTCACTCTGCATTAGGAACACACTGTCTTCACTCTGCTCTAGGAACACACTGCCTTCACTCTGCATTAGGAACACACTGTCTACACTCTGCTCTAGGAACGCACTGTCTTCACTCTGAATTAGGACACACTGTCTTCACTCTGCTCTAGGAATACACTGTCTTCACTCTGCTCTAGGAACACACTATCTTCACTCTTCATTAGGAACACACTGTCTTCACTCTGCTCTAGGAACACACTGACTTCACTCTGCCTTAGGAACACACTGTCTTCAATCTGCGACAGGAACACACAGTCTTCACTCTGTATTAGGAACACACTGTCTTCACTTGCTCTAGGAAACAGTCTTCACTCTGCATTAGGAACACACTGTCTTCACTTGCTCTAGGATCTCAATGTTCACTCTGCGTTAGGCACACACTGTCTTCACTCTGTTCTATGCAATAAACCGCAACTCTGCTTTAGGAACACACTGTCTTCAATCTGGGTTAGGAACACACTGTCTTCACTGTGCTCTAGGAACACACTGTCTTCACTCTGCTCTAGGAACACACTGTCTTCACTCTGCTTTAGGAATACACTGTCTTCACTCTGCATTAGGAACACACTGTCTTCACTATGCATTAGGAACACACTGTCTTCACTCTGCTCCATTCACATACAGCGCAACTCTGCCTTTGGAACACACTATCTTCACTCTGCTCTAGGATCACACTGTCTTCACTATGCATGAGGAGCACACTGTCTTCACTCTTCTCTAGGAACACACTCTCTTCACTCTCCTCTAGGAACACACTGTCTTCACTCTGCATTAGGAACACTCTGTCTTCACTCTTCTTTAGGAACACACTGTTTTCACTCTGCTCTAGGAACACACTGTCTTCACTCTGCATCAGGAACACACTGTCTTCACTCTGCTCTAGGAACACAGTCCTCACTCTGCATTAGGAACACACTGTCTTCACTCTGCTCCATGCACATACACCGCAACTCTGCGTTGGGAACACACTGTCTTTACTCTGCTCTTGGAACACACTGTCTTCACTCTGCTCTGGGAACACACTGTCTTCACTCTGCTCCATGCACATACAACGGAACTCTGCATTAGGAACACACTGTCTTCACTCTGCGTTAGGAACACACTGTCTTCACTCTGCTCTAGGAACACACTGTCTTCACTCTGCATTAGGAACACACATCTTCACTCTGCTCTAGGAACACAGTCTTCACTCTGCAATAGGAACACACTGTCTTCATTCTGCATGAGGAACACACTGTCTTCACTCTGCTCCATGCACATACACCGCAACTTGCCTTTGGAACACACTGTCTTCACTGCTCTAGGAACACACTGTCTTCACTCTGCATTAGGAACACACTGACTTCACTCTGCTCTAGGAACACACTGTCTTCACTCTGCATTAGGAACACACTGTCTTCATTTTGCTCTAGGAACACACTTTTTTCACCCGGCTCTAGGAACACACTGTCTTCACTCTGCTCTAGGAACACACTGTCTTCTCTCTGATCTAGGAACACACTGTCTTCTCTCTGCTCTAGGAACACACTGTCTTCACTCTGCTCTAGGAACACACTGTATTCACTCTGCTCTAGGAACACACTGTCTTCACTCTGCATTAGGAACACACTGTCTTCACTCTGCTCCATGCACATACAACGCAACTCTGCATTTGGAATACACTGTCTTCACTCTGCTCAAGTAACACACTGTCTTCAATCTGCGTTAGGAACACACTGTCTTCACTCTGCATTAGGAACACACTTTCTTCACTCTGCTCTATGAACACACTGTCTTCACTCTGCTCCATGCACATACAACAGAACTCTGCATTAGGAACACACTGTCTTCACTCTGCTCTAGGAACACACTGTCTTCACTCTGTATTAGGAACACAATGTCTTCACTCTGCTCAAAGGCACACTGTCTTCACTCTGCTCCATGCACATACACCGGAACTCTGCTTTGGAACACACTGTTTTCCCTCTGCTCTAGGAACACAGACTTCACTCTGCATTAGAAACACACTGTCTTCACTCTGCATTAGGAACACACTGTCTTCACTCAGCTCCATACACATACACCGCAACTTGCCTTTGAAACACACTGTCTTCACTCTGCTCTAGGAACCCACTGTCTTCACTCTGCATTAGGAACACACTGTATTCACTCTGCATTAGGAACACTCTGTATTCACATTTCTTTAGGAACACACTGTTTTCACTCTGCTCTTGGAACACACTGTCTTCACTCTGCATTAGGAACACACTGTCTTCACTCTGCTCCTTGCACATACACCGGAACTCTGCTTTGGAACACACTGTCTTCCCTCTGCTCTAGGAACAAAGACTTCAAACTGCATTAGAAACACACTGTCTTCACTCTGCATTAGGAACACACTGTCTTCACTCTGCTCCATGCACATACACCGCAACTTGCCTTTGGAACACACTGCCTTCACTCTGCTCTACGAACACACTGTCTTCACTCTGCATTAGGAACACACTGTCTTCACTCTGCATTAGGAACACACTGTCTTCACTCTGCTCTTGGAACACACTGTCTTCACTCTGCATTAGGAACACACTGTCTTCACTCTGCACTAGGAACACACTGTCTTCACTCTGCATTAGGAACACTCTGTCTTCACTCTTCTTTAGGAACACACTGTTTTCACTCTGCTCTAGGAACACACAGTCTTCACTCTGCATTAGGAACACACTGTCTTCATTCTGCTCTAGGAACACACTGTCTTCACTCGGCTCTAGGAACACACTGTCTTCACTATGCTCTACGAACACACTGTCTTCACTCTGCATTAGGAACACACTGTCTTCTCTCTGCTCTAGGAACACACTGTATTCACTCTTCTCTAGGAACACACTGTCTTCACTCTGCATTAGGAATACACTGTCTTCACTCTGCATCAGGAACACACTGTCTTCACTCTGCTCTAGGAACACAGTCTTCACTCTGCATTAGGAATACACTGTCTTCACTCTGCATCAGGAACACACTGTCTTTACTCTGCTCTTGGAACACACTGTCTTCACTCTGCTCTGGGAACACACTGTCTTCACTCTGCGTTAGGAACACACTGTCTTCACTCTGCTCTAGGAACACACTGTCCTCACTCTTCTCCATGCACATACAACGGAACTCTGCATTAGGAACACACTGTCTTCACTCTGCATTAGGAACACGCTGTCTTCACTCTGCTCTAGGAACACACTGTCTTCACTCTGCATTAGGAACACACATCTTCACTCTGCTCTAGGAACACAGTCTTCACTCTGCATTAGGAACACACTGTCTTCATTCTGCATTAGGAACACACTGTCTTCACTCTGCTCCATGCAAATACACCGCAACTTGCCTTTGGAACACACTGTCTTCACTCTGCTCTAGGAACACACTGTCTTCACTCTGCATTAGGAACACACTGTCTTCACTCTGCATTAGGAACACACTGTCTTCACTCTGCTCTTGGAACACACTGTCTTCACTCTGCATTAGGAACACACTGTCTTCACTCTGCTCTTGGAACACACTGTCTTCACTCTGCATTAGGAACACACTGTCTTCATTCTGCACTAGGAACACACTGTCTTCACTCTGCATTAGGGACACTCTGTCTTCACTCTTCTTTAGGAACACACTGTTTTCACTCTGCTTTAGGAACACACTGTCTTCACTCTGCATTAGGAACACACTGTCTTCATTCTGCTCTAGGAACACACTGTATTCACTCGGCTCTAGGAACACACTGTCTTCACTATGCTCTACGAACACACTGTCTTCACTCTGCATTAGGAACACACTGTCTTCTCTCTGCTCTAGGAACACACTGTCTTCACTCTTCTCTAGGAACACACTGTCTTCACTCTGCATTAGGAACACACTGTCTTCACTCTGCATCAGGAACACACTGTCTTCACTCTGCTCTAGGAACACAGTCTTCACTCTGCATTAGGAACACACTGTCTTCACTCTGCTCCATGCACATACACCGCAACTCTGCATTGGGAACACACTGTCTTTACTCTGCTCTTGGAACACACTGTCTTCACTCTGCTCTGGGAACACACTGTCTTCACTCTGCGTTAGGAACACACTGTCTTCACTCTGCTCTAGGAACACACTGTCTTCACTCTTCTCCATGCACATACAACGGAACTCTGCATTAGGAACACACTGTCTTCACTCTGCGTTAGGAACACGCTGTCTTCACTCTGCTCTAGGAACACACTGTCTTCACTCTGCATTAGGAACACACATCTTCACTCTGCTCTAGGAACACATCTTCACTCTGCATTAGGAACACACTGCCTTCATTCTGCATTAGGAACACACTGTCTTCACTCTGCTTCATGCACATACACCGCAACTTGCCTTTGGAACACACTGTCTTCACTCTGCTCTAGGAACACACTGTCTTCACTCTGCATTAGGAACACACTGTCTTCACTCTGCTCTAGAAACACACTGTCTTCACTCTGCATTAGGAACACACTGTCTTCATTTTGCTCTAGGAACACACTTTTTTCACCCGGCTCTAGGAACACACTGTCTTCACTATGCTCTAGGAACACACTGTCTTCTCTCTGATCTAGGAACACACTGTCTTCTCTCTGCTCTAGGAACACACTGTCTTCACTCTGCTCTAGGAACACACTGTATTCACTCTGCTCTAGGAACACACTGTCTTCACTCTGCATTAGGAACACATTGTCTTCACTATGCTCTAGGAACACACTGTCTTCACTCTGCATTAGGAACACACTGACTTCACTCTGCTCCATGCACATACAACGCAACTCTGCATTTGGAACACACTGTCTTCACTCTGCTATAGGAACACACTGTCTTCAATCTGCGTTAGGAACACACTGTCTTCACTCTGCATTAGGAACACACTGTCTTCACTCTGCTCCATGAACACACTGTCTTCACTCAGCTCCATGCACATACAACGGAACTCTGCATTAGGAACACACTGTCTTCACTCTGCTCTAGGAACACACTGTCTTCACTCTGCATTAGGAACACAATGTCTTCACTCTGCTCAAGGACACACTGTCTTCATTCTGCTCCATGCACATACACCGGAACTCTGCTTTGGAACACACTGTCTTCCCTCTGCTCTAGGAACACAGACTTCACTCTGCATTAGAAACACACTGTCTTCACTCTGCATTAAGAACACACTCTCTTCATTCTGCTCTAGGAAAACACTGTCTTCACTCTGCTCTAGGAACACACTCTCTTCACTCTTCGTTAGGAACACACTGTCTTCACTCTGCATTAAGAACACACTCTCTTCATTCTGCTCTAGGAAAACACTGTCTTCATTCTGCTCCATGCACATACATAGGAACTCTGCTTTGGAACACAATGTCTTCACTCTGCTCTAGGAACACAGACTTTACTCTGCATTAGAAACACACTGTCTTCACTCTGCATTAGGAACACACTGTCTTCACTCAACTCCATGCACATACACCGCAACTTGCCTTTGGAACACACTGTCTTCACTCTGCTCTAGGAACCCACTGTCTTCACTCTGCATTAGGAACACACTGTATTCACTCTGCATTATGAACACTCTGTATTCACACTTCTTTAGGAACACACTGTTTTCACTCTGCTCTAGGAACACACTATCTTCACTCTGCATTAGGAACACACTGCCTTCACTCTGCTCTAGGAACACACTGTCTTCACTCTGCTCCATGCACATACAAGGGAACTCTGCATTAGGAACATACTGTCTTCACTCTGCTCTAGGAACACACTGTCTTCACTCTGCTTTGGAACACACTGTCTTCAATCTGCATTAGGAACACACTGTCTTCACTCTGCTCTAGGAACCCACTGTCTTCACTCTGCATTAGGAACACACTGTATTCACTCTGCATTAGGAACACTCTGTCTTCACTCTTCTTTAGGAACACACTGTTTTCACTCTGCTCTAGGAACACACAGTCTTCACTCTGCATTAGGAACACACTGTCTTCATTCTGCTCTAGGAACACACTGTCTTCACTCGGCTCTAGGAACACACTGTCTTCACTATGCTCTACGAACACACTGTCTTCACTCTGCATTAGGAACACACTGTCTTCTCTCTGCTCTAGGAACACACTGTATTCACTCTTCTCTAGGAACACACTGTCTTCACTCTGCATTAGGAATACACTGTCTTCACTCTGCATCAGGAACACACTGTCTTCACTCTGCTCTAGGAACACAGTCTTCACTCTGCATTAGGAATACACTGTCTTCACTCTGCATCAGGAACACACTGTCTTTACTCTGCTCTTGGAACACACTGTCTTCACTCTGCTCTGGGAACACACTGTCTTCACTCTGCGTTAGGAACACACTGTCTTCACTCTGCTCTAGGAACACACTGTCCTCACTCTTCTCCATGCACATACAACGGAACTCTGCATTAGGAACACACTGTCTTCACTCTGCATTAGGAACACGCTGTCTTCACTCTGCTCTAGGAACACACTGTCTTCACTCTGCATTAGGAACACACATCTTCACTCTGCTCTAGGAACACAGTCTTCACTCTGCATTAGGAACACACTGTCTTCATTCTGCATTAGGAACACACTGTCTTCACTCTGCTCCATGCAAATACACCGCAACTTGCCTTTGGAACACACTGTCTTCACTCTGCTCTAGGAACACACTGTCTTCACTCTGCATTAGGAACACACTGTCTTCACTCTGCATTAGGAACACACTGTCTTCACTCTGCTCTTGGAACACACTGTCTTCACTCTGCATTAGGAACACACTGTCTTCACTCTGCTCTTGGAACACACTGTCTTCACTCTGCATTAGGAACACACTGTCTTCACTCTGCACTAGGAACACACTGTCTTCACTCTGCATTAGGGACACTCTGTCTTCACTCTTCTTTAGGAACACACTGTTTTCACTCTGCTTTAGGAACACACTGTCTTCACTCTGCATTAGGAACACACTGTCTTCATTCTGCTCTAGGAACACACTGTATTCACTTGGCTCTAGGAACACACTGTCTTCACTATGCTCTACGAACACACTGTCTTCACTCTGCATTAGGAACACACTGTCTTCTCTCTGCTCTAGGAACACACTGTCTTCACTCTTCTCTAGGAACACACTGTCTTCACTCTGCATTAGGAACACACTGTCTTCACTCTGCATCAGGAACACACTGTCTTCACTCTGCTCTAGGAACACAGTCTTCACTCTGCATTAGGAACACACTGTCTTCACTCTGCTCCATGCACATACACCGCAACTCTGCATTGGGAACACACTGTCTTTACTCTGCTCTTGGAACACACTGTCTTCACTCTGCTCTGGGAACACACTGTCTTCACTCTGCGTTAGGAACACACTGTCTTCACTCTGCTCTAGGAACACACTGTCTTCACTCTTCTCCATGCACATACAACGGAACTCTGCATTAGGAACACACTGTCTTCACTCTGCGTTAGGAACACGCTGTCTTCACTCTGCTCTAGGAACACACTGTCTTCACTCTGCATTAGGAACACACATCTTCACTCTGCTCTAGGAACACATCTTCACTCTGCATTAGGAACACACTGCCTTCATTCTGCATTAGGAACACACTGTCTTCACTCTGCTTCATGCACATACACCGCAACTTGCCTTTGGAACACACTGTCTTCACTCTGCTCTAGGAACACACTGTCTTCACTCTGCATTAGGAACACACTGTCTTCACTCTGCTCTAGAAACACACTGTCTTCACTCTGCATTAGGAACACACTGTCTTCATTTTGCTCTAGGAACACACTTTTTTCACCCGGCTCTAGGAACACACTGTCTTCACTATGCTCTAGGAACACACTGTCTTCTCTCTGATCTAGGAACACACTGTCTTCTCTCTGCTCTAGGAACACACTGTCTTCACTCTGCTCTAGGAACACACTGTATTCACTCTGCTCTAGGAACACACTGTCTTCACTCTGCATTAGGAACACACTGTCTTCACTCTGCTCTAGGAAGTCACTGTCTGCGCTCTGCATTAGGAACACACTGTCTTGACTGTGCTCTAGGAACACACTGTCTTCACTCTCAGTTAGGAACACACTGTCTTCACTCTGCTCTAGGAACACACTGCCTTCACTCTGCTGTAGGAACACTCTGTCTTCACTCTGCTCTAGGAACACACTGTCTTCACTCTGCTCTAGGAACATGCTGTTTCACTCTGCCTTAGGAACACACTGTCGCACTCTGCTCCATGCACATACACCGCCACTCTGCGTTTGGAACACACTGTCTTCACTCTGCATTAAGAACACACTGTCTTCACTCTGCTTTCTGAACACACTGTCTTCACTCTGCTCTAGGAACACACTGTCTTCACTCTGCATTAGGAACACACTGTCTTCACTCTTCTCTTGGAACACACTGTCTTTACTGTGCTCCATGCACATACACCACAACTCTGTGTTAGGAACACACTGTCTTCACTCTATGTTAGGAACACACTGTCTTCACTCTGCTCTAGGAAGACACTGTCTTCACTCTGCTGTAGGAACACACTGTCTTCACTCTGTTCTAGGAACACACTGTCTTCACTCTGCTCTAGGAACATACTGTCTTCACTCTGCGTTAGCAACATACTGTCTTCACACTGCTCTAAGAACACAGGGTCTTAACTCTGCTCCATGCACATACACCGCAACTCTGCCTTAGGAACACACTCTCCACACTCTGCTTTAGGAATACACTGTCTTCACTCTGCATTAGGAACACACTGTCTTCACTCTGCTCTAGGAACACACTGCCTTCACTCTGCATTAGGAACACACTGTCTACACTCTGCTCTAGGAACGCACTGTCTTCACTCTGAATTAGGACACACTGTCTTCACTCTGCTCTAGGAATACACTGTCTTCACTCTGCTCTAGGAACACACTATCTTCACTCTTCATTAGGAACACACTGTCTTCACTCTGCTCTAGGAACACACTGACTTCACTCTGCCTTAGGAACACACTGTCTTCAATCTGCGACAGGAACACACAGTCTTCACTCTGTATTAGGAACACACTGTCTTCACTTGCTCTAGGAAACAGTCTTCACTCTGCATTAGGAACACACTGTCTTCACTTGCTCTAGGATCTCAATGTTCACTCTGCGTTAGGCACACACTGTCTTCACTCTGTTCTATGCAATAAACCGCAACTCTGCTTTAGGAACACACTGTCTTCAATCTGGGTTAGGAACACACTGTCTTCACTGTGCTCTAGGAACACACTGTCTTCACTCTGCTCTAGGAACACACTGTCTTCACTCTGCTTTAGGAATACACTGTCTTCACTCTGCATTAGGAACACACTGTCTTCACTCTGCATTAGGAACACACTGTCTTCACTCTGCTCCATTCACATACAGCGCAACTCTGCCTTTGGAACACACTATCTTCACTCTGCTCTAGGATCACACTGTCTTCACTATGCATGAGGAGCACACTGTCTTCACTCTTCTCTAGGAACACACTCTCTTCACTCTCCTCTAGGAACACACTGTCTTCACTCTGCATTAGGAACACTCTGTCTTCACTCTTCTTTAGGAACACACTGTTTTCACTCTGCTCTAGGAACACACTGTCTTCACTCTGCATCAGGAACACACTGTCTTCACTCTGCTCTAGGAACACAGTCCTCACTCTGCATTAGGAACACACTGTCTTCACTCTGCTCCATGCACATACACCGCAACTCTGCGTTGGGAACACACTGTCTTTACTCTGCTCTTGGAACACACTGTCTTCACTCTGCTCTGGGAACACACTGTCTTCACTCTGCTCCATGCACATACAACGGAACTCTGCATTAGGAACACACTGTCTTCACTCTGCGTTAGGAACACACTGTCTTCACTCTGCTCTAGGAACACACTGTCTTCACTCTGCATTAGGAACACACATCTTCACTCTGCTCTAGGAACACAGTCTTCACTCTGCAATAGGAACACACTGTCTTCATTCTGCATGAGGAACACACTGTCTTCACTCTGCTCCATGCACATACACCGCAACTTGCCTTTGGAACACACTGTCTTCACTGCTCTAGGAACACACTGTCTTCACTCTGCATTAGGAACACACTGACTTCACTCTGCTCTAGGAACACACTGTCTTCACTCTGCATTAGGAACACACTGTCTTCATTTTGCTCTAGGAACACACTTTTTTCACCCGGCTCTAGGAACACACTGTCTTCACTCT
This sequence comes from Microtus pennsylvanicus, assembly GCF_037038515.1. Lineage (NCBI taxonomy): Eukaryota > Metazoa > Chordata > Mammalia > Rodentia > Cricetidae > Microtus > Microtus pennsylvanicus. The sequence goes on from NC_134583.1 coordinate 3,766,179, forward strand.
GCTCTAGGAACACACTGTCTTCTCTCTGATCTAGGAACACACTGTCTTCTCTCTGCTCTAGGAACACACTGTCTTCACTCTGCTCTAGGAACACACTGTATTCACTCTGCTCTAGGAACACACTGTCTTCACTCTGCATTAGGAACACACTGTCTTCACTCTGCTCCATGCACATACAACGCAACTCTGCATTTGGAATACACTGTCTTCACTCTGCTCAAGTAACACACTGTCTTCAATCTGCGTTAGGAACACACTGTCTTCACTCTGCATTAGGAACACACTTTCTTCACTCTGCTCTATGAACACACTGTCTTCACTCTGCTCCATGCACATACAACGGAACTCTGCATTAGGAACACACTGTCTTCACTCTGCTCTAGGAACACACTGTCTTCACTCTGTATTAGGAACACAATGTCTTCACTCTGCTCAAAGGCACACTGTCTTCACTCTGCTCCATGCACATACACCGGAACTCTGCTTTGGAACACACTGTTTTCCCTCTGCTCTAGGAACACAGACTTCACTCTGCATTAGAAACACACTGTCTTCACTCTGCATTAGGAACACACTGTCTTCACTCAGCTCCATACACATACACCGCAACTTGCCTTTGAAACACACTGTCTTCACTCTGCTCTAGGAACCCACTGTCTTCACTCTGCATTAGGAACACACTGTATTCACTCTGCATTAGGAACACTCTGTATTCACATTTCTTTAGGAACACACTGTTTTCACTCTGCTCTTGGAACACACTGTCTTCACTCTGCATTAGGAACACACTGTCTTCACTCTGCTCTAGGAACACACTGTCTTCACTCTGCTCCTTGCACATACACCGGAACTCTGCTTTGGAACACACTGTCTTCCCTCTGCTCTAGGAACAAAGACTTCAAACTGCATTAGAAACACACTGTCTTCACTCTGCATTAGGAACACACTGTCTTCACTCTGCTCCATGCACATACACCGCAACTTGCCTTTGGAACACACTGCCTTCACTCTGCTCTACGAACACACTGTCTTCACTCTGCATTAGGAACACACTGTCTTCACTCTGCATTAGGAACACACTGTCTTCACTCTGCTCTTGGAACACACTGTCTTCACTCTGCATTAGGAACACACTGTCTTCACTCTGCACTAGGAACACACTGTCTTCACTCTGCATTAGGAACACTCTGTCTTCACTCTTCTTTAGGAACACACTGTTTTCACTCTGCTCTAGGAACACACAGTCTTCACTCTGCATTAGGAACACACTGTCTTCATTCTGCTCTAGGAACACACTGTCTTCACTCGGCTCTAGGAACACACTGTCTTCACTATGCTCTACGAACACACTGTCTTCACTCTGCATTAGGAACACACTGTCTTCTCTCTGCTCTAGGAACACACTGTATTCACTCTTCTCTAGGAACACACTGTCTTCACTCTGCATTAGGAATACACTGTCTTCACTCTGCATCAGGAACACACTGTCTTCACTCTGCTCTAGGAACACAGTCTTCACTCTGCATTAGGAATACACTGTCTTCACTCTGCATCAGGAACACACTGTCTTTACTCTGCTCTTGGAACACACTGTCTTCACTCTGCTCTGGGAACACACTGTCTTCACTCTGCGTTAGGAACACACTGTCTTCACTCTGCTCTAGGAACACACTGTCCTCACTCTTCTCCATGCACATACAACGGAACTCTGCATTAGGAACACACTGTCTTCACTCTGCATTAGGAACACGCTGTCTTCACTCTGCTCTAGGAACACACTGTCTTCACTCTGCATTAGGAACACACATCTTCACTCTGCTCTAGGAACACAGTCTTCACTCTGCATTAGGAACACACTGTCTTCATTCTGCATTAGGAACACACTGTCTTCACTCTGCTCCATGCAAATACACCGCAACTTGCCTTTGGAACACACTGTCTTCACTCTGCTCTAGGAACACACTGTCTTCACTCTGCATTAGGAACACACTGTCTTCACTCTGCATTAGGAACACACTGTCTTCACTCTGCTCTTGGAACACACTGTCTTCACTCTGCATTAGGAACACACTGTCTTCACTCTGCTCTTGGAACACACTGTCTTCACTCTGCATTAGGAACACACTGTCTTCACTCTGCACTAGGAACACACTGTCTTCACTCTGCATTAGGGACACTCTGTCTTCACTCTTCTTTAGGAACACACTGTTTTCACTCTGCTTTAGGAACACACTGTCTTCACTCTGCATTAGGAACACACTGTCTTCATTCTGCTCTAGGAACACACTGTATTCACTCGGCTCTAGGAACACACTGTCTTCACTATGCTCAACGAACACACTGTCTTCACTCTGCATTAGGAACACACTGTCTTCTCTCTGCTCTAGGAACACACTGTCTTCACTCTTCTCTAGGAACACACTGTCTTCACTCTGCATTAGGAACACACTGTCTTCACTCTGCATCAGGAACACACTGTCTTCACTCTGCTCTAGGAACACAGTCTTCACTCTGCATTAGGAACACACTGTCTTCACTCTGCTCCATGCACATACACCGCAACTCTGCATTGGGAACACACTGTCTTTACTCTGCTCTTGGAACACACTGTCTTCACTCTGCTCTGGGAACACACTGTCTTCACTCTGCGTTAGGAACACACTGTCTTCACTCTGCTCTAGGAACACACTGTCTTCACTCTTCTCCATGCACATACAACGGAACTCTGCATTAGGAACACACTGTCTTCACTCTGCGTTAGGAACACGCTGTCTTCACTCTGCTCTAGGAACACACTGTCTTCACTCTGCATTAGGAACACACATCTTCACTCTGCTCTAGGAACACATCTTCACTCTGCATTAGGAACACACTGCCTTCATTCTGCATTAGGAACACACTGTCTTCACTCTGCTTCATGCACATACACCGCAACTTGCCTTTGGAACACACTGTCTTCACTCTGCTCTAGGAACACACTGTCTTCACTCTGCATTAGGAACACACTGTCTTCACTCTGCTCTAGAAACACACTATCTTCACTCTGCATTAGGAACACACTGTCTTCATTTTGCTCTAGGAACACACTTTTTTCACCCGGCTCTAGGAACACACTGTCTTCACTATGCTCTAGGAACACACTGTCTTCTCTCTGATCTAGGAACACACTGTCTTCTCTCTGCTCTAGGAACACACTGTCTTCACTCTGCTCTAGGAACACACTGTATTCACTCTGCTCTAGGAACACACTGTCTTCACTCTGCATTAGGAACACATTGTCTTCACTATGCTCTAGGAACACACTGTCTTCACTCTGCATTAGGAACACACTGACTTCACTCTGCTCCATGCACATACAACGCAACTCTGCATTTGGAACACACTGTCTTCACTCTGCTATAGGAACACACTGTCTTCAATCTGCGTTAGGAACACACTGTCTTCACTCTGCATTAGGAACACACTGTCTTCACTCTGCTCCATGAACACACTGTCTTCACTCAGCTCCATGCACATACAACGGAACTCTGCATTAGGAACACACTGTCTTCACTCTGCTCTAGGAACACACTGTCTTCACTCTGCATTAGGAACACAATGTCTTCACTCTGCTCAAGGACACACTGTCTTCATTCTGCTCCATGCACATACACCGGAACTCTGCTTTGGAACACACTGTCTTCCCTCTGCTCTAGGAACACAGACTTCACTCTGCATTAGAAACACACTGTCTTCACTCTGCATTAAGAACACACTCTCTTCATTCTGCTCTAGGAAAACACTGTCTTCACTCTGCTCTAGGAACACACTCTCTTCACTCTTCGTTAGGAACACACTGTCTTCACTCTGCATTAAGAACACACTCTCTTCATTCTGCTCTAGGAAAACACTGTCTTCATTCTGCTCCATGCACATACATAGGAACTCTGCTTTGGAACACAATGTCTTCACTCTGCTCTAGGAACACAGACTTTACTCTGCATTAGAAACACACTGTCTTCACTCTGCATTAGGAACACACTGTCTTCACTCAACTCCATGCACATACACCGCAACTTGCCTTTGGAACACACTGTCTTCACTCTGCTCTAGGAACCCACTGTCTTCACTCTGCATTAGGAACACACTGTATTCACTCTGCATTATGAACACTCTGTATTCACACTTCTTTAGGAACACACTGTTTTCACTCTGCTCTAGGAACACACTATCTTCACTCTGCATTAGGAACACACTGCCTTCACTCTGCTCTAGGAACACACTGTCTTCACTCTGCTCCATGCACATACAAGGGAACTCTGCATTAGGAACATACTGTCTTCACTCTGCTCTAGGAACACACTGTCTTCACTCTGCTTTGGAACACACTGTCTTCAATCTGCATTAGGAACACACTGTCTTCACTCTGCTCTAGGAACACACTGTCTTCACTCTGCTCCATGCACATACAACGGAACTCTGCATTTGGAACACACTGTCTTCACTCTGCTCTAGGAACACACTGTCTTCAATCTGCGTTAGGAACACACTGTCTTCACTCTGCATTAGGAACACACTGTCTTCACTCTGCTCTATGAACACACTGCCTTCACTCAGCTCCATGCACATAAAACGGAACTCTGCATTAGGAACACACTGTCTTCACTCTGCTCTAGGAACACACTGTCTTCACTCTGCATTAACCACACTGTCTTCACTCTGCTCTAGGAAACACACTGTCTTCACTCTGCTCCATGCACATACACCAGAACTCTGCTTTGGAACACACTGTCTTCCCTCTGCTCTAGGAACAAAGACTTCACTCTGCATTAGAAACACACTGTCTTCACTCTGCATTAGGAACACACTGTCTTCACTCTGCTCCATGCACATACACCGCAACTTGCCTTTGGAACACACTGTCTTCACTCTGCTCTACGAACACACTGTCTTCACTCTGCATTAGGAACACACTGTCTTCACTCTGCATTAGGAACACACTGTCTTCACTCTGCTCTTGGAACACACTGTCTTCACTCTGCATTAGGAACACACTGTCTTCACTCTGCACTAGGAACACACTGTCTTCTCTCTGCATTAGGAACACTCTGTCTTCACTCTTCTTTAGGAACACACTGTTTTCACTCTGCTCTAGGAACACACTGTCTTCACTCTGCATTTGGAACACACTGTCTTCATTCTGCTCTAGGAACACACTGTCTTCACTCGGCTCTAGGAACACACTGTCTTCACTATGCTCTACGAACACACTGTCTTCAATCTGCATTAGGAACACACTGTCTTCACTCTGCATCAGGAACACACTGTCTTCACTCTGCTTTAGGAACACAGTCTTCACTCTGTATTAGGAACACACTGTCTTCACTCTGGTCCATGCACATACACCGCAACTCTGCGTTGGGAACACACTGTCTTTACTCTGCTCTTGGAACACACTGTCTTCACTCTGCTCTGGGAACACATTGTCTTCACTCTGCGTTAGGAACACACTGTCTTCACTCTGCTCTAGGAACACACTGTCTTCACTCTTCTCCATGCACATACAACCGAACTCTGCATAGGGAACACACTGTCTTCACTCTGCGTTAGGAACACACTGTCTTCACTCTGCTCTAGGAACCCACTGTCTTCACTCTGTATTAGGAATACACTGTATTCACTCTGCTCTAGGAACACAGTCTTCACTCTGCATTAGGAACACACTGTCTTCACTCTGCAATAGGAACACACTGTCTTCACTCTGCTACATGCACATACACCGCAACTTGCCTTTGGAACACACTGTCTTCACTCTGCTCTAGGAACACACTGTCTTCACTCTGCATTAGGAACACACTGTCTTCACTCTGCTCTAGGAACACACTGTCTTCTCTCTGATCTAGGAACACACTGTCTTCTCTCTGCTCTAGGAACACACTGTCTTCACTCAGCTCTAGGAACACACTGTATTCACTCTGCTCTAGGAACACACTGTCTTCACTCTGCATTAGGAACACATTGTCTTCACTATGCTCTAGGAAAACACTGTCTTCACTCTGCATTAGGAACACACTGTCTTCACTCTGCTCCATGCACATACAACGCAACTCTGCATTTGGAACACACTGTCTTCACTCTGCTCTAGGAACACACTGTCTTCAATCTGCGTTAGGAATACACTGTCTTCACTCTGCATTAGGAACACACTGTCTTCACTCTGCTCTATGAACACACTGTCTTCACTCAGCTCCATGCACATAAAACGGAACTCTGCATTAGGAACACACTGTCTTCACTCTGCTCTAGTAACACACTGTCTTCACTCTGCATTAGGAACACACTGTCTTCACTCTGCTCTAGGAACACACTGTCTTCACTCTGCTCCATGCACATACACCGGAACTCTGCTTTGGAACACACTGTCTTCCCTCTGCTCTAGGAACAAAGACTTCACTCTGCATTAGAAACACACTGTCATCACTCTTAATTAGGAACACACTGTCTTCACTCTGCTCCACGCACATACACCGCAACTTGCCTTTGGAACACACTGTCTTCACTCTGCTCTACGAACACACTGTCTTCACTCTGCATTAGGAACACACTGTCTTCACTCTGCATTAGGAACACACTGTCTTTACTCTGCTCTTGGAACACACTGTCTTCACTCTGCATTAGGAACACACTGTCTTCACTCTGTACTAGGAACACACTGTCTTCACTCTGCATTAGGAACACTCTGTCTTCACTCTTCTTTAGGAACACACTGTTTTCACTCTGCTCTAGGAACACACTGTCTTCACTCTGCATTAGGAACACACTGTCTTCATTCTGCTCTAGGAACACACTGTCTTCACTCGGCTCTAGGAACACACTGTCTTCACTATGCTCTATGAACACACTGTCTTCACTCTGCATTAGGAACACTATGTCTTCACGCTGCTCAAGGACACACTGTCTTCACTCTGCATCAGGAACACACTGTCTTCACTCTGCTCTAGGAACACAGTCTTCACTCTGCATTAGGAACACACTGTCTTCACTCTGCTCCATGCACATACACCGCAACTCTGCTTTGGGAACACACTGTCTTTACTCTGCTCTTGGAACACACTGTCTTCACTCTGCTCTGGGAACACACTGTCTTCACTCTGCTCCATGCACATAAAACGGAACTCTGCATTAGGAACACACTGTCTTCAATCTGCGTTAGGAACACACTGTCTTCACTCTGCTCTAGGAACACACTGTCTTCACTCTGCATTAGGAACACACATCTTCACTCTGCTCTAGGAACACAGTCTTCACTCTGCATTAGGAACACACTGTCTTCATTCTGCATGAGGAACACACTGTCTTCACTCTGCTCCATGCACATACACCGCAACTTGCCTTTGGAACACACTGTCTTCACTCTTCTCTAGGAACACACTGTCTTCACTCTGCATTAGGAACACACTGTCTTCACTCTGCTCTAGGAACACACTGTCTTCACTCTGCATTAGGAACACACTGTCTTCATTTTGCTCTAGGAACACACTTTTTTCACCCGGCTATAGGAATACACTGTCTTCACTCTGCTCTAGGAACACACTGTCTTCTCTCTGATCTAGGAACACACTGTCTTCTCTCTGCTCTAGGAACACACTGTCTTCACTCTGCTCTAGGAATACACTGTATTCACTCTGCTCTAGGAACACACTGTCTTCACTCTGCATAGGAACACACTGTCTTCACTCTGCTCCATGCACATACAACGCAACTCTGCATTTGGAACACACTGTCTTCACTCTGCTCAAGGAACACACTGTCTTCACTCTGCGTTAGGAACACACTGTCTTCACTCTGCATTAGGCACACTGTCTTCACTCTGCTCTATGAACACACTGTCTTCACTCAGCTCCATGCACATACAACGGAACTCTGCATTAGCAACACACTGTCTTCACTCTGCTCTAGGAACACACTGTCTTCACTCTGCATTAGGAACACAATGTCTTCACTCTGCTCAAGGACACACTGTCTTCACTCTGCTCCATGCACATACACCGGAACTCTGCTTTGGAACACACTGTTTTCCCTCTGCTCTAGGAACACAGACTTCACTCTGCATTAGAAACACACTGTCTTCACTCTGCATTTAGAACACACTCTCTTCATTCTGCTCTAGGAAAACACTGTCTTCACTCTGCTCTAGGAACACACTCTCTTCACTCTTCCTTAGGAACACACTGTCTTCACTCTGCATTAAGAACACACTCTCTTCATTCTGCTCTAGGAAAACACTGTCTTCATTCTGCTCCATGCACATACATAGGAACTCTGCTTTGGAACACAATGTCTTCACTCTGCTCTAGGAACACAGACTTCACTCTGCATTAGAAACACACTGTCTTCACTCTGCATTAGGAACACACTGTCTTCACTCGGCTCTAGGAACACACTGTCTTCACTATGCTCTACGAACACACTGTCTTCACTCTGCATTAGGAACACACTGTCTTTTCTCTGCTCTAGGAACACACTGTATTCACTCTTCTCTAGGAACACACTGTCTTCACTCTGCATTAGGAATACACTGTCTTCACTCTGCATCAGGAACACACTGTCTTCACTCTGCTCTAGGAACACAGTCTTCACTCTGCATTAGGAATACACTGTCTTCACTCTGCATCAGGAACACACTGTCTTTACTCTGCTCTTGGAACACACTGTCTTCACTCTGCTCTGGGAACACACTGTCTTCACTCTGCGTTAGGAACACACTGTCTTCACTCTGCTCTAGGAACACACTGTCCTCACTCTTCTCCATGCACATACAACGGAACTCTGCATTAGGAACACACTGTCTTCACTCTGCATTAGGAACACGCTGTCTTCACTCTGCTCTAGGAACACACTGTCTTCACTCTGCATTAGGAACACACATCTTCACTCTGCTCTAGGAACACAGTCTTCACTCTGCATTAGGAACACACTGTCTTCACTCTGCTCCATGCAAATACACCGCAACTTGCCTTTGGAACACACTGTCTTCACTCTGCTCTAGGAACACACTGTCTTCACTCTGCATTAGGAACACACTGTCTTCACTCTGCATTAGGAACACACTGTCTTCACTCTGCTCTTGGAACACACTGTCTTCACTCTGCATTAGGAACACACTGTCTTCACTCTGCTCTTGGAACACACTGTCTTCACTCTGCATTAGGAACACACTGTCTTCACTCTGCACTAGGAACACACTGTCTTCACTCTGCATTAGGGACACTCTGTCTTCACTCTTCTTTAGGAACACACTGTTTTCACTCTGCTTTAGGAACACTCTGTCTTCACTCTGCATTAGGAACACACTGTCTTCATTCTGCTCTAGGAACACACTGTATTCACTCGGCTCTAGGAACACACTGTCTTCACTATGCTCTACGAACACACTGTCTTCACTCTGCATTAGGAACACACTGTCTTCTCTCTGCTCTAGGAACACACTGTCTTCACTCTTCTCTAGGAACACACTGTCTTCACTCTGCATTAGGAACACACTGTCTTCACTCTGCATCAGGAACACACTGTCTTCACTCTGCTCTAGGAACACAGTCTTCACTCTGCATTAGGAACACACTGTCTTCACTCTGCTCCATGCACATACACCGCAACTCTGCATTGGGAACACACTGTCTTTACTCTGCTCTTGGAACACACTGTCTTCACTCTGCTCTGGGAACACACTGTCTTCACTCTGCGTTAGGAACACACTGTCTTCACTCTGCTCTAGGAACACACTGTCTTCACTCTGCTTCATGCACATACACCGCAACTTGCCTTTGGAACACACTGTCTTCACTCTGCTCTAGGAACACACTGTCTTCACTCTGCATTAGGAACACACTGTCTTCACTCTGCTCTAGAAACACACTGTCTTCACTCTGCATTAGGAACACACTGTCTTCATTTTGCTCTAGGAACACACTTTTTTCACCCGGCTCTAGGAACACACTGTCTTCACTATGCTCTAGGAACACACTGTCTTCTCTCTGATCTAGGAACACACTGTCTTCTCTCTGCTCTAAGAACACACTGTCTTCACTCTGCTCTAGGAACACACTGTATTCACTCTGCTCTAGGAACACACTGTCTTCACTCTGCATTAGGAACACATTGTCTTCACTATGCTCTAGGAACACACTGTCTTCACTCTGCATTAGGAACACACTGACTTCACTCTGCTCCATGCACATACAACGCAACTCTGCATTTGGAACACACTGTCTTCACTCTGCTATAGGAACACACTGTCTTCAATCTGCGTTAGGAACACACTGTCTTCACTCTGCATTAGGAACACACTGTCTTCACTCTGCTCCATGAACACACTGTCTTCACTCAGCTCCATGCACATACAACGGAACTCTGCATTAGGAACACACTGTCTTCACTCTGCTCTAGGAACACACTGTCTTCACTCTGCATTAGGAACACAATGTCTTCACTCTGCTCAAGGACACACTGTCTTCATTCTGCTCCATGCACATACACCGGAACTCTGCTTTGGAACACACTGTCTTCCCTCTGCTCTAGGAACACAGACTTCACTCTGCATTAGAAACACACTGTCTTCACTCTGCATTAAGAACACACTCTCTTCATTCTGCTCTAGGAAAACACTGTCTTCACTCTGCTCTAGGAACACACTCTCTTCACTCTTCGTTAGGAACACACTGTCTTCACTCTGCATTAAGAACACACTCTCTTCATTCTGCTCTAGGAAAACACTGTCTTCATTCTGCTCCATGCACATACATAGGAACTCTGCTTTGGAACACAATGTCTTCACTCTGCTCTAGGAACACAGACTTTACTCTGCATTAGAAACACACTGTCTTCACTCTGCATTAGGAACACACTGTCTTCACTCAACTCCATGCACATACACCGCAACTTGCCTTTGGAACACACTGTCTTCACTCTGCTCTAGGAACCCACTGTCTTCACTCTGCATTAGGAACACACTGTATTCACTCTGCATTATGAACACTCTGTATTCACACTTCTTTAGGAACACACTGTTTTCACTCTGCTCTAGGAACACACTATCTTCACTCTGCATTAGGAACACACTGCCTTCACTCTGCTCTAGGAACACACTGTCTTCACTCTGCTCCATGCACATACAAGGGAACTCTGCATTAGGAACATACTGTCTTCACTCTGCTCTAGGAACACACTGTCTTCACTCTGCTTTGGAACCCACTGTCTTCAATCTGCATTAGGAACACACTGTCTTCACTCTGCTCTAGGAACACACTGTCTTCACTCTGCTCCATGCACATACAACGGAACTCTGCATTTGGAACACACTGTCTTCACTCTGCTCTAGGAACACACTATCTTCAATCTGCGTTAGGAACACACTGTCTTCACTCTGCATTAGGAACACACTGTCTTCACTCTGCTCTATGAACACACTGCCTTCACTCAGCTCCATGCACATAAAACGGAACTCTACATTAGGAACACACTGTCTTCACTCTGCTCTAGGAACACACTGTCTTCACTCTGCATTAACCACACTGTCTTCACTCTGCTCTAGGAAACACACTGTCTTCACTCTGCTCCATGCACATACACCAGAACTCTGCTTTGGAACACACTGTCTTCCCTCTGCTCTAGGAACAAAGACTTCACTCTGCATTAGAAACACACTGTCTTCACTCTGCATTAGGAACACACTGTCTTCACTCTGCTCCATGCACATACACCGCAACTTGCCTTTGGAACACACTGTCTTCACTCTGCTCTACGAACACACTGTCTTCACTCTGCATTAGGAACACACTGTCTTCACTCTGCATTAGGAACACACTGTCTTCACTCTGCTCTTGGAACACACTGTCTTCACTCTGCATTAGGAACACACTGTCTTCACTCTGCACTAGGAACACACTGTCTTCTCTCTGCATTAGGAACACTCTGTCTTCACTCTTCTTTAGGAACACACTGTTTTCACTCTGCTCTAGGAACACACTGTCTTCACTCTGCATTTGGAACACACTGTCTTCATTCTGCTCTAGGAACACACTGTCTTCACTCGGCTCTAGGAACACACTGTCTTCACTATGCTCTACGAACACACTGTCTTCAATCTGCATTAGGAACACACTGTCTTCACTCTGCATCAGGAACACACTGTCTTCACTCTGCTCTAGGAACACAGTCTTCACTCTGCATTAGGAACACACTGTCTTCACTCTGCTCCATGCACATACACCGCAACTCTGCGTTGGGAACACACTGTCTTTACTCTGCTCTTGGAACACACTGTCTTCACTCTGCTCTGGGAACACATTGTCTTCACTCTGCGTTAGGAACACACTGTCTTCACTCTGCTCTAGGAACACACTGTCTTCACTCTTTTCCATGCACATACAACCGAACTCTGCATAGGGAACACACTGTCTTCACTCTGCGTTAGGAACACACTGTCTTCACTCTGCTCTAGGAACACACTGTCTTCACTCTGCATTAGGAATACACTTTATTCACTCTGCTCTAGGAACACAGTCTTCACTCTGCATTAGGAACACACTGTCTTCACTCTGCAATAGGAACACACTGTCTTCACTCTGCTCCATGCACATACACCGCAACTTGCCTTTGGAACACACTGTCTTCACTCTGCTCTAGGAACACACTGTCTTCACTCTGCATTAGGAACACACTGTCTTCACTCTGCTCTAGGAACACACTGTCTTCTCTCTGATCTAGGAACACACTGTCTTCTCTCTGCTCTAGGAACACACTGTCTTCACTCAGCTCTAGGAACACACTGTATTCACTCTGCTCTAGGAACACACTGTCTTCACTCTGCATTAGGAACACATTGTCTTCACTATGCTCTAGGAAAACACTGTCTTCACTCTGCATTAGGAACACACTGTCTTCACTCTGCTCCATGCACATACAACGCAACTCTGCATTTGGAACACACTGTCTTCACTCTGCTCTAGGAACACACTGTCTTCAATCTGCGTTAGGAACACACTGTCTTCACTCTGCATTAGGAACACACTGTCTTCACTCTGCTCTATGAACACACTGTCTTCACTCAGCTCCATGCACATAAAACGGAACTCTGCATTAGGAACACACTGTCTTCACTCTGCTCTAGTAACACACTGTCTTCACTCTGCATTAGGAACACACTGTCTTCACTCTGCTCTAGGAACACACTGTCTTCACTCTGCTCCATGCACATACACCGGAACTCTGCTTTGGAACACACTGTCTTCCCTCTGCTCTAGGAACAAAGACTTCACTCTGCATTAGAAACACACTGTCTTCACTCTTAATTAGGAACACACTGTCTTCACTCTGCTCCACGCACATACACCGCAACTTGCCTTTGGAACACACTGTCTTCACTCTGCTCTACGAACACACTGTCTTCACTCTGCATTAGGAACACACTGTCTTCACTCTGCATTAGGAACACACTGTCTTTACTCTGCTCTTGGAACACACTGTCTTCACTCTGCATTAGGAACACACTGTCTTCACTCTGTACTAGGAACACACTGTCTTCACTCTGCATTAGGAACACTCTGTCTTCACTCTTCTTTAGGAACACACTGTTTTCACTCTGCTCTAGGAACACACTGTCTTCACTCTGCATTAGGAACACACTGTCTTCATTCTGCTCTAGGAACACACTGTCTTCACTCGGCTCTAGGAACACACTGTCTTCACTATGCTCTATGAACACACTGTCTTCACTCTGCATTAGGAACACAATGTCTTCACTCTGCTCAAGGACACACTGTCTTCACTCTGCATCAGGAACACACTGTCTTCACTCTGCTCTAGGAACACAGTCTTCACTCTGCATTAGGAACACACTGTCTTCACTCTGCTCCATGCACATACACCGCAACTCTGCTTTGGGAACACACTGTCTTTACTCTGCTCTTGGAACACACTGTCTTCACTCTGCTCTGGGAACACACTGTCTTCACTCTGCTCCATGCACATAAAACGGAACTCTGCATTAGGAACACACTGTCTTCAATCTGCGTTAGGAACACACTGTCTTCACTCTGCTCTAGGAACACACTGTCTTCACTCTGCATTAGGAACACACATCTTCACTCTGCTCTAGGAACACAGTCTTCACTCTGCATTAGGAACACACTGTCTTCATTCTGCATGAGGAACACACTGTCTTCACTCTGCTCCATGCACATACACCGCAACTTGCCTTTGGAACACACTGTCTTCACTCTTCTCTAGGAACACACTGTCTTCACTCTGCATTAGGAACACACTGTCTTCACTCTGCTCTAGGAACACACTGTCTTCACTCTGCTTTAGGAACACACTGTCTTCATTTTACTCTAGGAACACACTTTTTTCACCCGGCTATAGGAATACACTGTCTTCACTCTGCTCTAGGAACACACTGTCTTCTCTCTGATCTAGGAACACACTGTCTTCTCTCTGCTCTAGGAACACACTGTCTTCACTCTGCTCTAGGAATACACTGTATTCACTCTGCTCTAGGAACACACTGTCTTCACTCTGCATAGGAACACACTGTCTTCACTCTGCTCCATGCACATACAACGCAACTCTGCATTTGGAACACACTGTCTTCACTCTGCTCAAGGAACACACTGTCTTCACTCTGCATTAGGAACACACTGTCTTCACTCTGCATTAGGCACACTGTCTTCACTCTGCTCTATGAACACACTGTCTTCACTCATCTCCATGCACATACAACGGAACTCTGCATTAGCAACACACTGTCTTCACTCTGCTCTAGGAACACACTGTCTTCACTCTGCATTAGGAACACAATGTCTTCACTCTGCTCAAGGACACACTGTCTTCACTCTGCTCCATGCACATACACCGGAACTCTGCTTTGGAACACACTGTTTTCCCTCTGCTCTAGGAACACAGACTTCACTCTGCATTAGAAACACACTATCTTCACTCTGCATTTAGAATACACTCTCTTCATTCTGCTCTAGGAAAACACTGTCTTCACTCTGCTCTAGGAACACACTCTCTTCACTCTTCCTTAGGAACACACTGTCTTCACTCTGCATTAAGAACACACTCTCTTCATTCTGCTCTAGGAAAACACTGTCTTCATTCTGCTCCATGCACATACATAGGAACTCTGCTTTGGAACACAATGTCTTCACTCAGCTCTAGGAACACAGACTTCACTCTGCATTAGAAACACACTGTCTTCACTCTGCATTAGGAACACACTGTCTTCACTCAGCTCCATACACATACACTGCAACTTGCCTTTGAAACACACTGTCTTCACTCTGCTCTAGGAACACACTGTCTTCACTCTGCATTAGGAACACACTGTATTCACTCTGCATTAGGAACACTCTGTATTCACATTTCTTTAGGAACACACTGTTTTCACTCTGCTCTAGGAACACACTGTCTTCACTCTGCATTAGGAGCACACTGCCTTCACTCTGCTCTAGGAACACACTGTCTTCACTCTGCTCCATGCACATACAACGGAACTCTGCATTAGGAACATACTGTCTTCACTCTGCTCTAGGAACACACTGTCTTCACTCTGCATTAGGAACACACTGTCTTCACTCTGCTCTAGGAACACACTGTCTTCACTCTGCTCCATGCACATACACCGGAACTCTGCTTTGGAACACACTGTCTTCCCTCTGCTCTAGGACAAAGACTTCAAACTGCATTAGAAACACACTGTCTTCACTCTGCATTAAGAACACACTGTCTTCACTCTGCTCCATGCACATACACCGCAACTTGCCTTTGGAACACACTGTCTTCACTCTGCTCTACGAACACACTGTCTTCACTCTGCATTAGGAACACACTGTCTTCACTCTGCATTAGGAACACACTGTCTTCACTCTGCTCTTGGAACACACTGTCTTCACTCTGCATTAGGAACACACTGTCTTCACTCTGCACTAGGAACACACTGTCTTCTCTCTGCATTAGGAACACTCTGTCTTCACTCTTCTTTAGGAACACACTGTTTTCACTCTGCTCTAGGAACACACTGTCTTCACTCTGCATTTGGAACACACTGTCTTCATTCTGCTCTAGGAACACACTGTCTTCACTCGGCTCTAGGAACACACTGTCTTCACTATGCTCTACGAACACACTGTCTTCAATCTGCATTAGGAACACACTGTCTTCACTCTGCATCAGGAACACACTGTCTTCACTCTGCTCTAGGAACACATTCTTCACTCTGCATTAGGAACACACTGTCTTCACTCTGCTCCATGCACATACACCGCAACTCTGCGTTGGGAACACACTGTCTTTACTCTGCTCTTGGAACACACTGTCTTCACTCTGCTCTGGGAACACATTGTCTTCACTCTGCGTTAGGAACACACTGTCTTCACTCTGCTCTAGGAACACACTGTCTTCACTCTTCTCCATGCACATACAACCGAACTCTGCATAGGGAACACACTGTCTTCACTCTGCGTTAGGAACACACTGTCTTCACTCTGCTCTAGGAACACACTGTCTTCACTCTGCATTAGGAATACACTTTATTCACTCTGCTCTAGGAACACAGTCTTCACTCTGCATTAGGAACACACTGTCTTCACTCTGCAATAGGAACACACTGTCTTCACTCTGCTCCATGCACATACACCGCAACTTGCCTTTGGAACACACTGTCTTCACTCTGCTCTAGGAACACACTGTCTTCACTCTGCATTAGGAACACACTGTCTTCACTCTGCTCTAGGAACACACTGTCTTCTCTCTGATCTAGGAACACACTGTCTTCTCTCTGCTCTAGGAACACACTGTCTTCACTCAGCTCTAGGAACACACTGTATTCACTCTGCTCTAGGAACACACTGTCTTCACTCTGCATTAGGAACACATTGTCTTCACTATGCTCTAGGAAAACACTGTCTTCACTCTGCATTAGGAACACACTGTCTTCACTCTGCTCCATGCACATACAACGCAACTCTGCATTTGGAACACACTGTCTTCACTCTGCTCTAGGAACACACTGTCTTCAATCTGCGTTAGGAACACACTGTCTTCACTCTGCATTAGGAACACACTGTCTTCACTCTGCTCTATGAACACACTGTCTTCACTCAGCTCCATGCACATAAAACGGAACTCTGCATTAGGAACACACTGTCTTCACTCTGCTCTAGTAACACACTGTCTTCACTCTGCATTAGGAACACACTGTCTTCACTCTGCTCTAGGAACACACTGTCTTCACTCTGCTCCATGCACATACACCGGAACTCTGCTTTGGAACACACTGTCTTCCCTCTGCTCTAGGAACAAAGACTTCACTCTGCATTAGAAACACACTGTCTTCACTCTTAATTAGGAACACACTGTCTTCACTCTGCTCCACGCACATACACCGCAACTTGCCTTTGGAACACACTGTCTTCACTCTGCTCTACGAACACACTGTCTTCACTCTGCATTAGGAACACACTGTCTTCACTCTGCATTAGGAACACACTGTCTTTACTCTGCTCTTGGAACACACTGTCTTCACTCTGCATTAGGAACACACTGTCTTCACTCTGTACTAGGAACACACTGTCTTCACTCTGCATTAGGAACACTCTGTCTTCACTCTTCTTTAGGAACACACTGTTTTCACTCTGCTCTAGGAACACACTGTCTTCACTCTGCATTAGGAACACACTGTCTTCATTCTGCTCTAGGAACACACTGTCTTCACTCGGCTCTAGGAACACACTGTCTTCACTATGCTCTATGAACACACTGTCTTCACTCTGCATTAGGAACACAATGTCTTCACTCTGCTCAAGGACACACTGTCTTCACTCTGCATCAGGAACACACTGTCTTCACTCTGCTCTAGGAACACAGTCTTCACTCTGCATTAGGAACACACTGTCTTCACTCTGCTCCATGCACATACACCGCAACTCTGCTTTGGGAACACACTGTCTTTACTCTGCTCTTGGAACACACTGTCTTCACTCTGCTCTGGGAACACACTGTCTTCACTCTGCTCCATGCACATAAAACGGAACTCTGCATTAGGAACACACTGTCTTCAATCTGCGTTAGGAACACACTGTCTTCACTCTGCTCTAGGAACACACTGTCTTCACTCTGCATTAGGAACACACATCTTCACTCTGCTCTAGGAACACAGTCTTCACTCTGCATTAGGAACACACTGTCTTCATTCTGCATGAGGAACACACTGTCTTCACTCTGCTCCATGCACATACACCGCAACTTGCCTTTGGAACACACTGTCTTCACTCTTCTCTAGGAACACACTGTCTTCACTCTGCATTAGGAACACACTGTCTTCACTCTGCTCTAGGAACACACTGTCTTCACTCTGCATTAGGAACACACTGTCTTCATTTTACTCTAGGAACACACTTTTTTCACCCGGCTATAGGAATACACTGTCTTCACTCTGCTCTAGGAACACACTGTCTTCTCTCTGATCTAGGAACACACTGTATTCTCTCTCTTCTAGGAACACACTGTCTTCACTCTGCTCTAGGAATACACTGTATTCACTCTGCTCTAGGAACACACTGTCTTCACTCTGCATAGGAACACACTGTCTTCACTCTGCTCCATGCACATACAACGCAACTCTGCATTTGGAACACACTGTCTTCACTCTGCTCAAGGAACACACTGTCTTCACTCTGCATTAGGAACACACTGTCTTCACTCTGCATTAGGCACACTGTCTTCACTCTGCTCTATGAACACACTGTCTTCACTCAGCTCCATGCACATACAACGGAACTCTGCATTAGCAACACACTGTCTTCACTCTGCTCTAGGAACACACTGTCTTCACTCTGCATTAGGAACACAATGTCTTCACTCTGCTCAAGGACACACTGTCTTCACTCTGCTCCATGCACATACACCGGAACTCTGCTTTGGAACACACTGTTTTCCCTCTGCTCTAGGAACACAGACTTCACTCTGCATTAGAAACACACTGTCTTCACTCTGCATTTAGAACACACTCTCTTCATTCTGCTCTAGGAAAACACTGTCTTCACTCTGCTCTAGGAACACACTCTCTTCACTCTTCCTTAGGAACACACTGTCTTCACTCTGCATTAAGAACACACTCTCTTCATTCTGCTCTAGGAAAACACTGTCTTCATTCTGCTCCATGCACATACATAGGAACTCTGCTTTGGAACACAATGTCTTCACTCTGCTCTAGGAACACAGACTTCACTCTGCATTAGAAACACACTGTCTTCACTCTGCATTAGGAACACACTGTCTTCACTCAGCTCCATACACATACACTGCAACTTGCCTTTGAAACACACTGTCTTCACTCTGCTCTAGGAACACACTGTCTTCACTCTGCATTAGGAACACACTGTATTCACTCTGCATTAGGAACACTCTGTATTCACATTTCTTTAGGAACACACTGTTTTCACTCTGCTCTAGGAACACACTGTCTTCACTCTGCATTAGGAGCACACTGCCTTCACTCTGCTCTAGGAACACACTGTCTTCACTCTGCTCCATGCACATACAACGGAACTCTGCATTAGGAACATACTGTCTTCACTCTGCTCTAGGAACACACTGTCTTCACTCTGCATTAGGAACACACTGTCTTCACTCTGCTCTAGGAACACACTGTCTTCACTCTGCTCCATGCACATACACCGGAACTCTGCTTTGGAACACACTGTCTTCCCTCTGCTCTAGGACAAAGACTTCAAACTGCATTAGAAACACACTGTCTTCACTCTGCATTAAGAACACACTGTCTTCACTCTGCTCCATGCACATACACCGCAACTTGCCTTTGGAACACACTGTCTTCACTCTGCTCTACGAACACACTGTCTTCACTCTGCATTAGGAACACACTGTCTTCACTCTGCATTAGGAACACACTGTCTTCACTCTGCTCTTGGAACACACTGTCTTCACTCTGCATTAGGAACACACTGTCTTCACTCTGCACTAGGAACACACTGTCTTCTCTCTGCATTAGGAACACTCTGTCTTCACTCTTCTTTAGGAACACACTGTTTTCACTCTGCTCTAGGAACACACTGTCTTCACTCTGCATTTGGAACACACTGTCTTCATTCTGCTCTAGGAACACACTGTCTTCACTCGGCTCTAGGAACACACTGTCTTCACTATGCTCTACGAACACACTGTCTTCAATCTGCATTAGGAACACACTGTCTTCACTCTGCATCAGGAACACACTGTCTTCACTCTGCTCTAGGAACACAGTCTTCACTCTGCATTAGGAACACACTGTCTTCACTCTGCTCCATGCACATACACCGCAACTCTGCGTTGGGAACACACTGTCTTTACTCTGCTCTTGGAACACACTGTCTTCACTCTGCTCTGGGAACACATTGTCTTCACTCTGCGTTAGGAACACACTGTCTTCACTCTGCTCTAGGAACACACTGTCTTCACTCTTCTCCATGCACATACAACCGAACTCTGCATAGGGAACACACTGTCTTCACTCTGCGTTAGGAACACACTGTCTTCACTCTGCTCTAGGAACACACTGTCTTCACTCTGCATTAGGAATACACTTTATTCACTCTGCTCTAGGAACACAGTCTTCACTCTGCATTAGGAACACACTGTCTTCACTCTGCAATAGGAACACACTGTCTTCACTCTGCTCCATGCACATACACCGCAACTTGCCTTTGGAACACACTGTCTTCACTCTGCTCTAGGAACACACTGTCTTCACTCTGCATTAGGAACACACTGTCTTCACTCTGCTCTAGGAACACACTGTCTTCTCTCTGATCTAGGAACACACTGTCTTCTCTCTGCTCTAGGAACACACTGTCTTCACTCAGCTCTAGGAACACACTGTATTCACTCTGCTCTAGGAACACACTGTCTTCACTCTGCATTAGGAACACATTGTCTTCACTATGCTCTAGGAAAACACTGTCTTCACTCTGCATTAGGAACACACTGTCTTCACTCTGCTCCATGCACATACAACGCAACTCTGCATTTGGAACACACTGTCTTCACTCTGCTCTAGGAACACACTGTCTTCAATCTGCGTTAGGAACACACTGTCTTCACTCTGCATTAGGAACACACTGTCTTCACTCTGCTCTATGAACACACTGTCTTCACTCAGCTCCATGCACATAAAACGGAACTCTGCATTAGGAACACACTGTCTTCACTCTGCTCTAGTAACACACTGTCTTCACTCTGCATTAGGAACACACTGTCTTCACTCTGCTCTAGGAACACACTGTCTTCACTCTGCTCCATGCACATACACCGGAACTCTGCTTTGGAACACACTGTCTTCCCTCTGCTCTAGGAACAAAGACTTCACTCTGCATTAGAAACACACTGTCTTCACTCTTAATTAGGAACACACTGTCTTCACTCTGCTCCACGCACATACACCGCAACTTGCCTTTGGAACACACTGTCTTCACTCTGCTCTACGAACACACTGTCTTCACTCTGCATTAGGAACACACTGTCTTCACTCTGCATTAGGAACACACTGTCTTTACTCTGCTCTTGGAACACACTGTCTTCACTCTGCATTAGGAACACACTGTCTTCACTCTGTACTAGGAACACACTGTCTTCACTCTGCATTAGGAACACTCTGTCTTCACTCTTCTTTAGGAACACACTGTTTTCACTCTGCTCTAGGAACACACTGTCTTCACTCTGCATTAGGAACACACTGTCTTCACTCTGCATTAGGCACACTGTCTTCACTCTGCTCTATGAACACACTGTCTTCACTCAGCTCCATGCACATACAACGGAACTCTGCATTAGCAACACACTGTCTTCACTCTGCTCTAGGAACACACTGTCTTCACTCTGCATTAGGAACACAATGTCTTCACTCTGCTCAAGGACACACTGTCTTCACTCTGCTCCATGCACATACACCGGAACTCTGCTTTGGAACACACTGTTTTCCCTCTGCTCTAGGAACACAGACTTCACTCTGCATTAGAAACACACTGTCTTCACTCTGCATTTAGAACACACTCTCTTCATTCTGCTCTAGGAAAACACTGTCTTCACTCTGCTCTAGGAACACACTCTCTTCACTCTTCCTTAGGAACACACTGTCTTCACTCTGCATTAAGAACACACTCTCTTCATTCTGCTCTAGGAAAACACTGTCTTCATTCTGCTCCATGCACATACATAGGAACTCTGCTTTGGAACACAATGTCTTCACTCTGCTCTAGGAACACAGACTTCACTCTGCATTAGAAACACACTGTCTTCACTCTGCATTAGGAACACACTGTCTTCACTCAGCTCCATACACATACACTGCAACTTGCCTTTGAAACACACTGTCTTCACTCTGCTCTAGGAACACACTGTCTTCACTCTGCATTAGGAACACACTGTATTCACTCTGCATTAGGAACACTCTGTATTCACACTTCTTTAGGAACACACTGTTTTCACTCTGCTCTAGGAACACACTGTCTTCACTCTGCATTAGGAGCACACTGCCTTCACTCTGCTCTAGGAACACACTGTCTTCACTCTGCTCCATGCACAAACAACGGAACTCTGCATTAGGAACATACTGTCTTCACTCTGCTCTAGGAACACACTGTCTTCACTCTGCATTAGGAACACACTGTCTTCACTCTGCTCTAGGAACACACTGTCTTCACTCTGCTCCATGCACATACACCGGAACTCTGCTTTGGAACACACTGTCTTCCCTCTGCTCTAGGACAAAGACTTCAAACTGCATTAGAAACACACTGTCTTCACTCTGCATTAAGAACACACTGTCTTCACTCTGCTCCATGCACATACACCGCAACTTGCCTTTGGAACACACTGTCTTCACTCTGCTCTACGAACACACTGTCTTCACTCTGCATTAGGAACACACTGTCTTCACTCTGCATTAGGAACACACTGTCTTCACTCTGCTCTTGGAACACACTGTCTTCACTCTGCATTAGGAACACACTGTCTTCACTCTGCACTAGGAACACACTGTCTTCTCTCTGCATTAGGAACACTCTGTCTTCACTCTTCTTTAGGAACACACTGTTTTCACTCTGCTCTAGGAACACACTGTCTTCACTCTGCATTTGGAACACACTGTCTTCATTCTGCTCTAGGAACACACTGTCTTCACTCGGCTCTAGGAACACACTGTCTTCACTATGCTCTACGAACACACTGTCTTCAATCTGCATTAGGAACACACTGTCTTCACTCTGCATCAGGAACACACTGTCTTCACTCTGCTCTAGGAACACAGTCTTCACTCTGCATTAGGAACACACTGTCTTCACTCTGCTCCATGCACATACACCGCAACTCTGCGTTGGGAACACACTGTCTTTACTCTGCTCTTGGAACACACTGTCTTCACTCTGCTCTGGGAACACATTGTCTTCACTCTGCGTTAGGAACACACTGTCTTCACTCTGCTCTAGGAACACACTGTCTTCACTCTTCTCCATGCACATACAACCGAACTCTGCATAGGGAACACACTGTCTTCACTCTGCGTTAGGAACACACTGTCTTCACTCTGCTCTAGGAACACACTGTCCTCACTCTGCATTAGGAATACACTTTATTCACTCTGCTCTAGGAACACAGTCTTCACTCTGCATTAGGAACACACTGTCTTCACTCTGCAATAGGAACACACTGTCTTCACTCTGCTCCATGCACATACACCGCAACTTGCCTTTGGAACACACTGTCTTCACTCTGCTCTAGGAACACACTGTCTTCACTCTGCATTAGGAACACACTGTCTTCACTCTGCTCTAGGAACACACTGTCTTCTCTCTGATCTAGGAACACACTGTCTTCTCTCTGCTCTAGGAACACACTGTCTTCACTCAGCTCTAGGAACACACTGTATTCACTCTGCTCTAGGAACACACTGTCTTCACTCTGCATTAGGAACACATTGTCTTCACTATGCTCTAGGAAAACACTGTCTTCACTCTGCATTAGGAACACACTGTCTTCACTCTGCTCCATGCACATACAACGCAACTCTGCATTTGGAACACACTGTCTTCACTCTGCTCTAGGAACACACTGTCTTCAATCTGCGTTAGGAACACACTGTCTTCACTCTGCATTAGGAACACACTGTCTTCACTCTGCTCTATGAACACACTGTCTTCACTCAGCTCCATGCACATAAAACGGAACTCTGCATTAGGAACACACTGTCTTCACTCTGCTCTAGTAACACACTGTCTTCACTCTGCATTAGGAACACACTGTCTTCACTCTGATCTAGGAACACACTGTCTTCACTCTGCTCCATGCACATACACCGGAACTCTGCTTTGGAACACACTGTCTTCCCTCTGCTCTAGGAACAAAGACTTCACTCTGCATTAGAAACACACTGTCTTCACTCTTAATTAGGAACACACTGTCTTCACTCTGCTCCACGCACATACACCGCAACTTGCCTTTGGAACACACTGTCTTCACTCTGCTCTACGAACACACTGTCTTCACTCTGCATTAGGAACACACTGTCTTCACTCTGCATTAGGAACACACTGTCTTTACTCTGCTCTTGGAACACACTGTCTTCACTCTGCATTAGGAACACACTGTCTTCACTCTGTACTAGGAACACACTGTCTTCACTCTGCATTAGGAACACTCTGTCTTCACTCTTCTTTAGGAACACACTGTTTTCACTCTGCTCTAGGAACACACTGTCTTCACTCTGCATTAGGAACACACTGTCTTCACTCTGCATTAGGCACACTGTCTTCACTCTGCTCTATGAACACACTGTCTTCACTCAGCTCCATGCACATACAACGGAACTCTGCATTAGCAACACACTGTCTTCACTCTGCTCTAGGAACACACTGTCTTCACTCTGCATTAGGAACACAATGTCTTCACTCTGCTCAAGGACACACTGTCTTCACTCTGCTCCATGCACATACACCGGAACTCTGCTTTGGAACACACTGTTTTCCCTCTGCTCTAGGAACACAGACTTCACTCTGCATTAGAAACACACTGTCTTCACTCTGCATTTAGAACACACTCTCTTCATTCTGCTCTAGGAAAACACTGTCTTCACTCTGCTCTAGGAACACACTCTCTTCACTCTTCCTTAGGAACACACTGTCTTCACTCTGCATTAAGAACACACTCTCTTCATTCTGCTCTAGGAAAACACTGTCTTCATTCTGCTCCATGCACATACATAGGAACTCTGCTTTGGAACACAATGTCTTCACTCTGCTCTAGGAACACAGACTTCACTCTGCATTAGAAACACACTGTCTTCACTCTGCATTAGGAACACACTGTCTTCACTCAGCTCCATACACATACACTGCAACTTGCCTTTGAAACACACTGTCTTCACTCTGCTCTAGGAACACACTGTCTTCACTCTGCATTAGGAACACACTGTATTCACTCTGCATTAGGAACACTCTGTATTCACACTTCTTTAGGAACACACTGTTTTCACTCTGCTCTAGGAACACACTGTCTTCACTCTGCATTAGGAGCACACTGCCTTCACTCTGCTCTAGGAACACACTGTCTTCACTCTGCTCCATGCACAAACAACGGAACTCTGCATTAGGAACATACTGTCTTCACTCTGCTCTAGGAACACACTGTCTTCACTCTGCATTAGGAACACACTGTCTTCACTCTGCTCTAGGAACACACTGTCTTCACTCTGCTCCATGCACATACACCGGAACTCTGCTTTGGAACACACTGTCTTCCCTCTGCTCTAGGACAAAGACTTCAAACTGCATTAGAAACACACTGTCTTCACTCTGCATTAAGAACACACTGTCTTCACTCTGCTCCATGCACATACACCGCAACTTGCCTTTGGAACACACTGTCTTCACTCTGCTCTACGAACACACTGTCTTCACTCTGCATTAGGAACACACTGTCTTCACTCTGCATTAGGAACACACTGTCTTCACTCTGCTCTTGGAACACACTGTCTTCACTCTGCATTAGGAACACACTGTCTTCACTCTGCACTAGGAACACACTGTCTTCTCTCTGCATTAGGAACACTCTGTCTTCACTCTTCTTTAGGAACACACTGTTTTCACTCTGCTCTAGGAACACACTGTCTTCACTCTGCATTTGGAACACACTGTCTTCATTCTGCTCTAGGAACACACTGTCTTCACTCGGCTCTAGGAACACACTGTCTTCACTATGCTCTACGAACACACTGTCTTCAATCTGCATTAGGAACACACTGTCTTCACTCTGCATCAGGAACACACTGTCTTCACTCTGCTCTAGGAACACAGTCTTCACTCTGCATTAGGAACACACTGTCTTCACTCTGCTCCATGCACATACACCGCAACTCTGCGTTGGGAACACACTGTCTTTACTCTGCTCTTGGAACACACTGTCTTCACTCTGCTCTGGGAACACATTGTCTTCACTCTGCGTTAGGAACACACTGTCTTCACTCTGCTCTAGGAACACACTGTCTTCACTCTTCTCCATGCACATACAACCGAACTCTGCATAGGGAACACACTGTCTTCACTCTGCGTTAGGAACACACTGTCTTCACTCTGCTCTAGGAACACACTGTCCTCACTCTGCATTAGGAATACACTTTATTCACTCTGCTCTAGGAACACAGTCTTCACTCTGCATTAGGAACACACTGTCTTCACTCTGCAATAGGAACACACTGTCTTCACTCTGCTCCATGCACATACACCGCAACTTGCCTTTGGAACACACTGTCTTCACTCTGCTCTAGGAACACACTGTCTTCACTCTGCATTAGGAACACACTGTCTTCACTCTGCTCTAGGAACACACTGTCTTCTCTCTGATCTAGGAACACACTGTCTTCTCTCTGCTCTAGGAACACACTGTCTTCACTCAGCTCTAGGAACACACTGTATTCACTCTGCTCTAGGAACACACTGTCTTCACTCTGCATTAGGAACACATTGTCTTCACTATGCTCTAGGAAAACACTGTCTTCACTCTGCATTAGGAACACACTGTCTTCACTCTGCTCCATGCACATACAACGCAACTCTGCATTTGGAACACACTGTCTTCACTCTGCTCTAGGAACACACTGTCTTCAATCTGCGTTAGGAACACACTGTCTTCACTCTGCATTAGGAACACACTGTCTTCACTCTGCTCTATGAACACACTGTCTTCACTCAGCTCCATGCACATAAAACGGAACTCTGCATTAGGAACACACTGTCTTCACTCTGCTCTAGTAACACACTGTCTTCACTCTGCATTAGGAACACACTGTCTTCACTCTGATCTAGGAACACACTGTCTTCACTCTGCTCCATGCACATACACCGGAACTCTGCTTTGGAACACACTGTCTTCCCTCTGCTCTAGGAACAAAGACTTCACTCTGCATTAGAAACACACTGTCTTCACTCTTAATTAGGAACACACTGTCTTCACTCTGCTCCACGCACATACACCGCAACTTGCCTTTGGAACACACTGTCTTCACTCTGCTCTACGAACACACTGTCTTCACTCTGCATTAGGAACACACTGTCTTCACTCTGCATTAGGAACACACTGTCTTTACTCTGCTCTTGGAACACACTGTCTTCACTCTGCATTAGGAACACACTGTCTTCACTCTGTACTAGGAACACACTGTCTTCACTCTGCATTAGGAACACTCTGTCTTCACTCTTCTTTAGGAACACACTGTTTTCACTCTGCTCTAGGAACACACTGTCTTCACTCTGCATTAGGAACACACTGTCTTCATTCTGCTCTAGGAACACACTGTCTTCACTCGGCTCTAGGAACACACTGTCTTCACTATGCTCTCTGAACACACTGTCTTCACTCTGCATTAGGAACACAATGTCTTCACTCTGCTCAAGGACACACTGTCTTCACTCTGCATCAGGAACACACTGTCTTCACTCTGCTCTAGGAACACAGTCTTCACTCTGCATTAGGAACACACTGTCTTCACTCTGCTCCATGCACATACACCGCAACTCTGCTTTGGGAACACACTGTCTTTACTCTGCTCTTGGAACACACTGTCTTCACTCTGCATTAGGAACACACTGTCTTCACTCTGCACTAGGAACACACTGTCTTCTCTCTGCATTAGGAACACTCTGTCTTCACTCTTCTTTAGGAACACACTGTTTTCACTCTGCTCTAGGAACACACTGTCTTCACTCTGCATTTGGAACACACTGTCTTCATTCTGCTCTAGGAACACACTGTCTTCACTCGGCTCTAGGAACACACTGTCTTCACTATGCTCTACGAACACACTGTCTTCAATCTGCATTAGGAACACACTGTCTTCACTCTGCATCAGGAACACACTGTCTTCACTCTGCTCTAGGAACACAGTCTTCACTCTGCATTAGGAACACACTGTCTTCACTCTGCTCCATGCACATACACCGCAACTCTGCGTTGGGAACACACTGTCTTTACTCTGCTCTTGGAACACACTGTCTTCACTCTGCTCTGGGAACACATTGTCTTCACTCTGCGTTAGGAACACACTGTCTTCACTCTGCTCTAGGAACACACTGTCTTCACTCTTCTCCATGCACATACAACCGAACTCTGCATAGGGAACACACTGTCTTCACTCTGCGTTAGGAACACACTGTCTTCACTCTGCTCTAGGAACACACTGTCCTCACTCTGCATTAGGAATACACTTTATTCACTCTGCTCTAGGAACACAGTCTTCACTCTGCATTAGGAACACACTGTCTTCACTCTGCAATAGGAACACACTGTCTTCACTCTGCTCCATGCACATACACCGCAACTTGCCTTTGGAACACACTGTCTTCACTCTGCTCTAGGAACACACTGTCTTCACTCTGCATTAGGAACACACTGTCTTCACTCTGCTCTAGGAACACACTGTCTTCTCTCTGATCTAGGAACACACTGTCTTCTCTCTGCTCTAGGAACACACTGTCTTCACTCAGCTCTAGGAACACACTGTATTCACTCTGCTCTAGGAACACACTGTCTTCACTCTGCATTAGGAACACATTGTCTTCACTATGCTCTAGGAAAACACTGTCTTCACTCTGCATTAGGAACACACTGTCTTCACTCTGCTCCATGCACATACAACGCAACTCTGCATTTGGAACACACTGTCTTCACTCTGCTCTAGGAACACACTGTCTTCAATCTGCGTTAGGAACACACTGTCTTCACTCTGCATTAGGAACACACTGTCTTCACTCTGCTCTATGAACACACTGTCTTCACTCAGCTCCATGCACATAAAACGGAACTCTGCATTAGGAACACACTGTCTTCACTCTGCTCTAGTAACACACTGTCTTCACTCTGCATTAGGAACACACTGTCTTCACTCTGATCTAGGAACACACTGTCTTCACTCTGCTCCATGCACATACACCGGAACTCTGCTTTGGAACACACTGTCTTCCCTCTGCTCTAGGAACAAAGACTTCACTCTGCATTAGAAACACACTGTCTTCACTCTTAATTAGGAACACACTGTCTTCACTCTGCTCCACGCACATACACCGCAACTTGCCTTTGGAACACACTGTCTTCACTCTGCTCTACGAACACACTGTCTTCACTCTGCATTAGGAACACACTGTCTTCACTCTGCATTAGGAACACACTGTCTTTACTCTGCTCTTGGAACACACTGTCTTCACTCTGCATTAGGAACACACTGTCTTCACTCTGTACTAGGAACACACTGTCTTCACTCTGCATTAGGAACACTCTGTCTTCACTCTTCTTTAGGAACACACTGTTTTCACTCTGCTCTAGGAACACACTGTCTTCACTCTGCATTAGGAACACACTGTCTTCATTCTGCTCTAGGAACACACTGTCTTCACTCGGCTCTAGGAACACACTGTCTTCACTATGCTCTCTGAACACACTGTCTTCACTCTGCATTAGGAACACAATGTCTTCACTCTGCTCAAGGACACACTGTCTTCACTCTGCATCAGGAACACACTGTCTTCACTCTGCTCTAGGAACACAGTCTTCACTCTGCATTAGGAACACACTGTCTTCACTCTGCTCCATGCACATACACCGCAACTCTGCTTTGGGAACACACTGTCTTTACTCTGCTCTTGGAACACACTGTCTTCACTCTGCATTAGGAACACACTGTCTTCACTCTGCACTAGGAACACACTGTCTTCTCTCTGCATTAGGAACACTCTGTCTTCACTCTTCTTTAGGAACACACTGTTTTCACTCTGCTCTAGGAACACACTGTCTTCACTCTGCATTTGGAACACACTGTCTTCATTCTGCTCTAGGAACACACTGTCTTCACTCGGCTCTAGGAACACACTGTCTTCACTATGCTCTACGAACACACTGTCTTCAATCTGCATTAGGAACACACTGTCTTCACTCTGCATCAGGAACACACTGTCTTCACTCTGCTCTAGGAACACAGTCTTCACTCTGCATTAGGAACACACTGTCTTCACTCTGCTCCATGCACATACACCGCAACTCTGCGTTGGGAACACACTGTCTTTACTCTGCTCTTGGAACACACTGTCTTCACTCTGCTCTGGGAACACATTGTCTTCACTCTGCGTTAGGAACACACTGTCTTCACTCTGCTCTAGGAACACACTGTCTTCACTCTTCTCCATGCACATACAACCGAACTCTGCATAGGGAACACACTGTCTTCACTCTGCGTTAGGAACACACTGTCTTCACTCTGCTCTAGGAACACACTGTCCTCACTCTGCATTAGGAATACACTTTATTCACTCTGCTCTAGGAACACAGTCTTCACTCTGCATTAGGAACACACTGTCTTCACTCTGCAATAGGAACACACTGTCTTCACTCTGCTCCATGCACATACACCGCAACTTGCCTTTGGAACACACTGTCTTCACTCTGCTCTAGGAACACACTGTCTTCACTCTGCATTAGGAACACACTGTCTTCACTCTGCTCTAGGAACACACTGTCTTCTCTCTGATCTAGGAACACACTGTCTTCTCTCTGCTCTAGGAACACACTGTCTTCACTCAGCTCTAGGAACACACTGTATTCACTCTGCTCTAGGAACACACTGTCTTCACTCTGCATTAGGAACACATTGTCTTCACTATGCTCTAGGAAAACACTGTCTTCACTCTGCATTAGGAACACACTGTCTTCACTCTGCTCCATGCACATACAACGCAACTCTGCATTTGGAACACACTGTCTTCACTCTGCTCTAGGAACACACTGTCTTCAATCTGCGTTAGGAACACACTGTCTTCACTCTGCATTAGGAACACACTGTCTTCACTCTGCTCTATGAACACACTGTCTTCACTCAGCTCCATGCACATAAAACGGAACTCTGCATTAGGAACACACTGTCTTCACTCTGCTCTAGTAACACACTGTCTTCACTCTGCATTAGGAACACACTGTCTTCACTCTGATCTAGGAACACACTGTCTTCACTCTGCTCCATGCACATACACCGGAACTCTGCTTTGGAACACACTGTCTTCCCTCTGCTCTAGGAACAAAGACTTCACTCTGCATTAGAAACACACTGTCTTCACTCTTAATTAGGAACACACTGTCTTCACTCTGCTCCACGCACATACACCGCAACTTGCCTTTGGAACACACTGTCTTCACTCTGCTCTACGAACACACTGTCTTCACTCTGCATTAGGAACACACTGTCTTCACTCTGCATTAGGAACACACTGTCTTTACTCTGCTCTTGGAACACACTGTCTTCACTCTGCATTAGGAACACACTGTCTTCACTCTGTACTAGGAACACACTGTCTTCACTCTGCATTAGGAACACTCTGTCTTCACTCTTCTTTAGGAACACACTGTTTTCACTCTGCTCTAGGAACACACTGTCTTCACTCTGCATTAGGAACACACTGTCTTCATTCTGCTCTAGGAACACACTGTCTTCACTCGGCTCTAGGAACACACTGTCTTCACTATGCTCTCTGAACACACTGTCTTCACTCTGCATTAGGAACACAATGTCTTCACTCTGCTCAAGGACACACTGTCTTCACTCTGCATCAGGAACACACTGTCTTCACTCTGCTCTAGGAACACAGTCTTCACTCTGCATTAGGAACACACTGTCTTCACTCTGCTCCATGCACATACACCGCAACTCTGCTTTGGGAACACACTGTCTTTACTCTGCTCTTGGAACACACTGTCTTCACTCTGCTCTGGGAACACACTGTCTTCACTCTGCTCCATGCACATAAAACGGAACTCTGCATTAGGAACACACTGTCTTCAATCTGCGTTAGGAACACACTGTCTTCACTCTGCTCTAGGAACACACTGTCTTCACTCTGCATTAGGAACACACATCTTCACTCTGCTCTAGGAACACAGTCTTCACTCTGCATTAGGAACACACTGTCTTCATTCTGCATGAGGAACTCACTGTCTTCACTCTGCTCCATGCACATACACCGCAACTTGCCTTTGGAATACACTGTCTTCACTCTTCTCTAGGAACACACTGTCTTCACTCTGCATTAGGAACACACTGTCTTCACTCTGCTCTAGGAACACACTGTCTTCACTCTGCATTAGGAACACACTGTCTTCATTTTACTCTAGGAACACACTTTTTTCACCCGGCTATAGGAATACACTGTCTTCACTCTGCTCTAGGAACACACTGTCTTCTCTCTGATCTAGGAACACACTGTCTTCTCTCTGCTCTAGGAACACACTGTCTTCACTCTGCTCTAGGAATACATTGTATTCACTCTGCTCTAGGAACACACTGTCTTCACTCTGCCTAGGAACACACTGTCTTCACTCTGCTCCATGCACATACAACGCAACTCTGCATTTGGAACACACTGTCTTCACACTGCTCAAGGAACACACTGTCTTCACTCTGCGTTAGGAACACACTGTCTTCACTCTGCATTAGGCACACTGTCTTCACTCTGCTCTATGAACACACTGTCTTCACTCAGCTCCATGCACATACAACGGAACTCTGCATTAGCAACACACTGTCTTCACTCTGCTCTAGGAACACACTGTCTTCACTCTGCATTAGGAACACAATGTCTTCACTCTGCTCAAGGACACACTGTCTTCACTCTGCTCCATGCACATACACCGGAACTCTGCTTTGGAACACACTGTTTTCCCTCTGCTCTAGGAACACAGACTTCACTCTGCATTAGAAACACACTGTCTTCACTCTGCATTTAGAACACACTCTCTTCATTCTGCTCTAGGAAAACACTGTCTTCACTCTGCTCTAGGAACACACTCTCTTCACTCTTCCTTAGGAACACACTGTCTTCACTCTGCATTAAGAACACACTCTCTTCATTCTGCTCTAGGAAAACACTGTCTTCATTCTGCTCCATGCACATACATAGGAACTCTGCTTTGGAACACAATGTCTTCACTCTGCTCTAGGAACACAGACTTCACTCTGCATTAGAAACACACTGTCTTCACTCTGCATTAGGAACACACTGTCTTCACTCAGCTCCATACACATACACTGCAACTTGCCTTTGAAACACACTGTCTTCACTCTGCTCTAGGAACACACTGTCTTCACTCTGCATTAGGAACACACTGTATTCACTCTGCATTAGGAACACTCTGTATTCACATTTCTTTAGGAACACACTGTTTTCACTCTGCTCTAGGAACACACTGTCTTCACTCTGCATTAGGAGCACACTGCCTTCACTCTGCTCTAGGAACACACTGTCTTCACTCTGCTCCATGCACAAACAACGGAACTCTGCATTAGGAACATACTGTCTTCACTCTGCTCTAGGAACACACTGTCTTCACTCTGCATTAGGAACACACTGTCTTCACTCTGCTCTAGGAACACACTGTCTTCACTCTGCTCCATGCACATACACCGGAACTCTGCTTTGGAACACACTGTCTTCCCTCTGCTCTAGGACAAAGACTTCAAACTGCATTAGAAACACACTGTCTTCACTCTGCATTAAGAACACACTGTCTTCACTCTGCTCCATGCACATACACCGCAACTTGCCTTTGGAACACACTGTCTTCACTCTGCTCTACGAACACACTGTCTTCACTCTGCATTAGGAACACACTGTCTTCACTCTGCATTAGGAACACACTGTCTTCACTCTGCTCTTGGAACACACTGTCTTCACTCTGAATTAGGAACACACTGTCTTCACTCTGCATTAGGAACACACTGTCTTCACTCTGCATTAGGAACACTCTGTCTTCACTCTTCTTTAGGAACACACTGTTTTCACTCTGCTCTAGGAACACACTGTCTTCACTCTGCATTAGGAACACACTGTCTTCATTCTGCTATAGGAACACACTGTCTTCACTCGGCTCTAGGAACACACTGTCTTCACTATGCTCTACGAACACACTGTCTTCACTCTGCATTAGGAACACACTGTCTTCTCTCTGCTTTAGGAACACACTGTCTTCACTCTTCTCTAGGAACACACTGTCTTCACTCTGCATTAGGAACACACTGTCTTCACTCTGCATCAGGAACACACTGTCTTCACTCTGCTCTAGGAACAGTCTTCACTCTGCATTAGGAACACACTGTCTTCACTCTGCTCCATGCACATACACCGCAACTCTGCATTGGGAACACACTGTCTTTACTCTGCTCTTGGAACACACTGTCTTCACTCAGCTCTGGGAACACACTGTCTTCTCTCTGCTCTAGGAACACACTGTCTTCACTCTGCGTTAGGAACACACTGTCTTCACTCTGCTCTAGGAACACACTGTCCTCACTCTTCTCCATGCACATACAACGGAACTCTGCATTAGGAACACACTGTCTTCACTCTGCTTTAGGAACACGCTGTCTTCACTCTGCTCTAGGAACACAGTGTCTTCACTCTGCATTAGGAACACACATCTTCACTCTGCTCTAGGAACACAGTCTTCACTCTGCATTAGGAACACACTATCTTCATTCTGTATTAGGAACACACTGTCTTCACTCTGCTCCATGCAAATACACCGCAACTTGCCTTTGGAACACACTGTCTTCACTCTGCTCTAGGAACACACTGTCTTCACTCTGCATTAGGAACACACTGTCTTCACTCTGCTCTAGGAACACACTGTCTTCACTCTGCATTAGGAACACACTGTCTTCATTTTGCTCTAGGAACACACTTTTTTCACCCGGCTCTAGGAACACACTGTCTTCACTCTGCTCTAGGAACACACTGTCTTCTCTCTGATCTAGGAACACACTGTCTTCTCTCTGCTCTAATAACACACTGTCTTCACTCTGCTCTAGGAACACACTGTATTCACTCTGCTCTAGGAACACACTGTCTTCACTCTGCATTAGGAACACATTGTCTTCACTATGCTCTAGGAACACACTGTCTTCACTCTGCATTAGGAACACACTGTCTTCACTCTGCTCCATGCACATATAACGCAACTCTGCATTTGGAACACACTGTCTTCACTCTGCTCTAGGAACACACTGTCTTCAATCTGCGTTAGGAACACACTGTCCTCTCTCTGCATTAGGAACACACTGTCTTCACTAAGCTCTTGGAACACACTGTCTTCACTCTGCATTAGGAACACACTGTCTTCACTCTGCACTAGGAACACACTGTCTTCACTCTGCATTAGGAACACTCTGTCTTCACTCTTCTTTAGGAACACACTGTTTTCACTCTGCTCTAGGAACACACTGTCTTCACTCTGCATTTGGAACACACTGTCTTCATTCTGCTCTAGGAACACACTGTCTTCACTAGGCTCTAGGAACACACTGTCTACACTATGCTCTACGAACACACTGTTTTCACTCTGCATTAGGAACACACTGTCTTCTCTCTGCTCTAGGAACACACTGTCTTCACTCTTCTCTAGGAACACACTGTCTTCAGTCTGCATTAGGAACACACTGTCTTCACTCTGCATCAGGAACACACTGTCTTCACTCTGCTCTAGGAACACAGTCTTCACTCTGCATTAGGAACACACTGTCTTCACTCTGCTCCATGCACATACACCGCAACTCTGCGTTGGGAACACACTGTCTTTACTCTGCTCTTGGAACACACTGTCTTCAATCTGCTCTGGGAACACACTGTCTTCACTCTGCTCCATGCACATACAACGGAACTCTGCATTAGGAACACACTGTCTTCACTCTGCGTTAGGAAAACACTGTCTTCACTCTGCTCTAGGAACACACTGTCTTCACTCTGCATTAGGAACACACATCTTCACTCTGCTCTAGGAACACAGTCTTCACTCTGCAATAGGAACACACTGTCTTCATTCTGCATGAGGAACACACTGTCTTTACTCTGGTCCATGCACATACACCGCAACTTGTCTTTGGAAGACACTGTCTTCACTCTGCTCTAGGAACACACTGTCATCACTCTGCATTAGGAACACACTGTCTTCACTCTGCTCTAGGAACACACTGTCTTCACTCTGCATTAGGAACACACTGTCTTCATTTTGCTCTAGGAACACACTTTTTTCACCCGGCTCTAGGAACACACTGTCTTCACTCTGCTCTAGGAACACACTGTCTTCTCTCTGATCTAGGAACACACTGTCTTCTCTCTGCTCTAGGAACACACTGTCTTCACTCTGCTCTAGGAACACACTGTATTCACTCTGCTCTAGGAACACACTGTCTTCACTCTGCATTAGGAACACACTGTCTTCACTCTGCTCCATGCACATACAACGCAACTCTGCATTTGGAACACACTGTCTTCACTCTGCTCAAGGAACACACTGTCTTCAATCTGCGTTAGGAACACACTGTCTTCACTCTGCTCTATGAACACACTGTCTTCACTCAGCTCCATGCACATACAACGGATCTCTGCATTAGGAACACACTGTCTTCACTCTGCTCTAGGAACACACTGTCTTCACTCTGTATTAGGAACACAATGTCTTCACTCTGCTCAAGGACACACTGTCTTCACTCTGCTCCATGCACATACACCGGAACTCTGCTTTGGAACACACTGTTTTCCCTCTGCTCTAGGAACACAGACTTCACTCTGCATTAGAAACACACTGTCTTCACTCTGCATTAAGAACACACTCTCTTCATTCTGCTCTAGGAAAACACTGTCTTCATTCTGCTCCATGCACATACATAGGAACTCTGCTTTGGAACACAATGTCTTCACTCTGCTCTAGGAACACAGACTTCACTCTGCATTAGATACACACTGTCTTCACTCTGCATTAGGAACACACTGTCTTCACTCAGCTCCATACACATACACCGCAACTTGCTTTTGAAACACACTGTCTTCACTCTGCTCTAGGAACCCACTGTCTTCACTCTGCATTAGGAACACACTGTATTCACTCTGCATTAGGAACACTCTGTATTCACATATCTTTAGGAACACACTGTTTTCACTCTGCTCTAGGAACACACTGTCTTCACTCTGCATTAGGAGGACACTGTCTTCACTCTGCTCTAGGAACACACTGTCTTCACTCTGCTCCATGCACATACAACGGAACTCTGCATTAGGAACATACTGTCTTCACTCTGCTCTAGGAACACACTGTCTTCACTCTGCATTAGGAACACACTGTCTTCACTCTGCTCTAGGAACACACTGTCTTCACTCTGCTCCATGCACATACACCGGAACTCTGCTTTGGAACACACTGTCTTCCCTCTGCTCTAGGAACAAAGACTTCAAACTGCATTAGAAACACACTGTCTTCACTCTGCATTAGGAACACACTGTCTTCACTCTGCTCCATGCACATACACCGCAACTTGGCTTTGGAACACACTGCCTTCACTCTGCTCTACGAACACACTGTCTTCACTCTGCATTAGGAACACACTGTCTTCACTCTGCATTAGGAACACACTGTCTTCACTCTGCTCTTGGAACACACTGTCTTCATTCTGCATTAGGAACATACTGTCTTCACTCTGCACTAGGAACACACTGTCTTCACTCTGCATTAGGAACACTCTGTCTTCACTCTTCTTTAGGAACACACTGTTTTCACTCTGCTCTAGGAACACACTGTCTTCACTCTGCATTAGGAACACACTGTCTTCATTCTGCTCTAGGAACACACTGTCTTCACTC
The DNA here is from genome assembly GCF_037038515.1 of Microtus pennsylvanicus. Lineage (NCBI taxonomy): Eukaryota > Metazoa > Chordata > Mammalia > Rodentia > Cricetidae > Microtus > Microtus pennsylvanicus. The sequence continues at coordinate 3,804,428 of NC_134583.1, forward strand.
GGCTCTAGGAACACACTGTCTTCACTATGCTCTACGAACACACTGTCTTCACTCTGCATTAGGAACACACTGTCTTCATTCTGCTCTAGGAACACACTGTCTTCTCTCTGCTCTAGGAACACACTGTCTTCACTCTTCTCTAGGAACACACTGTCTTCACTCTGCATTAGGAATACACTGTCTTCACTCTGCATCAGGAACACACTGTCTTCACTCTGCTCTAGGAACACAGTCTTCACTCTGCATTAGGAACACACTGTCTCCACTCTGCTCCATGCACATAAACAGCAACTCTGCATTGGGAACACACTGTCTTTACTCTGCTCTTGGAACACACTGTCTTCACTCTGCTCTGGGAACACACTGTCTTCACTCTGCGTTAGGAACACACTGTCTTCACTCTGCTCTAGGAACACACTGTCCTCACTCTTCTCCATGCACATACAACGGAACTCTGCATTAGGAACACACTGTCTTCACTCTGCATTAGGAACACGCTGTCTTCACTCTGCTCTAGGAACACACTGTCTTCACTCTGCATTAGGAACACACATCTTCACTCTGCTCTAGGAACACAGTCTTCACTCTGCATTAGGAACACACTGTCTTCATTCTGCATTAGGAACACACTGTCTTCACCCTGCTCCATGCAAATACACCGCAACTTGCCTTTGGAACACACTGTCTTCACTCTGCTCTAGGAACACACTGTCTTCACTCTGCATTAGGAACACACTGTCTTCACTCTGCATTAGGAACACACTGTCTTCACTCTGCTCTTGGAACACTCTGTCTTCACTCTGCATTAGGAACACACTGTCTTCACTCTGCTCTTGGAACACACTGTCTTCACTCTGCATTAGGAACACACTGTCTTCACTCTGCACTAGGAACACACTGTCTTCACTCTGCATTAGGGACACTCTATCTTCACTCTTCTTTAGGAACACACTGTTTTCACTCTGCTCTAGGAACACACTGTCTTCACTATGCTCTACGAACACACTGTCTTCATTCTGCTCTAGGAACACACTGTCTTCACTCGGCTCTAGGAAAACACTGTCTTCACTATGCTCTACGAACACACTGTCTTCACTCTGCATTAGGAACACACTGTCTTCTCTCTGCTCTAGGAACACACTGTCTTCACTCTTCTCTAGGAACACACTGTCTTCACTCTGCATTAGGAACACACTGTCTTCACTCTGCATCAGGAACACACTGTCTTCACTCTGCTCTAGGAACACAGTCTTCACTCTGCATTAAGAACACACTGTCTTCACTCTGCTCCATGCACATACACCGCAACTCTGCATTGGGAACACACTGTCTTTATTCTGCTCTTGGAACATACTGTCTTCACTCTGCTCTGGGAACACACTGTCTTCACTCTGCGTAGGGAACACACTGTCTTCACTCTGCTCTAGGAACACACTGTCTTCACTCTTCTCCATGCACATACAATGGAACTCTGCATTAGGCACACACTGTCTTCACTCTGCGTTAGGAACACGCTGTCTTCACTCTGCTCTAGGAACACACTGTCTTCACTCTGCATTAGGAACACACATCTTCACTCTGCTCTAGGAACACATCTTCACTCTGCATTAGGAACACACTGCCTTCATTCTGCATTAGGAACACACTGTCTTCACTCTGCTACATGCACATACACCGCAACTTGCCTTTGGAACACACTGTCTTCACTCTCCTCTAGGAACACACTGTCTTCACTCTGCATTAGGAACACACTGTCTTCACTCTGCTCTAGGAACACACTGTCTTCACTCTGCATTAGGAACACACTGTCTTCATTTTGCTCTAGGAACACACTTTTTTCACCCGGCTCTAGGTACACACTGTCTTCACTCTGCTCTAGGAACACACTGTCTTCTCTCTGATCTAGGAACACACTGTCTTCTCTCTGCTCTAGGAACACACTGTCTTCACTCTGCTCTAGGAACACACTGTATTCACTCTGCTCTAGGAACACACTGTCTTCACTCTGCATTAGGAACACATTGTCTTCACTATGCTCTAGGAACACACTGTCTTCACTCTGCATTAGGAACACACTGACTTCACTCTGCTCCATGCACATACAACGCAACTCTGCATTTGGAACACACTGTCTTCACTCTGCTATAGGAACACACTGTCTTCAATCTGCGTTAGGAACACACTGTCTTCACTCTGCATTAGGAACACACTGTCTTCACTCTGCTCTATGAACACACTGTCTTCACTCAGCTCCATGCACATACAACGGAACTCTGCATTAGGAACACACTGTCTTCACTCTGCTCTAGGAACACACTGTCTTCACTCTGCATTAGGAACACAATGTCTTCACTCTGCTCAAGGACACACTGTCTTCATTCTGCTCCATGCACATACCCCGGAACTCTGCTTTGGAACACACTGTCTTCCCTCTGCTCTAGGAAAACAGACTTCACTCTACATTAGAAACACACTGTCTTCACTCTGCATTAAGAACACACTCTCTTCATTCTGCTCTAGGAAAACACTGTCTTCACTCTGCTCTAGGAACACACTCTCTTCACTCTTCGTTAGGAACACACTGTCTTCACTCTGCATTAAGAACACACTCTCTTCATTCTGCTCTAGGAAAACACTGTCTTCATTCTGCTCCATGCACATACATAGGAACTCTGCTTTGGAACACAATGTCTTCACTCTGCTCTAGGAACACAGACTTTACTCTGCATTAGAAACACACTGTCTTCACTCTGCATTAGGAACACACTGTCTTCACTCAACTCCATGCACATACACCGCAACTTGCCTTTGGAACACACTGTCTTCACTCTGCTCTAGGAACCCACTGTCTTCACTCTGCATTAGGAACACACTGTATTCACTCTGCATTATGAACACTCTGTATTCACACTTCTTTAGGAACACACTGTTTTCACTCTGCTCTAGGAACACACTATCTTCACTCTGCATTAGGAACACACTGCCTTCACTCTGCTCTAGGAACACACTGTCTTCACTCTGCTCCATGCACATACAACGGAACTCTGCATTAGGAACATACTGTCTTCACTCTGCTCTAGGAACACACTGTCTTCACTCTGCTTTGGAACACACTGTCTTCAATCTGCATTAGGAACACACTGTCTTCACTCTGCTCTAGGAACACACTGTCTTCACTCTGCTCCATGCACATACAACGGAACTCTGCATTTGGAACACACTGTCTTCACTCTGCTCTGGGAACACACTGTATTCAATCTGCGTTAGGAACACACTGTCTTCACTCTGCATTAGGAACACACTGTCTTCAATCTGCTCTATGAACACACTGCCTTCACTCAGCTCCATGCACATAAAACGGAACTCTGCATTAGGAACACACTGTCTTCACTCTGCTCTAGGAACACACTGTCTTCACTCTGCATTAACCACACTGTCTTCACTCTGCTCTAGGAAACACACTGTCGTCACTCTGCTCCATGCACATACACCGGAACTCTGCTTTGGAACACACTGTCTTCCCTCTGCTCTAGGAACAAAGACTTCACTCTGCATTAGAAACACACTGTCTTCACTCTGCATTAGGAACACACTGTCTTCACTCTGCTCCATGCACATACACCGCAACTTGCCTTTGGAACACACTGTCTTCACTCTGCTCTACGAACACACTGTCTTCACTCTGCATTAGGAACACACTGTCTTCACTCTGCTCTAGGAACACACTGTCTTCACTCTGCTCTACGAACACACTGTCTTTACTCTGCATTAGGAACACACTGTCTTCACTCTGCTCTTGGAACACACTGTCTTCATTCTGCTCTAGGAACACACTGTCTTCACTCGGCTCTAGGAACACACTGTCTTCACTATGCTCTACGAACACACTGTCTTCAATCTGCATTAGGAACACACTTTCTTCACTCTGCATCAGGAACACACTGTCTTCACTCTGCTCTAGGAACACAGTCTTCACTCTGCATTAGGAACGCACTGTATTAACTCTGCTCCATGCACATACACCGCAACTCTGCGTTGGGAACACACTGTCTTTACTCTGCTCTTGGAACACACTGTCTTCACTCTGCTCTGGGAACACATTGTCTTCACTCTGCGTTAGGAACACACTGTCTTCACTCTGCTCTAGGAACACACTGTCTTCACTCTTCTCCATGCACATACAACCGAACTCTGCATTAGGAACACACTGTCTTCACTCTGCTTTAGGAACACGCTGTCTTCACTCTGCTCTAGGAACACAGTGTCTTCACTCTGCATTAGGAACACACATCTTCACTCTGCTCTAGGAACACAGTCTTCACTCTGCATTAGGAACACACTATCTTCATTCTGTATTAGGAACACACTGTCTTCACTCTGCTAAATGCAAATACACCGCAACTTGCCTTTGGAACACACTGTCTTCACTCTGCTCTAGGAACACACTGTCTTCACTCTGCATTAGGAACACACTGTCTTCACTCTGCTCTAGGAACACACTGTCTTCACTCTGCATTAGGAACACACTGTCTTCATTTTGCTCTAGGAACACACTTTTTTCACCCGGCTCTAGGAACACACTGTCTTCACTCTGCTCTAGGAACACACTGTCTTCTCTCTGATCTAGGAACACACTGTCTTCTCTCTGCTCTAGGAACACACTGTCTTCACTCTGCTCTAGGAACACACTGTATTCACTCTGCTCTAGGAACACACTGTCTTCACTCTGCATTAGGAACACATTGTCTTCACTATGCTCTAGGAACACACTGTCTTCACTCTGCATTAGGAACACACTGTCTTCACTCTGCTCCATGCACATATAACGCAACTCTGCATTTGGAACACACTGTCTTCACTCTGCTCTAGGAACACACTGTCTTCAATCTGCGTTAGGAACACACTGTCCTCTCTCTGCATTAGGAACACTCTGTCTTCACTCTTCTTTAGGAACACACTGTTTTCACTCTGCTCTAGGAACACACTGTCTTCACTCTGCATTAGGAACACACTGTCTTCATTCTGCTCTAGGAACACACTGTCTTCACTAGGCTCTAGGAACACACTGTCTACACTATGCTCTACGAACACACTGTTTTCACTCTGCATTAGGAACACACTGTCTTCTCTCTGCTCTAGGAACACACTGTCTTCACTCTTCTCTAGGAACACACTGTCTTCACTCTGCATTAGGAACACACTGTCTTCACTCTGCATCAGGAACACACTGTCTTCACTCTGCTCTAGGAACACAGTCTTCACTCTGCATTAGGAACACACTGTCTTCACTCTGCTCCATGCACATACACCGCAACTCTGCGTTGGGAACACACTTTCTTTACTCTGCTCTTGGAACACACTGTCTTCAATCTGCTCTGGGAACACACTGTCTTCACTCTGCTCCATGCACATACAACCGAACTCTGCATTAGGAACACACTGTCTTCACTCTGCTTTAGGAAAACACTGTCTTCACTCTGCTCTAGGAACACACTGTCTTCACTCTGCATTAGGAACCCACATCTTCACTCTGCTCTAGGAACACAGTCTTCACTCTGCAATAGGAACACACTGTCTTCATTCTGCATGAGGAACACACTGTCTTTACTCTGGTCCATGCACATACACCGCAACTTGTCTTTGGAAGACACTGTCTTCACTCTGCTCTAGGAACACACTGTCTTCACTCTGCATTAGGAACACACTGTCTTCACTCTGCTCTAGGAACACACTGTCTTCACTCTGCATTAGGAACACACTGTCTTCATTTTGCTCTAGGAACACACTTTTTTCACCCGGCTCTAGGAACACACTGTCTTCACTCTGCTCTAGGAACACACTGTCTTCTCTCTGATCTAGGAACACACTGTCTTCTCTCTGCTCTAGGAACACACTGTCTTCACTCTGCTCTAGGAACACACTGTATTCACTCTGCTCTAGGAACACACTGTCTTCACTCTGCATTAGGAACACACTGTCTTCACTCTGCTCCATGCACATACAACGCAACTCTGCATTTGGAACACACTGTCTTCACTCTGCTCAAGGAACACACTGTCTTCAATCTGCGTTAGGAACACACTGTCTTCACTCTGCATTAGGAACACACTGTCTTCACTCTGCTCTATGAACACACTGTCTTCACTCAGCTCCATGCACATACAACGCAACTCTGCATTAGGAACACACTGTCTTCACTCTGCTCTAGGAACACACTGTCTTCACTCTGTATTAGGAACACAATGTCTTCACTCTGCTCAAGGACACACTGTCTTCACTCTGCTCCATGCACATACACCGGAACTCTGCTTTGGAACACACTGTTTTCCCTCTGCTCTAGGAACACAGACTTCACTCTGCATTAGAAACACACTGTCTTCACTCTGCATTAAGAACACACTCTCTTCATTCTGCTCTAGGAAAACACTGTCTTCATTCTGCTCCATGCACATACATGGGAACTCTGCTTTGGAACACAATGTCTTCACTCTGCTCTAGGAACACAGACTTCACTCTGCATTAGAAACACACTGTCTTCACTCTGCATTAGGAACACACTGTCTTCACTCAGCTCCATACACATACACCGCAACTTGCCTTTGAAACACACTGTCTTCACTCTGCTCTAGGAACCCACTGTCTTCACTCTGCATTAGGAACACACTGTATTCACTCTGCATTAGGAACACTCTGTATTCACATATCTTTAGGAACACACTGTTTTCACTCTGCTCTAGGAACACACTGTCTTCACTCTGCATTAGGAGGACACTGTCTTCACTCTGCTCTAGGAACACACTGTCTTCACTCTGCTCCATGCACATACAACGGAACTCTGCATTAGGAACATACTGTCTTCACTCTGCTCTAGGAACACACTGTCTTCACTCTGCATTAGGAACACACTGTCTTCACTCTGCTCTAGGAACACACTGTCTTCACTCTGCTCCATGCACATACACCGGAACTCTGCTTTGGAACACACTGTCTTCCCTCTGCTCTAGGAACAAAGACTTCAAACTGCATTAGAAACACACTGTCTTCACTCTGCATTAGGAACACACTGTCTTCACTCTGCTCCATGCACATACACCGCAACTTGGCTTTGGAACACACTGCCTTCACTCTGCTCTACGAACACACTGTCTTCACTCTGCATTAGGAACACACTGTCTTCACTCTGCATTAGGAACACACTGTCTTCACTCTGCTCTTGGAAAACACTGTCTTCACTCTGCATTAGGAACACACTGTCTTCACTCTGCACTAGGAACACACTGTCTTCACTCTGCATTAGGAACACTCTGTCTTCACTCTTCTTTAGGAACACACTGTTTTCACTCTGCTCTAGGAACACACTGTCTTCACTCTGCATTAGGAACACACTGTCTTCATTCTGCTCTAGGAACACACTGTCTTCACTCGGCTCTAGGAACACACTGTCTTCACTATGCTCTACGAATAGACTGTCTTCACTCTGCATTAGGAACACACTGTCTTCATTCTGCTCTAGGAACACACTGTCTTCTCTCTGCTCTAGGAACACACTGTCTTCACTCTTCTCTAGGAACACACTGTCTTCACTCTGCATTAGGAATACACTGTCTTCACTCTGCATCAGGAACACACTGTCTTCACTCTGCTCTAGGAACACAGTCTTCACTCTGCATTAGGAACACACTGTCTCCACTCTGCTCCATGCACATAAACAGCAACTCTGCATTGGGAACACACTGTCTTTACTCTGCTCTTGGAACACACTGTCTTCACTCTGCTCTGGGAACACACTGTCTTCACTCTGCGTTAGGAACACACTGTCTTCTCTCTGCTCTAGGAACACACTGTATTCACTCTTCTCTAGGAACACACTGTCTTCACTCTGCATTAGGAATACACTGTCTTCACTCTGCATCAGGAACACACTGTCTTCACTCTGCTCTAGGAACACAGTCTTCACTCTGCATTAGGAATACACTGTCTTCACTCTGCATCAGGAACACACTGTCTTTACTCTGCTCTTGGAACACACTGTCTTCACTCTGCTCTGGGAACACACTGTCTTCACTCTGCGTTAGGAACACACTGTCTTCACTCTGCTCTAGGAACACACTGTCCTCACTCTTCTCCATGCACATACAACGGAACTCTGCATTAGGAACACACTGTCTTCACTCTGCATTAGGAACACGCTGTCTTCACTCTGCTCTAGGAACACACTGTCTTCACTCTGCATTAGGAACACACATCTTCACTCGGCTCTAGGAACACAGTCTTCACTCTGCATTAGGAACACACTGTCTTCATTCTGCATTAGGAACACACTGTCTTCACTCTGCTCCATGCAAATACACCGCAACTTGCCTTTGGAACACACTGTCTTCACTCTGCTCTAGGAACACACTGTCTTCACTCTGCATTAGGAACACACTGTCTTCACTCTGCATTAGGAACACACTGTCTTCAATCTGCTCTTGGAACACTCTGTCTTCACTCTGCATTAGGAACACACTGTCTTCACTCTGCTCTTGGAACACACTGTCTTCACTCTGCATTAGGAACACACTGTCTTCACTCTGCACTAGGAACACACTGTCTTCACTCTGCATTAGGGACACTCTATCTTCACTCTTCTTTAGGAACACACTGTTTTCACTCTGCTCTAGAAACACACTGTCTTCACTCTGCATTAGGAACACACTGTCTTCATTCTGCTCTAGGAACACACTGTCTTCACTCGGCTCTAGGAAAACACTGTCTTCACTATGCTCTACGAACACACTGTCTTCACTCTTCTCTAGGAACACACTGTCTTCACTCTGCATTAGGAACACACTGTCTTCACTCTGCATCAGGAACACACTGTCTTCACTCTGCTCTAGGAACACAGTCTTCACTCTGCATTAAGAACACACTGTCTTCACTCTGCTCCATGCACATACACCGCAACTCTGCATTGGGAACACACTGTCTTTACTCTGCTCTTGGAACATACTGTCTTCACTCTGCTCTGGGAACACACTGTCTTCACTCTGCTTTAGGAACACACTGTCTTCACTCTGCTCTAGGAACACACTGTCTTCACTCTTCTCCATGCACATACAACGGAACTCTGCATTAGGAACACACTGTCTTCACTCTGCGTTAGGAACACGCTGTTTTCACTCTGCTCTAGGAACACACTGTCTTCACTATGCATTAGGAACACACATCTTCACTCTGCTCTAGGAACACATCTTCACTCTGCATTAGGAACACACTGCCTTCATTCTGCATTAGGAACACACTGTCTTCACTCTGCTACATGCACATACACCGCAACTTGCCTTTGGAACACACTGTCTTCACTCTGCTCTAGGAACACACTGTCTTCACTCTGCATTAGGAACACACTGTCTTCACTCTGCTCTAGGAACACACTGTCTTCACTCTGCATTAGGAACACACTGTCTTCATTTTGCTCTAGGAACACACTTTTTTCACCCGGCTCTAGGTACACACTAATTCACTCTGCTCTAGGAACACACTGTCTTCTCTCTGATCTAGGAACACACTGTCTTCTCTCTGCTCTAGGAACACACTGTCTTCACTCTGCTCTAGGAACACACTGTATTCACTCTGCTCTAGGAACACACTGTCTTCACTCTGCATTAGGAACACATTGTCTTCACTATGCTCTAGGAACACACTGTCTTCACTCTGCATTAGGAACACACTGACTTCACTCTGCTCCATGCACATACAACGCAACTCTGCATTTGGAACACACTGTCTTCACTCTGCTATAGGAACACACTGTCTTCAATCTGCGTTAGGAACACACTGTCTTCACTCTGCATTAGGAACACACTGTCTTCACTCTGCTCTATGAACACACTGTCTTCACTCAGCTCCATGCACATACAACGGAACTCTGCATTAGGAACACACTGTCTTCACTCTGCTCTAGGAACACACTGTCTTCACTCTGCATTAGGAACACAATGTCTTCACTCTGCTCAAGGACACACTGTCTTCATTCTGCTCCATGCACATACACCGGAACTCTGCTTTGGAACACACTGTCTTCCCTCTGCTCTAGGAACACAGACTTCACTCTGCATTAGAAACACACTGTCTTCACTCTGCATTAAGAACACACTCTCTTCATTCTGCTCTAGGAAAACACTGTCTTCACTCTGCTCTAGGAACACACTCTCTTCACTCTTCGTTAGGAACACACTGTCTTCACTCTGCATTAAGAACACACTCTCTTCATTCTGCTCTAGGAAAACACTGTCTTCATTCTGCTCCATGCACATACATAGGAACTCTGCTTTGGAACACAATGTCTTCACTCTGCTCTAGGAACACAGACTTTACTCTGCATTAGAAACACACTGTCTTCACTCTGCATTAGGAACACACTGTCTTCACTCAACTCCATGCACATACACCGCAACTTGCCTTTGGAACACACTGTCTTCACTCTGCTCTAGGAACCCACTGTCTTCACTCTGCATTAGGAACACACTGTATTCACTCTGCATTATGAACACTCTGTATTCACACTTCTTTAGGAACACACTGTTTTCACTCTGCTCTAGGAACACACTATCTTCACTCTGCATTAGGAACACACTGCCTTCACTCTGCTCTAGGAACACACTGTCTTCACTCTGCTCCATGCACATACAACGGAACTCTGCATTAGGAACATACTGTCTTCACTCTGCTCTAGGAACACACTGTCTTCACTCTGCTTTGTAACACACTGTCTTCAATCTGCATTAGGAACACACTGTCTTCACTCTGCTCTAGGAACACACTGTCTTCACTCTGCTCCATGCACATACAACGGAACTCTGCATTTGGAACACACTGTCTTCACTCTGCTCTGGGAACACACTGTCTTCAATCTGCGTTAGGAACACACTGTCTTCACTCTGCATTAGGAACACACTGTCTCCAATCTGCTCTATGAACACACTGCCTTCACTCAGCTCCATGCACATAAAACGGAACTCTGCATTAGGAACACACTGTCTTCACTCTGCTCTAGGAACACACTGTCTTCACTCTGCATTAACCACACTGTCTTCACTCTGCTCTAGGAACACACTGTCTTCACTCTGCTCTAGGAACACACTGTCTTCACTCTGCTCTAGGAACACAGTCTTCACTCTGCATTAGGAACACACTGTCTTCACTCTGCAATAGGAACACACTGTCTTCACTCTGCTCCATGCACATACACCGCAACTTGCCTTTGGAACACACTGTCTTCACTCTGCTCTAGGAACACACTGTCTTCACTCTGCATTATGAACACACTGTCTTCACTCTGCTCTAGGAACACACTGTCTTCTCTCTGATCTAGGAACACACTGTCTTCTCTCTGCTCTAGGAACACACTGTCTTCACTCTGCTCTAGGAACACACTGTATTCACTCTGCTCTAGGAACACACTGTCTTCACTCTGCATTAGGAACACATTGTCTTCACTATGCTCTAGGAAAACACTGTCTTCACTCTGCATTAGGAACACACTGTCTTCACTCTTCTCCATGCACATACATCGCAACTCTGCATTTGGAACACACTGTCTTCACTCTGCTATAGGAACACACTGTCTTCAATCTGCGTTAGGAACACACTGTCTTCACTCTGCATTAGGAACACACTGTCTTCACTCTGCTCTATGAACACACTGTCTTCACTCAGCTCCATGCACATAAAACGGAACTCTGCATTAGGAACACACTGTCTTCACTCTGCTCTAGGAACACACTGTCTTCACTCTGCATTAGGAACACACTGTCTTCACTCTGCTCTAGGAACACACTGTCTTCACTCTGCTCCATGCACATACACCGGAACTCTGCTTTGGAACACACTGTCTTCCCTCTGCTCTAGGAACAAAGACTTCACTCTGCATTAGAAACACACTGTCTTCACTCTGCATTAGGAACACACTGTCTTCACTCTGCTCCATGCACATACACCGCAACTTGCCTTTGGAACACACTGTCTTCACTCTGCTCTACGAACACACTGTCTTCACTCTGCATTAGGAACACACTGTCTTCACTCTGCATTAGGAACACACTGTCTTTACTCTGCTCTTGGAACACACTGTCTTCACTCTGCATTAGGAACACACTGTCTTCACTCTGCACTAGGAACACACTGTCTTCACTCTGCATTAGGAACACTCTGTCTTCACTCTTCTTTAGGAACACACTGTTTTCACTCTGCTCTAGGAACACACTGTCTTCACTCTGCATTAGGAACACACTGTCTTCATTCTGCTCTAGGAACACACTGTCTTCACTCGGCTCTAGGAACACACTGCCTTCACTATGCTCTATGAACACACTGTCTTCACTCTGCATTAGGAACACACTGTCTTCTCTCTGCTCTAGGAACACACTGTCTTCACTCTTCTCTAGGAACACACTGTCTTCACTCTGCATTAGGAACACACTGTCTTCACTCTGCATCAGGAACACACTGTCTTCACTCTGCTCTAGGAACACAGTCTTCACTCTGCATTAGGAACACACTGTCTTCACTCTGCTCCATGCACATACAACGGAACTCTGCATTAGGAACACACTGTCTTCACTCTGCGTTAGGAACACACTGTCTTCACTCTGCTCTAGGAACACACTGTCTTCACTCTGCATTAGGAACACACATCTTCACTCTGCTCTAGGAACACACTGTCTTCACCCTGCTCCATGCACATACACCGCAACTTGCCTTTGGAACACACTGTCTTCACTCTGCTCTAGGAACACACTGTCTTCACTCTGCATTAGGAACACACTGTCTTCATTTTGCTCTAGGAACACACTTTTTTCACCCGGCTCTAGGAACACACTGTCTTCACTCTGCTCTAGGAACACACTGTCTTCTCTCTGATCTAGGAACACACTGTCTTCTCTCTGCTCTAGGAACACACTGTCTTCACTCTGCTCTAGGAACACACTTTATTCACTCTGCTCTAGGAACACACTGTCTTCACTCTGCATTAGGAACACATTGTCTTCACTATGCTCTAGGAACACACTGTCTTCCCTCTGCATTAGGAACACACTGACTTCACTCTGCTCCATGCACATACAACGCAACTCTGCATTTGGAACACACTGTCTTCACTCTGCTATAGGAACACACTGTCTTCAATCTGCGTTAGGAACACACTGTCTTCACTCTGCATTAGGAACACAGTGTCTTCACTCTGCTCTATGAACACATTGTCTTCACTCAGCTCCATGCACATACAACGGACCTCTGCATTAGGAACACACTGTCTTCACTCTGCTCTAGGAACACACTGTCTTCACTCTGAATTAGGAACACAATGTCTTCACTCTGCTCAAGGACACACTGTCTTCATTCTGCTCCATGCACATACACCGGAACTCTGCATTGGAACACACTGTCTTCCCTCTGCTCTAGGAACACAGACTTCACTCTGCATTAGAAACACACTGTCTTCACTCTGCATTAAGAACACACTCTCTTCATTCTGCTCTAGGAAAACACTGTCTTCACTCTGCTCTAGGAACACACTCTCTTCACTCTTCGTTAGGAACACACTGTCTTCACTCTGCATTAAGAACACACTCTCTTCATTCTGCTCTAGGAAAACACTGTCTTCATTCTGCTCCATGCACATACATAGGAACTCTGCTTTGGAACACAATGTCTTCACTCTGCTCTAGGAACACAGACTTCACTCTGCATTAGAAACACACTGTCTTCACTCTGCATTAAGAACACACTGTCTTCACTCAGCTCCATGCACATACACCGCAACTTGCCTTTGGAACACTCTGTCTTCACTCTGCTCTAGGAACCCACTGTCTTCACTCTGCATTAGGAACACACTGTATTCACTCTGCATTAGGAACACTCTGTATTCACACTTCTTTAGGAACACACTGTTTTCACTCTGCTCTAGGAACACACTGTCTTCACTCTGCATTAGGAACACACTGTCTTCACTCTGCTCTAGGAACACACTGTCTTCACTCTGCTCCATGCACATACAACGGAACTCTGCATTAGGAACATACTGTCTTCACTCTGCTCTAGGAACACACTGTCTTCACTCTGCATTAGGAAGACACTGTCTTCACTCTGCTCTAGGAACACACTGTCTTCACTCTGCTCCATGCACAAACACCGGAACTCTGCTTTGGAACACACTGTGTTCCCTCTGCTCTAGGAACAAAGACTTCACTCTGCATTAGAAACACACTGTCTTCACTCTGCATTAGGAACACACTGTCTTCACTCTGCTCCATGCACATACACCGCAACTTGCCTTTGGAACACACTGTCTTCACTCTGCTCTACGAACACACTGTCTTCACTCTGCATTAGGAACACACTGTCTTCACTCTGCATTAGGAACACACTGTATTCACTCTGCTCTTAGAACACACTGTCTTCACTCTGCATTAGGAACACACTGTCTTCACTCTGCACTAGGAACACACTGTCTTCACCCTGCATTAGGAACACTCTGTCTTCACTCTTCTTTAGGAACACACTGTTTTCACTCTGCTCTAGGAACACACTGTCTTCACTCTGCATTAGGAACACACTGTCTTCATTCTGCTCTAGGAACACACTGTCTTCACTCGGCTCTAGGAACACACTGTCTTCACTATGCTCTACGAACACACTGTCTTCACTCTGCATTAGGAACACACTGTCTTCACTCTGCATCAGGAACACACTGTCTTCACTCTGCTCTAGGAACACAGTCTTCACTCTGCATTAGGAACACACTGTCTTCACTCTGCTCCATGCACATACACCGCAACTCTGCGTTGGGAACACACTGTCTTTACTCTGCTCTTGGAACACACTGTCTTCACTCTGCTCTGGGAACACACTGTCTTCACTCTGCGTTAGGAACACACTGTCTTCACTCTGCTCTAGGAACACACTGTCTTCACTCTTCTCCATGCACATACAACCGAACTCTGCATTAGGAACACACTGTCTTCACTCTGCATTAGGAACACACTGTCTTCACTCTGCTCTAGGAACACACTCTCTTCACTCTGCATTAGGAACACACTGTATTCACTCTGCTCTAGGAACACAGTCTTCACTCTGCATTAGGAACACACTGTCTTCACTCTGCAATAGGAACACACTGTCTTCACTCTGCTCCATGCACATACACCGCAACTTGCCTTTGGAACACACTGTCTTCACTCTGCTCTAGGAACACACTGTCTTCACTCTGCATTAGGAACACACTGTCTTCACTCTGCTCTAGGAACACACTGTCTTCACTCTGCATTAGGAACACACTGTCTTCATTTTGCTCTAGGAACACACTTTTTTCACCCGGCTCTAGGAACACACTGTCTTCACTCTGCTCTAGGAACACACTGTCTTCTCTCTGATCTAGGAACACACTGTCTTCTCTCTGCTCTAGGAACACACTGTCTTCACTCTGCTCTAGGAACACACTGTATTCACTCTGCTCTCGGAACACACTGTCTTCACTCTGCATTAGGAACACATTGTCTTCACTATGCTCTAGGAAAACACTGTCTTCACTCTGCATTAGGAACACACTGTCTTCACTCTGCTCCATGCACATACAACGCAACTCTGCATTTGGAACACACAGTCTTCACTCTGCTCTAGGAAAACACTGTCTTCAATCTGCGTTAGGAACACACTGTCTTCACTCTGCATTAGGAACACAGTGTCTTCACTCTGCTCTATGAACACACTGTCTTCACTCAGCTCCATGCACATAAAACGGAACTCTGCATTAGGAACACACTGTCTTCACTCTGCTCTAGGAACACACTGTCTTCACTCTGCATTAGGAACACAATGTCTTCACTCTGCTCAAGGACACACTGTCTTCACTCTGCTCCATGCACATACACCGGAACTCTGCTTTGGAATACACTGTCTTCCCTCTGCTCTAGGAACACAGACTTCACTCTGCATTAGAAACACACTGTCTTCACTCTGCATTAGGAACACACTGTCTTCACTCTGTTCCATGCACATACACTGCAACATGCCTTTGGAACACTCTGTCTTCACTCTGCTATAGGAACACACTGTCTTCACTCTGCCATAGGTGTCTATAGTGTCTATAGTGTCTCACTTCTGCAGTATAGTGTCTCACTTCTGTACAATAGTGTACTATAGTGTCTCACTTCTGTATTATAGTGTCTATAGTGTCTCACTTCTGTACTATAGTGTCTATAGTGTCTCACTTCTGTACTCTAGTGTCTCACTTCTGTACTATAGTGTCTCACTTCTGTACTATAGTGTCTATAGTGTCTCACTTCTGGACTATAGTCTCTATACTGTCTCACTTATGTACTATAGTGTCCATAGTGTGTCACTTCTGTACTATATTGTCTATAGTGTCTCACTTATGTACTATAGTGTACTATAGTGTCTCACTTCTGTACTATAGTATCTATATTGTCTCACTTCTATACTATAGTGTCTCACTACTGTACTATAGAGTCTCACTTCTGTACTATAGTGTCTATAGTGTCTCACTTTTGTACTATAGTGTCTCACTTCTGTACTATAGGGTCTCACTCCTGTACTATAGTGTCTATAGTGTCACACTCCTGTACTATAGTGTCTCACTTCTGTACAATAGTGTCTCACTCCTGTACTATAGTGTCTATAGTGTCACACTCCTGTACTATAGTGTCTCACTTCTGTACAATAGTTTCTCACTCCTGTACTATAGTGTCTATAGTGTCTCACTTCTGTACTATAGTGTCTATATTGTCTCACTTCTGTACTATAGTGTCTCACTCCTGTCCTATATGGTCTCACTTCTGTACTATAGTGTCTATAGTGTCTCACTTCTGTACTATAGTGTGTCAATTATGTAGTATAGTGTCTCACTTCTGTACTATAGTGTCTCACTCCTGTCCTATATGGTCTCACTTCTGTACTATAGTGTCTATAGTGTCTCACTTCTGTACTATAGTGTCTATAGTGTCTCACTTCTGTAGTATAGTGTTACACTTCAGTACTATAGTGTCTCACTTCTGTACTATAGTGTCTCACTTCTGTACTATAGTGTCTCACTTCTGTACTATAGTGTCTCACTTCTGTAATAGAGTGTCTATAGTGTCTCACTTCTGTATTATAGTGTCTATAGTGTCTCACTTCTGTACTATAGTGTCTCACTTCTGTACTATATTGTACTATAGTGTCTCACTTCTGTACTATAGTTTTTATAGTGTCTTACTTCTGTACTATAGTGTCTATAGTGTCTCACTTCTGTACTATTGTTTCTCACTTCTCTACTATAGTGTCTCACTTCTGTACTATAGTGTTTCTCTTCTGTACTATAGTGTCAATAGTGTCTCACTTCTGTAGTATAGTGTCTCACTTCAGTACTATAGTGTCTCACTCCTGTACTATAGTGTCTCACTTCTGTAGTATAGTGTCTCCCTTCTGTACTATAGTGTCTCACTTCTGTACTATAGTGTCTATAGTGTCTCACTTCTGTACTATAGTGTCTCACTTCTGTACTATAATGTCTCACTTCTGTACTATAGTGTCTATAGTGTCTCACTTCTGTAGTATAGTGTCTCAATTCAGTACTATAGTGTCTATAGTGTCTCACTTATGTACTATAGTGTCTTACTTCTGTACTATAGTGTGTCAATTCTGTACTATAGTGTCTCACTTCTGTACTATAGTCTCTCAATCCTGCACTATAGTGTCTCACTTCTGTACTATAGTGTCCTTAGTGTCTCACTTCTGTAGTATAGTGTCTCACTTCTGTACTATAGTGTACCATAGTGTCTCACTTCTGTACTATAGTGTCTCACTTCTGTATTATAGTGTCTCACTCTGTACTATAGTGTCTATAGTGTCTCACTCTGTACTATAGTGTCTATAGTGTCTCACTTCTGTACTATAGTGTCTCACTTCTGTACTATAGTTTCTAATTTCTGTACTATAGTGTCTATAGTGTCTCACTTTTGTAGTTAGTGTCTCCCTTCTGTACTATATTTTCTATAGTGTCTCACTTTTGAACTATAGTATCTCACTTCTGTAGTATAGTGTTTCACTACTGTACTATAGTGTCTCACTCCTGTACTATAGTGTCTTACTTCTGTACTATAGTGTCTCACTCTTGTACTATAGTGTCTCACTTCTGTACTATAGTGTACTATAGTGTCTCACTTCTGTAGTATAGTGTCTCACTTCTGTACTATAGTGTCTATAGTGTCTCACTTCTGTACTATAGTGTCTATAGTGTCTCACTTCTGTACTATAGTGTCTCACTTCTGTACTATAATGTCTCACTTCTTTACTATAGTGTCTATAGTGTCTCACTTCTACTATAGTGTCTAACTTCTGTACTATAGTGTTTCACTTCTGTAGTATAGTGTCTCACTCCTGTACTATAGTGTCTATAGTGTCTCACTTCTGTACTATAGTGTCTATAGTGTCTCACTTCTGTACTATAGTGTCTCACTTCTGTACTATAGTGTGTCAATTCTGTAGTATTGTGTCTCACTTCTGTACTATAGTGTCTCACTCCTGTACTATATGGGCTCACTTCTGTACTATAGTGTCTATAGTGTCTCACTTCTGTAGTATAGTGTCTCACTTCAGTACTTTAGTGTCTATAGTGTCTTACTTCTCTACTATAGTGTCTCACTTCTGTAGTATAGTGTCTCACTTCTGTACTATAGTGTCTCACTTCTGTACTATAGTGTGTCAATTCTGTAGTATAGTGTCTCACTTCTGTACTCTAGTGTCTCACTCCTGTACTATATGGTCTCACTTCTGTACTATAGTGTCTATAGTGTCTCACTTCTGTACTATAGTGTCTATAGTGTCTCACTTCAGTACTATAGTGTCTCACTTCAGTACTATAGTGTCTCACTTCTGTACTATAGTGTCTCACTTCTGTACTATAGTGTCTCACTTCTGTAGTATATTGTCTCACTTCTGTACTATAGTGTCTATAGTGTCTCACTTCTGTACTATAGTGTCTATAGTGCCTCACTTCTGTAGTATAGTGTCTATAGTGTCTCACTTCTGTACTATAGTGTCCATAGTGTCTCACTTCTGTACTATAGTGCTTCACTTCTGTACTATATTGTCTATAGTGTCTCACTTCTGTACTATAGTGTCTCACTTCTGTTCTATAGTGTCTCACATTGTACTATAGTGTCCTACTTGTGTATTATAGTGTTTCACTTTGGTGTTAACCTGCCACCCCCTAATGACATACTATGTTGGACATCCCTGCACAGCTTTTGTGTATGATCTGTGGTTCAGGATTTGTACAAATAATACTTAGTATAAAAATAATGGGTTTCATTTTACTGTTTCCATTCATGTGTACTATTGTACTTGGCTCAGATTCATCCCTGGGTGTTCGGGTCTTTTTCCTTTTTTAAAAACTGAGTTATTCTCTTTTCATTAAGTTTCGAGTTTATTTTTGTTAACAGCCCTTACAAAAGTGTTTTTTGCAAATATTTTTTTCCAGTGATGGCTTTTCATTATCATGACATTATCTCTCACACAGAAGAACTTTCTAATTTTAACAAAGTCCAATTCTGCATTATTTATTTCATAGACCACGGCTTTGGTGTATCTAAAAGGTCATCAACATACCTAAGTTTATTTGGTTTTCTGGCTATGATCCATTTAAGTTAATTTTTGTTGAAGTTCTGAGGTGTGGCTAGAGTCACATTTTGCATATGAATGTCCAGTTTTTCTGACACTATTTTCAAGAGGCTGCCTTTGTTTCATGATTTGCTTTTGCTCCTTTGTCTCAATCCCTTGAATAGGTGCATCTGGGTCTGTTTCTGGTCTTGCTGTGCTGTTTGATTTGCTCATGAATTTGCCTTCATTATCTGTTCCTTATAGTGTCTTTTGAGTTTGAGTAGTATCATGCTTCCAACTTTGTTCACCCTTAAGTAGACTCTTCTGGATCTTTTACCACTCTACACAAACTGTTGATTATAAAACTTTAACCAATTCACACTTTTTTTCCCTTCAAGTTGTATTTTACTTTATTTGACTTATAGCATTCCCGGTTCATTTTGGCTGAATGGCTGATGGACTGGGTTAAAAGCATGCAGTAAGCAGGACTTTGGTAGTGTGTTGGTGAGGGAAAGCCTTCTGCAGTCTTATGGTCAGGCTCTGGTCTCTTGGGAAATCTGTGCCTTTGTGCTGGGCATCTTGCCAGGGCTTCTTAGGACTTGTCTGCAGTGAGTGGGGTTGGATGATTGAACAGAGGTCTTTTTTCTCTTCTCTATAAAGGTTAAGCTATGCTAACCTACAAGCAGTCTAGGAGCTGGTAATATCTTAATATCTTTTTCCTTGAGGGCAGACCTTGGCATATTTCAAAATTGTTATCTTTTCCTTCTCCTTGCTGGATTTTACTGACCAACACAGTGATGAACTGAGGCTCTCTGAGACCAACTGCACCGCATGGTTGTCTGGAACTCAGTCCCAGACCCTCCAGCTGCCACCTTGGACAGTTTAGGTTTCCCATAGGCTGCTTCCCTGGGAGGTTCCAGCTTGCCATTTTCTGCTTTCTGCTCCCAGAAGCTGCAGTTCTCTAAATCTTCCTGTCCATCTATCTCTCTAGTTTTGAGGGGATGGCTTGCTTGGAGCCCTTATTTCTCTAATGATCTAAGAAGAGTCACTGAAGTTTTTTCTTTTGATACTCTTAGCTTCTTGTTAGGAAAGACTCATGATTCCAAGCTCCTCGCATGCTCAGCCCAGTCTCCAGGTGTATATTACTGGTCTTTCTATGAGAATAAACCTGTCCTATTGCCCTGCAGGGCCATCCTTCTGCCTTGCTTTCCGGTGACCAGGACCCATTGTTCTTATCTCTGGTGTGCTGGCTGCTCTTTGTGAGGCTCTACCAGTAGCCTGTGGGGCTTAGTGGAGGTGGAAAGACTGCGTAAGGGAGGGGCTTCCTTCTCAATTGCTGTTGCTTCTGTCTTCAGAGCCTTCCTGAGTAGCCTTATTAATTCTTGGTGTTTGTGAACCTCCCTGCTCTTTGGGTCCTCTTAGACTCCTTAGGCCAGAGATTTTGTGAAGAAGGTAATTATGGGAAATCATAGCAAAACCTTTTTTTCTTATAATGACAATAACCCCCCAGTAGAAAGCTACCATTTGTTGAGTGCCTATGTAGTGATATTTATTTTTTAAAATGTTATCTGACTTAACAGTAAGACAATTACTACATGAAGAAAGAAACTCATGAGGAAGAGAGAAGTGACTAGCTCAAGCCTCATACTTTGTTTAAGTGGAGGAGCTGGATTTTTTTTGTTGTTTGTTTGCTTGTTTATTTTTTGAGACAGGGTTTCTCTGTGTAACAGCCCTGGCTGTCTTGGAACTAGATTTGTAAACCAGGTTGGCTTTGAACTCACAGAGATCCACCTGCCTCTGTCTCCTGTGTGCTGGAATAAAAGGCATGCAATACCACCACCTGGCTTGGGTTTGTTTTTTTATTTTTATTTTTTATTTTTGGCTTTTCGAGACAGGGTTTCTCTGTAGCTTTTGGTTCCTGTCCTGGAGCTAGCTCTTGTAGACCAGGCTGGCCTCGAACTTACAGAGATCCGCCTGCCTTTGCCTCCCGAGTGCTGGGATTAAAGGCGTGCGCCACCGCTGCCCAGCTGGGTTTGTTTTTTTAAAGATTTATTTTTATTTGTATGTGTACAGGTGGGAGGATGGGGTGGAGTGCAGGGAGGTGTGTATGTATGTGAGTACCAGTGGAAGCCAGAACAGGGCATTGGATCCCCTCTGAAACACCCAGCAATAGTGCTGGGAACAGAACTCTAGCCTTCTCCAAGAGCAGCAAGCTTTCTTAATCACTGAGCCATAACTCTAGCCCTGAAGGGCTGGGTTTTAATCTCAGGTAGGAAGAGTATATTTATCCTATATAACACTACAGACAAGAAAGAGTCACTCAGAGCTCAAACATCACAGGAGTTCTAGAACATTTTCCAGTCTGATACTTTTCGAGGGTGAAGCATTTTGCTTTAGAGAACACAGGATTAGCTTGTCAGAAGTGAGTTTCCCAAGGTGAAGCCTTGTTGTTGGGGACTGAGTGGTGAGAGAGGCTCGGGTTCCCTATGTGACATTAGTCTCTGATGCATAATCATGAAACCTATCGGCCCCGTTGACTTCCCATTGGTCTTGTCACATAGAATCTGTTCCAAAAATGAGGATTGGCATGCTGACATTTCCAGTCCTTGCTAAGCCTTTAAGACATGATTTCAAATGAGTCTCACATTTTAAGTTATTCTCCATTAAATCCATGCACCATTCTGTTTCGTGCTTTTGTATCTTATTTGGGGGAAATCTGGCTTGGCTTTAAGAGGAAGGTGATGATCTAAGCAGCTCCTTGGCTTTGCGTATAGATCTATAAACTCCCAGAGGCAGAGAAGCTTAAGACTGGAAGATGCATTTAATTACTGACAGTGGAGTTATTTATTTATTTATTTTCTTGAGAGATGCAATGAAGAACCTATTTCCATAGAGTTACAAGGGAACATTTCATTCCAAGATAGTATTTGCTATATTAAATTATACCAATAGATGGAGAAGTTGTTCCACAGAAATCAGAAAGCTTGGCTCCTTCTCTGAGGAATAAAGAAATTTAGGTTTCTGGCAAGTTGAAATGAATTTCCTTAATAAAAATGAGAAGTAGAAAAACTGGGTTACTTATAAATTTTAACAAGAAGTAGTATTAACTAGGGACAAGAATTTCACTAATTTCAATTAAGTGTACACACAACTCTTATTGCTTATACTGTTTTTGAAATTTGGCCATTCCATTTTTGACTGTGAATACGTGTATGTATATATGCATGTTTACCTGGCCTGAAATAAAAAGGATATAAAATGTTGTACAAAATTTTATACTACAGCCAGGTAAGGGTGGAGCACACCTTGAATCCCAGCACTTGCTAGGCAGAGGCAGGTGGATCTCTGAGTTTGAGGCAAGTTCCAGGACAACCAGGGTTACAAAGAGAAATCTTGTCTCAAAAAAACCAAAAAAATTATACTATAATAAAGATAAAACATAACCAAGTAACTAAGTTTAGAAAGAAAAGTTGGGCAATAAATATGTATTGGAACTCCCTGGAAATCAGTGGGGGATCAGTACCGTCGTTGGTACAGTCTCATGTCTGTAACATAAAGACAAGGGGTCATACAACTGATAGTACTGAGACTAGAAATTATACCCCTTAAAAATCATGAGGAAATTATTGTTGTGTAACATAACAAACAGTGTCCGCATAGTAAACATGCTCATACTTCTCACATGACTGACTCCTACAGTTTTAGCTGGTGCCAACCCCACAATGTTGTTCATGAAAGGGGAGATTAGGTAAATGGGACAGGCGAACACCATGCACCCCAGACTTTCTTTAAGAGGTAGGCATGATGATCTCGGCAGCTCCTTGACATGTATAGTTTTATGATTCTATAGTTTAATCAATAGAAACAATTTAGAACCCATCAACGCTTGGTAGACAATCTCCACCCACGCTGCATGGGTGTGTGCTCGTGTACATACACGTGTGTGGATATATGTGGAGGCTACATACACTGTGTGTCTTCCTTGATCACTTCTTCACTTTTTACTTTTAAAGAAAGGCTCTCTCACTGAACTTGGAGCTTACTGATGGCTAGGTTGTCTAGACAGCAAGACCCAGGATTCTCCCATCTTCACTTCCCAGTGCTGAGATTATAGGCATGTGCCACACCAAAATTTTTGAATGTGTGATAGGGATCCAAATTCAAGCCTTCATGGTTGTATGGCAATTATTATTATCCTTATTATAATACCAATCGAATCATCTCCACAGCCTTTGATATTATTTCTTTAACTGAGGGTTGATATAGACAGAGGGATGCTGTGATGACTGAAAACCATGTCACCTGCACAACATTTAGCCCTGAACCTGCATCAATAATAGCCATCCAGGCTCATCCCGAACTATCAACACCTTCAGCCAAATGACACACGGTGGCTTCTGCGGTTGACCCAAGCTGACATCTGTATATAATCCATCTGTTCAGCACACTGGTGTGTTTTTCAAAAGTGAAATTAAACAGCCCACCTTGTCATTTCCTTCTGGAAAGACTCACCCCAGCCTCATGCTTGCTCTTTGTTCTATTCCATACCTCCGAAACGTCAGTGTCCTGTGGTACTTCCGATCTCTCTTGCCATATTGCTTGGGTCGCCGTTGTCTCCTGAGGTCCAGAGATTATGGCTTCTCTGGGCCATGAAGCATAAGCCAGGCCTTATTGTCTCAAGCCTTTATAGACCACTACTGCCCACACTAGTTTTCTTTTTCAACAAAGTCAGAACACAACTCTCAGGTTTGATGGCTCCATCCTTAGATGTCCCCCCAGTATCTGTCAGTCTATGACAAGCATACTTTATGTTCCAAACAGTGTTTGGGGCTAGAAGCTGACCTGAGGAAGTTCTTTTTTTTTTTTCTAGCCACTTGTTTTATTCACACCGAAGCTTTCTTCCTACAAACAAGGAACCATCCAAACCAGGTAAGAAGTGACTGGAAGCTACTGAGTCCATTTGCTCAAACACACACACACACACACACACACACACACACACACACACACACACACAGAGGTCCCTCCCCCACCAGACTTCCTCTCGCCTCCACTGTATCCACCCCCAACAAAAGGAAGAATATCTCAGAAATTTTGCAGTCTATCACCTGAGGATATGCCAACAGGGTGCATTTTGGCCTACATTTCTGCACACTGGTTGAAAAAAAAAAAACATGTGCCCTGAATTCTGTTTTGTTTCCATTAACCTTTCTCTGAGAAATTACTGACCCTGAATATGGGAGCTGCAAATGGATTCTTTTAACAAGTACCCTGTCAGGAGACAACCTCTGTGTGTTATGGGCTTTTAGCCTGCAAATGCTTTTCCTCCATTCATCCAGTCCCCTAAGAAGGATTTATTTGAGTGACTTTTCACGTATGAGGATTTTAGGAAGATTTCTACCTCTGCTGTTTGAGGAGTGCCATATTTGGAAGAATTTACAGTTCGCCTGTTCTTACGGCTGGTGCTGGCTGTTTAAAGATGGTGCCTCTTCCTCCCCTTCCTGTCTGAGATCTTCCGACATCAACGACTCTTTTGAGTTCTCTGTAGGCTTTGTCTTCACCGTGCGTACTCAGACTTAAGTGAGATGTTTGCATCCTGAAAGAGTCTGCCCGTTGATGTCATTCTTGAGAAAATCATCTGAAATCCTTCCCTAGCTCAGGGCAAAGCAGAGTCGTCACTGTCACTGTCTTGAGTCAGAGACTGCGAGGAGAGGCGAAACCACAATGAGAGCTTGATGCTACATATCACCATAATGCTGATGTCCGTGCTGCTGTCCAGACACGGGTCTGGACTGAAGATAACATCTGGAGACCTTTGTGGGCAGCCCATGGCATGTAGCCTCAGCTCATTCACCATTTCCAGGTGATGTAGCCAACCACCCAGGACTGGGAAGCACCAATTTCACCAGGACTATCTGACCCTCTTACGAGTAAGAGGTAAAAATAGATTTCTTTTTCAAAAGTTCACTATAAATAATGCTCACTACAAATAATAGCATATTAGTCACAGTTCTCCAAAGAGACAGAAACAGTAGAATATGCACAAAGATGAATGAGAGGTGAAATGAGGGGAATAGGCTCACACAATTTGGCAGCTGCTAAGTTCCACCACAGATTATAGGCATGCTGAAGACCTTGTAGTGTGGTAGTGTGGCTCAATCCAAGTCTTCGGACCTCAGAACCAGGGAAGCTGATACAACTCAGTGGAGTTCACAAAGCGGAGGTCACAATCTTGGAATCTGTAACTTGAAGTCCAAGGCAGCAGGAGTCTTTGTATACTACCTCTCAGGATGAATGGGAGAACTGGCTTAGTATCCTAGCTCTCAGGACGGATGGAGGAAGATTAGCTTCGGTATTTATTCTGTCTGCATACCCAGCTTTCTGGATAGTTCCTATACACACTGAAGACAGGTCTGCCCTCCCTAGCCTACACAAACTCACGTGCTCACTTCTGAAGATGCCCTCACGCACCCCAGTCCTGCTTCCCCCTCTTGGCAGGCATTCCTGTTCTAGTCAAATGGTCAGCTGGAATCAACAATCAGTATTAGTCACCACATTTTGAAAATCGTTGGAATTTTGATTTACAACTCTCTGTGTGTCTAAAATTAGGGGTCAGTCAGGGTACAGGAAAACAGAAGGCGAGACATTGGGAATGCAATAAACAGAAGCGGCGCTTCCAAAGCCCGCTGGAGGGTCACCCTAGAAGAAAAAAGGAATTGCATTTTGGTTCCTGACATCTCTTACTTTCTAAACGACCGAGAGAGTCCTAACCCTTAAGCTTCAATGATAACAAGTGAAGCGAGACAGTCTTGTTTCTAGGTAGCAGGTTGGGCTGCCATGGAGTCTCTCTAGAATACCTGGGCCTTCATTAAATGCTAAGCAGAGTTGACACCAGATGGTACCTGTAGGGAGCATGGCAAGCTCTTCATACACATTACTTGTATTTACGTTTGTGGAGGATAACCCGGGTGAAACTCAACACTGCTTGAAATACCCTATTAGCACAACAGCATCAGATTGGTTTCTGTTGCACTGGGGATAAACGAGAGCTAGGAGGAGTCCTGGCGGAAGAATGTGGACAGGTTGGAAGTCAGGAAGATGGCTCTAACTTGGTTGGGGGTGTGTGTTCTTGCGTGTGTCAGCAGTAGCCAGCAGATTCTTCCAGATGGGATGGTTTTCCACCATCCCCTCCTTATACAGAGTGGGGATTTATTTGCCAGTTTGGGTATCTCCAGCTTTTCTATGTGCCAGGAACAACTTCTAATGAGCATGTTAGATCAAGGGGGAAAGAGGATCTATTATACCTATATAAATGAAACTGAGAAATGGTTCCTTATTGGAGGTGACTGGGGTGAGGTGGGGACTGAGGTGTGGTGGACCAAGGGAGTTGAAGAAAGGAGAACACACAGAGACAATGAAAAACAGACCAGGAGAGAAGAGAAACGGGAGGGAAAGACGTCATAAGAGAGCCAACACGCAGGAAAGAAGACCAAACACCTCCAAGCAGAGGAAACACAGTTAAAGTAATTTCTGGTCCTAGGAAAGCTCAGAGAGTGGCTGTGCCTTGTTAGCCGCATGCCCTACGGTCCCATGAACCTGACCCAGGTCCAGCACCACCACAGGCTGGCCAGCAGGGTAATAGGGTAGCCAGAGGCAGTGATTAGGCCCTAGCAGAGGGAGCCCTAGAAGGGGTCCCCAACTCCCACTCCAGGGCTGTTTTCACAGTGCCTACTAAACCAAGGCTGGTTTGTTTTGTTTGCTTGGAGGGAGGGCAGTGAATGGGAAGATAAGGAGGGGAGATTCAGAAGATGAACATCCATCCCCCTAAATCTCTGTCTCTCCATTTATAAAATGGTAAGCTATAATAGAAGATCTATTAGTAAGAAATCTAATAACCCAAATAGTACTCCTGGGGAGCTGGTGAGATGACTCAGTAGGTATTTGCTTTGAAACCTAATGACTGAGTTTGATCTTGGGTCCCACATGATGGAAGGAGAAAACTGACTCCTTTATTTTTTCGAGACAGAGTTTCTCTGAAGCTTTGGAACTAGCTCTTACAGACCATCTTGGCCTCAGACTCACAGAGATTTCCCTGCTTCTGCCTCCCGAGTGCTGGGATTAAAGGCATGTGCTACTACTGCCTGGTGAGAAAACTGACTCTTGAAAGACGGTTCTCCACCCTCTACACATGCACAAGGATATGTGTACATCCATGCACACTAAGCATACAATATATCAGCTAGCTAACTAACTAACTAGCTAGCTAACTAAAGCTAGCTAACTAAATCCTTGTGATGATTAAGGGGTAATAGAGCAAAAGTCTACTAAAAATGCTATTTTGTATTTAAAAAAATGCGTACAATATCAACTCAGAACAACTTTAGTCATTAAAATGCCAGTCAAAAAATAGCACTCAGAACTTGAAATACACACATACACATGCACTGTACATCCTGAGAGGGAGGGAGGGAGAGGGAGAGAAGCAACTGCTTTGGCAGAATAGATTTTCCTTTTTACTTGTGCTCGCCTATATTTCTACAGAGAACCTGAATTACCTTTTGAAATAAGACACGTTACTCTTTGTGAGTCTGAATTAGTCCTAACAAGGTTCATTATGAGCCCTACTTTTCATACCTTCCCAAGTGTGAATTCAATAGGGTCTAACTTTAGTCCTTTCCTAACTGTCCCCAAATGTAAAATCATGCCAGGTGGAAGCGTTGGTGGCCGCCCGCTGTGGAGAGAGAAGCACGCTTACATTCTTGGCAAGAGCTAAGCAAGTTACTCTATCCTGAGTTTCTCATCTGTGCTTTAAGAAAGGGACCTGATGTTTGCAACAAAAGGCTTTCTCACAACTGTGCTGAATAAAGAAGCTAAGAATTGCAGGCAGCCTTGGCTTCATCCCGACTTCCCAAGATCTGCAGTCACAAGCCCTGTCATTTGGAAGGCTGTCTCTTTAAGCCTGCTTTTTTATTCTGTAGGCATGACTGCAGCATTTTAGCTTTTAGCAGAGACCCTCTTCTGAGGGGTGCTCAGCGAAGCAGCTGCTTTCCCTTGGAAAGTGTCACTCTCCAACTGAGAGTACCTATGAATCACCTGGGGGGAGCTGGGAGGACCCAGATGCAAGCGCTTGTCAGCAGAGTGCTAGTTCCTCTGGGTTCAGCTTGGAGATGGAAGGCCTCGTGGGGTGCTTGCAAGACTCCCCTGCCAGAATCCATTCTCATTAGCGCTGTGGTGTAGGGGGAACAGGGTGGGTTTGGGTAGGGGGAACAGGGTGGGTTTGGGTGCAGATAAGACTTCCGGTGATCAGAGGTGAGGGTGGAGCCTGAGAAGGAAAAAGTGGAGACCCTGGTCTCCATTTGGGCTTTCTGTCCAGAATTACTGACATTTGTGTTGTAACCACGGCGACATCAACTTAAGCTCTGCTTCTTCTTTTGGCATCTCTGGATTTTGGGCAAAGGTTCCACCTTGCCCATGTGCCAGAGGCTGTGTGTAATAGAGGCATCACACACTGCGGCAAGCCTGTAGAAGAAGCAGTCTGTGCTGATACAGATCAAATAGGCATTTCCATTGAGAAGTGCAGCGCTGGCTGTCTGTCTGCATCCCTGTTGTAAGCTGGCAGCTCAGAGTCACACTCAGCAGCTGTCCAGGTACATTGACACCCAATGATGCTGACGGCCTCTGATGGATGTGGAGTCTCATGCCCCATAACAGGCCCATTCTGAGGTGGAGGAGCAAGCAGGGGGCCTAGGCTTGGAGCTACCCAGCCTGAATACTGGCTCCCTGGGTTGTTCCAGCCTCAGGCATGACTCTGATCCTGTGTCAGAAACTGACAACAGAAAGCTGAAGCAGGGATTAGTCATGCCCTTTCTTCCTTATTCTTCTGGCTGTTGTCAGCTCCTCTTGAGGAGCCTAGAAGGCAGGAGAGGGAGAGGAAAGTCCGGCAGCTGCTTCTTCTCTTAGCAACTCTATTAAAATGTATCATGGGGGTGGGAAACAAATGGTAGGTATGAAAGTTGTGTTATCTCCTTACTTTTGTTTTCTCTGTACCTTTTTGCTGAGTCCTAGCGACTCCCCTTCCATACACAATGGACAGGGTCTACAACCTGGGTTAAATACTTAGTGGGAGAGTTGTGTTCATCTTTGTGTGTGTTTTCATCTATTTTTTTTATAATTAAAATTTTTTCACTTATTTACATGCTGACCACAAGTGGGTTTTTTCCCTTCCTGCCTCCCTCCCTCCCTGCCTCCCTCCCTCCCTCTCTCCCTCTCCCTCCCTCCCTCCCTCCCTCCCTCCCTCCCTCCCTCCCTCCCTCCTTCCTTCCTTCCTTCCTTCCTTCCTTCCTTTTTGTTGTGTAAGGGGACTGGTGAGCAGTTTGGTTCTCAATGTTATTCTACTTTGCCTTGTGCTCAGGCTCTTCAAATATGCTCTGGGGATACTGGCTGACCCATAAGTGTGTATAGAACATCCATGGCATGTCTTCTGTGCACCAGACCTGGAGCATCCATTCACCTATTTGGCCAAGTACATCTCTGCCTTCATGGGCTTTAATTTAATCGACGCTACAGAGAATGAAGGAGACAGTGTATAATGTAGTAAGTGCTCTGACAAGGGAAGTCTCTGGTACCTTGTAGACTGTTGCATGGTCCTTTAGAAGAATAGGACCATATTACAGGAGAAATTATTTTTTTTCTTTTCTTTTTTTATTTTTTTATATTTTTATTATTTATTTATTTATTAAAGATTTCTGTCTCTTCCCTGCCACCGCTTCCCATATCCCTCCCCCTCCCCCAATCAACTTCCCCTCTCTCATCAGCCTGAAGAGCAGACCGGGTTCCCTGCCCTGTGGGGAGTCCAAGGACCTCCCACCTCCTTCCAGGTCTAGTAAGGTGAACATCTAAACAGCCTAGGCTCCCACAAAGCCAGTATGTGCAGTAGGATCAAAACCCATTGCCATTGTTCTTGACTTCTCAGCAGTCCTCATTGTCCGCTATGTTCAGTTTTATCCCATGCTTTTTCAGACCCAGTCCAGCTGGCCTTGGTGAGTTCCCGAAAGAACATCCCCATTGTCTCAGTGTGTGGGTGCACCCCTCATGGCCCCGAGTTCCTTGCTCATGCTCTCTCTCCTTCTGCTTCTGATTTGGACCTTGGGGTTGTAGTCTGGTGCTCCAATATGGGACTCTGTCTCTGTCCAGGAGAAATTGTTTGCAAATTGTTATGGTTAATCTTGATTGTCAATTTGAATGTAGAGTCACCATGGAAACAAATCTTCAGGTCTATCTATGAAGAAATTTTCACATTAGGTCGATTGAGATGGGAAGACTCATCCTCAGTGTGGGCAGGGCTGGGGTTCTGAACTAAAGAAAGGAGAGACCTGAGAAGTGGCATCCATAGCTCTTCATGCTGACTGTGGGCTCAACGTGACCAGCAGCCTCCTTCCTCTGCTAACATGATTTCCTCACTATCATGAACTGTGTCACTTCAAACTATGAGCCAAAATAAGCCCTTCTTCCCTTAAACTGCTTCCTGTCAGGTAATCTGTGAGAGCATGAGGAAAGTAACACACTTTCCATCAGGAGTGAGGCGATGAGTGTTCTGAGCAGAGGACCACTTAGCAACACTTGGAGTTCCCTTCTACTGTGAGTGAAGAGTTAAAAGTCATAGACAAGATTTTTCCTTATAAGTATGATGTGAAAGATGGTTATTCATAGTTTTTGCATATTCTTCTTCCTCATATAAAATTGGGTAGAGAATATCTCTTATGGTTCTTCCCTTTTTATACCCTTTAAATTTCTCTTTATGATCACTACACACTCAGTACATGCTGGAAAAATAACAATGGTATAATTATTATTTGTCTGACAGATATTTTAGCTCCATTTACTTCAACATATTTAAAACATTTATATGCTCAGGTATAGAATGGAGAAATGCAACCTCAGGTTCTGGCAAGAATTACATCAGGCCTGTGTTAGAAATGGAGGTGGTAGTGGTGGGGGTGGCGGTGTGTGTGTGTGTGTGTAGGTTCTTGAATAAAGACTTCGGGCAATTGTTCTCCATGACACTGAAAGAGAATATGACCTTGATTCAGAATTTGTGGGTTTGGTGGGGGGAGAACCTTTGGATAATTTTTATTTTTCTACTATCTGTGAAAGAAAAGGGACTTGCAACAAGACAGCACTAAACTTTACAAACAATTAATAGAACCAACTATCTTTAACAAGTGGCACATAAAATCAACATATTAATTAGAATGAATACTTACCTTCTCATGAGGCCCTGCCTTGCAAATAGAACTGACCTCATTCTACATACTATTAAGACATTACTGTGCCAGCTCTTCTCGATGGGATTCTTAGGATAACTCATGCTGGTTTTTAGGCTACAAACCACCCATCCACATTGTACAAAAAGACAAATTAACAGTGACATAAATCTAATGGGTTGTTTATTTCAGAAGTAGTGAAAGCTAGAAAACCATGGCAACTAATGTAGTCAGAGATATGTAAAAGTGACTTAGACTCTTGGCAAAAATGTGTTTTTAAAAAAGTATGAAAAATACTGAAACATTCACTAAGAGTTCTAGGCAATTTAAGTTTTTCTTTTTCGTGTGTGTGGAGGAGTCTTTGTGATTTTTAATTACACCTCTATTTAGACTTCTAAGTTTGAGCAGTAAATGCCTGGTCAAGAAACCCAAGGACTGGGCTAAGGAATTGACTCACTGGGTAAAGGGCTTGATGCACAGTATCAGGACCTGAGTTCAAGTCCTAGCACCTATGCAAAGATGTGGTGTGGTAATGCATGCCTATAATCCAGAAGTAGGGAGATGGAAACAGGAGGATCCCTGGGGCTTTCTGGTCAACCAGTCTAACCAAATGGCTAGCTCCGGGGTTAGTATCAGAAAATAAGACAGAGAGAGATTTAGAAGGACAGCTGACATCAATCTTTGGCTTCCATGTGCATGTGCACATGTGTGCACACCCCCAATATGTGCTTACATATACACCACACACCCCAACAGTTATATGGACACACACTGTTATACTTTGGAAGCCTATGCTCCCATAGGCTTATATGTTTGAATATTTGGTCTCCAGTTGGTGGAACTATTTGGGAAGGATTTGGAGGCATGGTCTTGTTGTAGGAGGTGTGTCACTGGGATGGACTTTGAGGTTTCAAAACTCATACCATTCCTAATGCTCTCTCTGATTCCTGCTTATGGATCAAGATGTGAGTTCTTAACTGTTCCTGCTGCCATAC
Organism: Microtus pennsylvanicus; assembly: GCF_037038515.1. Taxonomy (NCBI): domain Eukaryota; kingdom Metazoa; phylum Chordata; class Mammalia; order Rodentia; family Cricetidae; genus Microtus; species Microtus pennsylvanicus. The sequence continues at coordinate 3,837,324 of NC_134583.1, forward strand.
CTTTGATCCATTGTCATGGATTGTAATCCTCTGAAACTAAGTCCAATTATACATGTTCATTTATAAGTTGTCTCTGTTATGGGGCTTTGTCAATGCAATAGAAAGGCAACTAAAGCATACACCATATACCCAACATGTACCTATATATACCTATACATACACACACACACATACCACATAGACTCACACATACACACATGAGCTTGTATGTACATATATACACACATATCCAGATATACATGACTAAGAACAAGTTTTATTGTGGAGGTAGTGGTAATGATAATATCTTAAGAACCTACAAAGACCTCAATGTGCACTGTGTATCATTAGCTCCAATACTCTCCTTGAGGAAACTATCTCTTGAGACCTACATGGAAGCTGTTTGGTAACAGGAAAAATTACTATGTTAGTTCCCTTATTTGCAAAATCCCCACTGGCTGGTAAAGCTGAGTTTGTGGATGGCAGAACTTCTGCTGTGCTGTTGATAGACTGGTTTTAGTTGTATCATAACTCAGTGGATGCTTAATCAAGCAGAGCAGCCTGTGTCTGTCCATCCATCCATCCATCCATCCATCCATCCATCCATCCAATCATCCATCCATCCAGTAAATAATGGTACTGAATTTCTGCTTCAAAACAACTGAGAAACAAAATGTACTATATGGAATTAGCTTGATGTCTGGTTATTGCTGGTGGATTATATCAAAGGTTATCCAATCAAGAGCTAGGGGAGGGGCTGACCTGCCTTCTCCTAATTCCCTGGCTTTAATTCACTTCCTGGATAAGGTATGTGTTTTCAGAAGGTCTTATCTACAATATGGCCAAATTCTCCAAAGGAAGAAAACTGATTCTTGAGATAATGAACTTCCACTCTGAAGCAGGGTGGAGCATGTGTTCAGTTCTCAGAAGAACCCAACGGTATTTTGCAGGGTATAGTATGTGGTGATAGGAGGAATTGGGAAGGCATGGGGTTTAAGGACTGTTCTAGGCAGCACTGGAGTCCTGTGATGGAAGGCGAGAATGAAGGCATTAGTCTCCTCAGTGGAAGACTGACCTTACTACAGCACTTGGTTTCTAGGCTCCACTGAGGGGCAGAATGGCTCCAGTTTATGCAGTTGAGCAAAAAAAATTATCCCAAAATTCATTGGCTTAAAATAGTGATAAGATTTATTTTGAATGTAGATCGACAGATTAAGTAGGCCACGAGAAGCCCTTGCAGCTCATGTGACTACTGACTTACTGCCACTAAAGATTAGTTTGCATTTTCTAGAATTCAATATAAAGGGAATCCTATAGTCATTATTGCTTATGCATGATTCCTTTTGAGTAATATAATTATCTCCATATTGCTGTGTGTATTGAATGCTCATCCTTTTTATTGCGGAATAGCTTACCATTGCATGGATATAGCCCACTTGCTTATTTCTTTACCTCTTGATAAGCCTTTGGGTTATTACAAATAAAGCTACAATGAAAAAATGCCATAAAAGTATTTGTGTTTTTATTTGGGGGGGAAGGATAGTAGGCTGCATGATAGGCACATTCTTACCCTTTAAATAAGTTCTTAAACTGCCTGCCTTCTAGATTACTTTGCATCTTCTAGAGTTATATATGAATGGTATCATCAAGTATATTTTATCTTCTGTTTCTACTTTTACTCAGATGTTTTTCTTAATCTGTCTGGTAGATAAAGAGTCTGGGATTTTGGCATTAAGTCTAAGTCCAAAGGTCTCAGAACTAGGGATGTGTGCGTGTGTGTGTGTGTATCTGTGTGTGTTGTCCACCCCCCTCCTTCTGAAGTTCGAATGATCAGTGGAGGCACCGATTCCATCAAGGTTCACTTTGTGGTACCAATGAGTCTTCTGGGCTTCCTTACAGAGCTCAAGTGAGAGTAACTTACAGGGGTGTGGGTACTTCTCCACCAGCTGTCCACACCCGGAAAGCCTTACCCAGCAGGGCTGAGGACTTCCACGTAGCCACATGGATGGATCCTTCACTCTGCATTAGCTCCTCCCACCTGCGAGGTTGCCAGGTGTCAAGGGGCAGCTCGATACTCAGAGAGACTCTTGTACCACACCCTGTGTCTCTAGGCAAGGGGTAAACCACCCACCGACAAGCCCAGATTGCTGTAAGGAGGGACATAGCTGAACTCCCAAAGGTGGTGGGTGCTTGGCTTGGAGGACAGTCACTCATGACACAGAGCGACAGCCCATCCCAGGACTGGAGGTCTTAGAGGATGCTTGAAGTAAGCATGATGGAACCTAGGGCACCCCCCAGTGTCTGCAGTCAGCAACACATGAACACTGATCAATATAATGTTCATGATGCAGGGGAGAGAGTGCGGGAGGGGGGAAGAGGGAGAGGGAGAGAGAATGAATGAGAATATCCATCTGTGGATAAAAGACAGATCTTTGTCCATTTTGCTGGCCCATATACTCTGGAGATAAACTCACAGATGTAGCCAGAAATGATAACAGATACCTAGGTGTCTCTTACTCCACCAAGGTGACACCTAAAATTAACCACCAGAATGTTCTAAGAATTTTATACTTGGAGTTCTTACGTTTAGATCTGTGGTCCGTTGTGAGTAAAGTTTTGTGTATGTTATGAGATGGGGCTCAACTTCATCATTTTTCTTTTTTTTCCCCATGTGGCTCTTAAGTTATCTTTGTACTACACTTTGAAGATATTGCTTTGTGAGGAATAACTTTCAGGATTAACTGTGCCTATCTGATATTTTTTCTATGAGACACTGAAATCCCTGTTGAGCTGGCTTAATGGTCAACTTTATTACTGAAATCTAAGGGCAAGAGCTGGGGCTCTGGTACCTCCCCCCACAACAGGTTAGGTTTGGCTCTCTCTGTTGCTATTCCATTAAAGAGATGAGCAATAGTTACAGCAGATGAAGAAGATTAATCCAGTTCAGCTATGTTGGAAAGAGGAGCAGATAAAGAGGCCCAATGACCCAAAGTCATTAGGGCATTGATATGAGCTATTGTTTTAAATAGAAGAAGGGTAGAACAGGGAGCAAGAGATATTTATAATGAGGCTGTGCTGATACAGCTGTGATCACTGCCCCTACTCAGTTTCTGCAAGGTGTTCCAAAGAAGTCCTGACAACTTGAGGGGAGAAGGTGGTTCTTAGGAGATGATTACTTCTTTTCCAGGATGTGGTATCACTGTTGTGGATGCTTGCTCTGCAATGGGTGTGGCCTGTCCTCTGAGGTTTGTTGTTTTGAGAGTCCAAGATGGCTCAAGAGGGACAGTCAAGGACATTGACTTTTCTCTGTACCAAACCAAAGGAGACAGAGGCAACATGAAGAAAGAGACGCGGGGACTCTCTTCCTGTTATCTTGTAGACTCACATGAGGAGTGAATGCTTTTTGGGAGAAGCAGTTTCTAAGTGTCCATTTCAGTTCTATGATTGGACAATGGTTTCCTTAAACTCTTTGGGCAGTAAGTCTTCCATCCTTTGTCAAGGTGTCCTGTATATGTATCAGGACACACACTCAGTGCTCAGGACCTTTACAGCTCTGCCTGCTTTCCCTGCCTGCTTGCTCAGAGTCTCACAGACCGCCTAAGATTCTCTTAGACATTTCTGAGAGACGCCCACAACTCTGCACCTGGTTGTGGCCCTCTCAAATTCCAGCAACATCCTGTAGACTTGAAAGCTCCCTCTGGCAATGTATTCCAAGATGTTTGTGGTACAGGTTTTAGCCATCTTCCTTTTTGACTCAGTTGGCTTCACTACTTTGGGTAGTTACAGCTTTAAGTGATTTCTGCTGCCTGTTTTTGATAGATGTCCTGAGAATTGAGTTTTTCTCAATGAGTTACCTCTGTCTCAGGCCAAATACAAAGAGGACCCATGAGTTTCGGATGCCAACTGGTGGAAACTCTGTGGAGTTTTAGAGCATTTCAGGCCTGTTCTGTGGTCTCCGATGGCTGCTATGGCATTGTTTCCCACAGTTACAGAAGCTTCTCATGAGTCTATTTCAGCAGTGGGGAGAATGGACAGGACAGGTTTATAATCACATGTGTCACCGATTTCCACACAAATCCAGACACTCTTCTTGGATCTTAACAAGGCTTTAGCATGGTTCTGAAAAATTTAAATCCTTAACTCTTTACAAAATACTTTTTATTTGTTCTTTGAGAATTCTATAAATGTAGTGCAATATATTTTGATCAGGTCCATTGCTACTCACTCCCGCTCCCCTAGGACCTGTCAGTACATTCTTCTTCCAACTTCATGCCACCCTCCTCCAACTCCTTCTTCTTCCTCCTCTTCTGCCTCCTCCTTTTCTTCTTCCCTATAACCTCTATTGCTGCCTAGATGTGCATACTGTAGGGCAACCTACTGGAGCATGGGCAACCTCCCAGTGGCTATATCTCCAAAAAAAACTCCTTCCTCAGCAATAGCTTCTTAGAATGAGATGAGGTCTCAAGAGCCCCCTCCTGTCTGTGCTGGAACCTTGACTAGCTTGTTCTTAGGAGGGTTTCTGTAGGTAACTATCACAGCTGTGATTTCATGAGTGCAATGGCTTTGTCACACCCAGAAGACAGAGTGTCACAGCACTCCTATCCATCCTCTGGCTCTGTGTCTGTGAAGTTCCCTGAGCCTTGGGCAAGTGCAACAGTTACATATGTCCCATTTGGGGATAAGCACTCAACAGTCACTAATTCTCAGCATTTTGGCCAGTATGAGCCTCTGTATTAACTGATGCCCGTTGCAAGACTGTGGTAGCAGCAAAGGTCAATGACCAAGGCTGAGAACAGCAAAGCTCTATAGATAGAAACTTAAATGTTTAGAAGGCAGTATTCCAATATGACCATTTATCAAAACAACACTAGCAGGTTGCCCTGCTAGAACCTGAGATCCTCCTAGCCTTGTGCTCTTGACCAGGTTTGTAACATCAGCTATGAATTCCCTCTTGTGGGGGTCTCAAATCTACTCTGAAAGCATGTGGTTTCCCAGTAACCTTCGTACCGCTATGAGTACACCTTGCCTGGCAGGTTGCTATTGCAGCACGCGGAGTCCAGCATTGTGGAACACTACTAATTGCCTCCCTTTCCCAGCAGCCTGCACAGCACCTTCTGGCACTTTGAAAGCCATCCAGCGATGAGGAAGCTTTCAGGTCAGCTTCAGTCTGATTTCTCTATAGCCTGCAACTAAAGTGCATGTTATCTTCAGCAATAGGGTCTTATCACCTAATTATGGTAAACACCCAAGAGAAATGGCAACTGTTTTGGGAGCTTCTAGGGCCTACCTGACCAGTAGTTAGTTGGTAGGGAAGTATCTCATGTTTGGTCATGAGATTTTTTTTAAATAACCCATTTATTCTGAGAGCAGCATTGTCTACCCATGTAGGCTGTGTTCAAACTCCTTTAAAAATATATTTTAAAATTAGTTTACAAAGTAGTAGGTTTCTATAAAGCTTTTAAATGCATCTTTAGTTTTGTTAACTCATCACTACATGAACCCTACTATCCTCTCTCAATTTCATATCACGTGATTTGTACTACCCTGTTTTCTATAGAAGGCCTCTTCCCTTTCTCAAGGACCCTTACTGGTTTCTGGACTTTTTTCTTTTTTGGCTTGTGTGCTCTTTGCTCTAATCAAGATTTTTATGGAGAGTTTTGGAGATTCTCATTGCACTGTTCTGGAAGTAGCTCCCTATGCCATTTTCTCATATGTATCAGTAATAAAATCTGTGTCAGCAAGATGGTTCAGCAGTGAAAGACATTATCCACCAAGGCTGATGACCTGGGTTTGACCCTTGGGACCCACATAATGGAGAGAGCTGTTGGACACAAGTTGTTCTCTGACCTCCACATAAATGCATGGAATAACCCTCCCCCAATAAATAAATAAATAAATAAATAAATAAATAAATAAAGCGAAATATTTATTTTTTTTGAAGTCAGTAAGAAGGCTGATGGTTAGTTTCAAGTGTTAACTTGCAGCAAGGCTTTGAAACATGGCTCAAAGGTCAGGAGTGCTTACTCCTCTTTCTTGTATCTGGCAGCTTACAGCCTCCTGTAGCTTCAGATCCCCTTGGAACTGCTAGGCTCTTTTGGTTGCCTTGGGCATCTGCACACATATAACATTCACTCATGTGGCCACACACACACACACATAAATAAAAGTAATAAAGTAATTATAAAGTAACGTGATATTTAAAAAGAAAAAAACTCATCTTGCTACCATGTAGAATTACCTGGGAAGGAAGTTTGATTGAGGAATTTATTAGGTCTTTATTAGGTTGGCCCTTGGGTATGTCTGTGGGGGAATTGTTTTAGTTGTTAACCGTATGGGAGACCCACCATTTTGTGAATTGGACCTTGAACTATTTAACAGAGAAGGAAGCTAGCTGAGCACTTGCAGAGTAAGCCGAGGGAGCCCAAGTGTCTCTCTCTACTCTGGACTATGATGTGACACTTTAGGTTCCTCCTGTGACTTCCCTGGAATTGTAATCCGAATAAGACCTTCCTCACGAACGCTGCTTTTGTCAGGGCATTTTATCACAGCAACAGAGAAGAAACTAGAATGTCTGGGCTATAGCTCTGTAGAGGAGTACATTCTAACGCTTGCAAGACCCTGTGTTGCACCCTGTGTGTGCCCAGAGCGACCAAAGGGAGAGAGCCAGAGAGAAGAGAGAAAGCAGAAAGATGGCTGTGTACCTAGTAGTCCTGAGGACAAAGGTCAATGGCACATTGTGGCTGCTCAACATGAAGACCCTGTGCAGTGCGTGTCTTGGCACCTGTTGTCCCAGGTGGAGTTTTTCCTTACCAGGAAATGAGCAACAAGTTAGAGCCCGAAGAAAAACGCGAACTCTATCAGTCTATAGCAGTGTGTTAGTGTATAGAAGTTCCGAGTAAGAAGAGAATTCATCAAAGTCCATGAAATTTCAGAAAAACATAGCCGGATCCTGTAATTCACTTTTGCTTCATCTCATTGTCGAAAACACCTCAGACTTTGAAGGTTCTTGTGTGGACTTGTATTCTGTGCAAACTTGCTCAGGGGCAGAGAAGACCCTGGATTTCAAGTTTTGTCTCAGTGCCAGCTCTCTTCTCAGTCCTCCTTGCTGACAGTGGCAGAAGCTCTTTGGCCATGCATCTCCTCTGCAAGGGCAGTGTTCACAGCAGAGGATGCAGAAGGCAGACAGTGTCATGTGAGCTAGGACACCTTTTTACAGAAGCCTGGAGTTTGCATTTATTAACTTCAAATGATCAAACGAGAAACTTCAAACTGAGAGTCTCTGAGTGAGAAGGCTGGGCTGAGTTATAAGCAAAGAGTTATTTCTGACCACGGAGGTTCTCCGTTTAAATCTAGGCTACATCCTCTGACGTTTCCTCCTTTTCCCATCAGAATGTGAGTTCTGTGTCGTATTTGCCGGCATTCTGCCTCCCACCACTCTCCTCCTCACTACATTTTAGGAATCCATTCTATGTCTGCCCAGGATAGTCAGTGGTTCTGAATAAGGGGCAAGTTTACCATCTGCAGGTTAATTGAAGTTTTGGTTAGTACAATGGAATTGGGTACAGTTCTGGTATCTGCAGCATAAAGGTGATCGATGTCACTAAACATCTGTCCATGCATGCGACAGCTGCTCACCCCAAAATGATGATCCCTTTACAAATGTCCATTGTGCTGAGATTGGGCAGTGTCTGCAGCTTATAAGATGTAGGAGTGGGGCGCTTGTAGCTACATGTGTAAGATACGATAACTGGTAAATATATCAGTCAAAGAATGTGTGAGAAGTGTGTTTCTTAAGACCGTTCGTATGTAGCCGTCTGAGGGCTTAACATTTTCATTTAAATTTTTTCTTATGTTGGTTGCTGAGAAGGAAATCTAGGAATGATCAAACAATCCATTTATTCATAAGAATAACTGTCAAAAATACATGAAGAAAGCCAAGCAGAGAGGCACCAGAGGATAGTGGGAAAATGAAATCCATAAGGCATCTCTTCAGAAAGGCAAGCTCAGTTCTCTTCAAGGAGCTGCCAACACTCCTCCATCAGAGCAGGCAGAACCTTCTGTCGGGATTGTTTCCGCCCTTGGAGCAGCTTTGGGATGTGGATCTGATTTGCCCTTCTCTGCTGCATGCAGGTTCTCAAGACAGCACCATATAGACAGAGAGGCCGAGAAGGCAGAGGGGTGACTGACAGAGTATAAACGTGGTTTCCTGGCTTCGAGAAAGACAGCAGTGCTTTCCAGTAAGGGCTTACTTCCTGGTGATACTAGGACCCAATGCTAAGCACTAGGTTTGACAAGAAGAGTTTTATTATAGATTGTCTAGGAGAAAGTAGATGGGATTATGGGGAGAGAGGTTTTGATAGATTGAAATAAGGTATTTTCTAGTCTGTTTCCTGTTTCCTATAGCTGTTGACAATATCCCTTACTTTAAAAATAATCATTAGCTATCTATCTGACAATTTCACAGAAGTACATGCTAATAATTCTATCCTCAACACTCTCTTCCTGCTTCCTGGGATATTCCTCAACACGTCCCCTTCTAGCTTCATGTCTTCTCCTTTTGCTTCTCTTGTAACCCACTTGAATCCAGTTAGTTCTGTCTGCTGGGATGTTGGTCGTTCTGGTTGACTTGATCTACACAGGTCTTGTGCAGGTAGCCATAGTCACAGTGAGGTCCTAAGTGCAGTGGTCACGCCATGCCCAGAACACAGTGTTTCACGGCACCCCTCCCCATTCTCTGGCCCTTGCATTCTCTTCAGACCTTCTTCTGGGATCTTACCCAAACCTGTGTGTGTGTGTGTGTGTGTGTGTGTGTGTGTGTGTGTGTGTGTGCGCGCGCGCATGACTGTATGTTTGCATGTGATATATATATATATGTCCCAGTTAGGGCTGAACACTCAATCTCAACTATAACTTATAAGCACTTTGACCAATATGAGCCTTTGTAGCAACTGCTTCCAACTGCACCAACAGATTCTCTGCCCAAGGCTGAGAGCAGCATTAATATATGGGCATAAGCATAAATACTTAGGAAGCAATTTTACAACATAGGCATTTAGTAAAGCAATGTGAACACACCTGTCTTCTAACAATGAGCCCGAGGCCCTGCTCTCATTCTTCAGGTAACAGGTGTCTGTGTCTGGGCCCTAAAAGGAGCATGCGTGACAGCATAGGGGGAGTTGCTGTGGACAGAACCACATGGTAGTGTTGGAATACCCCCTCTGAGGGTAGGCTCCTGTAGAAGACAGGAATTTCCTGAGGGTGGCCTGAAAGGAGGGAAGACTTTCAGAAAAATTGATTGGAACTCCACTCTTACTCACATTCTCTAGGTATTTTGAAGGGTTTTTATTAACCCAAAACCAGAGTCTGAAAAATTTTACTGAACTGCACATGGATGCTATATTTGCCATGTTTAAACATGTAATTAGTGTTGAAAACCTAGGAGTTTCTACTAACACACACACCCATACGTGTGTACACACACACACACACACGCACACACACACATTTCAGAGGAGAAGAAAATACTTTAGCTGATGATGAAAATAAGAAAGGTTTGCTCTCAGAAATTTTAAGCTATTTGTGGTGGTTGGTGCACGTCTGTAATCCCAGCACTCAGGAAGCCGAGGCAGGATGATGGTGAATTCCAGACTATACAATAAAACTATCACAAACAAACAAACAGTTGAATACAAGTTGAAAATTGCATTTCTATAATTTACTCCAGAGTTTCTGATTCAGGTCTGCCAAGGAAGAAATAATTTTTAACAAGCAATTCAGGGACGTTGGGAGGAAGTGGACTAACAAAGAAATAGAAAACCAAGTTCTGGGAACTAATTATCAGAGAGAGGTTATCAAAGGGCCCATGATTGATGTCCTCAGAGGGTTTTAAGGACTCTGAGGAGATGCTTCTTTGCACACACAAGGCTCTATTATCCCTGCGCTGCGGAGTGATTCCAGCCTGAGACAGTTTCTGCCCAGTGCTACTATTGATGGGAAGGGCATAGGACTGAATGAAGCCTGAATTCACTCTCATGGAGAAAAGCTTAAGTTCTAAAGATAGAGCCTTAGTTATATTTAATTATGCTTGCAGGTATCTCTCTGCCTGAAACAGAAGGGTCCTCTCTATAATCAGCAGACATTCTTATTTGCAATTAAGAGAATTTACTCCGTTCAGTCAAAGCACAAAAGGAATTTAGCAAAGAGGAGGAAGAGACCATTAAAGGAAGTACTAGTGTTCGTAGGAGCTCTAGGTGGGCCCGAGCTCTCTGAGGTCAAGCCCAATGCTCTGATGCACAGGGGGTGGCTTCAGTCTAATGCTACTACAGTACTGCAGGAATGGGGGCATTGCTTCAGGCTGATGCTACTACATTGCTGCAGGCTTGGTCCCAGTGTTTAGAGGTAGATGCCTCTGGGAAGTGGCTGTGTTACAGTGTCTCCAACTGCATTGGTGGATTATTCCACTAACAAATTTGTAATTGATTGTGATATTTGTGGTTGTGGAAACTTTAACAAGTGGGGTTAGTGGAAGAAGTAGGTCTCTGGAGCTGTGCTCTAGAGGGTGGTTTTGTTCTGTCTTTGTCTCTGTCTCTGTCTCTGTCTCTCTCTCTGTCTGTCTCTGCTTCCTGGCCATCACAAAGTAGCACAAAGCTTTGCTGTACCACAGACTTTCTTCCATGATGGTTTACCTCACTATAGTCACTAGAACCAGGTGACTAAAGAGAGAAATCTCTGAAACTGTGAGTCAAAAACCACACCAAAACAAAACCCAAAAACATTTTCTTCCTTAAGTTGGTTTTTCTCAGGAATTTTGGTCACAGCAACTATAAGCTAACAAACAGTCTCCATAGCAGGAAAGAGGTTGCATCATGACTTCCAGTATTTATAACCTAAAAGGAGGCTGCTTGTGTCCATTAAAAAGGGGGAGGAGTTGTAAACAAGCCAGTATTGGTTCATGGTTCAGGCCCCACTCTACTTCCCTTATGTAACTACTGCAGGTGGCCAGGACAGTGTCTAGTATATAATACATCCTAACTAAACCGTGGTGAACTTTTGCATTTGTGTGCAATACACTATAGTAATATTTATCTTTCCCTCTGCAGTTTGGGTTGAACCCTAGAGTTTCTTGAAAAAATTCTTAAATTGAAAATAAGCAAGAGGGCTGCAGCTGCATTACAGTTTTTTCTAGATCAGAGCTTTCTTATAAATCATGTAAGAAAACAGCCAATGGCCAAGTCACAACTTTGTAGCTCGGAGACTCAAGGAGCAGTGATCAGCTACAGTAGTGGGCTGTCTTGCCACCCAGATTGATGCTTTTATTGCGGTCATATGGAGTGCTCACTTGTCCTGCCTCTTTGTTAATTGAGACAAAAAAATCACTATAATTACACGAATTGAGCAATAAATCTTTGGCCAATATCCTTTGGATATAATTTGCGTAACTGAACATCCGCTTTTGAGTATCCCTTTAAGGACTGAAAAGGAAGGAAATAGATGGCTCTGGCAAATCCAGGGCATCTCTGAGGGATCGTGCATGGGATTATAATGGACTGCGAGGAGAGGCCAGAACGTGGTGCAATGCTCTGTATTCAGCGGAGCTCGTCTGAGTCCTGCCAGGGGGGAATTCTGGGCCACTGATTTTCTTCAGTAAAACTCTTAATTTATTCCCGTAATAGTCTGATTAAGGGTGTCTGTGGAGTGATGTGATTACCAGCTCAGCTTCTTCCGGCTGATGTTAGCAATCCCATGAGCCACATATTCCGTTTCTGTGTCGCTCTGGCTGGGACCGTAGGGGTGCACCGGGAGTGGGAATGGATGGCCCTCCAGTGTAAGGTGCCTGAGACGAATAGAGAAGCTTGCCTTTCGTCAGGCATAACCGGGAAGATGAAACTTTCCTCTGTGTTACAGTTTCTGCTTCTACTTCCAGTATTCTGCAATTAGAGGCCTGGACAGCGGATGGGGACGTGAATAATGGCGCAGCCCAGCAGTAGCACAACACGGCGTTCATCACTGCCGAAGGGCAAATGCTAACCCTCAGAATGATCCCGGGAGAGGGAGGGGAAAGGATGGAGAACGGTGATTTAACACTCAGCTGGGATGGGGCTATCCATGGTTTATGAGTCCACATTTTCTGGACTTTAACAAATAGACTGACATTTTTTAAGTGGACAATTATGGGAGCTGATTAATCACAGTACTCTGTGGATATTTTCTAGGCAGGCATTTGATTTCATTTACACGTGCTCCCTGTCCATCAAGGGAAACTTAGAGGACCAACAATGAACAGAACCCGAGCCACCACAGCCATCTACTTTCCCTGATTTCATAGGCTTTGTACTGTCCTTTACTAACGCGACTATATCAGAGCATTGGTTTACAGTTTGAAGGATGCAAGCTGCGGATTTGACTGTGTTGTGTTTCCCAATCAGTGCAGAGGATTCTGAAGCATGCTGGAGACCCTGAGAACAGCTCAGGGTAAATACAAAGGCTACACAGCAGAAAGGATAAAGACAGTAAGGAAACAGTCCAATCAGTGGGAGGGAAAGGAAAGAGGAGTCAGTTCCAAGGGGGGAGTGGGAGGTGAGACCTGGAAACCGAGGCAGAAGTCATATCAAATAGTCTGGATCAACACGTCAGGGCAGATGAGGCTGAAGGGGTAGGCAGGACAGCTGTGACTAGAGGGTTTACCAGATGGCCACAAGTAGATCCTAAGGGCATGGATGTAGTAGCTACTTTAGTGTAGCTGAGGTCTAATACCTATTGAGAATATAAAGGATTTATTTCAGCTTATGTTTTCAGAGGGTTCAGTCCATCATGGTGGGAGAGTGTGGTGGAGAATACAAGTTCACGTCATGGCAGTCTAGAACCAGAGAAAATAGGAGTTATAGGGTAAGATCTGGCCTCCCAGGCCATGTTCTCAGTGCCCCAATTAGACCTCACCTCTGACCTCTCACCACCCCCCAATAATACTGTCGTATTAGGAGTATATCGAGGGGTTAATGACTCATTCAGTCAGAACCTTTATGAAGTCACCATCTCTGGAAGCACCATCGCAGTCACGCATGCAGGAGTGTGACCTTTTTCCACACCTGTTTTTTCCCACACGTTTTCCCACACCTCTAAGCATCTTTCACTCCAGTCAAGCTGATGGTCAAGATTCGCCATTGCAGTGAGCAACAGGATCCAGTCCAGACATAACCTCCTTAAAATCTGAGGCTGTTACTGTTCTTCCTGCCTCTGGCACACCAGGCCTGGGCTGCATCTTGAAATAAGGCCAGGTTGAGCTAGCCCGCACATGGTGCTTCTCAGGCTTCCCCTGGTAGAACCTTTTTGGTGGAGAATTACAACTGAAAGGGAAACAAATTCCCCTTTGGCAAGAAACCTGCCTTAGAAATACTCATTTGGGGAAGCTCCTTTTTCTTCTTTTCTTTTCTTTTGCTGATAAACCCGCTGCTATAAAATCAATGATTGTATTAGAAAAGACCAAATAAATAAATAAAGCTCTATATATTTAGTACAAGCAACAGTGCCCTCGAGGGTCTTCAGGGGAAGGAGAGAGTGAAAGAAGAGTCATCATTTCCTGCATAAAGAGAGGTAACTGTTCCACTAGTTCAGATAGAAGCATATCTGTATTTAAACGTAGTTGTTACTGAACTCTTGTCAAGGTTGTCCCTTGAAGCACCAAAAACACTAAGGGCAAACAGTAGTATTGATTCCATTCTCTGAATGTAACCAATGAAAAATAAACATACCTCTTGATCTGAGGGCACTAACCTGATTTGTAGTTCGTTCATCATGTTCTTCTGCTGGACTTGGAGAATTCATGAAACACTGACCTTGAGGGATCCTGAACAGTGGTGAAGAGAAAATAAAAAGAAGCAAGAAAGCTTCCTAATTTTGTCCAAGAGCAGAAAAATAAAACTAACCACAAAGATAACAATACCCTACTGTCTTGGCTAATCTAATGAGAACACAGCTTTGGCCTGACCACTCTTCTTGACTTCTAGACACGATTTATTCAGATACCCAAGCTAGGACTAGCTCTGATCCCAGATAGCCTCTAATTAATGGCAAAGCCCTGCTTCCTTTAATTCTCCCCAAGTCACCCAGTCCAAATTATATAATTAATCATTTCTTGTCCTGTCCTTTCTTACTGAAATGCTCTGTGGTTTTCCTGTGATGCTCATTTTTGGTTATGGTCACAAACACTAAACACAGCTGGTCACTGGTAAGGCTGTCGCTGATGGAAAGGACATTAGTGATATCTATATAATGGGTTCTCAGTAACTAATCTTCCCATCCCATCTTTCTTGCAAAGAGAGCCACAGTGTTGTGGTCAGGTCGTGGTCCTTCATAAGCCTGGGCTCTATCATAACCTTGGAGAACTTGTGATTTTTCTTATTTATAAATGTTAAATCTAAGTGGCCTTGAGAACTGGTTCTGTTTAATGAGATCTGAACATAACTTGACATAGTCTGTTTAGCCAGACTCACATCAGGATGTTAAAACATAGTATTGTACTTAAGATCCAGATTCATATTACTTAATGTTTTATACAATTTTTTAAGGATTATTTTTAATGTATCCTATTTTCATTGAACATATCCAAAGCAACATCTTCCTTTTTTCCTTCTTTCCTTCTTCTACCCCTCTTCTCTTTTTCCCTCCCCTCCTCCTTAGTCAGTGTTTTGCCACCATTCTTTAAAGTTTTGTTATTTTTTCTTTTATATAAATTATAATTTGGTTCACAATGTTCTTTCCTTAATGTTGCTTTGTGCTTTGCTGGATGTTGCTTTGTGGCTTTCTTTCCCCCTAGAAACTGCAGGGCTCTTAGTTCAGTGAGGAGATGGGAAGATGAACAGGAAGTCTGTCCTGTGCAGCTTACCCTAACTTCATATTCCTCTCCATTCATTCATTCTACAATGCCAACAAATGACCAAGATTGCTAAAAGGCTTTTTTTTCCTACCTCTTAACATTAGCAGCCAATAAAGTGCTTGAAAAGAAATTACTGCCAACTCACGTTTGCAGTGTAGCCAAAGAACTTACTCTAAGAGTTTTACTTATGTCAGTAGAATCTGCAACAGCCGACAGGAGGGGAGAAAGCCAACGGCTGTAAAAGACTACAGGGAAGCATCCATTACAATATGCTGTTAAAGCCCTGGCCATGTTAGGGCAGGGCTGCTAAACCCAACAAAGCAGATCGTACTGTGTCAAATGGCTCTGCATGGCTGTTTAAACATAGGCACACATATTATATTCAGGGACAGCTTTAAGTGACAATTGAAGTCTGATACAAAAGTACAGAAAGATGTACAGGAATTTTCAGCCCTCAAAGAAAAGAGACCTCAGTAGGATCCAGCAGAAACTTGGCTGTTTTGTATAGCTCATTTTGTGAAAGTCATATTTAGCACAAAAGTAATTATAGCATAAGTAACAGTTCCTTCCCACGGCTCCCAAACTTTAAAAATATCCGTGTCAGTCTGCGGTAACACAATAATCATTTCTTTAGGAGCAGGGATGTGTAAGGTGGTTCCAGACACTGACATGAATCTCAATGTCAAATTGCTTCATTCTGAGGGTGACATATTTGAAGACAGCCAGGACAGCAACTCTGATAATGCTAGACATGGGGCTGTAACAATCGAGGCCAGAAGAGTACTGGGAAAGAGTCATCAGTCAACGGCCTGCATGGGATGGAGCTAGTCGATGGGCACCATGGAACCTAGCTGAAGGTACAGACTGGAAGGCCAATCAGTATTTGATGCGGGTACCACAGCGAGGGCAGTTGCCAGGACAGTACTGAAGCCACTAATGAGGGGCTGGTGTCAGGGCCCTCCTCATAGCTAGGGTCATTTGTCTTCTACAAGCCCACAGACCGGTTCAGATCCTAATACCTTCAAAGATTAAAAGCAGCCATCACCACCATCACCACCTTTGAAGAAACATCTGCATCACAAACAAAGCAACCAGAGGGCCAGTGACATTTGTTGACATATTTTTCCATAATGGGCAAATGACCTGGAACAGGCTGTCAGCATCTACAGGGTTTGGAAGAAGTGACTTTAAGCTTATTATCCCAGGGAGTCACTGTCTCCTTCCTTCACTTGGATTTTGATATTTGTTTTCATTCCAGGTCCCAGTGAGGGTAAGACACACCACCAAAGCCACAGCTATAATTATCCACTCAAATGTGCTTCTTGGTGTTGGGTGAGGCTTCACAGACTCCTTCATATTGTTAGCCTTCTGCAAACCTTCTCCCACACAGAGTGAATTCAGGACTGTGGCATAGGGAGCATAGTTTTGCTGTCACATCTCAAAGACTTGTTGTCAGCATTAGGTTATGGGGAAGTTTGTTGTACAAGCTGCAGCATGATGATCCTTGTGACCAGTGAGTGGCATTTTTGTGACTTCTGGCAGTTTGATTGTCCTTTGTCATCTCTCCCAGTCTCCTCTTTGAGGTCTGTTCAGGGAGGGAAACCTCTCTTTCTGAAGGTGACTTTAGCTTCTTGAGGTTGATCATGACTGTTACTTTCTTCAACCACAACCTAGAAAGAGCCAGTGGCAAAGCAAACAGTGTCCCCGAGAGACAATTTTGACTCTTTCCTTTCCCACTATTCTTCCAAACTATTTTTTTAAATTAAAAGGACTTAAAAAACAAGATATAAGCTCCATTTCATCTTCAATATTTTCTTTTTACCTTGAGGCAAAGAGGCAGATGATGAGGGCTCTGAACACTGCAAATTCCATTGCGCTGAGGATGGTACCCCACAGAAGAAGCTTGCGAAGGCATAGCAATGATGCTGTAGTGCCATGATAGAAGAGACGTTTGTCCTAATTGTACAGGAATCAAAAATTGATCTGGTCACAAACCATTAGGAACCTGATCTGCTTTATGGAAGATGAGTGCATACACAGGGAAGAAAAAATTCTAGAATAATACTAAAAAGTGATTGAGAAACAAACCAAAAAAATCTTTATTTTATCAACTCAGACTGCTTGGTATCCTCTGCTTCTTTGCCATGATCGAGAAGAGCCTATGGTTGCATTGCCAATCCAATGGATTCCAGAAATAAGAGCTTCTAATTGAAGGCACTATTGGTCATGCAGAACTTAACATAGCCCTGGGGAGGCCATGGAGGCCTGTCATCAGTAGCTCTTGGGTGGAGATCTACAGCTTCACACTAAGGAAATACTTCTGGCTGTTTTTGTTCATTTTTGATCCCCCTGATTCCCACATTAGACTGAGCCTACCATTTTAAGGATGCTAGCTGAGATACAGGCTTGCCTCAGGATCACTTACTATACCAGAGCCCACAATTGTACCACATGCATCTGCTACATCATTGGCCAAGACAGATGCAAAACAAAGCCAGTGATAAGTGCCATCATCACAGTACCAGGTTGTCTACCAAAGGGCCAATAGTAGTTACAGCAGCAAGAACACTTAGCAGCTGTAAGGAGGTAGCATTCTCTTATGGAGGCCCAAAAATGTGAGCCTATTTCTACCTTGACCAAAGGTTAGAGAGAGTTGGAACTTACTTCTATTCCTTCAAGGTTATTGTGTTTCTATGTAGGAGGAGGCCACTACTTAGTTCTCGATTACTTAGCCCTGAAATAATCACACAGAAGCTGTATTATTTAAATCATGGCTTGGCCCATTAGCTCTAGCTTCTTATTGGTTAACTTGTGAGCGTGACTTGTTTCGTTCTAGCAGCAGAATGGTTAACTGTGGATGTAGCCTGTGACCTTCAACTGGTCTGTTCATTTTCTTGTATCATGTTAACGCAGTTTTTAAAAAATCTTATTCTTACCTCTTGGGGTCAGGGTATTTTAAGCAATTGGAAATTAAACATGGGCAATTTCAGTATTCCCTGGATTCCCTCCCAGTGCTGCTCTATGTTTTCTGTTTTATTATTTTCATGTCTTCATACCCTTATATTTCCGATCCCTATGCCCCTACCCTGACAAGTGGTGTTTTTGTCAAGGCTGGTCCCCGACATTCTCTCAAGCGGTGTTTTTTAAATTAATGAGAGAATTGTTGAGCAGTTTTCAAGATGTAATCAGGACAAGGTTTCAAAAATGCTGTCATAATAAAATAATGCCGCAAAGCTGACCCACGGTGTTACTGCTGCTTAGGGTGTGTGGGCTTCACTTCTGGAAGGCGCAGGAGAGGTCTGTGCAGAGGACAACAGACATTACTTCATTCCAGAGAATCAACCAGCAAAAATGTAAAGCAGCAAGTCCTCCAGGGGATAGTCCAGCATTCCACTCTGCCTAGTGGGCCATCGATCTGCTGCTCCTGTCTCCACGGGCCATGTGAGAGAGTAGGGCATGTGGCACTCAGCGTCCTCCTTTTTTTTCCTGTTTTTTGACATCTCAGTTGGGAAAGAAGTTTTATGTTAATCCGATATTTTTTCTTAGAATGTGTATTTTAAAAATAATCTTAATCTCAGAAAATATTTTAAAAGCTGTCTTGAAAATTCTGTCAGTTTGCTTCCTGAATAAATTATAGTCAGTTAAACTGTTGATGAGACTTCCTAGAAAAGATACAATTTTCAGTGCCCATGCTGCTTCAGTAAAGTCTAATCCACACCAATGCTTGCTGTTGTGAGAGTTGAAAGTGCCAGCCACTCTAATGGAAATATCACGCTATCTCATTGCGTTTCTGATGTATTTTCATGATGACTGACCCTGCAACATCTTCTCACAATCCCCTTGCCCATGGATATAAGTGGTCCATGCTTTAGGATGGTTCGGCTGAAAGATTTTTTTTCAGCTCTACCATAGTAGGAAAGTGATATACATTTGGTAGATACTGTACTCTGATATTTGTATTTTGATTTCCAAGAGTAGTCCTAAGTGGTACAACACTTCCTTGACATGTCAGGCAGTGGCAATAAGATCCATCTCCCAAAGAGCTGCTCTAGCACACATGAGAATAACCGGTGCCGTACTTAGAGCCGTGTCACCAAGTCATGCTCAGTGGGTTGGGTACTGAATGGATTTCAATAAGGCATTGTAAATTTATGATAGGTGCTATCAGAATTTAGCTGCACTATGAGCTGAGGGCATCTGTGCTTTCCCTTGTGAAATGTTCTTTTAACTCCATATACATGTCTATGTATATATAGATATATATCCCTATTCATATATATGTATATGCCTTTATTAATCTTGTTTAGCTAGGTTGCTGGTTCTGGGGATCCCTGTGTCTGCTTCTTGAGTGTGGGTATTATAGGCAACTACACAATTTTCTCATGGGTTCTGGGGGCGGGGTTTCACCTCCAGTCTTCTCCCTTGCATGGTAAACCCTTTGTCCACCAAACCAACTCTCTATCCCTTATTCTTGTTTTAACGGTTATTTTTATATTTGGATATAGTCTTTTAGTAGATATTTGCTTTATTTCAAAGATGTGAAACTGGAAATTATAATCAAGTAGGAGTCTAATTTAAGAGACTTCCATCTGTGATATATATCCAAATAAAAGGTTTTGGTGCTATATTGAAAACTTGATAGATGAAGACCATTACAAGTGTCTCCCTATTTTTCATTGCTGGTGCTTTCTTTGCCACTGTGAGCATGGGATTATGGGCATTCTGATTTTCATGTTGTGATTTTTCAGTTTTGCTAAATGTTCTCAAGGGTGCTAACACTTGCTGTAGGTCACTGTAATGTGCATACATACCACTATACACTTGCCAAAACCTATGGAACACTCGACATGTTTACTATATGTGTATTAGTTTTTATTGCTGCTTTGACAAATTTAGTACAACTTAGCTGCTTGAAAAAGCACAAATGAAAAATCTTCCAAGGTCTGCAGGAGTGAAGTTGCCTGGGCTGCAGCTGAAGTGTGAGCAGAGCTGCAGACCTTGTGGAAGGCTGAGAGTCATCTTCCTGGGTTTCCCATTTTCTGTATTCCTTGGCTGTGCCTCCACTCCTCCTTCCTCAGCAACATCAGGCTAAGCCCTTCTCATGTGGTTTCATGTTGCCCCCCTCTGCCTCTTTCTTTACTTCTAAGGATCTTTGTGATCATATTGGATCCATCTGGATAAGCCAGGATGCTGTCTTCCATTAACCTGAGTTCATTAAACCAATTACTTCTCTCTGCAACCTGAATTCCCCTTTGCTGTATAACGTACTCAGATTTCTGGGAACTGAGATGTGGACGTCTTTGGGAGACTGTGACTTTGCAGGTATGCATGTGTGGAAGAGGATTTTGCGTATCCTGCTCTATTACTTTCCACCTTATTTCTTCAAGTCAGGGTCTCTCACTGAATCTGTAGCTAGGCAGGGGAGCAGGGAAGCCTCAGCAATCCACCTGTCTTCACCCTCAATAAAGCAGGAGATACAGGTGTGAGCAGAGGCCCCTGCTTTTTATGTGGGTGCTAGATTCTGAACTAAGGCTCTCACGTTTGAACAGCAGGTGGCTTTATCTCCCCAGCCCTGGGGAATGTTATTCTGTCAACTATGGTACATATCATTAATTCTTACCATGTCTACATTTAGCATTTGACTAATCCATAGTTTGGTCCTAGTTACATTAAATTAGAAGACGTCTACAGTGTCTGAAGAGAGCTGACGATGGACCAGAGCTGAGCTCGGCTAATTGCCCTATTACGTATGTAGGAAATTCAGGATTAGAGATGCTATTGCCCAATATCTCTCTCTTGAAAAGTGTTGGGGCCTAGATATGAATTCAGGTTCTCTGACTGCATGTCTATACTTCTGACCAAGTCCTATCAGTCAAGGGATTAGAGAACTAAAATATGGGAGGATAATTAAATATATATATTTAATAATACAGTATTTATATATAATCTATAAATAAACATGTAGAATATAAATATATACATCATAGCATGTCAAATCATACTTAGAAATTTTATAATATATAAAATATCTAATATATCATAGTATAAAGAATGTCAGTCTTATTTAGAAAGTTTATTGAGGGCACTATTGAGATGGATCATGTAGTGTACGATGTACTGTGGTGGAGACAGGATGGAGACTGTTGGTAAATCCCTTGATTGTGAGGCAAAGGCATTTAGGGATTGGTAGCAGGCATCACATGCCCTGAGGCAGGGAGTTGAGAAGCTGGTGGTGAGGTGGGGATGGCAGAGGAACATTGTTCAGGATTGTAGGGGAGACAACCACTGTACAAACTCCTACCATAACAAAGCCAGCAAGGGACCCAACTGGAGGATGCTGAACTTGAGTGTTTATGACAAGAGTTCGTTTGCCTATCTGGATTGCTGTGATCTGGGAACGGAGGTTTACACCACAGTTGGGGGATAGTGATAGGTAATATACCTGTGACACAAATAGCAAAATGAAATGAAAGCAGTACATTCGTGACTACAAACTCATGGTCACTTACTAATGTGTCCGCATTATAAGTTTTATACACAGATGAAAGTGCAAAATACAAGCACTGAACACACGTTTCAGTGGCAAACAGAGTGTGCTTACTAACAACTGGTTGTCTACCTCTTCTTTTAATTTGATGGTCAGAGTTTTTTTATTTTGTAATTTCAAATTTCCCTCCTGTAGAGCTGCAGAATAACCCCCTGGAGTTCTTGGTTCCTGTGTTACCATTAGTGGCTAAGCTAACGGCTCATGGGTCTATGGATTACAGTTGGATTCCCTAAGCCTTTGAGGGTCAAGAAAGCCAAGAGAAGCCTTACCTTTCTCACTCCTGAGTTGTTGAGCTATGATAAAAGTCTCCTGGGCAAGAGAGGGCCTCAGATCAGTGTCCCAGATTCAAAGACAAGACAAGGGATTGTACTCTGAGGAACAGTGATTCATACC
Organism: Microtus pennsylvanicus; assembly: GCF_037038515.1. NCBI lineage: Eukaryota > Metazoa > Chordata > Mammalia > Rodentia > Cricetidae > Microtus > Microtus pennsylvanicus. The sequence goes on from NC_134583.1 coordinate 3,859,115, forward strand.
AGAAGTGACATAAATAGTTATGAAGAGACTGAGTACATGAAGAGAAAACCATGCAATTAGTATTTTTAAAATTAAAGTTAAACAGAACAAATAAATCACAGGACTATTTTCCCCCACAAAGGCTCACTAAAAATAGACATTGGGAATTTGATTTCTTCATTATTTTCTCTTGCCCTCCACTTTCTTTTGCCATTCTCCGTATAAGTTAAAATGTCAGAGTCATTTTGATTTGAATATGAGGGATTAAGAAGGCTGAGTGTGGGGAGGCACAGAGGAGGAGAGCAATGAAAGAGATGTCTTGATAGAGCCAGTCATTATGGGGTTAGGGAGAAACAGGGTGCTAGGGAAATTCCCAGGAGTCCACAAAGATGACTCCAGCTAAGACTCCTAGAAATAGAGGAGAGGGTACTTGAATGGGTCTTCCTCGTAATCAGTTAGTGACTACCCTAATGGTTATCATAGAACCTATATCCAGTAACTGATGGAAGCAGATGCAGTGACCCACAGTCAAGCACTGGGCTGAGCTCCTGGAGGTCAGTTGAAGAGAGGGAGGAGGGTTCACATAAATAAGGGGGGTCAAGATCATGATGGGGAAACCACAGAGACAGCTGATTTGAGCTAGTGGGAGCTCACGGACTATGGACTAACAGCTGGGGAACCTGCATGGGACCAAACTAGGCCCTCTGAATGTGGGTGACAGTTATGTGGTTTGATCTGTTGAGGGGTGTGGCAGTGGGACCAGGACTTATCCTTGGTGCATAAACTGGCTTTTTAGAGCTCATTCCCTATGGTGGGATACCTTGTTACAGGTGGAGGGGCTTGGTCCTGCTTCAACTAGGTATGCCAAACTTTGTTGACTCCCAAGGGAGGCCTTTACCCCCTCTGAGGAGTAGATGGGAAGGGGGAAAGGTGGGGCAGAGGGAGGGGCAACTGGGGTTGGAATGTAAAGTGAAAAAAAATTAAATAAAACAATAAATAAAATATGACATGTATCTTCGGAAGTTTTTCTAAGTTCACATTTTTCTAATCTATTCCTAGGTTGGCTTTTATTATGATAAGATGCGGGCCGCAGAGCCCTTCCTCCACCACGGAGAAGTGATTATAGTGTTTGTCTCACAAGGCTGAGCGGCACCCTGCTCGTCACACTGATGTCCATTGTCTAGGCTCACTGAACTGAAGCAAACAGGCCAACTTGTAATCAGCACATGGTTGACGTGCTAACCTGACAGCAGTTAAGCTGTGGACTACGTCTTCTGATTACTGGGAGACTGTGCGTGTCACCAGGATCGAAGCTATACTCTTGACTGTGGACTTTCCCAGGGGCTCACAGTCACAGTCAGGTGTGATTGAGCACCTGCCTGCAGGGCAAAGGGCAGGGCAGGTACTATATTCTGCCATTGGATTTCTCAGGTGGTTTGTAGACCTACAAAAAAAATCCCTCCTTCCATCAGTCAAAATCCAAAAAGCTCATTTGCTAATTGACTCATGCAAATGATTTCCTATTGGTCTCGCCCTCCTTCACCAGACATTTGCAGAGAGATGTATGAGGATCTCCATCCACGTGGACCCATTTGTGATTAATAAACATTTATTATGTGCACATGGTTTCTGAGGATTTTGGTTTTTGTTGGCAAAAAAAGATTGCCCTAGAAGTAGAGGTTTATGAAGTATTAAAGCTAGTTTAATGACTTTTCACATAATGTGTGCCAGATTTGGCAAATGTCAAGGGTGCTATTGATAGCTTTGAGTGACCCGCAGCTCTCTGATTTCAGGCAGGTCCATCTGGACATTTGACGGTTTCAGCATGTGGGCCATTGTGTAACCAGTAACCGCTTGACAGATTCGGACTGGAAGCGAGCATTCGCATCACTCAGAGGTGGGAGTTTTCACTGGGTCATTGCTGTTGGCAGGAAGTCTCAGAGCAGATGTGTTTCTTTGGCCTTGATGTATGTTGGGTAGGAGGAGCAGAACAAATCTGGCTTTCTATGTCAATCTTCACAGTCCTCGGTCCAGAAGAAAAAGATAAAGTCCTTAGGGGAAAATTGCAGAATCCCCATGGTCTATAGCTCCTTTAAGTACCTGGAAATTAACTATGTAATTCCAACAGGTTATAAAGAAAAGAATGGTGGGCTGCCTCTCATACGGGAGGAGCTGATGGGAGATTCTTGCCTTTGTTTCATTTTATGAGTTACCAGAAGGTTCATTTGCATGCACGCCCAGGAACATGTCATTCACACACCATTATTCTCTGTGCCTGGCATCTCTTCATGCCCAAACCCTACGGAATACTTGTAAGATAAGGCCTGACAAATTTAAACATTCGTCAACTTGCAATCAACAATATTGTATTATATTTGGTAGATTTAGTCGCTGTGGTGCTCTGCTGACCCATTTTATTGACGACCTGACAGCGAGCCCGCAGGAATACCAGTTTATCCAGTGACTAATGATTCTCTGAAGAAGCTAGGGCAGGTCTTGTTCTTCCAGAGGAAATGAGGGATTGAGTCTGTCGCAGATGGCCAAGGCTCTGAGTTTACTGTACTTGCAAGGTAAGTAGAGACAGCATGTTGCTTTCTGCTTTCTGGACGCTGCCAGAGGACATGCTTCTGGACCAGGAACAGAGTAGAACAGTGAACAGTGTGAGCAGCCTGCTGGGTTCGTTCTCCCATGCCTGCCATTGTCTTGTGGGGTGGCATAAAAAGGCCTAGAAAGATGCTGCACCCGTAGGGGAGGGTGGTGCACTCACAATGGGTCATTATAGGAGCGAACTTACTGCTTTCATAGCAACTGCTAAGGAAGTCTACTCTCTGTCTAGGTGGAGACTCTCCTTCAAGGGTGCCTGCTGCTGACACGACTGAGCCAGCACTTGAAAGTGGGGCACTGAGATCTCCTAGTGTTTATCAGAATCTATGATTCCATCCAGAGAACTTAATACTTCTTTAATGCATTTAGATTCTCCCTGTTGATTGTATATCTATATCTATATATCTCAATTGCATACTATGTTGCTGCTGTTTTCTTTATTATTATATAATGGTAAAGAGTCTCAGTTTTTGCATTAAAGTCTATTTTGTAAATATTAGAAGAGCTATCCCTTCTCTGTTCTTCCTTCTTTGCATGTACTATCTTTTTCTGTGCTCAGTTTTCAGTGGATGTGTTCTCAGTACAGAGGTGAATCTTTTGTGGCCGGCACATAGTTGGATTCTTCTTTCCCATTTATTCCACTCACTCACTCTGCATGCCATTGCTGGGTAACCCAGTGCATTAACATTCGCGGTTGTGCTTTCTGAGGAAAGGATTGCCAATACCATTTTGTTAATTGGCTTTCAGTTTTTTTTTTTCCAGAGTCTTTGTTTTTGTCTGTTATTTTTGTCTTCTATCACAGTCTGACTTAGTAAAGAGTTCTCTTTAGGATCTTTTTATTTTCATTTCTCTTCGGGCAGAGAGCTTTGCTTTGCAGTTGTCAGGAGGTTTGCAGAGGAACTTGGCAGAAGGATGTAGCAGTGGTGGCACCCGCCAATCACTAGTATCCCCAGGGTGTAGGGCTGGACCAGCTGGGAAACATCTAGCTTTAGTCATGCATGATGGAAGACAGGCACTGAAATTTGAGCAGTAAGCATAATTTTTTAAAAAGTAAGATAATTTAGGGAGCAGAACAGAGGGAAAGATGGTTTCAGCTCACGGAGCATGTGCCAGCGGTGTGGCCGAGGGTCGAGACTGAGGCAGAGGAAAGAACAAAACTCTAGGAAACATGCTCTTTAGTCTTGCAAGTAAGATGGAAGTTAGAGAGCAGAATGGAGTTTTCATGTGTAGAACTCACTGGAGTGGCATGGACAGGGACAGACTTGAGAAAGAAAGAATGAGACTCAGAAAACACCCTAGTCCCAGTATTGAGCAGAATCTCTGCCACCAGGCAGGGCCCTGGAGTCTGTCCAACAGACAGTTGGTCACACTATTCTCTCTGCCTCCCAGCGCTGATCACAGAACAGTGCTTTTGTCAAGAATTTGGCTATAGCAGTGGCAAAACTGATGAACTTATTGATCTTGTATCCAATCTGAAAACTGGTATCTTTTACTCTCCATATTTATTCTCATCCATATTTAATGTGATTACTGATATGAATGAATTAAATTTGTCACCTAAGCCCATTACCCATTTTTTTTCTCTCTAGAACATTCTCAAGATTCTATCTTGTTTCCTCTGACCATTTCCTAAATTTCCTTTACCATAGCTGGTAAACCTGGGTTAACCTGGGCCTCCTGATGTTTGTACTTAACTAATGATAGTTTCTCTCCAATACTGTTTCACACGCAGTGAAAGCCTTCAACTGTATAGTCTTCTCCTCCTGCCCTTTGTGCAACCATCACACATTTTCTGTTTTCACATTCTTTAACATACAGCGCACATTCTTATTATTTTACTTTTGAAGCAATGAAAAACAAGAAAAGATAAACGTTATATTCATCTACTGATTTCATATATAGATATCTACCCACATATGTATATTCTATAATTATGTGTATGTGCCTATGTCTGCTACATGCTAGTGTGGGTGCTGCAGAGGCCAGAAGAGGTCGTTGGCTCATGTGGAACTGGAGTCACAGGAGGTTGTGAACTGCCGGGACAGGTGCTGGGCACTGGACTTGAATTCCCTACAAGAGACACTTTTCATTGTTGAGTCCTCTCTCTCTCTCTCTCTCTCTCTCTCTCTCTCTCTCTCTCTCTCTCTCTCTCTCTCTCTCTCTCTCTCCAGTCCCTGAGTTTCCTGCATTGATACAGACCCACTGTCCACTCTGATATATTATTTCTGCTTGAGGATCTTTACAAATTCTAACACACCATGTAAGTTGAAAATGAATTTATTCAGGTTATTTTCTCCAACTTTTTGTGTCTCTCTGTGTGTTGCATGTGTGTGGATGTTTCTGCCTGTGTGTTGCTTATGTATGTGCATGTTTTTGCCTGTGTGTGTACATGCATGTGAAGCCAAAGATCAATGTCTGAGAATCGCCCTCAATTACTCCTCCACCTTATTCACTGAGGCATGATCTCTAGAGCTCAATGATTTGGCTAGTCTTGCTAGCCTGCTTGCTCTGGGAATCTTTCATCCCTGCTTTCCTCACAGGCTGCATGGCAAGCCCACCCCACATTAAATTTCTTTGGTTTGTTTATCTGAGTTTTCTGCTATAGGGTAGGGTCATTTCAGGTTCCCTATCCTCAGCTGCCCAGGGAACTAACTGGGGACCTCAGCTTGGGCACCTGGGAGCCCCTCTAGGGTCAAGTCTCCTGCCCACCCTAAAGTGGGTCCCTTAACTAAGAATTGTGGTTCCGTGCTCCCCTATCCAACCTTCCATTATCCCGATCCTCCTGTTTCCCCAAGTCCACCCTCCTTCCCTTCTACCTTTTCTCTCCCCATCTCCCCTAACCCCCATCCCACCCCACCCCCAAGATCCCACTTTTCCCCCCGGCAATTTTGTCTACTTCCCTTATCCAAGAGGATAACTATATGTTTTTCCTTGGGTTCACCTTCTTACTTAGCTTCTTTAGATTCGCCTATTGTAGACTCCGTGAACCCTATTTATGGCTAGAAACCAATTATGAGTGAGTACATCCCATGTTCGTCTTTTTGGGCCTGGGATACCTCACTCAGGATAGTGTTTTCTATTTCCATCCATTTGCATGCAAAATTCGAGAAGTCATTGTTTTTTACCGCAGCGTAGTACTCTAGTGTGTATATATTCCATACTTTCTTCATCCATTCTTCCATTGAAGGGCATCTAGGTTGTTTCCAGGTTCTGGCTATTACAAATAATACTGCTATGAACATAGTTGAACAAATGCTTTTGACATGTGATAGAGCATCTCTTGGGTAAATTCCCAAGAGTGGTATTGCTGGGTCCAGGGGTAGGTTGATCCCGAATTTCCGGAGAAACCGAAACACTGACTTCCACAGTGGTTGCACAAGATTGCATTCCCGCCAGCAATGGATGAGGGTACCCCTTCCTCCACAGCCTCTCCAGCAAAGGCTATCCTTGGTGTTTTTGACTTTAGCCAATCTTACAGGTGTAAGATGATATCTCAAAGTTGTTTTGATTTGCATTTCCCTGATCGCTAAGGAGGTTGAGCATGACCTTAAGTGTCTTTTGGCCATTTGAACTTCTTCTGTTGAGAATTCTCTGTTCAGTTCAGCGCCCCATTTTTTTAATTGGGTTAATTAGCATTTTAAAGTCTAGTTTCTTGAGTTCTCTATATATTTTGGAGATCAGACCTTTGTCTGTTGCGGGGTTGGTGAAGATCTTCTCCCAGTCAGTAGGTTGCCTTTGTGTCTTAGTGACAGTGTCCTTTGCTTTACAGAAGCTTCTCAGTTTTAGTAGGTCCCATTTATTCAATGTTGCCCTTAATGTCTGTGCTTCTGGGGTTATACCTAAGAAGCGATCGCCTGTGCCCATCTGTTGTAGGGTATTGCCCACTTTCTCTTCTATCAGATTCAGTGTTTTCGGGCTGATATTGAGGTCTTTAATCCATTTGGACTTGAGTTTTGTGCACGGTGATAGATATGGGTCTATTTTCATTCTTCTACAGGTTGACATCCAGTTGTGCCAGCACCATTTGTTGAAGATGCTTTCTTTCTTCCAATGTAAACTTTTAGCTCCTTTATCGAAAATGAGGTGTTCATAGGTTTGTGGGATAAAGTCCGGGTCTTCTATACGATTCCATTGGTCGACTTCTCTGTTTTTATGCCAGTACCACCCTGTTTTCATTACTGTAGCTCGGTAATAGAGTTTGAAGTCAGGGATGGTAATGCCTCCAGAAGATCCTTTATTGTATAGGATTGTTTTGGCTATCCTGGGTTTTTTGTTTTTCCATATAAAGTTGATTATTGTCCTCTCCAGATCTGTGAAGAATTTTGATGGGATCTTGATGGGGATTGCATTGAATCTATAAATTGCCTTTGGTAGAATTGCCATTTTGATGTTGATCCTCCCAATCCAAGAGCAAGGGATGTCCATCCATTTTTTGGTATCCTCTTCAATTTCTTTCTTCAATGCCTTAAAGTTCTTGTCAAATAGATCTTTCACTTCCTTGGTTAGATTTACCCCAAGATATTTTATGCTGTTTGTGGCTATCGTGAATGGAGAAGCTTCTCTGATTTCCCTCTCTGCTTCCATATCCTTTGAGTATAGGAGGGCGACTGATTTTTTGGAGTTGATCTTGTATCCTGCCACATTACTAAAGCTGTTTATCAGCTGTAAAAGTTCTTTGGTGGAATTTTGGGGGTCGCTTATGTACACTATCATATCATCTGCGAATAACGAAAGTTTAACTTCTTCATTTCCAATTCGAATCCCCTTGATCCCATTATGCTGTCTTATTGCTATTGCTAGAACTTCCAGCACTATATTGAAGAGGTATGGCGAAAGTGGGCAGCCTTGTCGTGTTCCTGAGTTAAGCGGGATGGCTTTGAGTTTCTCTCCATTTAATTTGATGTTAGCTGTCGGCTTGCTGTATATAGCTTTTATTATATTTAGGTATGACCCTTGTATCCCTAATCTCTCCAAGACTTTTAACATAAATGGATGTTGAATTTTGTCAAATGCTTTTTCAGCATCTAATGAAATGATCATATGGTTTTTTTCTTTCAGTTTATTTATATGATGGATTACATTGATAGATTTTCGTATGTTGAACCAGCCCTGCATCTCAGGAATGAAGCCTACTTGATCATAATGGATAATTTTTCGGATGTGTTCTTGGATTCGGTTTGCCAGTATTTTGTTGAGGATTTTTGCGTCGATATTCATGAGTGAGATCGGCCTGTAATTCTCTTTCCTGGTTGAGTCTTTGTGTGGTTTTGGTATCAGAGTAACTGTAGCTTCATAAAAGGAATTTGGTAATGACCCTTCTGTTTCTATATTGTGGAATACATTGAGGAGTATAGGTATTAGGTCTTCTTGGAAGTTCTGGTAGAATTCCGCATTGAAACCATCTGGCCCTGGGCTTTTTTTGGTAGGGAGGTTTTTGATAACAGCTTCTAGTTCTTCGCGACTGACAGGTCTGTTTAGCTTGTTCACCTGGTCCTGATTTAATTTTGGTAAATCGTATTTATCTAAGAAAGTGTCCATTTCTTTTACATTTTCCAGTTTAGTGGCATACAAGCTTTTGTAGTAAGATCTAATGACTCTCTGAATTTCCTCTGTGTTTGTGGTTATGACCCCCTTTTCATTTCTGATCTTATTAATTTGCAAATTTTCTCTCTGCCGTTTGATTAGTTTGGATAGGGGTTTGTCAATCTTGTTGATTTTTTCCAGGAACCAGCTTCTTGATTCATTGATTCTTTGGATTGTTTTTTGTGTTTCTATTTTGTTGATTTCAGCCCTCAGTTTGATTATTTCCAGTCTTCTACTCCTCCTAGGTGAGTCTGCTTCTTTTTTTTCTAGAGCTTTCAGGTGGGCTGTTAAGTCTCCAATATGTGCTTTCTCTGTTTTCTTTAAGTGGGCACTTAGTGCTATGAACTTTCCTCTCAGGACTGCTTTCATAGTGTCCCATAAGTTCGAGTATGTTGTTTCTTTATTTTCATTGAATTCAAGGAAGACTTTAATTTCTTTCTTTATTTCCTCCTTAATCCAGGTATGGTTCAGTAGTTGACTGTTCAGTTTCCATGAGTTTGTAGGCTTTCTGGGGGTAGCATTGTTGTTGAATTCTAACTTTAATCCATGGTGGTCTGATAAGACACAGGTGGTTAGTAATATTTTTTTGTAGCTGTGTAAGTTAGCTTTGTTACCTAGTATGTGGTCAATTTTCGAGAAGGTTCCATGAGCTGCAGAGAAAAAGGTATATTCTTTCCTATTTGGGTGGAATATTCTATAGATGTCTGTTAAGTCCATTTGCTTCATTACCTCCATTAATTCTCTAATTTCTCTGTTAGGTTTCTGTCTGATTGACCTGTCCATTGGTGAAAGAGGAGTGTTGAAGTCTCCTACTATTAGTGTGTGCGGTTTGATGGCTGCCTTGAATTTTAGCAATGTTTCTTTTACATACGTGGGTGCTTTTATATTAGGGGCATAGATATTCAGGATTGAGATTTCTTCCTGATGAATTTTTCCTGTTATGAGTATAAAATGTCCCTCTCCATCTCTTTTGATTGATTTAAGTTTGAAGTCAACTTTGTTAGAAATTAGTATGGCCACACCTGCTTGTTTCTTAGGTCCATTTGCTTGATAAGCCTTTTCCCAGCCCTTTACTCTGAGTAGGTGCCTGTCTTTGTGGTTGAGGTGTGTTTCTTGTAGACAGCAGAATGTTGGATCCTGTTTTCGTATCCAGTCTCTTAGCCTGTGCCTTTTTATAGGTGAGTTGAGTCCATTGACATTAAGTGATATTAATGACCAGTGGTTGTTAACTCCGGTCACTTTTTAAGTAGTAGGGTTTGTGTGTTTCCCTTCTTTGAGTTGCGCTGGTGAAGGGTCTCTAGATGTCTGAGTTATTGAGGTCTTTGTTGGACTCCTTGGTTAGTGATTTTCCTTCTATTATTTTCTGTAAGGCTGGATTTGTGGCTACGTATTGCTTAAATTTGTTTTTATCCTGGAAAATTTTGTTTTCTCCATTTATGGTGAACGAAAGCTTGGCTGGATATAGTAGTCTGGGCTTGCATCCATGGTCTCTTAGTTTTTGCAGTACATCTATCCAGGACCTTCTGGCTTTCATGGTTTCCATAGAGAAGTCAGGTGTAAGTCTAATAGGTTTACCTTTATAAGTAAGTTGGCCTTTTTCCTTTGCGGCTCTTAATATTCTTTCTTTATTCTGTATATTTTGTGTTTTGATTATTATATGGCGAGGGGATGTTTTTTTTTGATCCAGCCTATTTGGGGTTCTGTATGCCTCTTGAACCTTCATAGGTACATCCTTCTTCAGGTTGGGAAAGTTTTCTTCTATAATTTTGTTAAGTATATTTTCTGGACCGTTGAGCTGCACTTCTTCTCCTTCTTCTACTCCAATTATTCTTAGGTTTGGTCTTTTTATTGTGTCCCATATTTCCTGAATGTTTTGTGATGAGAGTTTGTTGGACTTGCTGTTTTCTTTGATCAGTGCGTTTATTTTCTCTATGTTATCCTCAGACTCTGAGATTCTTTCTTCTATCTCTTGTATTCTGCTGGTTATGCTTGTTTCTGTAGTCTCTATTCGTTTACCTAGATTTTCCATGTCCAGCCGGCCCTCTGTTTGTGTTTTCTTCTTTGCCTCCATTTCATTTTTCAAATCATGAACTATTTCCATTATCTGCTTGATTGTTTTTCCTTGCTTTCCTAGGGTATCATTCACTGATTTACTCAATTCCTCGAACTTTCTGTTATACTTCTCATCCATTTCTATAAGGGCGTTTTTTATATGCTGTTTAAGGGTGTCAATCACTGTCATGAAGTCAGTTTTTTCTCCTTCTTCATGATTAAGGTGTTCCTGTCCTCCTGTTGTGAGGTCGCTGGCTTCTGGTGGTTTCGTGTTGTTTTTCAGATTGTTGGGCGAATTCTTGCATTGGCGTCTCCCCATCTCTTCCTTCCAATATTCTCCTATGGATCTTCTTTTACAGGATCAGGTCTTCTTGCCAACTGATGTACCTTCCAAGTGATGTCACTCCCCCGTGATGTTTCTCCTGGAGTCCAGTTCCGATCTCCTTGCTGCTTGGTTAGCTTGCAAACAAAGGCCCACCCTGCTTGCTGCAGGCAGGTTATGGAGACAAAGGAGCTACCACCTTCCCCTTTGCACTCACCTTCGGGTTCAGTCCCAGCGCCCAGGCAGGCTGAACAGGGAGGCACTCTGCCCCAAGAAGGGAGGGATGGAGGGAGACAGAGGGTAGGGGGATCTGGATGTAAGCTGGATGGGATAGGAAGAGAGAGGAGGAACCGGGCAGTGTAGCCCTGTAGGTTGATCAGGAAGTGTAGGCGGGCTGTTCCCGGGTGCCTCAGCACTCACTCACCACAATGATGTCTCACTAGGTGCCCTGATCGAAACTCCGTGCTGCTTGGTTCGCTCGCAGACAAAGGGCCCACCCTGCTTGCTGCAGGCGGGCTATGGGGACAAAGAAGCCCCCGAGCTCCCCTTTACCCTATGCTTGGGGTTAGGACCCAGCGCCCAAGCAGGCAGAGCAGGGAGGCTCTCTGCCACCAGGGAAGGGAGGGGGGAGAGAAACAGAGGGTGGGGGGATCTGGATGTAAGCTGGATGGGATAGGAAGAGAGAGGAGGTACCGGGCAGTGTAGCCCTGTAGGTTGATCAGGAAGTGTAGGCGGGCTGTTCCCGGGTGCCTCAGCACTCACTCACCACAATGATGTCTCACTAGGTGCCCTGATCGAAACTCCGTGCTGCTTGGTTCGCTCGCAGACAAAGGGCCCACCCTGCTTGCTGCAGGCGGGCTATGGGGACAAAGAAGCCCCCGAGCTCCCCTTTACCCTATGCTTGGGGTTAGGACCCAGCGCCCAAGCAGGCAGAGCAGGGAGGCTCTCTGCCACCAGGGAAGGGAGGGGGGAGAGAAACAGAGGGTAGGGGGATCTGGATGTAAGCTGGATGGGATAGGAAGAGAGAGGAGGAACCGGGCAGTGTAGCCCTGTAGGTTGATCAGGAAGTGTAGGCGGGCTGTTCCCGGGTGCCTCAGCACTCACTCACCACAATGATGTCTCACTAGGTGCCCTGATCGAAATCCGTGCTGCTTGGTTCGCTCGCAGACAAAGGGCCCACCCTGCTTGCTGCAGGCGGGCTATGGGGACAAAGAAGCCCCCGAGCTCCCCTTTACCCTATGCTTGGGGTTAGGACCCAGCGCCCAAGCAGGCTGAGCACTAGGCGCTCTGCCACCAGGGAATGGAGGGGGGAGAGAAACAGAGGGTGGGGGGATCTGGATGTAAGCTGGATGGGATAGGAAGAGAGAGGAGGTACCGGGCAGTGTAGCCCTGTAGGTTGATCAGGAAGTGTAGGCAGGCTGTTCCCGGGTGCCGCAGCACTCACTCACCACAATGATGTCTCACTAGGTGCCCTGATCGAAACTCCTATCTGAGTTTTCTGAAAAGCCTATATTTTTCTCTTCATCTTTGAGGATGCTCTTGCTAGATATGGAAATTGGTATTGTTTTCTGCCTTCCATGTTCTTTGGTAATTTTTATTTTTCTTCCTCATGCCTGTCTGTGCTTCAGGAATTTGTGGTTGTGTTTATCCTTAGTAGCTTAGATATGCTATTTCGAGTTTTTCTTTTAATTTATCATGTTTGCTATTCCCCGAGCTGCTTGGATATTCTGTTTCGTGGTTGTCATTAATTTTGGAAAACTCTTGGTTGTTATTTTTCCAAATATATTATTCGCTCCTTTCTCCTTCCCTGTCTCCTTCTGATCCTTCTCCCCTCTGAGGAAGAAGGTAAGATTTGCTTCAGTGTGTAAATGGTGCTTTGAGCTGCTTATCGAGATGCGCATCCATGAGCATCACAGGGAAGCGCTGTTCCATCGGCTTTCTGGGAGTAGACAGGAGTTGCTCAGCAAAAGACGCATGGATGCTCACCCTGCTGGAAAACGAGTTTCCCTGGAATGTTTTTGAATGTGATATGCACAATCCCCACAACACTAGCTTCAAAATTTCACTCTCAAGAACTTTTTCTCCTCCGACACACACCAGGGCACACACACGTATGTGCGTGCACACATGCAAGGGCATTCATGTAGGTATAATTTTAAAAGTTATTGTATTTATTATGTGTGTGTGTGTCTGTGTATGTGCACACACACATGTGCTCACACCTGCCATGGCGCGTATGTGGAGGTCAGAGGACAGTTCCCAGGAGTTGATTGTCATCTACCTTGTGAGTTCTGAGTAATCGAACTTAGGTCGTCAGGCTTGCTGGCAAGTAACCTTACCCACTGAGCCATCTCACTGGCTTTCATGTAGTTATACTTTTTAAGAAGTGTGTAATAGCTTCCTTTTCATGCAGTTCATTGTAACTGTTTCTTCTCTCTGTCATAGTCTTCCCTGAGGAGTCTCCAGAGGCATTGTTTATCTAGACATGTCCGAAGACTCCAGTGGATGTCCGGACAATTAACCTCAATCTGAAAAAGCACCGTGGTGCTTTGTATCTCAAAAAACAGTCATGCCCCAACAATTATGTGGGTTTGTGAGATAAACACACTCTCTCTCTCTCTCTCTCTCTCTCTCTCTCTCCTTCTCTCTCTCATGTTTTTTTTTTGTTGAGGTCTTGCATTATTGTACATCCTGGCCTTGAATTTCCATGGTCAAGTGATCCCCCCAGCTTCCCCACTACCTGAGACAGCAGGCGTGCACCACTGAGCCTGGTGATAGCTGTCTTAGAAAAGAGTGGGCTTCCTGATCTTTATATGGGAAAACACGTATTTACTAGGGCCTATTTTGTTTTGACATGTTAAGAGCACATTTCTTAAAGACTCTCATTCCCCTAAATCAACCTGCTTGGCCATTTATCTGCTTGTTTATTCAGCCGACATCTCCTGAAAGCTTATTGCCTCACATTTTGTGAATAATACAGAGCCGCTGTTTGTAAGGAGCGCATTATTTATTAGAGGAGATAAAAGTACTAATAGTTACAATAATACCCAATTTGCTGTTTTTATTGCTCCTAAGAAGCAGAAACCACATGGAACACCTGTTTGCCCTTTCCGTTGCTAACTAATTTCCTGCTCGCGTTCTCTCCTGTGTTCAGAGTGAGACTGCTGGGGTTCCCTTTCATGTGCTCTGGGGTTAAAAAACCTCCCCCTGATGTACACGCGCAATTCCAATAATATTTATGAGAGTTATGGGTGCCAGCGGGAGGGTCTGGCCCTGAAGCTGTTGGAAGGCATTTAAACAGCTTTTCAGCAAAGATTAATGATTCCAGAAAAGCAAGAAAAAAAAAAAACCCAAGCGTGGTCTGTCAGCCAGAAGTTAACTCGAAGGGATACAAGGGAAGAAAGGCAGCGAGGACACTTCCCAACGAGGTGTGTTTGCGGACGTTTGGTTGCCAGTGACGCTTTGATGAATTACACAGATAATGCGTCTGACAAGACGATGTCAAAGCTTGTGGAAAGCAACAGGGAAAATAATGAGGGTTACTTTCCCAAAATGCCAAAACACATCAACGATCTGTTTGTCTAAGAAAATAGGGGGAAGATGAGTTTCCCGGGATTAATTTTCTTTGCTAAGACAGGCTGAGAAAGAAACACTCCACCCCAAGTGGCACTGTTTTGTAAACAGGATGCAAGTGTATGTCCAGGAAAGAACCAGGCTTCAAACATCCTGTGATCATGGTATCCTCCGTTAATGTCCTTCCGGGGCTCGGCTTTGGGGAAACAGACTGAAGGATGAGGTAAGTAGCGTCTTGTGTCAGGAACTTAAATTATTCCTCCAAAGAAATTATATTATGTTCCCTCCTCAAAACACCGTTGAGATCACTTCACCATTTGACTTTCTTGGCATTCTGACTCTTCTCATTGTGGTCCTGCACAGAGAGAGAGAGCTCTGGCGAACACCTGTGCTCACTTTGTCTCCGCAAATCATTTGGTGCTAACCGTAAGCATCCCTCAGTTTTCACTTAGTTTGATGAATGGGGGGACTCAGCTATTCTGCCACATTCGCAGGTTCAGTGTTCTCTCAATGAAAGAGGACTGCTCCCTGCCCGACCGGTGTCTGTAGTGAAGATCTCTTCGGCATCCCTGCAGAACAAGCTGCCCTGTTGCCCAGAAAGGGCTTTAGATATGGAGGTGAACAGGTGAACACGCTGCCTCTCAGAGGTGCACCACTTTCTGGGCTTTTGCTCTTGGTTTGTTTTGAAATTAAGCCAGGGCCTCTTGTATCCGAGGCATGCACCCTAGCACCGAGCTGCATCTCTGGCCCCAGTTTCGGTTTTTCCTATTTCTTTTTAGACAATTCATTGGAGCAAGCAATTTCCCCTGGGTGACAGATATGACACACTATCAATCTGTATGTTCTCCCTTGCATTCCATGAAGCTCATTGAACTTGGTACTCTTAAAATAGGAGTAAGAAAGATTAGGTAAGCTTAGAGTGCCATGTGTTGCCAGAAACTAACTGTGCATGGGGAGATGATTATGTTTTAGGTTTGGGGTTTGGGCTAAGCTAGCTCTCAATGCTTGTGAGTCCCTGTTTATTTTAACAGGAAGTTTCAGGAGAAGAATTTTGTTAGCATGACACTTAGTTATCACCACAGGTCATTTCTACTTCTTCTAGCCATGCTATACTTCATGCTAAGATTTTTTTTTTAATTTTTTTATTGATAAAAGGAAGATAAAGAAAAGAAAAAAAAACAAATTTCCACCTCCTCCCACCAGCCTCCCATTTCCCTCCCCCTCCTCCCACTCTTCTCCCCCTCCTCCCACTCTTCTCCCCCTCCTCCCACCCCTCTCCCCTTCCCCCCACTCCTCTCCCCCTCTCCCTCCAGTCCAAAGAGCTGTCAGGGTTCCCTGCCCTGTGGTAAGTCCTAGGTCCTCCCCCCTCCATCCATATCTAGGAAGGTGAACATCCAGACTGGCTAGGCTCCCACCAAGCCAGCACATTGCGTAGGATCAAAACCGCGTGCCAATGTCCTTGGCGTCTCATCAGCCCTCATTGTTCGCCATGTTCCGAGAGTCCAGTTTTATCCCATGCTTTTTCTGGTAACAGTCCAGCTGGCCTTGGTGAGCTCCCAGTAGATCATCTCCACTGTCTCAGTGGGTGGGTGCACTCCTCGTGGTC
The DNA here is from genome assembly GCF_037038515.1 of Microtus pennsylvanicus. Taxonomy (NCBI): domain Eukaryota; kingdom Metazoa; phylum Chordata; class Mammalia; order Rodentia; family Cricetidae; genus Microtus; species Microtus pennsylvanicus. Next base: position 3,874,834 of record NC_134583.1, read on the forward strand.
CCGACATCTTTGCTCATGTTCTCACTCTTTCTGCTCCTCATTGGGACCTTGGGAGCTCAGTCCAGTGCTCCAGTGTGGGTCTCTGTCTCTATCTCCATCCATCGCCAGATGCAAGTTCTAGGATGATATGCAATATATTCGTAAGTATTGCTCTAGGGTAGGGTCATTTCAGGTTCCCTATCCTCAGCTGCCCAGGGAACTGACTGGGGACCTCAGCTTGGGCACCTGGGAGCCCCTCTAGGGTCAAGTCTCCTGCCCACCCTAAAGTGGGTCCCTTAACTAAGAATTGTGGTTCCGTGCTCCCCTATCTAACCTTCCTTTATCCCGATCTTCCTGTTTCCCCAAGTCCCCCCTCCTTCCCTTCTACCTTTTCTCTCCCCATCTCCCCTAACCCCCATCCCACCCCACCCCCAAGATCCCACTTTTCTCCCCGGCAATTTTGTCTACTTCCCTTATCCAAGAGGATAACTATATGTTTTTCCTTGGGTTTTTTTTTAACCTAAAATGTTTCATTTAATTCTCACATGTCTAGCTACCAGGCTCTACAGAACACCCATTTTATAGACCTACACAAAGTTAAACGTTTTTTTAAAGTTTTTTTTTATGCCACATAGACTTTAATCATTTAGTCAAAATGAAAACAAAGACCTTTATGCTCTTAACTGCCAAAGATTGCCTTCCCAGCACAGTCAATGCAGAGCTGAATCTTAAAGCAAAGTCCTGGTATCTTAGAATCTTGCAGAACAACCTCTACCACCTAGAGTTTGCTATTTGTTAGGTAGGATTGTCCACACACAAATATTCTGAGACAACCAAAATGCTCACAGCAAAACCTAGCAGGAAGTCCTGACTGAGGGTTGTAACAGGGCGAACTAACTACATATTGGAAAACGAAAGATTTGGGGTTTGCCATTGATTCCTTTAATCACTTCAGCTTTGCTCTGTACTTCAGTGGAATGATTGCTGATGTTTATTCTACCATTCTATACTTGAGAAGCTTGCTGGGTTTAGTTTTGTGCCTTCTCTTGGCTTATACCAAAAGTTTTGTAACACATTCTATGATGCATTGAAACTTGAAGTATGAGTACGTCTGTCTGCATTGTTTCCAAATAAAATAAATTTCCCCTGATTTTTCGGAAGCTGAGATTATCGGAAGTGTCTTAGATCACAGACAGCTCATCAAGTCCGCCAAAGCCCGTTTAAAGCCTGCCTCTGAACATCAGAGAGCACCCCACTGGGCGAATCTGAATTTGCCATCAACAATTCATCACAAGGCTGGATCTAGCCCAGGGTTGTTAGGATTCTTTTTCTTGGCTGTCACAAAATGTTGATTAAAGTTCTTTGGCTTCCTCTCAATGGTTGGCCAACTTTTGAAAGCGGTATGCCTGTTCTTCAGCTGTGGATGGCAGTTAAAATATTATATAGCAGAAATATGTTTTATTAGGTACAGGACAGTTTTTAAGGGAGAAGATTTTCCTGCTGGTCTCTGCAGTTGTTTGTTCTAGCTCAGAGGCTCAGATGACTGTTGCTTGCTCAGCATTTTTTTTTTTTTAATGTGGGCACTGGAGATTTGAACTCATACCCACTGAGCCATTTCCCGACTTCCACTAAAATATGATTCAATGCATTGTTAGATAAAGAATTTAGTAACAGCTGGCATTTAATCCTTACAATACTATTTCCTCATTTTGCAAGTGAGCAAGAGGCCTCAGCAATGCCGATTTACCAAAGTTCACACAGCTCTCGTGGAAACACTGAGGTTCAATCTCAGCTTGTTCTGTGAGCTCCAGGATTTAGCCATACTATATTTCCTCCTCTTGAGAAATCTTGATCGTAGGGCCCAGAGCTATTTCGTCAGTCTTCCCAGGGACAGCTGCATCTCCGTGGGTGAGCTCAAATGTCAGGTCACAGTAGAGACAGCAAGGGTAAGGCTCTAGGAGAGGAAAGGATTTTGGAACTCTTAATTCTGTCACCTGTGGCTGTGAGGAATTTTCGGAAGAAAAGTCAGATTAGATTTTCTGGTTAGAGGTACTAGAGACAGCCGTGGGTTATCGGAGATGGTATTCTCCTTTATTACTCTTTGGAGAACTGCCTTCCAGACAGCGCTTTCCCTACCAAGACTGAAGAGCCAGCCAATTCATTAAGGCTTCAGCTGGGAAGGAAATTATCCAATGTTTTGGAATTAACTGCATGTTCCTTGGGTTAGTGGTTTAGAACTAATTGGACCCAGAATTCGTGTAGTGGGGACAGAGAGCTCTCCTGGTGACAATTGAAAACAGATTGAGACTGCCTCTTTTCTGTCCCCACGCTCACCCGCTAGTGTGACGGACACGCTGACTCTCATGGCCCATGAAGGGCAACCATGTACCTGCTATTTGTCCTAATCATTATTTTCCTGCTTGCATTCTGATATTCCCTGCCAGCCCGACCTGCCGGGGATTATCCTCTGGCTTTCTGCCTCTCAATCCGTAAGCACCAGGTGCTGTGCCTGCCTGTGGGTCTGAGCTTCTGCAGTGGGAGCCATGGTGCTCACGTGTGCCAGGGAAATTTACAGTGGGGTGAAGATCAAGAAGAAAGCCAACCAGGGATCTCTGTGCAGCAGGGCTGGGCACTCTGGTCAGATCAAGGCCGTCTTGCTGCCACTTAAGGGTTAAAAATCCAGGGAAAAGAGGTCCCATTACTTTTCCTTCCACCTTACAGACATGTTGGCTGACAGTCGCCAGTTTGGATAACAGCAGGAGTTGTTTCTCTTAATTTGTGAAATTCCAGTCTCTAGATAATGTGTACTCTGTGTTCAGCAATGCTTAAAACAGCTGCACAGTCCAGGACCTGTGTTGTTTCTTTATTAAAAAGGCAACTAGCAAGTTCTGTGTCCACAGTGGTACAGAGAAAAGTTGACTTGCTTTCTCCTTGAAGGAGTTCCAACACATAGGGTGGACCACATTCTACAGATCTCATTCACAAGGGAGTCCCTAAACATTATGGCTTCTTTGCATGTTGTTGCTGACATGTAGGAAGATAGCTTGGAGGGGTTTTCTTTTTCAATAACACATGGACAGGAAAAGTTAGACTGTTGCATTTGATCTCCTAGTAAGGAAAGAGTGGTAGACGAAATGAGTTACTCTCCCAGGACAATTATCGTGTATTTATGCAGGACACAGAAAACAATCAATATAAAATTGCATCTTGATAACCTAGCAGCAAATTTATCTTTAAAACACTTTACAAAAATCAACTATTGGGCTGGAGAGATGACTCACTGGTTAAGAGCATTGGCTGCTCTTCCAGAGGACCCAGGGTCTATTACCAGCACTTACATGGCATGGCAGCTCACAACCGTCTGCACCTTTAGTTCCAGGAACTACAATATCCTCTTGTGGCTTCAGAGTGCAATGTACACACATGGCAAAAAGACATGGATGCAGACAAACACCCATACACATCAAATTAAAAAACTAATTTTCCAAAATTATAAAAAGCCTAAAGCTATTGATTTCCCCACCTTTCCCACGTTAAAGAAATTATTGTGCCTACACTCCCCTTTTGACTATCAGCTTAGTCTTATTTAGATAATCTGTAGTTTGAATGTAATTGATTCTTCTTGATGTCTTCCTTAGTGTTAAGTCCATTGCTGACTCCTCTTCTTGACCCTCTGATAATGTAGCTCTCCCAAAGGACATACAGAGTCTAGTGTGGTTGGCTGTCTCTAACTCCAGAGTCTATTTTTGGCTTTTTGAAGTTGTGGCTGAATTGGAGACACAGAGACCTCTGTGGCTGCAGACAAGTAAACAGTCGCTATTACATATGTGTCATTGGAAGAGACCCATGCTGCTCTCAGGCTTTCCCTGTGCTTGTGTGAGCTGACTTTGTGGCCAGTTGGTCATCTTTAGTCTTAAAGCTCAGGCATCCTTTCTTCCTCAAGCCCACTCCACACCTCACCTGATTTCTCGTTTTGCACAGATGCAATAGATCAATGAGTCAGACCTCAGTAGTTCTCTTGAGCTACATAGGAGTGAGCAGCAGGCAGGATTTCCTCAGAGAAAGAGGACCAACGGTAGTAGACACCAGACCTATGTCTCATACTCTGTAATTGTAACTGGCTCCTAGACTTTAGCGTAACTGGCAGGATGTTGGAAGTACCATTCAGGCCTTGAAATCCAGCACATAGGCAGCAACAGGGACAAGGACTCAATCCATTGAAGTCCACAGTTCTAGGAAAGTCTCTAAATGTACTAACCTTGCTCTTTGGATTCTATAGCTTCACTTCTGGCTAAGTGTTCTTACTAACTGAGGTGTTTTAATCAAGGATGTGGTTTTCCTGCTTAAAAGCTCATGCTTAGAAAGACTCAGGACTGTAGTGGGATCCCAAAACCTCAGTGTAGTCACTGGTTGGCTAATATAGACTTTCTATTGGCTTAAACCTGTGCCCAAGTAGCCTCTGGTGGATACCCACAGCATAAGGAATTAAGAATCAGTGGTTTTCAATGATTTGATTAACCCAGAGAAGATGTCCATTGATGAGAATGTTAAATGACCGCTCTCCCTTGAATTCAAATGAGACCCTGTGGAAATCAGAGCCAGGTACTTCTTCCTCCATGCACTTTGTTGTCATTAAATAGGACTTAATCTATGGTGGGAAAAGACGACCAGTCCTGCCTGCAGTCATGCCAAAGCACAACCTTCACATAATTGCTTTGGTCCTCTTTTGCATTGCAGCTTCTGTGGTAGTTAATGGTGACAAATACCTCTTTGGGTTTCTCTTTATTATGCAGCAATAAAAAGAGTGGATTTCTCAATACTCTTTGGGTTGTGTGGGCTTAGCTAGAATGTTCAACTGCTGCTTCTGCTTGGCATCTCATGCAGCTGCATTGATCTGTGATTGAGGTGTGGCTGTTCTATTTGTATGTTGTGGGAAATGGTTGGAGAGCTGGGCTCAGGTGGGCTGCCCTTTCCACAAGACAGCAGAGGTCTCTCACCCTGGCATGGCAGCTGGACTTCTCACAGCATACTTGGGGGTTCCCAAAAGTACCAGTATGAGAACTGCTGGGCTCTTTTACAGTACAGTGCGAGTTAATGGAATAACAGGGGTTCAATGTTACTTTTGTTACATTATAGACATTACAGCCAGTCATAGGGACAGCCAGATCTAGTGTGGATGACAAAGACACAAAGAACAAACCAAAGCAAGTATTTTATTAGGGGTCATTATTGATTACTTGCCACTCCAAAACTACTTTTGTAGCCTTTTGACATCCATCATTAACTGTACAAATTTTACTAAAGCAATAAAAGCAAATACATATTTGATTCTAGATGCCTCCAAATGTGTGATGCCTCCAAATGTGAATGAGATATGTTTTTTCTTGTGTGAGGGATCAATCCATATTAATATGATTTTGAAGAATTAAAGAAAGCTGTCATTTTCTGAAGTCAGGTGTCCGGAGGAATTTCAGCACCGTCACATGACTTTGAATCATTAAGTCAGTGCTGGCGTGTGATATTGAGACAAAGTTGTAGGTCCCGTGTCACAAGACTGTTCTGTCATATCTTTATTATCAATCCTCTGGGGTCACCTCTGAGTAATTGCATCTTTCTATGCCATATTTTCTTTGCTGTAAAATGCTTAGGATGGGGTCTGATTTTCTTAGGAGGCATATCTATAGCTACTTATGTATCTATTCAGTGAGAGGTCTCAAAACTTCTTTTAAAAAATGGACACTTGGCTGGAAATGGCTTAGTGGATAAAAGCACTTGACACAGAGCGATGACCTGAGTTTGATCACTCGCACCCAAAGTGAAGGTGGAAGGGGAGAACTAACCCCTGAAAGCTCTTCTCTGTCCTCCACAAGTGTGTCACAGCAGCATTCACACACACACACACACACACACACACACACACACACACACACACACACACACAGTAAGTAAAATGAACAAATGGAAACTTGGGTAACAGTAACTCTGTTCAACATTTAAAAGGGTAACATACCTGTAAACCAATAGTATGTTTGTTTTAATGTCAGGACTTCAGTAATAATACATAATAGAGCCAACTACCTGAAGAATAAAGCATAAACCTTGCATCTGAAGTAAATCTCGTTCATGGGACTATGAGTGCAGCTCACTGGTAGAATGTATGTTTAGCATGTACAAGATTCCCAGCACTAAAAGTAAAACAAAGTTAGGATTAGCCTTAACACATAGTAGGTATTCAGGTATTCAATGAGTAAGCTAAATAACTTAAAAAGTAAAAATTCTAAACTTGTTTATATTTTCTCAGCACATTTTTATAGTGTGCATGTGTGTATGTGCGTATGTGTGTGTGTGTGCATGTGTGTATGTGCATGTGGAGGTCACAGGACAACTTTTAGGTGTCAGTTCCTTCCTTCCACATGTGCACTGAAGGGATCTAACTCATGTCATCCGGCTTGGTGGCAAGCACCTTTCCTAGCAAAGCCAGCTTGCTGGCCCCTCAACATGTTATCTTTTTTTTTTCAACAAGAAATAGATGGTAATGACCTTATTCTAGTATTTTAATTTAAGACACAAGTGATTAACCTTTTAGACTTGCTTCATAATGTAAACTAGGCACTAATAAGTTATCTTTTTATTAGTGAATCAAAGCACTGGGTTTTTATTAGTTTCTGCTTTTGCTTAATAATGCAAAAAGCCATCTCATCCAGAGCTGTGGCAAGTCTCCAGTCAGTTCCTATCAGTTTGGCTTGGAAACCAGGGACGGCAAACATCTTTCAGTAGAATGAATGTAATGGTTAATAAGTCTAAAAATTGCAAACGAATCTGAGAATTTGAATACCGCTTTATTTTTGCCAAGCAAAATGGGCTAGGAATCAGCATACCTGCTTTTTAAAAGAGGAGCCTGCAATCAGTTGGAATCTAGAAATACTTTTTCTGTGGCAAAGTATCTTTTTGGCATTTTACTCTCTTTCTGAGAAGAGTTTATTATTATATAATTATCTATATTATCATTAAATATCACCAGATGAATACTTTAATTAAGTGCATTTGTATAGACTACAGGAGAGTCTTATTATTTGTGGTGCATTTGGGTACCTGGGAACTGATCCTCCCTGTGGGCGACCCCTGCCAGCTGCTGTGGGGCCCAGTCAGGGATCTCCGTGGAGCACACAGTCTGTGATTTGTGGGGCCCAGTCAGGGATCTCCGTGGAGCACACAGTCTGTGATTGCACTGACAGAAGGGTCTGGGTTTTCTTTTTATCCTGGTCACCAATTCTCAAAATCGTTTTGACTGCATTAATAACTGCTTTCAATTTAAGCATATTTTTCAGTATCTCATGGACTAAACCCAATTCAAACTATTCAAGGATATTTTCCAGCCACGTGATTACAAATACTACACCTACTGGCCTGTAATGTTATTGTACCTACCCCAACTCATTACAGGAGACATTTATAAGGTCAAATTTATAATTTATAAGGTAAAGATGACAGAAAATTTAATGAGCCAAAATTTCAATGGCCTTTTTACTTATACCATGGATGGTATTATGCAAGGCCTATGTGGTTTCCTTCTTACATCCCTATATCTTATTGTAGGGATTAGCTTTGTCTTAGGGAAATGGTCAAGATGAGGGCTTCAAACAATAAGGAAAATTCCTCGGGGGTCCTCTCACAGGCCCCCATGTCAGACGTTACTCATTCGCAGTTACTCAGTTACGTTAATCATTCCCAGTTACTCAGGAAACCATGTCTCACCAGAAAAATTAAAAAATCCAGTGCCTACTGTGAAAAACCATACTGGTCTGGAGGCAGAGGCAGGAGGATCTCTGTGAGTTCAAGGACAACTTGGTCTATAGAGTGAGTGCCAGGACAGCCAAAGATACACAGACAAACCTAGTATCAAAAAATCAAAAATTAAAAATAAATATAAAAGAAATAGAGTTTATAAAGCCATATAAAGATGGAAAATACACAGAGAGTCTGTATACTGTATGTTATTGTGTTGTCTTTAAATGGTTTGATGGCTGAGGAACAAACAACAATTGTTCAAAGACATTTGATTAGAAATGCTGCTGGATTAATACAACATATGTATTTTAAAAATGCTTTGACTTCAAAATTTAATTCAAAAGAGATATTACTTTGGAGAAGAGGTTTTATTTTTGTTTCCACAGGAAATGAGAGACTGGATTCATTCTGGGTTAAGAAAAATCTGGTTTGATCAAGGAAGAACCCCTGAAGAATCTCTGATGGGAATGGATGGTTCAGATGATCCAACTTTTCAGAGGACCTCTGTTGGAGTTTCCCCTGAGTTCTACATCCAGAACAGTTTCAAGACTGCTAGCTGAGATGATCAAGCCTCACAGAATACTCCAGTCAGGACTTGATCATAATTCTAAATCTTCTTTAGGTCATCATAAGATTATCCACACACCCAATCAGTAGGAAGTAGCCTTGAAAGCTATGCCCACATTCTCAAAAAATGGATTATGGATATTTATCATTGTTTAGAATGTTGGTTACAAGTTGATATGGATAGTGGTCGGGAAAAAAAGCTAAAAAGGGGGGTAAGTGCTATGGGACAATGGTCTTTTACCCTGTAAAGATTTATCAGTTGTATTGCTTTAATAAAATGCTGATTGGCCAGAAGCCAGGCAGGAAGTATAGGTGGGGCAGCCAGAAAGAAAGTAGAGGTGGGGAAGCAAGAGCAGGAGAATTCTGGGAGGAGGAAAGGTTCAGTCTGCAGTTGACACAGAGGAAGCCAGACACCGAGGAAGCAAAATGAGAATGCCTCACAGATAAAAGGTACAAAGCCACATGGCTAGCATAGACAAGAATTATGGGCTAATTTAAGATGTAAGAATTAGTTAATAAGAAAGCCTGAGCTATTAGGCCAACTAGTTTATAATTAATGTAGACTTCTATGTGTTTCTTTGGGACTTGGTGGGACAGAAATCTCTGTCAACAGATAGGTAGGATTATTGGAAACTTTTCTCCCTCAGCAGCTTGCATAGCACCTTCTGACACTGAGAGGGCTAGTGTGTGTAGTCTAAGCAATAGGGTCTTAACTTGATATTATAGCAGGCAAGGAAGAGCTATGGCAGTAGTCTATACTGTTTTGGGTGGTCTTTTGGAATTCCCTAAACAACAATGCAAAGGGAGGTATCCCCCTGCTCAGTTTGCGAGTTTGTTTTAGACAGTTTATGGGGGACACATTGTTTGACCATGCGATATAACTGCATTAAAATGGCATATGTACATGTAATATTTTTGCATATGTTATATGTGTATTTTAAAGTAAGCTTAAGAAATAATAGGTTTAATAATGAGTTTTACAAATCTCCTGTCCTGTGATAAAACACCATGAACAAAGCAACTTGGGGAGGAAACGGTCTACTTGGCTTACACTTCCAAATCATTAAAGGAAGTCAGGACAGGAACTCAAACAGGACAGGAACCTGGAGGCAGGAGCTGATGCAGAGACCATGGAGGAGTGCTGCTTATTGGCTTGCTCATTGTCGTTTGCTCATCCTGCTTTATTTTAGAACCTAGGACCACCAGTCCAGGTTTAGCACCACACACAATGGGCTGGGCTTTCCCATCAATCACTAATAATATGCCCTACATTTGGATCTTGTAGAGGCAGTTTCTCAGTTGAGGCTCCCTCCTTTCAGATGATTCTAGCTTGTGTCAAGTAGACATAAACTAGCCAGGACACCTCTTTAGTGTTATTCACTCCTCTTCCTTCCCTATTCTTATTAACCTCCTTCACTTTCTAAGTTAATTTCCTGCCTCCTTTTTCCCTTTATAGTACCTGTGTCCTGCTATCAAGCTCCCCCCCCCCCTGAACTGTTTTTCTAGGCCCTCACTCCAAATGGTCCCTTCCTATTTTCCTGGTTTCTAAGGTTATTGTAAGTTACATATCCAAGCCTTAAGATTTGTATCAAGAATTAACAAATCAAACAGAACAGACAACATTTATCTTTATGGATTCAAATTACTTCACTCTATATAATACTCTCCAGTTCCATCTTCTTACCTGTGAAATTTTATGTTCTTACAGCCGAATAGCATTCCACTGTGTATGTATACAACATTTTTATCATCCATTCATTAGTTGATGGACACTTGGACTATTGAGGCTAATATTTTTAAGCAATAGCCTGAAGTGCTGCAGCACCACCCATGTTAAAGAAGTAATGGCCACACCAGTGTTTATTACTCAGCTCTGTTCTGAAATGCTGATTTGTTGGTCAACAGATGATTGTACCTCAAAAGTTTTGCTGTACTTTATTTGACCTTGAGAATTACAGATTAAAGCAATGATTCTCCTGAGTTAAAGTATTGCTCAGTATTTGTGAGCATGTCTATAAATTCTTCTAAAGTATTAAAAATGCATAAAATTCAATAAATGAGGATAATTATAGTTGGGATTAAATAAGGTAGGCATTTGAAGCTGGAATTTCATGAATATTAGATGAGGTTTTTAGATCTTGAAGAAAAAACTGGATTGCATTGGCATGGCATTCTTCCCACACATGACTTCAGAATTGTCATCATTTTCTGCACTTACCTGCATGGAAAGACAATGGAATGGGCATGGAGAAATAAAGCATATGGCTCTTACCAGCATCTGGACAAAGACATCCCTGCTGTGGATGGTTGAAGATGAGGGCATAAAATATTTCCCCTAACAACCAAATAAGAATAGGATTTTGACATTCCAACCCCAGCAACATGCTGAAACAGTGGGGTCCTCAATACTGTGCTCAGCTAGTTCTCCTTTGGCCTCTGTAGACATGGGGGAGGGGAAGGTAGGTGGTTCATGAAGGTAGCTCTATTTCCTCTACATCATAATTTGGTTATGTAGAGCAACACATTTATCTGGAGGCTTTTAAAAAGTGAACGTTGCCTTATAATGAATACTAAATAAAATGATAGAAACCTGATGAATTTTTAATAGGCAGAAGTTGTGTGCTGCATGTAATAATATTGGAATTAATACATAATTAAAGTAAATTTGTACAGAATAGTTCACTCGAGAGTTGAGTGGTACAGAACAAATTTGGACATCTCCAAATGCGACTCACAGTTCTTCATCCAGATTTTGGAGACACAAGTAAGAATGATTTCCTTGAGGGAAAGCCATAGTTATTAGAGGTCATTAGGAAATCTCTGGATGCTTTGGTCAGAGTCAAATCCTTCAACATTATTTAGTAGACAGTGGCTTGGTACACTAACTAAGACAATGTCAGCCCATGCCACAGACTTCACTGAGACTTTTCTTCTGTATTCTCACTGGTTGATGAGTTTTTGTTGGGTCAAGCCTGAAAAGTTAGGATAGCAGAGCTATAAATCTACATGATTAAATATAATTTGAATTTGTTCCATCATGACTAGTAAAATGGAACAATAGAATCCTCCAGATGATAACTAAAACATGGCATTTGGGGGTTACAGTTTCTTGCTCCACAGCTCTTCATCTGTGGCTAATAAATGGCTAAGCTGTTTTTGAGGAGGGAGAGGACACCTGTGGATTCCAGCAGAAAAGTGTTAGAGTTTTATAAACATTCTAGGAGAGAAACCTTTCTTTCTATGGCCCAGAAGTGGAAGAATGTGCTAACACACAAGCCATCTAGAGAATAAACACACACTGAGAACTATTACTATAAACCATTACTATAAACCATACCACTAAAAAGAAAACATCTTCTAAAAAGCAGGTACCTGTCTGTACTGGCTGGTTTTGTGCCAACTTGACAAAAGCTAGTGTCATCAGAGAAAAGGGAACCTCAATTGAGAAAAATACCTTACGAAGGCTGGCTGTAGGCAAGCCTGTAGGTCATTTTCTTAATTAGCAATTAATGAGGAAGTACCCAGCTCATTATGGTAAAATGGTAAGAAACATTGGCAACACTCAAAGAGAGGAGAGTCAGATGAAGGGCTTGAACATTTCCTGGGTTGGTGTGATCCTGGGTTGATGTGGGATTACCTTCTGTATGCTGTGAATACCATTGGTTAATAAAGAAACTGATTTGGCTTGATAGGGTAGAACAGAGCTAGGTGGGGAAAATGAAACTGATGCAGGGAGAAAGGAGGCAGATTCAGAAAGAATCCATGTAGCCTCACAGGAGCTAGATGGAATTTTACCTGGTAATCCACAGCAATGTAGCAACACACAGATTACTAGAAATGGGTTAAATTAAAATGTAAAAGCTAGCCAATAAGAATTTAGAGCTATTAGGCCAAGCAGTGATTTAATTAATACAGTTTCTATGCGATTATTTTGGGCCTGAGTTTCCACTCAGCCGGGAAATGAACAAGTGACCGTCACACAACAAATTGGCACTCCAACGTGTGCTAGCTATATTCACACAAAACCCGAGAAAGCTTAAAAAGTAATTCTAGACACAAAAGAACACAGTTAAGCATGGCTTCTTGGTAGCCAGCATTTTGTTGGCTGCTGGATGCAGTTTCTTTAAGAGAAGTCTTTCTGATTCAGCAGTAACAGAAAAAAAGCCAAGCTTTTTAAAAATGGCTTCTTCCTGGGTTGTGCTACCAGTACAAACTCTGACAAGGTCCTGCTATGGAGCATTTAAAAGGGGTTTGTAAGCAGAATGCTACAACTTGCTTAATAACAACATAGACCATCTGTGTGCCTAAAGATGGGGCAATGTACATGGCTCTCAAAAGCAGCAAACAACTCTGTCATACTGGACTGGGCAGGGCAAGCAGGTAGTGCCATATTTCCCCTAGCAATACTGCCCCTTAAGTTCATAAAAATGGCTTAGCATTTTAAGAAGCACTTCTGGTCAGAAAAGTATTACAGATATGCAGTAAAGACAAATCCAAATAAAAATATCTCTAAATGGGTCACAGTGTTGGATAAATGTATTATGCTTGGGGGAGAGAACAAAACGAGTATAGAGAGTTGGAAAATGAATAAATTGTTTTAAAAATTAAAAGTGTTTAAAGAGACAGAGTAGAGACAGTCATATATTAAAAATAGTAAAGAAAAGTAGGCCACATAAAAATGGAAAATTCACAGAGTATGGATTATGTATACTATTGTGCTTTCTTTGAACTTTTTGACTGTGAATGAGTTAAGTACAGAGAGACATTTCATTGTACAGACTGTTAACTAAACCAGAATATATATTCTAAAGGTATCTTGATTTCAAAATATGGGTCTAAGGATATGTTGCTTTGGAAAAGAGGTTCTTTTGTTTCCATAAAAGATGAGAACTTATGGATTCCTTCCAGACTAATGTGGTTTGATGGACCAAGACCCCCTGAAATGTCACCATGAACATTCCCCAAAAAGACTTTGCCCAACAAAAAGCAGGAAGCAGTTTGGAGAGAACTACCCCATATTCCCAAATATTATTTATAAATGTTTGTTTGTATTTAAGGGGGATATGCTATAAAAATTTGCATTGGTATGGATCTTGCTCTATTGATAAAAATTCTAGGTCAATTTTGTTATAAGTATATTTTTGCTCTTGATTAAGGTATTTTGTTTATGTATTTAAAAATGTAATGTATAATTAAGAAATATAGGTTAATAGAAAGAGTCTGCTAGACATTCTGCAGGACGCAGAAGAAAGTGACTGACAAACTGCCAACATAGGTTGAAACTCTTTGAAATTTACTGCTTCAGGGAAAAGTCTGCTGGGCCTGTAGGCTAAAGATGGATGCCCCAATGGTACAGAAGAACTTTGGGTGATTGTCCAGGCAGTGAGATGTCATTGTCAATTCTAGAGTTTTGGAATTTGCTTACAATGTACTTCCTGTTTACTTAGGTAATATTATGTGGTCTTTGATGGAGTTGAAGAATTGATAGTTTTAGTTTTCCTTAGTTATGACAAAAGATAAAGTAGATATAAAATATTATAACTATAATTCTTGCTTGATATGTAATTTTACTATGTTAAAGTTAAAACCTCCCATCTTATTTAAACAAAAAAGGGGAGGTGATGTGGGATTCCCCTCTGTATGCTGTGAATACCATCAGTTAATAAAGAAGCTGTTTTGGGCCTGTGATAGGGTAGAGCAGAGCTAGTCCAGAAAAACTAAACTGAATGGTGGGAGGAAGAAGGTGGAGTCAAGGAGAAGCCATGGAGCTGCTGCCAGAGACAGACATGCTGAAATTTGCTGGTAGGCCCTGACCTTGTGGTGATGCACAGATTAATGGAGATGGGTTAAATTAAGATGTAAGAGTTAGAAAATAAGAAGCTAGAGCTAATGGGCCAAGCAGTGATTTAAATAATATAGTTTCTGTATGACTATTTTGTGAGTCTGGGCATCTGCGAAATGATCAAGTGGACTCCTTACTACACTGGGTTTTATAGGAAAGCAGAATGATCAAGCTAGTAGAGCAAGTCTTTAAGCAGCACCCCTTTATGGTCTCTGTGTCAGTTGCTGCCTCCAGGTTCCTATTCTGCTTGAGTTCCTGTCCTGACTTACTTTGATGGTTATATGTATGTGAAAGAATAAGATGAATAAACCCTTCCCTCCCAAAGTTGCTTTGGCTATGGTATTTCATCACAGCAACAGTAACCCTAGCTAAGACACAGTCTGTAGCATTGTTTGAATAACACAGACTGATGCTGTGTTGAGAGTCTGTCCACACCTCGACTTTTCAGTTACAAAGCCAATAAATCCCCCTATCCCTTTATTCAATCTTGTTTGACTTGGATTTCCTACTTCTACAACTCAAAAATCCTAATATAGGATTCTCAGAAAGTCTGAGCCTCCTCCGTAATATTAGCTATTGAGAGGTCTATGATTAATTCACATTCTACTGTATAAAGAACTCATGACAGGGGTTCTCAGATGGCCCAGCAATTAAAAATGTGTAATACGCTTGCAGAGGACCATAGTTCAGTTCCATGTCCTCTGCATGTTTAGTTATAACCAACCACTTGAAACTCTAGCTCCAGAGGATCTGGATACCCTAGAGTCTGGTGCATCATTCTGACTGCTTGTAGCATCTTAATTCATGTGTCCACAGCCCTCCTCTGCTCTGCATACACATAATGAAAATAAAAATCAATCCTAAAACAACTCAGCATACTTCAGCCTGCTGAGTCTGCACATTGTTTCCTTCTGAGGACCTTGGAACTTGGTTTTGTTTCTGAAATCACCCCAGGTGCCTTCCTCTGTGTAACCCTGGGACGAGGGGAGGCAGAGGATCTGGATGATAGAAAGTTTCTGTTTGTCCCCTTATGAAAGATCCCTCCAAGTCTGATCTCCAGACCAAGACTTCTTTAGCTTTAAGAAGTACATTCAACAGCCAAGGGTCTTGTAAAAGGTAGATACTGACTCAAAACACCTAGGAAAGGGTTTGTGATTCTGTGCTTGTGATAAGTTTCTAAGTGGTCTGTATTTTACTGGTCTAAGGACAAAATTTTTGATTAGTAAGCAAATAGATATTACTTAGCCAACTTAATAAAAATATATGTATATATCCATAAAGCACACACATATATAGAGAGAGAGGAAGAGGGAGAGAGAAATTTTTTCTTTAAAAAATAGTTGTATTTATTCAGGAAAATCAGAGAGTGATAATGAGAATATTGCAGTAAGTCATGAGCATGCGTACCTGTGTGCACCAATTCATTCATTCATTCATTCATTCATTCATTCATTCATTCATTGTGTGTGTGTGCGTGTGTGTATGTGTGTGTGTACTACAGCACATGATGGTCAGAGGATAACTTTCCAGGGTCTCTCCAACATGTGACTTCTGGGGATTGAACTCAGGTCATCAGGCTGGGCAGCAAGCCTCTTTGCCCACTGAGTCATCTCCCAGTTTGAGGGAATTGAGGCAAGGTGAAGTGTCTAAAGGCAATGGGATAATTTTGTATTTTGAAAGGATGATCCTTGGCACCAGGCTGAGGTTGTAAAGTTGCGAGGCAGTTGCTCTGGAGGGAGTGTTTTTGTGCAAGGTCAAAGCTTTGGCAGTCTCTCCCGACAGCTATTATCCCTGATAACCCGAGGCTTTGCTTACTCTACGGCTGACACAGTGGTCCCATTTTTACTGTTTTTGCAGCCTGCTCCTCAGCCTCTGTCTGGGGTCTAGTCAAGCACCCTCAAATTCTTCAAGAGACTTTAAGAAGAATTTCCAATGAGAGGTCATTTGTTAATCTTGCCCACTTCTACCTTGTTTGATGATGAAACACTTATTTATTTTAGAATATGAAACAAGTCACATAGCTTATTTTTAGAAACTAAACCAGACGCTACTCCTAACTTTCTTATCTTTATTCTCCCAGAAGACAAAGCACTTCTAAAAGATGATCAAAAGCCAGTACTGTCCTAAGCAAATTGAGACATACAGGGTCTTTCTTCCCCCCCGGGCAACTGTGAACATCAATATAGATTTTCCAGACCAACCACTGTGGTCTCTTGGAGGATACAAAGTTATTAGAGATTCAGAGAAACAGACAAGGAGTCAGTCCTTTATTTAATAAAAAAAAGAAAACGTAAAGGTTCTGAACCTCCAAGATTTTCTTTTTAACCTTCCTTTCTGAAATGACAGATAATGGTAAGAAGGATTGGCAGCAGTGAAAGGGAGGGGAGCCAGAGGGAGGGCTTGAACATTTCCGTGGACATGGGAGGCAGATGGGGAGACTGAAGTACAGCAGAGGTGGGGCAGCCTGGTGACCAGTTGACACTTGGAAGGAAAACCTAGCAAAAGTGCTGCACACACACACACGTGTGTGTGTGTGTATGTGTGTGTGTGTGTGTGTGCATGTGTATATGTGTGTGTGTGTATGTGTGTGTGTGTGTGTGTGCATGTGTATATGTGTGTGTGTGCATGTGTGTGTGTGTGTGCATGTGTGTGTGTGTGTGCATGTGTGTGTGTGTGTGCGTGTGTATATGTGTGTATGCAATCCCGTGTATCTCAGTCATCTGTGAGGAGAACATTTTGATCCACACCAACAATTTCTCAGAAGGACAGTCAAAAAGAGACAATGCTGTACTATTCAGGCTCCAGAAATCTGCCCCTTAGAATCATTAGAACAAGCTACAAGCTTGATTAGTATTCCTGCTGGGCCTTTTGTTTAACTTTCGGCAAAAGGTTTTATTTCCCTGAAATATGATTCCAATATGATGATCATAAGCCTCAGTTAATTCTGAGACATTTCCCTTCACTTATGAAAAAAGGGCTCATCAGCAGTCCCTGCCGAAAACTCATTAAAATACCTTTTAAGCTCTACTTTAAGGCCATTTTAGTATTCGCTGAAGTGTTAATTAGGAAGCCACAGTTCCCTCCTTTCCTGCTAGAAACCTTCTCAGGTAACACCGCTAACTCTGCTCGGCAATTCTGCTGACTGCTCTGTTCTTAGAGTTGAACTTTTAGCAGAATAAATGGCTCTGATTTTGCTTTCCTATATTTCTTGTTAGCTGTTAGGTTTTCAGCCTCAATTTCTGATTAACCTAAAGCTGTCACTTATCAATTTATTGAGATGCTACTCACACATTCTCAACAGGTAGAGAAGACACCGGGTAAATTGACCGCGGCTGTTGTGAGCACCACGGAAAATAAATATGCGTTCATTGCACTGACCTTCTATCTGGTTGAATTCCACTTTCTTAAAAAGTACAAATTCTGCAGATTCTGTAGCACGATTAATAAAAACCCAGAGACAGCTATTGGGGTTCAACCTGAAGGTCAGAAAAGCAAAACAGCCAGCCACTGGCTCTTAACTCCATCTTGGTCCAAAATGGCAATCCTGCCTCCAGGGATCTCAGAATGAGACAGTAAGTGAGAGTTATCTCTTCCCATCTTTATATTCCTCTTCAGTGCTGGGATTAAAGGTGTGCACCACTACTGTCTGGTTTCTATGGCAAATCAGTGTGGCTATGGGATTAAAGGTGTGTGTCCCCACTGCCTGGTCTGTAAGGATGGTCAGTGCTGCTGTTTTGCTCTCTGATCTTCAAGCAAGCTTTATTTATTAAAACACAAATGAAAGATCGCTATAAGATTTAATATACTTTGATTGTTATTTCTTGGCAGACATTCAGCAATTTTTTTTAGACATCCAGCTATTATTTTCAAGAAAGTTCACAGAGGAAAAGTAGATTTTGAAATTGAGAGTTAAGTTGAGGAGGTCACAGGAACACTAACTTCTTTCTGGTTCAGGTTATGGATATTACTAGAGCAAGTTGGGTCCAATACACACCCAGAGTTTTCAAGCAGTGTTGCTTCAGAATGACACAGGAGCCTCTGTAGTGTTGAGGCCCAGTAACCTTTTTGTATCAGACTCCTAGGGGTCCTGAGAGCTCTTCTTTTGAGTACTCTCCCACAACATGTAAGGGGTGGTAGAGATGAAGAGAACCATTGAAGTCAAACACAGGCAAATGGTGCTGTCTATCCAGAACCATCTCACGAGTGTGTTGTAGCTGGAGATAGAGAGAGCACTTCTGGCCTCAAGCCAAGAGATGAGAACTCAGTCGACACTAGGATCCTGCTAGGACAAAAATGATCAGTGAGTCTCTGGAGCAAAAGAGCAGTCCTCCTCCTTTATCTCTACTTCTCCTCTTTTTTCTTCTTTTCCCTTCTCCTTCTTTTCCCATTCTCTGAGTTGCAGGGGTCTCCTTTCATTCCTAAGGCTGGTCTGGTACTATGTAGTCAAGAGTTGCGTTCAGGTCATGGCTGCCCTCCTCCTTCAGCCTCCCAAGGAAGAACAGGAGCCACAGTAGCAGGGCAGTGATAGAAGTGGAAAGGGCGGCTCTGCCGTGTAACTCTAGGCACCACTACTTTTAGTTCTCTAGTTGTATCGGTCATCATTGCTATGCAGCAATCACCCCAGACTCAGAAGCTTGAAATAGTAGATAAGAATTGTCTCACAGCTTCCACGGCCCAGACGTCAGGATCTCTCATGTAGCTGCATTTATACTGACAGCTGGAGGCAATCAGGCCGTAATTCTGCGCCACATGGACCTGAATGTAGGTGGCCTATATGTCTTCATGGCTTGGCAGCTGGTTTTTCATTAAGTCTCTCTCTCCTCTCTTTCTTTCTCTCTTCATATATATATATATATATATATATATATATATTTACACACACAGTGGGTTAGGACTAGGGTTAGGTTGTATACACTCACACACACATTGGGTTAGGAACACACACACATATATACAAGGAGAGAGAGAGAGAAAGAGAGAGAATATCTTATATTTTAAGAAATCTTATTTTATCACATTCAGTATCCTATTTGCCAGAGTATGTAGATTAAACTCATATTCATGGAGGGGACTTAGAGCTCCAAGGGGAGACTATCAAAAATGTGTCAATCTCTCTTTAAAATATCCACAGTCACCCTGGTGATGGCTCAGTGGGTAAAGGTGACGGCTACACAAGCCGGAAACTTGAGTTCAAACATTGAAAGTCATGTAAAGGTAGAAGGAAAAGGAGTTCACACGGGCACCAACACTATGTACACATCTTGCAACGTGCTTACTACTAATAAAGCCACACAGCAGTCTGTTCTTCTTCTCTCATCTAGTTAGGTGGGGCACAACTCATGGGGTACACGTTACAGTTTTGGTTAAAAACCAAGAGACCAAAGCTAGGTGTAAAAGGTATTTAGAGCAATTCTGGTTATGAAGCAGCACTGCCTCTCTACAATGGACAACGGCATCCCAGGGCTCAGGCTTATGACTCAGCCTCTTCCTCTGTAGAAGAAATTGTAAAGAGGCAACAGCCTTGCCAGCACTGTCAGGTGACTTCCCACACTGAACTCCTCGGTGTGCTCTATTGGTTCAGCCGCTGGCTAGTTCTAGGGATGTGTCTTTCTCCACGCCCATGGCCACCCCCTCACTCCACCATGCTGTCTCAGTGGCACAAAGGGTCTTCTGCTTGCATTCTCTACCTACAGTTGTGCTTTTTCTAAGACTCATTCACTTTCCAGCAATTGGAATCATCTTTAAAAAGGGTAAACTTCCAGATACGTTTTCAAGTCTCAAGTAGTGAGCTCTAAACACATGTATGTATGAGTATGAGTAATACTAAATGTGTGTGTGCGCGTATATGTGTATGTGTGTGTGGGGGGGAGGGAGGGAGAGAAGGACATGGGCATTGGGAACTGGGGATTATTGGGAGTTCATATTGGAACTTCCTACTGCAGATTTGGGAGGGTAAAAATGGAAGAGGCCTGTCCAAGGAAGAAAGCCTCAAATAAGCTAAGCCTCAGAAAACATGAGTAAGACCTGATTAGAAATTATAAATATTTTAATGCAATGCATGTTTGATGGCAATAAGGTTGCATTTAGAGACCCGTGTGCCCAGGCTTGCCTTGAACTTGTTATATAGATAAAGATAACCTTGAAATCCTTACCCTCTGGTTTCTAAACCAGGGCCTGGTATTATAAGAGCAATCTCTGGCTAAGGCCAAGAAGAATAAATCTTAGAGAGTTGTACAACACAGTGCATATAGCTAATCATATGCTATTGTAGACTTAAAAAATCCTTGCTGTGGTCTATTAGTTCCCTTTCTTTTGCTGTGACAAAATGCCAAGGTCAAAGTAACTTATAGAAGGAAGGATAATTTTGCTTATGGTTCAGAGGATCCATCACCATCATGGCAGGGATGTGTGGCAGCCAGCAGTCATGTTAGCTGGAGCAACGAGCTAATAGCACACATCTTAACCACAAGCAGGAAGCAGAGAGAGCAAACTCGGAATGGCACATGGTTTTTAAACCTCAAAGCCCATCCCCAGCAACATACTTCCTCTCACAAGGCCATACTTCATAAGCTGAGCCAAACAGTGCTACCAAATGGAGACCAACTTTTCAAACATCTGAGTCTATGAGCAACATTCTGATACAAACCACCAGCATCACTTGTGACATGCTCTTGTTTTCTTACAGTTCTGAGGACTGAACCCAGGTCTTTGAGCATGCAAGATAAACAGTCTATTACCAAGAAGATTCCAAGGCCTTCATGTTAGTTTTTTACTGCAAAACAAAATAAAACCAATCCATAAAATAGTCTGTAGGGATGCAGGAAACCTTTGAAGTAGTGGATGTATCACTACCACAGCTGGAACAATGGCTCCAGGGGTACAGCTTGTCCATCATTTGATGCATGTGTCTAAATATGTAAAGTTGTTTAGATGAAACATGTTCCATCTTCTATTTGTTAGTTATACCTCAATAGTGCAGGCTTTAATAAGAGACTATGAAGTCCTGTGTATGAAAAATTAAGAAAATTGGAGGGAGCAAACTCCAGTGGAGTTTGGAGGTACAGGAGAGCGACCCCTGATGGAGTACGCCAGAGCCTGAAACTTCTGCGGGTCCAGGCATGAGTCTGGGATCTCTGAGGGAGTAGACCTTAACCAGAGGCCTCTGTGGGCCTGGGTCCGAGCCAGAGACCTCTACTGGAGTGGGCCCAGGTCAAGAACAAGAAATAAGCCTGAACCAGTGACCTTCACTGGAGCAGGCCTGAGACAGTAGAACTCTACAGGAGCAGGTACAAAGGAACACCTCTGAGGGATTAGGCTGGAGCCTGAGACCTCTGTGGGACTGGGCATGAATCAGCGACCTCTGAGGTAGCAGGCCTGAGCCAGTGACCTTCACTGGAGCAGGCCTGACCAGTGACCTCTGCCAGAGCAGGCTCAAGGCAGCAACCACAGCATAAACAGCACCAAGTAAGCAACCTCCATGGGAACAGGCCTGAAAAATGCCCCCCCCACCCCTATCGCAGAGTGACACGTGGGAGTGCTGAGTGTCCTCCAGGAACATGGAGAGATTAACTGGGGTGACTGGAACTGTGAGCCTGACTACACCATGAGGAACAACCATATGAGCCTTGGATCCACTGGCACCTATAAGACTGATCATAGAGACACAGACAGCCCCAGCTACACCAATCAGAGTAAAAGATGAGTAGACAAGGTAAGAATACATGCAACATCACAAAGAGCAACACGACACCGATAAAAACTAGTGGCCCTACAACAGCAAGACTTGAACAACCAAATATAGATGAAGCCGAAGAAAATGACCTAAAAAATAACTTTAGGAGAATGCTTGAGACCCTTAAAGAGGAAATGAAAAGTTCTCTCAAAGAAATGGAGGAAAAGACAAACAAAAAATA
This sequence comes from Microtus pennsylvanicus, assembly GCF_037038515.1. Classification (NCBI taxonomy): domain Eukaryota; kingdom Metazoa; phylum Chordata; class Mammalia; order Rodentia; family Cricetidae; genus Microtus; species Microtus pennsylvanicus. The sequence goes on from NC_134583.1 coordinate 3,896,923, forward strand.
GGAAGAAATCAACAAATCCCTTAAAGAAAGCCAAGAAATAAACAATAAAACATATGAAAGAAACTGTTCAAGACTTGAAAATTGAAATAGAACAATGAAGAAACACAAACTGAGGGAATTATAGAAATGAAAATTATGAGAAAATGATCAGAAACCACAAATGCAATCATAAACAGCAGAATACAAGAGATGGAAGAGAGAAGCTCAAGCGCTGAAGATACAATAGAGGAAATAGTCTCATGGGTCAAAGAAAACATTAAATCTAACAAAAGCTTAACACAAAATATCCAGGAAATATGGGATACCATAAAAAGACTAAATCTAAGAATAATGAGTGTAGAAGAAGGAGAAGTCCAACTCAAAAGCACAGAAAAAAATTATAGAAGAAACTTTCCCAACCTAAAGAAAGATATGCCTATGAAGATACAAGAAGCTTACAGAACATCAAATAGACTGGATCCAAATAAAAAGTCCTCTCACCACATAATAATCAAAACACTAAACATACAGAGTAAAGAAGGAATAGTAAGAGCTACAAAGGAAAAAGGTCAAGTAACATATAAAGGTAGACCTATCAGAATGCTAATGATTTGATGTCTCAGAGTTGACCATGTGAGTTACCCTTTGTGCCATGTTAATAAAGTCTTTTGTTACCTTCTCCCCCAGGTTATGTTGGGAATAAAAGCTGTGGAAAAATAAATGCTGGCAGATTTCATGATTTCAGTAATCCCAGGGATATTCGTCTTGTACTATCTTATGGTTTCTGCCTTGTTATTTTATGAATCTTCATATCTTTTACTTATATTTCTTCAATTCTCATGCCCTAACATGGTAAGAGGTAATTTTGTCAAGGTCAGTCATCAACACAGTGAGACAGTTGTCGTCCGGTTGCCTGTAGGATGTAGAACTCTAAGTTCCTTCTCTGGCAATATGTCTGCTGAATGCCTTCGTGTCCCATCATGATGATAACTGACTAAACCTCTGAACTGTAAACCACCCAATTAAATATTTTTCTTGATAAGAATTTCCATGGTCATGGTGTCTCTTCACAGCAACAGAAACCCTAACAAAGGCAACTTGCATAGCACCTTCTAACACTATGAAAGCTAGCTACTAGGGATGATGCTGGATCCATACCAGCTTGATTTCTCTATATTCTAGGATTCAAATATGTGCTGTCTTCCGCAACAATATCTATCTTATTGTCAAGCTCTGGAGAGTAACTAAGAGCAAGCATGCAATGTTTGCAGGTGTGGGGGTATATTGTCTATGGGACTACTGGCACCAACTCCAAAAGAATTAATGCATTCCTGGCACTGGGCTTTTTATTAGTTAGTCTCCGGTGTTTAGTAGGGACATTATTGCTCTGTTATAGAGTGACTCCATTTTAACTCTGTGTGTTTGTGTTAGGAAGCTTCTATAGTAGCAGGTTTCTACAGATCTTTCTTGAAAGGTCTTTAGTGTTATTACCCATCCCTATACACTATCCTCTACTTTACCCTCTTCTTTCCCTTCCTGCGTGGGATAATATTTCCTCTAATGAAATACTGTACAATTCCTTCCCCAAGTCCCTGACCCCAGAGCAGTCGTAAAATTTTATGTTTTCTGGGTTATTCAAATAGTGTAGCCTACCCCTTTCTTCTTTTTCCTCTCTAAGCATGCTTTCCCTGAACACTTCAGGCTTTCCCTAACACTTCTGGCTTTCTCTAACATTTGGGCATTCCTACGGTTTTTCCAAAGCCTCCTTTCCAGCCACGTGGCTGCCTGTCTACCTTGTGTCTGATGGCCATGCTCCTTTGAATGACTCTTTTCCGTCTCCCACTCCAGTCTCCTCCCCAGGCAGCTGTGAGATTTACAGAGTGTCTGCCTTGCAAGATTTCCTTTAAAAACTCTAATAAAATTGTCCTCAAGCTTCTGTTTGAGTTAGATTGAATTCTTAATTAATAAGACTAAGAAACACAAAAGGCACTCCCCATTTCCCCTCCATTATCTGGTAAACATGGAAGGACCCCCAAATTCTAGGACTAATTTCTTTCTAGCTTGAATTTCAGGAAAATTTAACGGAGAAACAATAGTTGGTTTGTCTTACGGTGGGATAAAAATTTGTTTTTATTCTCTGTTTGTTTTAGCCCCTCTGATCTAGAGCATCCCATTGTCTCTATCTTAAAGCCTTAATGCTTTGTAGTTGGGAAGTCTTGCAAAGCCATTATCAGAGCTCTGAGACAGAAATAAACATGGGTACACTCTGGTGACCGTTTAGAGGTTTAGAAAGGTTTTAAACTAAAAACAATAAAGCAATCTTGTCTCAGTTCCTTGTTTGTTAAGAGACAGTGGTCTCCGAAGCCCCGAGCACTCTGCATCTGAATGTTTCAAGAACTTAGGAATCTACTTGTTTATTTTGCTTCCCAAGATTAATCTTAGGGTTGGGTGTATTTTTCTCATTTCAGTCTGACATTAATGCTCAGATGTTTTGGGTCATATCATTGTGGAGAAGGGCTTCTCTTATACTATTGTAAACTGTTTAGTGGAGCAATTGTTAAGATAGCACTGGCCCTTGTGAGAGGCATTTGCTCCCCATTCTGCTGCTGACAGACTGAACTCTTTTTGCTTTTCCAGGAGAATTATTGTCATCTCCACCAGGGAGTTTATTACCCGTGAAGAAGGACAGCTTAGGGTGATAAGAAAGAAGTTGAGAGTATAGACCACTTTTGTCAGTTGTCTGGGGAGCTCAAAGCAGTTCATGTCTGTATCTCTGTGTGCCCAGAGTCATCTCTGCCATGTGTGAGGCCTGTTGAGCACAACCCTCTGTGGGCATGCAGCGCAGGGGTGGTGCAAGCCCATCACCTTTGAGCTGAGAGGAGGTCTGTGTGGTTTGATAAGGGACTTTCTATTTATGGCTATCTTGAAAGTCTCTTGAGCTTGACATCCTGTAAAGAAAGCGGAGTTTATGAGGAATGACTAGACTCTTATTTTTCTATGAGCACTGTATGCAATTTTCCACACATCTTTACTCAGCAAAGGAAGGGGTGTGGTTGGAAAGGCCACAAGTTCTCCTCTTTGCAATTGGTAGATTGTCTGACCCAAGCAGAATATGCATTCAGAGATTATAATTTCAATAATCCATTATCTCATAAGGCCCTTCCTCTGCATCCTCCTTTTTCTGTAAAATCATTTCTCTATTTTTTAAAACATATAAACATAAGGTTGCATGTAAGAATATAATGTTAGACTCTCATCTCTGCTCAGGCCGCAGTCTCTGCAGCAGCCTCCTCTTCCTCTTTCACAGGTACCCACAGACATCCAACTGGGATGTTGTCTTTGAGTTTTAGGAATCCCACTCCTCTCCTTCTTCTTGGGAGTCAGAGAGCCTGGTTGCAGATTCTTGCTGTGCAGCCTCTTCCTACCTCCAAGAACTGTGAGTATAAGCTTCCTCTGCCATGTAGGCTCAGATTTCCCTGCTATGCGGTCCCTTGGCTTGGGACCTGGACTCTCTTTGGGACCCTTGTGATGCTGTTGTATATGTCTGTCTATCCATGAAGTTAAGAATTTTCCTAACAAACACCTTATTCCTCAGTAATCTATCCTCTTGAACACATCCCCACATTGTCAGAAAACCACCCCTCTTCTCTTGTCCCTCCCTTGCCACCCAGAATCCTCCTGACGTACAACATGGCTTCCTTTGTAGCCCTTCCCTCTGCACCTTTGTATTTACCCTCTCACTGAGTCCTTCTTCTGGGAAATGAGCGTATTGTTGTTTATCTTGTCCTAAAACAGCCTCCTCAGGTGGACTGCGAGCCCAACTGCTTTTTCTTATACCCATGTCTTGGAAGGCGTAGCCTTGCTGTCTCCATTGTTACTCTTCTAACTTCTTGTCTTGACTTTTGCCCCAATACTCCACTGGGACTGCTGTCCCTGAGATCCAATGGCCCTTTCATGGTCACAGATAATGACACTGATATTTTCCAAGGTCATTTTACTGAACTTCACAGTCATGGTTACTTTTTGTTTTCCAAAACTGCCCCTTTGGACATCATGAAATCTTACTCTTGGCTTTCCTAGTTCTCAGACTATTTGATTGGGCTGTATGGCTGCTCAACAAATCTGCTCTGTTTTCAAAGGAATTAAAATAATGTATCTAAAGGAATTATAAAATTCACATGTTCACTGTAGCTATTTCTTGTTGTTTTTTGAAAGCTTTTTAGGTTGGCTATCTGAATAACAACCTTATTGTTAACTTTAAACAATTTTTAGCAGGTCATATATTCTAAGTTTATCCAATTAATTTTGACATTACACTAACTCAGCAGAGAAAGCGTCTTCTTGGAACTGCTTATCTGCTTTTATATTCACAAAGCTAGGTGGATTAAATCTTCGTGCTAAAACAGATGACTCCAGAATGTTCCATTCACAGGACAGAAATACATAATGGTGTTCTTTAGCAATGAAGACCCCATTCGTAAATGGTAGTTGATTTGGAGACTAGAGGTAGAGAATATGATTAAAAGAATATGAATATGATTAAAAGAATATGAATGCTTCTAACGACTTTCCCTCCCCAGGCAGGGAGTTTTTTTTTTTAAGAAAACTTTCATTTGCTTCTTCTTTACTATCTAAAAAAGGCAATACAAGGACTTAGAAATGCTAAGTTGTTCTTGACATTTAAATAGATTTTTCTGGCATATGATACAGTAATCCTTGTTTAAGTCAGCAACATAGTATGGAGGCAGGATGTTAAGGATAAATTCTTCATACATACAATCTTACTGTTACCTTTGGTAGAACAAGAAAAAAATTAACATGCCATTTATTCCCCTGTCAATACTACACACTGCATAAGAAGTAGTCAATACTACTTCTTACTAGATAGAAATGACTTCTTTAAAATCCCACCCAAGGTAAACTACACTGGCCATTTAAAAAATGTCAGTGGTCACTTCATTTGTTCAAAAAATCCAACTACATATATCTTTTGAAAGAAAGTTCATGAAGGTTCATGTAGAACAAAGCAATGATGTATATATTTATTATTATTATCATCATTATTGTTTTTTGAGACAGGGTTTCTCTGCAGCTTTTGGAGTCTGTCCTGGGAATATTTATCCTTTTTAATCAGAAGAAATTTCCTTTCCTTTTGTTGACTCACAAGAAATATCGTGGGTTTATGCCCGGTAAACAGCCCCAACCTTCTGTGACTGAGAAGAGAGCCGCAGCATGCCCGACTAATGGCCATTTAAAGCCTCTGATGCACAGGGCTCAAATTAAGTATGACTTTGTGTTGTCAAGATTCAGAATCTACGGATGCACCGACATTTATTCACCTGCCTTTTATTCAGCCCGGAAGGCTCACAGGAAGGCTCACAGGTCAGCTGCATCTGATTGCTCTGGCTGCCTTCCAAAGTTGCAGCAGCGGGAGGGACAGGCTGCCTTACAGTTCCACCAGGTGGCAGTCTTTGATACGGAAGAAATCCACTTAAACTGAAACTACTGCTTTCTCTCTCCATCCGCTTTCCTCACTCACTGTCTCTTCCTCAGCCCTCTTTCTCTCTTTCTATTTTGTGGTTTTCACTCCTAAGATCCATCTTATTTATTGTTTCATGAATGAATTTATCATATATTAGTGTTCTTACAGCCACAACCCTCTTTTCAGCTCTGACAGAGTACAGTACTGCTACGGCAGATACATGCACATAAAATACACCATGGTGACCAAAGCTCAGCATCAGCTACCAAGATCTCATCAAAAAAGGAAAAGACATAAAATAACCTACCCAAATGTGCAACGAATCCGCCCAGAATCCCTAGAGACTCTATCCTGCCTTTTGCCTGGAAGAACTGATTGGCACCTGTCCAACCTTGCTTTGCTCCCTGGTCACCAGGAGGTGACACCAGGAGGTGTCTGAAGCAGACAGCTCAGGCTGAGAGAAAACCCATGTCTGTCCATTTTGCTTTCAACTTCTGAAGGAAACTCCTGTTTCTGACACTGCCTCAGGTCTCTTCACAGGTCCCAGGGAGGGGTCTGGTTGCTCTCCTGGTCTGATTGCTGATTGCACAGCTGGAAGGCCAGTGCTAGCATGATCCACAAGGCTTCCCTAACCCACGAGTCCAGCTCCTGGTGGAACAGACTTGACTGGACCGAATATATTGTTTCATTCAATCTTCTTCCTCCTTTTATTGAAAATAAGTTCTTTTCTCAGATTATACATCCTGATTACAGTTTCCCCTTCCTCTACTCCTCCTAGTTCCTTCCCATCTCCTTTCCCATCTGGATCTACTCCTTTTTTGTCTCTCATTAGAAAAGAACAGGCTTCTAAGAAATAACAACAAAACATTGCAAAATAAAAATATAATAAGATAAACCCAAAAGTGTTGGGGTTGGACATGACAAACAAACAGAAGGAAAAGAGTCTAAGAGAAGGCACAAGGGCCAGAGATCCACTCATTTACAGCACACTCAGAAATTCCATAAAAACACTGACCTGGAAGCCATAATACATATGCAGAGGACCTGGTGCAGACCTGTGCATGATCCTTCAGACTCTGAGTTCATTTGAGCTTTGCTTATATTGATCATTTCTTGTCACTAAGTGAAGCTTCCAGTATAAGGATTGGGTACATCTAATAGAATTGTTGGTCAAAGAGGTCCCAGAGGAATCCCCAAATAACTCAAGCGGTTGCCAAGACTCCAGGTGGCTCTCCACAAACTGATGGCAAGGCCCCATTGCTGAAGACAACACCCACACAACTGATGGCACATGGGGGCGTCAAGCGGGTGCCTGCAGAACCGCCACACATATGTTCCAGTGTTAAAACCGTGATCCACAACGGCGTCCTGCCTGTAAAACACGCTAGGGCAATAGTGGTGGCACAACCTTAGGAGAGAAAGCAACCAATGTCTCTTTCCTTCAGTCTTAACAACACTGCTTTAAATCAAAGATGAAGAAACAGAACGGCGGGAACTTCGTGAGGTGACTTAGAGACAAGACTCAGACTCAGGTCCATTGGTACCAACACCTAGAAGACCTTGGAGCATTCCTCCAGTTAATTATGCCAGAAGTCCCCAGCGCCCCGTGTTTCTCTTTTATCTCTTCCTTTCCCAGACCCACACACGTCCCCCACTGGCAGTCCCCTCAGATGCTACCTTCATTGCTGCTTTAATCCGTTTTGGTTAGTGACACAAGCATTTCCAGAGGAATCATCTGCTTTGTGGGTAGCCCACGCATACCCCCCCCACCCAGAACTTCTCCTTTGGGAGTCTTTATCAGCTCCTCTGCTGAGCACATTACCACACTGTCAAATGTCTCCTATGTTTTTAAGTGTAGTTTTACAGTTTCTCCAGTTTATTTGAAAATTTGGTTTTCTATATAACACACTTTCATATTTGTGAATATGTATCTATTATTATTTCTGCTTTCTTGTCTTTCTCACAAAAACTTATTTACTTCAAGACTAAAAAATACTTTCCTTTATTTTCTGCCTAAGGATGTTTTGCCTTGATTACTTTAAAAACTCCAAAGTATTTTTTTTTTATGTTACATAGTACAGATCTAACTTGAATCCATTTTGAAACTAATTAAGCATTTGAAATAATAAAAATAAACACAGTAAGTAATCAGGCACATAGCAAATTTACTCTGTGAGGTAGGTATTTTTTTTATTATCTTTTTTCTAGAGCAAGAAATAATGGCAGATAAATGTTATATTATGTAACTCATGAAATCCAAATAAAAATCTAAATTACCTTTTAGCTGGTAATCTCACTTGAGAACAGGCCTAAGGGTCCATTCTCAGAGATTTAAGTAGAATAGCCTTTTCCTTATAATCATATTTTATGTTTTTTCTTTTTAAAATATTGAAAGGCAGGATGAAGGTTAAGTTAACATGCTTTCGGACTATATTATGAAAAACTGAGTTTGCTAAAGCAATCCCCAAGGAGTCTAATACAGAGACTCCTGTAGGTACAAACACAAACTTACAGAGGCAAGTCTAAATGGGTTTTCTAAACTCACTCAACACATTTGAAAATGCTTTACCCATTTCCATATATCCAGCTATGAAGGCAGTTAAAGCTGTCCCTGCCCGTTCTGGTTATCAGTCACTGAGGAAGGTGGTTGGATACCCACCCACTTGCCTCCTCGTTTGCTCTCAATCCTTGTGACGGTCTGAACTTCCCCCTGTTTGGGATGCAGTGTGTTGCTTTGGAGCCTGCCCAAGCTCAGTCTCCTAAACTAATCTCACATGTTTCAGGCTCATTAACTCTATACTCTAACAAGTTAAGTTCATTTGAGTTACATTTGTTAATTTACTCTGCCAGGGAATTGCTTACATTGTATGTGTGTGTATGCCTTAGTGGCCTGTGAGAGATCGTTCTTTATTATCTGAGAGTTTTACCAATGAGAAGAATTTGATTTTGCCCATTTTATCCATAACATTAGACTATCAGCATTCTATACTTGACTTTTATGTATTCAGAAACAAATTTTGAATAAAACAAAACCACTGAGACTGTGGAGAAAATCAGTGCATTTAGGGGCTAGGTATTGTGATATGGACATTGCAGCATTAAATCGTTAAATAATTGATTTGAGCAAAGTAATAGCCAAGCCAACATCCATTGTGGTTCTAGCAGAATTATCTTTTAACATTTTTAGAATGCAAATTGTGCTAGTCTTCTGTCCAGCAGACTCTGAACAAAACGAAGCCCAGATAAAACCCAAGAATATCTCAAGAACACTTTGCGAGAGCTCACCTCCCTTGAAGTGAGCTTTGAAAGTGGACCGTTTTTTGTTTGTAAGAACAATGACTGGATTTAATTTCAAAATATGAGCCAAATTCTGACACAGAGAGCAATATCAGACATTGTTATGATAGTGTAGAGACTGGTAGTGTTCAAAGAAGAGGTTTCTTTGTGTTTATTTCTCTCTCGTTCTCTCTGACACTACACACACACACACACATAAATAGATAGATAGATAGATAGATAGATAGATAGACAGACAGACAGACAGACAGACAGACAGACAGACAGACAGACAGATAGATAGATAGATAGATAGATAGATAGATAGAAAGAAACAGGAACTACAAACTCAAATGACAGGAGCCATTTCTGAGGGAACTGTCTTCTGTGGCTTGCAGAATAAACCCCCCTTGAGAAACTCAAATCTCCATTAGTTTTCGGCAGTGCCTGTGTGTGGATAAGGACTTGTAGTAAACACACCTTGGGGAACTGAAGTCAAGCATCGAATCCTCTCCCTGCTTACAGCCCTGTACACAGTCATAACCCACAACACTCCCTGACTCAAGGAGGGCTACAGGCTCAGAAACACAAGAAGGAGGGAGGCTCTCACCCATCTCAGGGCAGAGCTATTCCCACAATTCACATCCAACTAAGGATTCCCCATTCTGATAGTGGGAAGGAAATAGAGGGTAACACCAAGCCCTTGTCACTCATTCTACGTAGTTCAGTGTGTACACAGTTCTGGCCACGCTAACGGTGGCAAGTGGCCAGTGAAGTCCACTGTTGGAGTCACCCAACACTAGAGCTTTTTAAACTGTAAGGCTCTCGGTAGAAGAGTTTTCCATCAGTCACTGCAGAGGAGCGGTAGAAGGGGATGAACTTCTGCTGGTGGTTTTATTCAACCAACAGAGAAGGGAGAGATCCCCAGAAACCAGTGCATTCACAACTACTGCTCAGATTAATTCAGGAGAAATCTTATAGTGTAAATTCAGGAAGAGACTAGATCCTGTTTCTTGGAAAACTGAGATTTTGAGAAATATAAGTCTGGGATGGTAATGACTTATTCAAGGCCCTGAAGGTTACACAGCAAGGCTAGGACAGAGTACAGATCTGAGCTCTGTTCCCTCGCTAGCCACCCTCCTCTTCCTGACTTCATCAATGTTCTGTTCTAGTGAGGGAGAAAGCTTCCTTTAATCTGTTTCTGGAATAAAATTTTCGCTGCCATTTGCAACACTCCGGAGAATAGAAATATAACAGAATCCTAGTTGTGTGTTAATACTTCCGTTTCTAGCCATCTCAGCCATCAATCAGAACTTTTATCTTGTTGCCTGAAGAGACAAGGACATTTAATTCACAACAATTTCCTCTTCCCTTTCTCTCAGCGACTCTATTAAATAAAACATGATGGATCACACTCGCTATTTGCATGCCAGCTAAAACACGGCCAAGGCTCTGCCAGAGCAGAGAGAACACAGCTCCTTCCTCTCTGTGACAGAGGCGAAAGGGAGCCTAACACCAGGGAGGCTTCAAATAACACAGCTGTGTTTCTTCATGGAGGGAAGAGGCCCAGTAAATACCCAGAGTTAGAACTGGGAGGTATGCTAAAAATTAATAAATAAGTTCAAATCAGCAAAGAACATAACCCTTTCTAATTAAGTATAACTTTTATGTTTAAATTAACATTTGGGTCTTAGAGGGCAGAGCTGGGCATCATGGGACCACACCATTCACGTTTCTGAACTTATCTTTTGAGGCAATTCCTATCTTCCCATTGCAACAGAGAAGAGGTTTCTTTTTTTTTGTGTGTGTGTGTGTGTGTGTTTGTGTATTTACAGAGAAAGTTCACCTTTCTTCTTCAGGGTGAGAGTGCTCAGCGGTGCTTATCTTCTATGTGTTTTAGAGCAACCCAATGTACCTTGCAACCTTCGGCATATGGAGCGATTGAGTACGGCATTGGCAGGACCTGGAGGACATTGCTCGGCCCAGCCACCTGGCTTCATGTAGGCAGAGGATCACATTTTCTTTTGAGATTCTCTTCTACAGAGTTTATGATTTGGTGAAGACCGAAGGTAACTGATGGAGTGTGGCCCTGGATTGTAGGCCTCCTGTCTGCTAGTGAGAATGAGAGCTCTCTTTCAGTTATCCTCCAAGAGATCCTGTTTTGGCTGACGACATGACAATGAGCTAGATACCATATCTTGCTACGAGAAGTTTGCAGATGGTGTGGGGTTTGAATAAACAAGCGACTGTAAATGTATGTTAAGAACCATGAGAGGATGAATCAGATTCTGCCAGACCACAGCGAGCAGTTCAGCATGCAGGTGGGGCTTTAGGAGAGCCTTCTGGAGGAAGTGAAGTCCAAACTGCAACCTGGAGGATGGAGGGGAGCCTGCTCAGTAAAACACTGGGGGCACCAGACAGAGGGTTCAGTCATCCAAGGGGACTGTTGTGCCACTGATGGGCAGGGGGGCTACATAATTAGCATGGGTAAAGGAGCAGAGAAGAGACATGGGTTAGGGCCTCAGGAGTGATATCAGACACTTTTGGGCTTGCTTCTCATTGCAATGAGAAGCTACTGAATAATTGTTAGAACAAAAATGATGAAGGAAAGTTTGTGTTAGGTAATGTGTGCATAATTCATAATATAGAATTAAGAGAATTTGAAAAAGATACCACCACACCCAAACTACTCAAGCCTGGGATTTCTAACTGCCCCTTTAGCCACAATTGGTCAGAAGGACTCTTAGCTTATTAAGGACTTGAGAAAATTGTTACAAATTGTACTGACTTGCTCACCAAAGTTCAGTGTTTCTAAGTTTCAAAAGTATAATCCTCCATTAATCCAGTTCCAAGACAGACAGCATTATGCTACTAGCATGGTTGGATTACCTTTTCTATATTGAAACAACTATTTAATACCACGGTAAATTCTTTCCTTTTTTCTTTCTTTGTCTCTCTGTCTCTCTGTCTCTCTCTCTGTCTCTCTCTGTCTCTCTCTGTCTCTCTCTGTCTCTCTCTGTCTCTCTCTCTCTCTGTGTGTGTGTGTGTGTGTAGGGTTTAATGCATGTGTACATCTGAATGTGGAAGTCAGTTGCAATCACAAGTCTTTTGGGTTTGCTTTTTACTTGATCCGGTCATGCAGAGCATCACAAGTGAACCTGGACCTTGCTGATGTCATAGCTTCAGTTGTCAGCTTGACACTCTTGGGAAGAAGGAACCTCAACTGAGTAACTATTTGCCTGTGGGCATATCTGTGGGGGCATTTTCTTGATTGTAAATTGATAGAGCAATCTTTGGTAGCTGCTGTAGATGGTGCCATCCTTAGGCAGGTAGACCTAGGCTGTGGAAGGAAGGTAGCTGAGCAAGCCAGAGGGAGCAAGTCAAGAAGCATTGTTCCTTCATGGTTTCTGCTTCATGATCCTGCCTTGAGTTCCTGCTAAAATAAAGCCCTTCCCCAGTTGTATTTGTCAGTGTTTAGTCCCAATGGCACAGGGACAAGCTAGAGCCTCAGGGTAATCTGGTCAGCCATCTTGTTTTGGGTAGCCCATCTCCACCTTTCTCACGCTGGAATGACCAGTGGCAGGATACATCCACTTGGCATTTAAATGGGTTCTGGGGATCCAATCTCTGGTCTTTGTGTCACCATGGAGCTTGTGTTTTAACCCATGATTCATCTCCAAGGCCCCATAGCAAACTTTTGGATAATAGTAACCAAACAGTATAAAAAATAAAAAACCAGATTCATCCATTCTAATAGAGTCATACAAAATACATGGCTATACACAGCATGTTCCACAGGGAAAGGGAGGTGGAGGTGGGGTGGAGAGAAGACTGGGGTTGACTTCTAGTAATAAATAAATAAATTAACCCTGAAATAAGCACATAAATAAATAAATGCAGGGGATCCATATTACATTACACTCTGCCAGTAATACTTCAGCCAAAACACAAAGTGTTCTCTGGAAGGCAATAGTGCCTGAGCTCCTATAATAGACCTCAAAGGCTGTGAAAGAGCCAGTGCAGGCCATTGTGCTGTCTGCGCATGTGGTGACTTGTAGCATGCAAGCTTGTTCCCCTAAGAAATACAAAACTTTAAGCTTAGATGATGAAGAACAATAAAACTATACAGTGCACACAAAATACAGCTCACTGGTTATTGTCACACCGTCCTGCTTCTGAAAGCCAGCTTTAGAGTTAGCATACACTGTTCCAAGGCAGACACTTGCTCCTCCCTCCCCATGATGACAAGCTTGAAGTGACAGGCCTCTGTATTTGGGAAGGCCAACAGAAAGATGTCAAACTCAAACAAACCGACTGAACTAGAACACAAAACTTCATTTCCTCTAGTCAATGAAAATACCCACAAATGCCCAGGAAGTTACAACAAGCCAAACACCCACTGCTGCTGGTTGGTTTTGACCAACTTGATGCAAACCTGGGAAGACAGTTCCTCAATAGGGATATTATGTCCATTAGACTGGACTATGGATAGGTCCGTGGGGTATAATTCCTGGATTTTAGTTTTTGAGGCAAGGTTTCCCTATGTAGCCCTGTCTGCCCTGGAACTCATGATTGGAACAAACTTACTTCAAATTCTTAGAGATCCACTTGCCTCTATCTGCAGAGTGCTGGAATTAAAGGCATGCACCTGCTTGCCAGGTTTGTTGGGGGCATTTTCTTAGTTGCTAATTGATGGGGGAGAACTAGGTCCATGGGGGAAGTGCCAGTCCCAGGCAGGTGGGTCTGGGCTGTATGAGAAAAAGAGTATAATCAGCAGTCTGACTGCTCCTCATGGACTCCCCTGAAGCTTCTGCTCCAGCCTCCTGCCGTAGCTTCCCTAGATGATGCACTGTAAGGTGTAAGACAAAAGAAGTCTTCTCTTCTCCAACTTGGGTTTGGTCATGATGTTTACAGTGATGTGAGCTAGGGGCCCTCATTATAGGTAACAACTTCACAAAGTCAGCTGAGAAATACAGAGTTAGACTTGGACTGTGCATGTTTTAGTAAAGTGGTCGGATAGTCATGAAGTATGACATCAAATGGTAAAACACGTGGCAAGCCCTCTAATTGTGCCCTGGGGGTGGGGAGGGCTGGAGAGATGGCTTTGCATTTTGGAGCTGCTTTTCCAGAGGACCTGGGCTTCATCTCCGGCACCTACAGAGTGGCTCACAACTGTCTGTAATTCCACTTCCAGTGGATCTAATGGCCTGTTCTGGCCTCTGAACATCAGGTAGGTATACATGTGGTACATGTACATACATGTAGACAGAGCACCCAAACACATAAAATACATGAATTAGAATAAGGATCATGCCCCAAGAAGTAGTAGCCTTTTTTTATGCCACCCTGAAGACCAGGGCATTTTATTTGGCTTGTTCAGCATTTTAATGGTGGGATTTTGACCCTGTGACGATGCTTTGGAATTGATCATGTAGGATCCCACTTGTCCGGCAGACTTGCTATGTTGCCAGAGGAGCCTTGATTCTGCTTTAGATGTTTAAGACAGACGAAAATCTTTAGCAACTATCTAGATGAAGGGAGGTAGCACAGGATATTAATAGCGTTCAAGCATCCTGTGTAGTTAAAATAGCTTCCTTCTCTACACTATTTGCCCCAGAAATCCCAGGCTATCTTGCTTAACAATCATCAGGAGCTCGACAAAACCTTAATATTTCAAAATTATGAGCCGTTACTTCCAGGGGCAAGTCATGTTATTGAATTATGACCAATTTATTATCACAAGGGAAAGCAGGTGTAGCCTGACATCTTAAAAAATGTCCCAACTGCTGCTTTATAATGTAGAAAGAATAAAACTGCATGTACTTTATCATAGTACTAATCTCATCTTTCTATCCCCTGACTTCCCTAATTCCACCCACTAAAAGGGAATAAAAAAGAAAGGCCTAAATAGTACTTGATAGCAGCATCTGATTCTCTTCTGAGGCATTCAACATCTTAGAAATTAGGTACAGTTCCCTTTTTCTTTGTAATAAGCTAAACATGGCTTGGAGATTTGTGGGGCTGTGGGAAAATAACTCATTCCAAATTATTTCTGAAAATATCTTTTGGCCAGAGAGCAGGTTCTCAATGCAAATGTGGGATACACATTTGTCTATTGTTTTGCACTCTCTTCAAACTTTGCACAACCTTTTGTGACCTGGTCTGTGTGAACCTCGATCACTGCTGCTGGAAGACTGAAGAATCTCCTGCCCTCATGTGTATATATATATATATATATATATATATGAGCTAGAAAGGTACCCCTTCCACACCAGTGTAAACATCTCTGCACGAGGTATCTTCTAGTTGAGCTGGGTGGCTTCTGAGAAGGGTGTGTGAGCAATATGTGGTGGTTTGAATGAGAATGGCCCCCATAGGCTCATGTCTTTGAATGTTTGGTTCCCAGTTGGAGGAACTGTTTAGGAAGGATGAGGAGGCATGGTCTTATTGGAGGAGGTGTCTCATTGGGAGTCTGATGTTTCAAAAGCCCACCAAGGGTCCAGTCTCCAGCTCTCTGCCTCCTGCTAGTGGATCAGATGTAATCTCTCGGCTACTGCTCTTGTGCCATGCTTGTTTGCCTGTTGCCACATTCCCTGACATGATGGTTATGGACTTACCTCTAACGCTGTAAGCAAATTACAATTACATGCAGTTAAGATGTGTCCTGCACACTCGCTGGAGAAGATTCTCTCTCTTGGGAGTCAGTGTATAAGCTCTCACACACTCAGGTCTTTATGCCTTAACATGAAATTTGTTTCCTTCTTTGAAATTCTCTGTTGTCTGGGCCTCTCATTGTCCCTTATTTTAGTTCTCTGTCCACTTTGGGACTTTGATATGATATATGTGCCATCCTGGGCTTATGGGCCCTCTGCTGACTTTTCAAATAGGTTGATTTTACTTTGCTAAAGTGATTGGTTCTGCTTGTTGGATCTGCCAGTCTTCCTTAGGATTCATTATGGTAAGCATCCATGTATATATATTCATATGTATATGTAGATTACACACACACATATGAGAGGTGAATGGTTCTCAGTTAGCTCATCAGTAATAAAGATCTTGCAAGTCTCATTGGCTTCTGTTGGCCTCAGCACTTTACCACACCTATTGTAGGTTGTGCATAAGCAGATACCATGAAGGCCCTTGCAAAGTCTTCTTATAAACCTCTCAGGCCCATTTATTTCCTGTGCTAGTCTAGTATGAGACTGAATTTATAAGCTAAAGCAGCTAGATAGTTTCCATGTAGGTGTCACGTTGTAGTTGACTGAGGCTCATCATAGCTCAAACCTTGTATTGCTTTCCATGTCACTTGCTGTGTGACATGTGAACATTGTGTGAGTTTAAAACCCCAAACCATCCTCGTTGCTCCATAGTCTTCAAGAAACCTTTACACTTATACCACATACCCGCTCCCTTACGATTTACAATTTTGTCAGTTAATGGTTACTAAAATGGAAGTAACTTTCTAAGAAGCAAGTGGCTCGGAATATCCATGTGCAGCTCTTGATGGTGCAGTGTTTGTTGGGCGAGAAGAGTCTCATCCCTCCAGAACCCAGAGATGTACAGGGCACCAGGCCGACTGGCAAGGCAAAGGGGATGGATAGATTTGCACAAGGGAAGCGTTACTTCAATAAGGTTTATCTGAGTTAGCCTAGGATAAACAGCTGCTTCTCTCTACAGGGAATGCCATTTGACATGAATGCAGACAAGGACAATGATCAGGTCTGAAAGACGGCTAATTGGAAAAGAGTGGCCTGCTCTGATCTGAAGATTGAGCTCCCTGGGAGGATTCAGGTAGCCGGAGCGAGTCAAATGTTCTTACACAGAAGAATTTTCCCAGGGAGACACAAACACCAGACTTCATTGACCTCAAATCAGGAAAACGCTGACCTCACGGCTACTTAGAGGGGGCTGAGTTCCAGGTGGTTCTTCTCCTAATTGCGGTGCTCATTAAGATGGCAAGATCTTTTCCTGTTAGATCTATAGAAGCCTAAACATCAGAGCACAGAGAATGCAGGAGCACATTTAAGTACTCAATCCCCCTCCCCCACTTCTAACCAAATGTCTCAGGCTTTTGGTTGAAAGCTAAAGAAATTTGGTTAAGGACTTATTGCTCTTTTGATTGGATCTGGGGATCAAGAATAAACAGCATAGGTCTTGGAAGAATGAAAGTTGGTTATGTCTGAATGACTAAGTAATAACACACCACTGATTCTCTATCGTGTCAGCCTTGGCGATCCAGCATCAGCTCTTCAGAACAGCTGACAGACCTCTACTCTGATGACATTAATGTCCGTTTCATTCTGTCAATAATTGCCTGGATATGTTTCCTTTTATGGTCTGTAGTGTCACATGAAATATTTTTATTTGTCCGTCCATCTTTATAATGTAGTTGACTGTGACCTTGATTCTTGTGATGATGGAAACTTTGTTAATTTACTGTTAAAGATATGAGCTGTGCCTTTAGCAGCCAGACTAGTGCTTAAAGGTTTGAAATGAACATTCAAGGGCCCTGGGCAAGGATTTCCACATCTCTCTCTAATAAACTGTATCCATTTCCCACCTGTTTTGAAAGCAACTTTATTATAGATTTCTTCTATTCATTTATGATGAAGTAATAAGAACAGACCAACTATTATATATAATCAAGAAAATGCTAATGATAGGAGCTGCATGCACATGTGTGTGTATGTAGAAACACCAAAAAGTCAACATGTTCACTGTAAATATAAATATCCTATGAAAAGCAAGTTTGACTAAATTATTGAAGAACTACCATAAATTTCATCAAACAACTTTTATCTGTAATTGTGTTAGGGTGGTTTTCATCAATTATCATAACTTACCATACATTTAATTATAAGTTAACACACACTTGTAAGGAACAACAGAGACCTGTGTGTCTTCAGCCAGTTTCCTTCTCCTCCTTCCCCTTTCCTCTTCCCTTTTCTTCTTTGGCAGTTTCAAATGAAACTGCTGAGGAGTGTCATATGTAAGTATCTGTATCAATGTGGGATCTCATTCCCTTTATCCTCATTTTTTAACAAAGCATATTAAAAGGGGAAAGGGGGATGTTTCAGCCTTTTCTTCCAAAGATGCACGAGAAAACTAGTTTTCAAGGCTTTGTGACCTTGTGGAGTTTGCAGATGGTCATTGGGACAAATTGACACCACATATCTCTTGCTGTGGTGTCCTGAGGATATGATATCATTTATGTTATATTCCTATCCCCCAAAATTTGTGCGACCTGAATCTAATTAGGGGAAAATCAGGAAACCTCAGTTGAATAACATTCTTCTTAATAAGTGGTCTGCACAGCAGTCTCCTCTAATCTAGCGGGGATCCAGGATCCTCAGTAGATTCCTGAAAGTGCGGCACTATCAAACCCCACATGTCCTCTGTACTTTTCTATACAAGAGACATTTTCCTGATCAGGTCTCTGGATCAATAACAAGCTCTCTGAACATGAGCTTGGGCTAAGGATGTTTTGGAGGGAAAAAAAAATCAAGGGAGGACACTGAAAAAATATGATACAGAGAAATTTGTGTCTTAATAAGCATCGCCAGGTGTGTATCCATAGAAACACTGAAAATGATCAAAGGAGAGCCTATAGCAGAGAGTGGCAAAGCACAGCTGTAATCCCAGTATTTAGGAGGCCAAGGCAGGAAGGTCCTGAATTTGTGTGAGCCTGGAATATCTTGAGAGACATATCACACAACAAGAAAAAAGTGTGGAGATTATTTTGTAGAAGAGTCAAAAGTTATCTTTTGACTCATGGAAAATTACATGAGTTTTTCAACTTGGTAATATAACTTTGATTCAAAATGGAAGTATCAAGGCACAACACAAAGAATAGGAGGTAAGACTAAATAATCACCATATTAAAGTCAAGGAATTAATATTGTAAGATATGATAGTATTGTGCCTGCATAAGAGAATAGCCTTTCTTAGGAAATTCATGTTGAACTATTTTATATGTGATGTTTTGACATCTGCAATCATTTGGGACATTTTCTTTCTGTGTTAAACTTCCTTTGTTATCTTCCCTATGAGTTATAGCCTGTGTTTAGAGTCCATTATACTATTCAGGTTCCATGAAAATGTTTTAACATCTTTTAAAATCAAAACATAAAAAGTGAACCCATAAGGCTAAGAAATATTTTAATAAACAATATTGACCACTGATATTTATACAGACATAGTCATAAAATATAATCCCATTTTTTTGAACGAAGTCTTACTCTGTAGCCAAGATTGGCCTAGAAGTCATGATGTAGGTTAGGTTGATCTTTTAAGCTTTGTGTTGAGATTATAGGCATGAGTCACAAGGCCTGGCTTGATCTAAATAGGTTTATGGAGGAACAGGCACATAAAATGCCTAGGGCTCCTGGCAGTTATACAGAGGCACAGAGCACAAATCCTGCATGATACCCCAACATGGTCTTCCTATGGAATAGTTTTTGTGTTTTGATCTAAAATAGGATTAGACACATATGGAATTATATGCTCTCGGTGAATGGATATA
This sequence comes from Microtus pennsylvanicus, assembly GCF_037038515.1. Lineage (NCBI taxonomy): Eukaryota > Metazoa > Chordata > Mammalia > Rodentia > Cricetidae > Microtus > Microtus pennsylvanicus. Next base: position 3,916,182 of record NC_134583.1, read on the forward strand.
GGAATCATTGCATGCATGGATCCCTTTCTGCAGAATTGTTCTTTCTTATGGACTCTCTGTTTTGTCGATACTTCTCTCATGGTATTTGCTGGCCTTAACATGTGTTTCATGCTACAAAGCTATCGCTCAATCAGGCAGGCAAGAAAATAAATCCAGTCATTCTTGTCAAATGCTAACTGAGCGGTATGATGCAGGAGGCAAGCCTTGGGTCAGTGCTGAGAAGGAGATTGTACTTGTCTTTGAAGGAGGAGGAATTCATGGCCAAGGCAGGCAGAGTGTTCCCACAGGTAACCCTGCAGAGCATGGATACTGAAGGTCAAGGCAAGGCAGGCAGAGTGTTCACATAGGTAAGGCTGTAGAGCATAAACACTGAAGCTTAGGAGACAAATGCTCAGGACATACAGGGGAAGAGGAAGCAGTCTAGTTAGCAAGAACCACAGAGTACATCAAAGATTTAGTAGGAGAAATGAACAGGGCCTTGGAGACGAAGGTACCTCTTAGCAGCCTAGATCAGTTGGGGCTGTGAAAGTATTGGGATAAAATGAGGAAAGGAAGAGGCAAAGAGGCTCATTCAGTGTTCTTTCCAGTGGATCACAGGGTCATGAAGGGCACAGAAACGTACTGTAGGTATTGTCAGTGAGATTGGCAAGGCAGATCTCATTTTGATTGTGGAGTCAAGGGCAAAGATTGGTTAAACAGCTTTACAAGATTTTGACTCAGAGACTTATACTGCCACTCTGGAGAAGAGGAAGTCAGGATGAGTAGCCACTTTGAAGGCATTGAAAGATGATATTTGGTCTGTGTGTTCTCAGTATAAAGAATCATAAAGCTGCCTGAGCCATGTAGGATTCTAACAGAAAAAGAGAAACCAGAAAAGAGAGATGGGCCGGGGAGATGACTCCGTAGGCAAAGTGCTTTCTGGGAAAGTTCAAGGACCTGAGTTCTGATCGCCCACATGTATTATATATATAATATATATGCTGCATATATCATCTCACTGCTTAGGGCCAGACACAGGTGGCTCCTGGGGCATCGCTGGTCAGCTGGTCTTGCCCAGTTAGTGCGCCCTGGTTTCAGTGAAAGACGCCGTATTAAAACAATGAAACAAAACAGCAACACAAAACTGGAAGGCACCTGAGGAAGACATAAAGCTAACTTACTGCCTCCAGCAAAGACCTGTGCACACACATGTGAACACACACATGCATACAACACATGCACGGAATAGAAACTAGGAACAAGGATAGCAGCTTGTAGGGAAGTAAGACTCAAGAGCCTGGGAGACATTACATATTGGAAGAAAAGAAGAGAGAATGTTGAAGGTGCAGTTAGAAGTGTGAGGTATTCTAGGGAATCCTAGCCATGCTACCCAATGGTAGGCTATTCGATTTTGGGCTTTGCCAGGTAGGAGCTACATCCCAAGAGCACCATACACACTGATGCAATTACGAGAAGGAGAAGTAGCTGCCCCAGGTTTCTGTGGCCTTTCTCATCCGGACAGTTCAGAGTTACTGAAATGGCAGTCGTGTGTTGCGGGAGGTCCTCCCACTCCTCCAGCCAATAGCCGCTGAGATACCAGCCCATTGGGGTATGGTCTCTCTCCCTTTAAAAAAGCAGCCACTTCCCTCTCCTCTCTCTCTTCACTTCCTGCTCCGCCGGCGACTAGACTCCTGGTTGCGTTGCGTAGAGGGCTGTTGCCTGGGACAGTGATCTGTAAGTTTTTTCCCCTTTAAATAAATATCACCCTCTTAATCATAATCCCAAATTGGTGTGGCATTGTTTGTGACTTACACCTTCATTTTGGCGCCCAACGCGGGGCTCGAACCCACGACCCTCGGATTAAGAGTCCCATGCTCTACCGACTGAGCTAGCCGGGCAGGCGGCTGGGGTGTTGGGGACGCAGCCCCGCCGCCCCTTATTACTACAGTCGTGGAGGGGCAGGAGGGAGAAATCCATCCAACTGCAGCTGTCCTATCAGAGTGACATGATTAGGGCTGAGCTTCAGGGAGAGTGGCAGACCCCGGGCTTGGAAGGAACTTCTGGGAGGAGGAGAGGGGACACTACCGCAGCACTTAGGCCAGGGGGAGGCTGTGGCAGTGAGAGCCATTTTCAGAAAAGAAATGTCAGACCCTTTACAAGGCATCATGACTCGCCAGCAGTGCTTGCTTAGCGGAATCTTTCTTCCTAGCAACAAACAGGGCTGATATGGGACAAATGGGCTTGAATTACAGAAAGTAGGCGGAAGAATGGTCTTTGTATCTATTAGCAGGTCTGATGGAGATGGAAGATGGGACTGTCATCTTCAGCATCAACACTTTAGACCAAGCCAGGTACCCCATTATTCAGAAACAAAAGGACAATTTTCAGATTTTAAGTTTTTAGTCATTCTTTCTAAGGAACAGAAGGTGACATTGGCCCAATTTAATGTTCTCCTTTTGGTGGAAGAATTTAAACGGCACAGTGAATTGGACCATCTGAACTCCTGTTTTAAAAAAGCCGAAGCACCTCCTTTTTCTGCTCCACTTTTTTATATTGGGATCCTCTTACACGTGTATGTGAAATGAGAAGCTGTTTACTCACTGCATGGGGGCTTGGCTGATTTGTTCTGAGCACAAGATTTGATAGGTAAGGGCGCCAAACACCCAGCAGTGAGCGTGATCTTTGTTCGGGAGTATACGGCATGGCAGTTTGCAAGCACTCGGAATTTAAATGCAATCTCGTTTTCACATGAATGTTAAACTCTGCTAGGTGTGCCACTAAATGACTCCTTCCAGGATTCACTATTATTTGAACTGAATCGTTTTCTTTAGGATCCCAGGAGCTAATCACAGTTTATACGACACCCAGCCTCCAGTCAATTCCGCTGGAGTCAACACTCGCTCTCACTGTTATGACGTAGAAGGACTGGCAGGGATCAAGTCAGGATTTCTATGATCTCAGGGGTATATCTCTTTTTCAAATATGATATATATGTATACATACATGCATACATACATATACATATATCACACGCAAACATATATATCATGCATATCACTACTACAAAAATTCTAAGAACTTGCTTTATACAGAAAGATGTGAAGCAGGGTTTTAGGCTGGCTAATGGGTCCCATTTTCTTCAGCTTTTCTTATAGCATCATTATATGTCTGTGCCCTTTATCACACAGTTTTGTAAAACGTCTCATTAGAAGGTATGGAATACCTTCCCTTACCCCATTGATCTTATGCTAGTATACCAGCCCGAAGGAGAGTCTTAGAAGGCCTTGTGTGCTTCTCCTGATAATACTGCTCTCTGAAGACATATTGCAGGCGGCTGTAGGTTCAAGAAGGATGAAATACCTATAGAGCAGACCTCAGGTCTATCAGCATCCTGAAGCAGAGCCTGCTCAGGCAATGATTAAACAAACAAATGTAAAATTTCAAGTTGTTCTTGTTTCACAGGAAAAGCTAACATATCAATGAGAATTTCCAAGCTTCCGTAACTGGTCTTCTGGCAGATGTACACCAGCAGAGCTGGGGTAACAGCTCAGCTCCCCTGTGCGCCTGTATGCCACCCTGCCTTCTAACTAATCCACAGTGATGCTAAAGTCAACTTGATCAAGAATCTCAAAAGCATCCCAGATTTGAACCTTAAAACTTGTATTCTTATAATTTTCTGTTACTATAAGTGAAAAAATAATAGGACTTATATGTTTTGGAAGAGACGATGTGAAAATTAATAACTATAATAAATGCCAATATCAGTAGCATTTTATGTAGACAAGGTTCTGTTATTCTGTTTGATTCTTTATTGAACCCAGAAACTGAAGTTCTAAAGCTGGGGGAAATCTTACTGTTCACTTTGACTCAATTCTTATCTTACTAAAGAGAATCAAGAGAAAGTAATTCATACAGGAGCCAGTAGAGTTAGAATTATTGACTTGATCCGCCTGTACTGCCCCACAGCTGCAGCGAACCGGAAGCAACATCCATCGATACTTTCAGTGTCAGGCACACTAAACAGAATTATTTAACTTTTCATTTAAAAAGATCTTTGATGTGAGGAGATATCTACTTTCTAGAAACACTTGAATGAGTCCATCACTGCCGTTTTATAAGGATTTCTTTAGTAATTTCCCGAGAAATGTCTTTGTTTCCAAAAATCAAAGGGTTGTTTTTTTGCCTATTAAACGTTCATTAGTAACTCATTCTTTAAAATTTGCTTCTCCTCCTCCTTTTTTACTTTTTACAGTGCTATTGTGTGAACTTGCCCTGGGGAATCATGGATAAACATTTGTTAACCCCAGATAAGGCAGTGACCTCAGAGGAATGAGAGGAAACCCAAAGGAATGGTTCTACCCAAGTCTATCTATCTCCATGGGCTTGCCTACAGAAGCATGGCTGTACGGCAACTGGAGCAAAGGAATGGTTCTACCCAAGTCTATCTCCATGGGCTTGCCTACAGAAGCATGGCTGTACGGCAACTGGAGCAAAGGAATGGTTCTACCCAAGTCTATCTCCATGGGCTTGCCTACAGAAGCATGGCTGTACGGCAACTGGAGCAAAGGAATGGTTCTACCCAAGTCTATCTCCATGGGCTTGCCTACAGAAGCATGGCTGTACGGCAACTGGAGCAAAGGAATGGTTCTACCCAAGTCTATCTCCATGGGCTTGCCTACAGAAGCATGGCTGTACAGCAACTGGAGCAAAGGAATGGTTCTACCCAAGTCTATCTCCATGGGCTTGCCTACAGAAGCATGGCTGTACGGCAACTGGAGCATGAGTGACTTCAGAACAGTGGCATCACCCACGTGTCTTTCCCAGCGTGGCTGTCAACTTCCCCATAGCTGCACAGATGGAGTGCCCTCCTCAGGACCATTTCATCCTTTACATATTCTAGCAGCTACTGAGAACTGCATACAGTTGGAAGGGAGGCCCAGAAAGGAGTGGCTGGCATCTCAGGTAAGGTTCTAATGCCCCTCCCCATCACTTCGTATAAGGAAACCCAACCGTCAGACCCTGAGTGTTTCTTGTGGGTAGCCACAGCTACTCTGATTATAATGGTAATGGTCATTTTGCTCAGAGGATAGAGTCCCACAGCAGGCGTTTTCCCTTTAAAAACGATGCTCTCTTCTTGCTCTTCTTCTTCTGGACAGTAGTCAGCTTGCATTTGATATTCTATATGAACCTCTTCCCTTCCTAGGATCATTTCCTCTCATGTCTTTATTGAAATGTAATAAATGCAAATAAACTATTTCCAATTAGAGGAACAAGGATGCTCATTCTTTAATAAAAACATATTAAGTCCAAATGATCATTTCAGCCAATTTCAGCAAAAAATTGAATAAAGCTTCTGAACTAAATAATTATTATGATGCATAAGTGACATGTCATGTGTGTCAGAAATATAATTAGACTGCTTATTATTTACTGACTTCATCACTGCAATCGTAGGAGTAAAACTTAATCACTTAGTTGCTTTTAGCCACATTCAATTTATAATCTGCCATGCCCCAAACTGTACAGCCATGCTTAAATTGCTGCAGAATCGCTAAAGCCACAGAGTAGTAAAAATCTTATAAAGCTTGTATATAAGATTACAGGATTATTTATATAATGAGTCTGTATTTCTGGAACTTCTGGATTCAAACCTCACATACAGCCTGAGTTGGCTCAGCAGGTAAAGTTGCTTGCCTGAATTCAATCTCTGTGAGTGGAAGGAGAGAGCTGACTCCTGCTAATTGTTTTCTGGCCATTGCATGAGCCAAGGATGCAGCCTCCCACCCATCTGACACACAAACCAAAGAAAGGCAATTAAAACATCGTTCTGTATAGATAGCCTAAGACCATTACTCTTTTCCTCCTTTTATTAAAATTAGATTTTTTTCCTCACATAATACACCCTGATTATGGCTTCTCTTCTCTCTGTTCCTCATAGCTTCTCACCATCTCCCCTCCTATGTGAACTCCCTTTCTGTCTTTCATTAAAAAACAAACAGGAAAAAAAATAAGAAAAGAAAAAGGAAAAAAAAAAGCTTCCTAAGGGCTAATAGCATAATACAATATGATAAAATAATATAATAAAAACATAATAAGATTTAAAAAGGTTAACATGTTTGAATTGAACAAAACAGAATGGAAAGAGCCCAAGAGAAGGCCCCCAAATCAGACACCCACTAGTTCTGCACACTAAGGAATCCCACAAGACCACTAAACTGGAAGCCATAATATATTCATAGAAGACCTGGTGCAGACCTATGCAGGCCCTATGGATACTGCCGTAGTCTCTGAAAGTTTATATGAGCTGCACAGAATCCAAACATTACAGGCTATGACCAGAACTTGACAGTAAGGCCATTTTGCTAAAGACATCACACATTTGAGTCACAGGACATATACAAAGAAAGCTGGTAGTCAACTCATTTGGAACCCTCTTCACTATTATTAGCTAGCTTTCATAGTACTGGAAGAGTCTATGTATGCTATCAGAGGAGAAATGTAACTATCAGTCTTACCCAGCTATGAAACCTAAGAGCTACAACAATAGGCGGCCTCACAAGGTAAACCCACAGTGCAATAGTGGCATGATGGTTATTGTAACAACCAACTAATTTTTCACTGGATTCAAGACTCTTCAAGATGGAAGTCATCACTGGCACCATTACTGGGGCCAACAACCTGTGGATACATAAGTTATAACTATATAAACTCTCTATATAACTCTAGTTATATAGTTTAGTATATCACTCAGTCCTTATTAGGAAACCTTCTTCTTGCCATAGAGAGTGAAATCCACAACTGATCAAGGTACAGTGATTAAGAGACCACGGAGCTTTCAGTTCTAAATGGGATAATCTATATCACACACTGTAGTAATATGGGCGCAGCGGCGGGGCTATGTCCCCAAAACCCCAGCCGCCTGCCCGGCTAGCTTATGCCCCGAAATAATTACACAGACACTGTATTCATTTAAACACTGCTCTGGCCCATTCCTATCTAGCCTCTTCTAGGCTAATTCTCACATCCCGATCAACCCATCTCTAATAATCTGTGAGCACCGGTCTTACCGGGAAGATTCTAGCCTAAGTCCATCCTGGGTCGGAGCTGGGGCATGGCGTCTCTCTGAAGTGTCTGCTCTGGAGAGGAGAGCTGCGGAGTCTGAGCTCACTTCCTCTTCCTCCCGGCATTCTGTTCTGTTTACTCCACCCACCTAAGGGTGGGCCTATCCAATGGGCCTAGCAGTTTCTTTATTGCTTAGCCAATGAAATCAACAGATTGATATATGACACTCCCACATCAACACACCTCCCCTCAAGACTCAAGGGTGTTTATAGTGCAGGGCATATATAGCGCAGGGCATGGGAATGCATTAAGAGCCAGAGCTGGTGGATAATGACAAGGAAGCAGTGGTTTCTAGACACAACAGGGTAGATACATGTATGAACTTGCAGCAGTTATGACAGAATACACAAGACCCATACAAGCTCAAGCCAGAAGCAGCCCAACAGAGGGGTGGGAATGAAGTCCTACCCTTAGCTGAGGAAATATTGGTAATTGCTAACTGCTGGGAGAAGAAGGGTCAGTTTCTTCAGGGATGTGACTCCTCACAGGTAGGTCACACTTCAGGGGTTGACACAACTCCACAAAGAATTTGGGCAGTAGAAATAGGATTCTCTGGTCTTAGAAGGAAAAAAAGGTATGAAGTTGAGTGAGTAGGGAGGTGGGGGTGAATCCTTGAGGAACTTATGGAGGGGAGTAAATATGATCAAAATACATTGTATAAAATCATTGTTTGGGTTGTGTTGATGTCTTTGACTCACTTGGAGTTGCGTTGAGAGATAAAGGTCTAATTTCATCCTTCTACATATTTGAGTTCTCCATCACCATTTGTTGACTGTGCTATCTTTTCTCCAGTGTGTGTATTTTTCACCTTTGTAAAATATCAGATGGCTATGGTTGTATGGATTTATGTACTCCTCCTCTAAATTTAGTTTCTTAGAAACTTCAAAATGTACTCCGCAAATGGCAGAGACAGTGCTGTCTCCGGGAAGAATGACTATCGTCTTATGACTTATCGTCTCTGGAAGGGTTTCCTAGCATGAGGACTAATTGGTCTTCTGTAATCCCATGGACACTATTCTGTGAAACACACTTTTCACAGTGCTAGAAAAGATCTTTCCAGAAACTTAATGAAATGACTTCATGAGGCAAAACCTAGGGCTCGGGAGAGCAGCCAAGTGAGAGAAAGCACCCTCTTTGTCATCCTTAGGAAGAATCAGAGCAGATATGGGATAAAGGTGGACAGGCCCCTGAGGATAGGGCTGAGTCTAGTAGGAGATAAAAGGCATCTCCTGAAGCTAGGGTAGAATGAAGCAAGAGGGAACTACAGGGATGTGACACAAGCATACTGGGTGACCTTGACTGCAGAAGTTCCGTGAGCTCAGTTGGGAATCCCAAACAGGCAAAGAATCTCAGAAGACATTTGGGGTCCTTCTAAGACAAAGCAGATCAGCCCCTACATAATTTTAAAACGAGGCACCATCCTGCTATATACATAGAGAGCAGACCTTTAAGGCCGAACTCATGCAAAACACTGCTAAGTTACCAGCTGTCTAGGAAAAGCTTTCCAAATGAAAGACTGAGAATTAAAAAAAAAAAGAATGTCAACATGCAGTAGAAACTGGGGACATCAGGAAAACAAACCTTTAAAAACAGAGAGATACACCTATTATTAGATAACACAATATATTTCTTGTTTGAACCATCAATAAAATGCGACAAAAGTGGTCCATTGATGAAAAAGTAAGTGCTTTAGAAAATTGAAAATGATTTTCCCAAACTGAAAACTTCAGTAGAGGCTTTGGAAAATAGCATTCAGGGAATCATTAAGACAGAAAACCCAACTGACAAAATGATGCATTATTGGAGATAAAGATTGTGATAATTGTGTCCCAGAAAACCAATATCCAACAAATTATGACTTTCAGAAAGCTCAGACAATGTGCAGAAGAAAGCATTTTTACTATGCTACCAATAGCATGACTCAGAGCTGCAGGACTGTGGTTTGAAATGGAAAGGGCCCAGGAGAGCCAAGATCACAGACTGACACTCCGAGCAAAGCTCATTGCCCAACACTTCAGGATCCCGGGGAGTCAAAGAAGACACAAGTGTCAAGGAAAAAGCAGCACACATATGAAGTGTGGAGTGACTTGAGAGACTGTGATCATGTGATTCATGTTATCGGCCGTGGTAATACACAGAAACCTACATGTCACAACCAACAACAACAACAAAACCATGGCAGTGTACCGTCATGTACCACAGTGTCAGGTCACAGCTGTTGCTATGGTTCTGTAGTTATAGAAAATACATTTAAAAAGTTGTTTCCTGTAAGTTACTTTGAAATTAAAAGGAAAGAAGGAAGGAAGAGCAACAACTTGGTCACATAGACTTTCTGTAGAAGGACAGAATCTCTCTCTCTCTCTCTCTCTGTCTCTCTCTGTCTCTCTCTGTCTCTCTCTGTCTCTCTCTCTCTCTCTCTCTCTCTCTCTCTCTCTCTCTCTCTGTCTCTCTCTCTCTCTCTGGGTGTGTGTGTAGGCCAGAGGATAACCTCAAGTGTCATCTTCAGGAACGTAATCCACTTCCTTTGGGATCTCTCTTTGGGTAATTTGACTGGAGTGTCTGGTCATGGAGGCCCAAGGATCCTCCTCTCTGTGCCTCCCCAGCACTAGGAGTATAAGCAAATACTATTACAGATGACAATATATATGGGTTCTTGGAATAAGTGAGTCCTGGTGCTTCTGAGGCAAGCGCTTGACATAGCTTAGGTGGAGGTATCTTTCAGTATTCTGCCTTTTGCGTAGTATCTCTCAGATGCTTCTCATTAACAGAGGCTGTAAGACTGTTATCTTGAAGCACTGGGCAGAAAATCAAGTATAATTAGCTAACACTATGTAAAAGAATAAATGGCAAAAATGTAATACCTGTTAATGTCTTTAGATGAGTTTTGTTACCCATTTTGATGTTGAATTTTTCTAGGAGTACCTAAAGATTGCAACTTTTCTTTTGCCCTGGAAAGAAAAAGTATAATGGATATCAATTTATCTTAAAGTATTGTAAATGCTTCAGTTTAAGCAAGATTTAAAAATTTAATTTAATTGCTTTTGACATCAATACAGTCCAGACTGGTTATAGCCTGATACTGCCAGTTCCTGGAATGTACTGAGACAGTTTCCCAAATGTCACTTGATGTCAGGAAAACCCTGGCAAACATACTGTGTAATTTCATCTCCCCCTGTTTTAATGGAGTTATCAAGAAGTAATACCAACCCGGTTTATAATGTGCTTTTTCTATTATACCTCTGTTGTGGTATACATATACTCACACATACGCACATGCATACATAGAAACACACACGTATTTATAGCTTTCAAATCTCTTATTTGTTCCATATTTCATTTCAATTCTTTCCTTGAACATTCTCACAAGATTTACTTTTTTTTATTGATAAAAGAAGAATAAAGAAAAAAAAACAAATTTCCACCTCCTCCCAGCCTCCCCTTTCCCTCCCCCTCCTCCCACTCTTCTCCCCCTCCTCCCACTCTTCTCCCCCTCCTCTCACCCCTCTCCCCTTCCCCCCACTCGTCTCCCCCTCCCTCTCCAGTCCAAAGAGCAGTCAGGGTTCCCTGCCCTGTGGTAAGTCCTAGGTCCTCCCCCCTCCGTCCATATCTAGGAAGGTGAACATCCAAACTGGCTAGGCTCCCACCAAGCCAGCAGATTGCGTAGGATCAAAACCGCGTGCCATTGTCCTTGGCGTCTCATCAGCCCTCATTGTTCGTCATGATCAGAGAGTTCAGTTTTATCCCATGCTTTTTTTGGTAATAGTCCAGCTGGCCTTGGTGAGCTCCCAGTAGATCAGCTCCACTGTCTCAGTGGGTGGGTGCACCCCTTGTGGTCCCGACTTCTTTGCTCATGTTCTCCCTCCTTCTGCTCCTCATTGGGACCTTGGGAGCTCAGTCCAGTGCTCCAGTGTGGGTCTCTGTCTCTATCTCCATCCATTGCCAGATGAAAGTTCTAGGATGATATGCAAGATATTCGTCAGTATTGCGCTAGGATGGGGTCATTTCAGGTTCCCTATCCTCAGCTGCCCAAGGAACTAACTGGGGACCTCAGCTTGGGCACCTGGGAGCCCCTCTAGGGTCAATTCTCCTGCCCACCCTAAAGTGGGTCCCTTAACTAAGAATTGTGGTTCCGTGCTCCCCCTATCCAACCTTCCTTTATCCCGATCCTCCTGTTTCCCGAAGTCCCCCCTCCTTCCCTTCTACCTTTTCTCTCCCCATCTCCCCTTACCCCCTTCCCACCCCACCCCCAAGATCCCACTTTTCTCCCCGGCAATTTTGTCTACTTCCCTTATCCAAGAGGATAACGATATGTTTTTCCTTGTGTTCACCTTCTTACTTAGCTTCTTTAGGTTCGCCAATTGTAGACTCCGTGACCCCTATTTATGGCTAGAAACCAATTATGAGTGAGTACATCCCATGTTCTTCTTTTTGGGTCTGGGATACCTCACTCAGGATAGTGTTTTCTATTTCCATCCATTTGCATGCAAAATTCGAGAAGTCATTGTTTTTTACCGCAGCGTAGTACTCTAGTGTGTATATATTCCATACTTTCTTCATCCATTCTTCCATTGAAGGGCATCTAGGTTGTTTCCAGGTTCTGGCTATTACAAATAATACTGCTATGAACATAGTTGAACAAATGCTTTTGACATGTGATAGAGCATCTCTTGGGTAAATTCCCAAGAGTGGTATTGCTGGGTCCAGGGGTAGGTTGATCCCGAATTTCCTGAGAAACCGAAACACTGACTTCCACAGTGGTTGCACAAGATTGCATTCCCACCAGCAATGGATGAGGGTACCCCTTCCTCCACAGCCTCTCCAGCAAAGGCTATCCTTGGTGTTTTTGACTTTAGCCATTCTGACAGGTGTAAGATGGTATCTCAAAGTTGTTTTGATTTGCATTTCCCTGATTGCTAAGGAAATTGAGCACGACCTTAAGTATCTTTTGGCCATTTGAACTTCTTCTGTTGAGAATTCTCTGTTCAGTTCAGTGCCCCATTTTTTAATTGGGTTAATTAGCATTTTAAAGTCTAGTTTCTTGAGTTCTCTATATATTTTGGAGATCAGACCTTTGTCTGTTGCGGGGTTGGTGAAAGGTATTTACAAAGATTATTTTGGATTTCGTGGAAGAACACAATCCTAAGAAAAGAATAACAATATAAAGTTAGAAAGTAATACTTCTGTAGTTACTTTCAAATAAAATGCTCATGTAAGTTAGATTTATGAACCAAACCTTACACATTTTCTAGAGGCCATAATTTTAGCTTTCAATACATCTCATCAAAAGAATGAGACGTGGGAAAGGATTTCAGGTTTCAGGGGGAAATAAGTTGTCTAAAGGATGAAAATGTATTGAACCGGATTAAATGGGCAAATAAAATTTGAAAACATTGCAGTTGTCACAATAGTTTCTTTCTTTCACTTTATAATGACAGGAATATTTTGTAGGCATGGGATTGGCTGCAGGGCTTTGAGAGCTCAATTCTAAGGCACGGGAACAGTTATGGTGAAGTGGAAGGGGAGAAAACAGCCTTCTACCACCCAAACACAGAAATGTGGGGAGACACTGAACAGGAAGCAGTAACTTAGTGTCGTTGTCAAAGCTAAGAGATGGAAGAAACTTCATGTCCAGTCACCAGGAGCTCAGAACAACCGAAGGTGTCAAAGACTCAGAAGGTAAAAATGGAACTTATCCACAGGATTGTTTCTTGTGGGAGGAGAGAGAGAGAGAGAGAGAGAGAGAGAGAGAGAGAGAGAGAGAGAGAGAGAGATATTCCCATGGAAACTGACCTTTCTGTCACAAGTAGCAAGTTCTTGAGGAAAAACCACTCTGAGAAAGTCCATTCAGGGTATAAGTGGAGGCACATTAGCTTAAGAATATTTCCAGTGGTGACCTATCTAGAGATGACTGAAATAGACATAGTCAACCTGGTACCCACAGGGGTGAGCATGAGTTATATGCAAGTGAGCTGTCTCATTTAAGGGTCTTGGGTACCCACAAGTTTCTCTCTCCATGGGAATCCTGGAGCCAATCACCACAAGGCTACTGAGAAAAGACTTGAATGTGTGAAATAAAATCAGAGATGACCAGGGGAGAGATATAAGTAGGATATGAGGGAAAAAGAAAACATTTACATTAAAAGGGCTAAGCAGAAGTATAAATAATAATAACTATAGATCTGGGAGTTAAATAGGGAAATACGGAACTGAAATATAGCTGCTATTAATAGGGATAAAGCAAGGGGGAGTCTGAAGTGGGTCAATGTATCATAATCACAACTAGCACAGGTGAACAACTAGTAAGTCAAATAGTTATCAATTAGGCGAAAGGACAGACTGTCACAGGTAGTCTGTCAAGTAGTCAAAAGTGATTGATAAAAAGTTATTGAGATCACTGTGGAACAATACAGATAGCATCCAGAAGTGTCATACTGAGAATAAAATCAAGTTGTAGTATGATGCCTATGATACCATTCATGGGAGCTTGATAAACTCAACACAATACCATCATGAAAATATAAGGAGTTAAATATGAAAAACATGGAGACAATATACTCAGATAGTGTATAAATAGTTGCTTCTGAGTCATTTTCAGTAGCAACTTGAGTCACATCTGTGATCTTTTAGTTATTTAAAAAACTTAAAAAAAGACAATACTCGCAGAGAACAGGTGTCAGCATTTGTTATGACAACCAGAATTCTTTCATGTGTGCAAAGTCTTTTTATTAAACATTCAAAGTAGATGAAAAATTATAAAGATAGATGAAAATTACAAACTCAAGTAACGTGAAGGTGGGATTTATTAAATCTGATATTTCACCTGCTCCCCTACAGGGAAGTGCCTCTATCTTCCACGGGAGATTCTTGGAAGTAACCTGGGTTTATCATTTGCAGAAAAAAATTCCCAAGCTCAGTGTCACCCACTCAGGGGAGATAAAGTGACTCCTTCAATGCAAGGCTTTTGCTTATCTTCCTCCAATCACCCTGCCCACCCCACCTTTATTGGTCTTATCACCAAAGCTTTGCCAGTGGAAATAGATGCAGAAGTGAAAGGAAGATGGAGACGATGACACCTGATGGGCGAGCCTCATCTCTTACTTGTCACATGGAGACATCCTTTTCACTTGTCTTCTTTTATGGCTCAGAGTGGCATGTGACAACTGGTAAGTGCTGGGGCTCCTCTGCAAGAGCTTCAGGGATTCTGGCGATGATGGGATGAACCCATGTGAAGAGTCTATTGTTCTTTAGTATCAACGAGGGAAAGCCTTCAATGACCAAAGGAAAACAGTGTGACATACAGGAAGTATGTTTCTGTAGTAAAAGAAAATAGAGAATTCATAATTAAATCATTTTGGTCAATTAATAATTTAAGAGACAAGTTTAACATATCCTTTGCCTTTGATGTCACCTGGAGTTTAACACACTAATTGCCCCAATCAGATGTGAAATAATGCAAATTTCATCCTGAAACTGCACGCTCCCATTTGCTTTAACTGACAAGTCTTTTATGCTTTGCCAGTTTGAGATTTTTCTCTTTAAAATATTTATGATTGTGCCAAATACGTGTGGATTCCTTAAAAAAAGAACCTCTCATTTTTCAAAGCAATTAAAAGTTAGAATATGTCCCATTAAAATTCAGGACTAAAACTTGTCATTAAATGGAAATAATCTGCGTGCTGAATACCAAAGGAACCGAGACGATAGTGCTGAGTCCAGCTATAGCCTCGTGACAAGACATTAGTGGCTGAAAGGGAGTGATGCAGGAATTCTAAAAAGCCAGGGTGAGCTTCATTTGCATATATAAAAATGGAATGGGCTTTAAATTTTTTTTAAAGAATATTTTGAAATTCAGGTTGAGCCAATGCAACGGGAAAAATGAAAAAGTGCTTGGGACTTAGAATAGAGGATAATAGAGAACACATAACAAAAAGAGATGATCTGGGCGTATGTCCCCTGAAATAATGTCTCCATTCTATGCAGGGATGGATGCTGTCTTGTGGAAGGTATTTTGAGCAGAATGTAATGACGGAGATTGGCCCTTTCTTTGCAATTAGGCCTGGGGAGCCAGAAAAAAATACTGGAGGGACCTTTAATGTTCTTATCCAATGCCTGAAGAAAGGATTTACATGACTGTTCTGAACAGGATTTGGCTGTTCACTGGGCCTCAAGCAGTTTACATAAAAAAAATTTTTCTGGCTCTTTCACGTCTCTCTGATCATTTATCAGCTTCTAAAAACTAAGCACAATGAGCATCTTGGTTTACTGTCCGTGGGTTATTTATTCTGCTCTTGCTATAATGCCTATTTCCCTGGGTCTGCCACATTGTTAAGTCATGAAATTCCTGGAAAGATGATCTGCAGCCTTAACTTTGCACGTCTTACGTGAATACTCACTCTGGGGAGCAAGGTTTGGATATAAAATTGCTAAGATATTAAACAGATCATTTTGAAATACTAAATGTATCAAAACCAGTAGCTGAGTGAAGAGGCATTGTCCAAGAGAACATATTTTAGGTATAAAGGTTATATATTTAATTATTCTGTTGGGGTCAGAGTCAATGCTACTTGGCTGCTTCATGCTTCTCTCCTGGGACTAAGACATTCAGGAGAAGTGGAAGTTGGACCTTCTGGTCTTGATATTATTAGTGATGTAGATTAATTGTGCAAAATAATGATTTGCATGACAGCTTTACACATGTGTAAATTCTGGGAAGAGGAAAGGGTCAGTCTACAGTCATCACCCAGACACAGAGGACACAAGATGAGGAAGCCTTACTGATAAAAGGTACCAAACCACATGGCTAACACAGTCAAGAATTATGGGTTAATGTAAGATGTTAACAAGAGTTAATAAAGAGGCTGACCTAATAGGCCAACCAGTTTATAATGAATGTAGGCTTCTGTGTGTTTCTTTGGGACTGAATGGCTGTGGGACTGGGTGTAAGGAAAACCTCTGTCAACAGAGACCCACCTCAGCCTCAGCAAGATGAAGGTGAGACTGGACTCAGGAAAGTTGTACCCTGACCTCCACAGCATAGCATACCTGCAGTGACACACAACAAAGAAAGAGACGGAGGGAGGAGGGAGGAAGGTGAAGGGAGGAGGGGGAAAGATCATAAAAAGCAAACATACTTTTTAATTTTTATTTTTTAAAAATTTTCTAGTAAAATTAAAAGACCTTTCCCCTCTTAATTTTTTGGAGAATATGACCTGGTTTTGTGCCAACCACAAAATGCTTCAGAAAGATGCAAGTTTGGCCCATCACAGGTATCTGAAAAGAACAGGCAGTGCTTGATTGGGAAGCTGCAGGATTCTGTAGCACAGAAGGCTTGGAGGAACAGACCATAGCACGTGCTTCCCGAAGTTGGGCTAGCCCAAATTAGGCTTCATCTCAAAGTCAACAGTTCTCCAAGAGTGCTCTGCTAACAGAAGACTCTCCATCTGAGGGACTGGACCTCTCCACGGGAGATGAGGTTTCCTCCGATAAGGAGATGCTTCTTGACTAGGTGTTCTCTTACAGCAGTGGGACAGGAATAATTGAGAAGAAACCCAGTAAGTAGCCCTAGTGCTGAAGAAAGTAAAAAGGATGAGATGGAGTTTGTATGCTGTGTGCGTGTGTATGAATCCTTTAGATTACCGAAGCTGGGCAATACAGAACAAAGCAGGGACTTCCAGGGACATCTTTGCTGGAAAAGTTGCAGACAGCACTGCCTCAATTCTACCGTCCCAATTTCAGCTTCACCAACCTCCTCTTAACTAGCTCCTTTCCCTACAAACAAGCTAATTCCATCTAGTAGTTCATAAAATATCTCGTATCAAACATAGTCTGCAAGTGAAGTACAACAGGATATTAACATCAATCCAACATATTTTCTGTTTTGTCTTCCTAATAATTGTACTCTGGAGTTTTGTGGCCCAATGTGAGAAAGCTGGCAGAGACCTCAGCACAGCCAGTTTTCCTGTGGAACCGTGTGGTATAAGGTAATAGCATGAGGAGCAACCTGAGGAAGTCAGTTTCTCTAAGCAGGACAGAATGTCCTGAAATCATGTGAAGATCTATATTTTTGCTCAGAAATAGAGGGAAAAAATATAAAAGTTCCTTTAATAAGAAAGGCCATCCATTAATTCTTGTGTTTAGTATCTCCCCACAAAAATAAACAAATGATTTTTAGTGCCAAAATGTGATACTAAACAAATATAGAAATATTCTAGCAGATATCAAATTAGAAAAAGCATGTGACTTTTCACTAAGGTAAAAATTTAAAGAATGTGCAATCTAATTGAATGGCATTTTAGTTTCTCTTACAATATTTAGTTAGATATTGTGAAAAGACAAAAATCTAGACTTAGGAATTATGCAAATTTCACATATTAAAAATTCATATTGAGTGAGAGTGGAGAGGTAAGCACACTAGAATGTTAATCTTCCTTAAAGGCAATATCTTCATGTTTAGATAACAGCTCTCATTCTCAGGTCTTGCCTGAATCGTTGTCTCCATGCCTCATTACTTCCCACACCTGAGAACTTCTATCCCAGATCTTTGTGACTTATGGAGGTGCCCACAAAGCAGCCCTACTTGGATGCTGGACTTTATTTTAGCTTGGAAATAGGCTCTAATTATCCCTGTGCTGATAGCTGAGCAGTTGGACCTCTCAGTCTCAGGCATTGGTCTCATCAGACTTAGTCTCTGAAGCAAGGGCCCACTTTGTTCTCTCTCTTCTTCCTCTCTGGTGCAGGTTACAGACCTCTTTATGCCTCTCTAATCCTTGGTTCCACCTTAAACATAAGGAGACCTTACCTTGCAGGCTCTGCCACAGGATTCAATGACCTGTCACATATGCAGTACCATGCTGAAGGCAGGCACTCAACACGAGCTCTGACAGCGTCCCTTCTCTGTCTAGGTATTTATTGGGGGGATGCCAAGATAGTATGATAATCAGAAATCTAAGAGTGACTAATCTAGTTAACTGTTGGGAGTAGTGAGACCCCAGATCCTGAATTTCTTGTAATCCCCTGATCTGAGTGCCTACAGCTGCTTTGAGCAGGAGACCTTCAGGAGTTCCTGATGGCAGGAGAGTGGTTTCTGGTGGGTTTGGCTGGGGCGTGGCTATCTCTATATAATCTGCCCCTGAACACAATAAAGGGGGCATTCTTGGGGAATTCAAGGAGGACCCGTGTCGTGGTCTCTCTGTCTGTGTGTGTTTGTGTATTTTAACCTCCAGCTCCCTTGCCCGAAGCTGGCGAACTGGGTGCCAGCGCACAGGGCACAGACACGGGGGCGCGGTGCGCGGCAGTTAACCAGCATTTAGAAACTCCAGTCTTCCACCAATGCAGAAAAGAATGTCTCAGGCAGATGTGCTGGATCCTTTGCTCAGGCTAACATGATGGTGGATTGATAATTGGATTCCTCAATTGAACTTAAGAACTTGTAAAAATTGCAAAGAACTGACCACACAAAAAGGTGTCTTGGAGACTTCAGCTCCTTGCTCATCAATTTTTCAATTAACATCTCTTCTTTTTTCCTGCTTTGTTTACTGAAGTACAGGCACTATTTTAGCTTCCTAAACCTTCTGTAAGGTAAGGATCCTCTCTGAAGATTAGAAAGTTCATTAGTATATGTTTCAAGACTTAGTGAAGATAAAATATGTTGGGAAATCTAAAATACCAGATTTCAAACCACTTTGTTTGTTTGTTTTAGAAACTTTTTCACTCAAAATTTATTTAGGACCTAAGACAAATTATCTATCCACCCACCCATCTATCTATCTATCTATCTATCTATCATCTATCTATCTATCTATCTAATTATCTATATATCTATCATCTATTTATCTATGCGGTGCTGGGGATTTAAACTATGGCCAAGGCCAATGCTATCAGTTTCTGAACTACTAAGGTAAATTTTCACCTCCATATATCTATGGTGATTTGAATGAGACTGGCCCCCATGGGATGATACATTTGAATGCTTGATACCCAGTTGATGGACCTGTTCGGGAAGGATTTAGAAGGTGTGTTCTTGTTGGAGGAAATGTGCCACTGGGGGTGGGCTTTGAAGTTTCAACACCTTATGCCAAGCCCAGAGTTTCTTTCTTTCTTTCTGTCAGTGGACGATGATGTACCTGCCAGCTACCAGCACCATGCATGCTGCCATGATTTCCCCCCATAAGGATAATGGGCTACGAGTCTGAAACTGTAGCAAGTCCCCAAGTAAATACTTTCTTTTATGATTTGTCTGTTCATGGTGTCTCTTCACAGCCATAGACCAGTGACTAAGACACACACACCACATACAAAAATATATATGTCATACACAAACACATTGGTTATAGCTATAGGTATTTTCTATATTAGAAATTAAAATAGGTATTTTAATATTTATGACTTATTAAAATAAGAATACGTATATTATGCTAACATAAAGTTTATTTTTAAAATAAAATGACTGTTTTTGTCAAAAAAGCTTTAAAGAGTAGCAACATTTCAACTTTTTTTTAATTGGAAGACATCTGGGTAATTTTTTACATCAACACTTAAACTAATGCCATGAGCTGGTTTGTTTGACACACACAAGGAGGATTCAGTCTCATATCCATATATTGCTGGAAAAGTGGAAATCGTGAGAGTTGATATCAATACGGTTTATAAAAGATTAGCTGTAATCTAGAATCATTTAAAAATATGTTCTTAAAAGAATATGTCTGCATATTCATGTGTGAATGCAGGTGCCTGCAGAGTCTAGAAGAAGACATTAGATCCCAAAGAGTTGGAGTTACAGGCAGTTGTCAACCGCCTGCCATGGGGGTTAGGAACCAAATTCAGATCCTCTATAAGAGCAGCACATGCTCAACCACTGAACCATCTCTCCAGGCCTGTCAACTAGAATCTTAAGCCCTATTAGTAAACATTTTACAACATTTCACTCTGTATGAGCTTTTCACACACACACAATCTAGTGAGTTATCAGCCCTTCTAAAAATTGACATTTAATTACAGGACACTTAAAAATTCCCCCCCCCCCCGTCACTACCCTTCAGATCAGAGAAGTCTTTATATATTGGAAAGCTATCAAACCCATGGTGATAGATGGAAGTTTTCGAAATTCTAATTCTTTTTCTCAAATGCTCAAATGTTTTCAGCAGTCACAGATTTTGCTGGTTGTTTTCTGGAAGTGACAGCTTTACTGTGTTCATCCTCGAGACAATTATCTGTCAAATATCCCTATCGGAAAACAATTTGTCAGCCACCTTCTTCCAAATCAAACCGGTGTCCTGCAGAAAAGTAGGCTGTTCGGCCTGCAGCTCATGCACACCAGTCCTTGCCAAGGGGCCTGTTGTCAGCAGGCCCTAGCTGGGCACTTTCATTTCTGTATCAAATTTTACAATGCATTCACTCAAGTATTGATTAAAAATCTACACACTTAAATAAAATTTCTTAAAATTAACTTTGCTTCATCATTAAGCACATCTTTATGGGAATCTGTTTCTTCTTTTCTTTTCTCCTCTGCAAATCCATGTCTACAGAGAATGAAGGGATGGGCTGGTAACTCAGGGATCTGTGTTTGATCCCATCATTGGCTCTCCACTCCTCCCAAAGGACCATCGCAGTTGGTACATGTTTAACTTGGTGCCATTGTCTTGACTGGTGCTTGCTAGCACTCAGCCTTGATGGATTTGCATCATGAACACATATGCCAGTATATGAACTTCTTAGCAAATTAGTTTTGAAACAGCAGAGCTTCTAAAAGGGTCTTGAGGATTTCTGGCATTCTTGAACCACATATTTAATTACTAATGTATGCTTTAGAAATTACATGGCTGAATTCAGAGTAGAGCCTTAGTAAAGAACCCTGAATTCATTGTGATGACCCACAAACTTTATAACAGAATGAGGTTATATGCATGCCTATGAACCTAAGGGTACCCAGATCTAGGAGGAAAGTCCCTTGTACAGGCTTCTAATTTTAACCAATGCTCTTTGGTCCAGTATTATTTCTTGCAGTCACAACTTGTAAGGTAAAAATCAGTGTCCCTTTATTGTCATCTAGATAAAGTAGGAATAACAAAGACATCACGGGGGAACTTAGACATCACTTACTGAAATGTTGCTATCCTCAGGGAATTCTCTATGACCATTTGAATTGTGGGTAGAACGTTTCACAGTGAAATTGGAGGGGGCTTTTGATCAGTGCTGAGCATATGTTGATAGCATGAGAAAGCTCGGGGTAAGCTGATCAGCACTGAGCTTTGGTGATTGCTTTGGAGAACAAATTAACTTTTTCCTACCTGGTCCTTTGGTGGAAACAGGAATGTACATGGGGCAGATGATCATCACTGATTGTCATAGTTCTAACCATCAACTTGACACAATCTAGAGCCATCAGAGAAGAGAATCTTAACTGAGCAATTGCCTATGTCAGATTGGTCTGTCAGCTTATTTGTAGAATACCATTTTGTTAGGGTTTCTACTGCTGTGAAGAGACCATGGCAGTTTTTATAAAGGAAAAACATAATTGGTGGCTTACATTTTCAGAGGTTTAGTTCACAGTGCAACATGGTGGCATGCAGGCAGATGTGGTACTTGAGAAGGAGCTCAGAGGCCTATATCTTGACTCATAAGCAAGACTTGACTCATAAGGAAGTGGTCTGGGACACTGGGCTCAACTTGAGCATATATGATACCTCAAAGCTTGCTTCCACAGTGACGTGCTTCCTCTAACAAGGTCATACTTACTCTAATAAGGCCACATCTCCTAATAGTGCTACTCCATTTGGGGGCCATTTTCTTTCAAAACACCATAGATATTGATCATTAACTGAAATAGAAAAGCACAGCCCGTGGTGAGTAGCACCATTCTCTGGGCACGTAGTTCTGGGCTGTATGAGAAAAGTAGCTAAGAATGAGCCTTCAAGTGAGCCAGCAAGCAGTCTTCCTTCATGGTTTCTGCTCCAAATTTTTGCTTTGAATTCCTAACATGACTTCCCTCAAAGATAGGCTATGATCTAGAAGTGGAAACTAAGCACACACTTTCCGTCCTTGAGTTGCCTTTGGTCAGAGTGCTTATATCACTGCGATAGAATTCAAACTTGACTGCTGACCTCCATCATTCTTGATTATCGCTGTCCTCAACGGTCTGGTGCCGTCTCTGTGTGGAATCTTTCCCTGGCTCTCTCTGTTAATATGACTGATAGATGTGGTTTTCTTAGGGAGGTTCTGAGAAAAGTCCCTCATGTGTACATTCATAGTTAACTAACCCAGCTGGAGCTAACCCATTACAACTATGATGTGATGAGAAATTAGATAAACATTCAAATGTCTTGATCCACTACAAAGGCAAAAAGTGACAAAGGACAAAGGAAGAAGGTGAGTGCTGGGCATCCAGTCACCTGGTTTCAGTCTGACAGCGTGGTGGCCCAGGCAAATGGCTCTAACTGGATGCGTGAAGTTAAGCTTCACAAATTCTCCCTTTTTTTTTCTCTGCCCAAACAGTACAAAGTGTCAAATCCATAAGTGCAGCACTGTCTCTCAAGTTTTTTTGGTGGTGGAAACCAAGCAGCCATCTTGTGAGGTGGGGATGGGGCATGAGGAGAGTGACAACAGCTGCTGAGGTACCTTTATCCAGGTAAGTAAATCTGACTTTGGAGAAGGCAAATTATTCCCTCAATCCAGTGCTGCCAGAGTTGTTATTTAAATAGAGCTTCCCACACAGCTGAATAAGTCAACTAAGAAAAAAAAAAACCTTCAGAAGCAGTACTGACTTTGTAAATAGGGGACACTCTGATCTCAACTCCTGACCTACCACACCCTGAGGAGGATGCTAAATAAACACTCACAGGTGATATTTAAATTCCTCAAAAACATGTATTCATTTCCTAACAATAGAACAAGGAAGAAAACGGAGATAAACACAGAGTGTTTCATCATTGGAAGACATTTCCTCTGGCTCTCGAACAGAGGGCAATTTAATTCCGAGAGATTTCAAGTATTGATTCAAGAGCAGGCCCCTAGATACTTAACAGATGAATGAAACCAATGAAAAGGGCACTCACTATTCTCATTTCCCAGTACGAGAGAACAAGTATTAATAAAGGGAGAGAGTTAATTTTAGAAAATGATACTTCCCCCCGAAGATTGCATCTACTGGAAATGTTTTATGAATGTAGGTTGTAGGTTATTAGCACACAACAATACATGACTTAGAAGAGAAAGAGGGCAGACAGTGGCTTAGGGAAAAGGCCTCCAGATGAGACTCTGGGTAGAGATGATAGCCTGGGTACCTGAAGTGGAACTGGGCCTTAAGGGAGTTTTAATATTGGGAAGGGCTGCGAAAATGCACGCTCTGCATTTCACTGAGCTCTTCTGCTCAGCCCGCACACTTGTAGTCTGTGGATCTCTTCAGCAGCACTGTGCTCTGGGCTGCTTTCTGATTACCAGATGGAGTACCCTGGAAGCAGATCCCTTTGGGGTGTTTATGCCATACATCTATTGACAAGAGGAAAGAGAGAGAGAGGAGAGAGAGAGAGAGAGAGAGAGAGAGAGAGAGAGAGAGAGAGAGAGGCAGAGACAGAGAGACAGAGAGAGAAGAGGAGAGGAGAGGAGAGGAGAGAGAAGGGAGAGGGGAGAGGGAGAGAGAGAGGAGAGAGGAGAGAGAGAGGGCGGGGCGGGGGGAGAGGAGAGAGAATTAAGTGCTCCAAAGCCTTCTGCATGCTAACCAAGCATCCTGCACCAATCCATGCCCCACTGCTCTGTAGCTAGTCAGGTATTAGAAGGTGAAGGTCACTTGGGATGGACCTTTTCCCTCATAATCAGCAGTTTGTCAAATCAGGAGTGGAGACAGCAGGACTCCAGTAGCTGGTCCAAACACTGGGATCTTCATGGTGTCTCTTGTTCTGGCTATAAAAAATGCATTCTAACTATCTCAAAGGTCTTACTATTAGAGGTTTTCTAGTAGAGAACAGAGGCACACTGTGATCCCTTCCTTAAAAGTTAATCCAAAGTGATCGTGTTTCCTTTTTAAACAATGACCATGTATAGTCACCCTACTTATGATCAATGATAATCAAGGTAAGATTATTCATATCACAAAGTAAACTAGTAAAAAAGCTTTGTTTGTTAGAAAAAGGGAGACTAATAAATACCTTTCAAATTGTTTTTCTTTTCTTTTCTTCAAGGTAAGGTCTCCCTATGAAGCCCAGGCTGACCTTGAACTTGCCCTCATTGCTGAGGTTATTGGCATGTGTCATCATGGGAACTTGTAGAAGGGTTTAAGAGTCTTCTTTAAAAAGCCCTTGAAATTGGGAATAGAGCTGAGACCTTACCATCAGATTTAACCCCAGAGCCAGCATGTTTGGATGGATTCCTCTCGTCTTCCAGCTCTGGACCTATCTTAAAGTTCTTGGGGCTGCCAAAAAGTGACGTTGTTGTTTTGTACAAGAGAGCCTTGTAAGCATTGGTCCCAGAAAGTTGGCTCAAGTTCCTAGAAACTGTCTGCTCACATCTGATTTGTGCTTGTCATCCTTAACTATGATGTTCTGGGAAGAGTCAATATTTCTAATTATTCTGTCACAAGAAGGACAGATTCTTATTGAACCTATGCAAATAATTACATTGCCATGAAAACAAGAGTATTTTAAAGTTTCTGCCACTGAGAGATTAGCAAAAAGCAAAAGATAAATGTTTCATTTATGATTAAGGATTATAATCTACCTAATTTTAATAAACATAGATAGCTTAAGAGAAAATACAAATTACTTGTATCAAGAAAACAGTACTTATCAACATCAAGAGTATTCCAGATAAAACCATAGCCAAAAGCCAATTCTTTTTTTTTTTTTAAATTTATTTATTTATTAAAGATTTCTGTCTCTTTCCCGCCACCGCCTCCCATTTCCCTCCCCCTCCCCCAATTAAGTCTCCCCCCCCCCAGCCCGAAAAGCAATCAGGGTTCCCTGTCCTGTGGGAAGTCCAAGGAACCCCCACCTCCATCCAGGTCTAGTAAGCTGAGCATCCAAACTGCCTAGGCTCCCACAAAGCCAGTGCGTGCAGTAGGATCAGAAACCCATTGCCATTGTTCTTGAGTTCTCAGTAGTCCTCATTGTCCGCTATGTTCAGAGAGTCCGGTTTTATCCCAGGCTTTTCCAGACCCAGGCCAGCTGGCCTTGTGGTAAAGGCCTGCCATTTTAGTTTCTTAGGGAATCTAAGCCTGTAAATTCAAGGCCTCCTTGGGCCTCAGAATGAGTTGAAGACCAGTCTAACCAGTTCATGCATCACCTGTCTCAGATTAAACAGTTTGTAGAGGGCTAGAGTAGAATGCTCATTGGTAGGGAGATTGCTTAACAAGGACTGGACCTATGTTCAATCTCCAACAATGCAAACAGCAAACCAAGGCACCAACAAGCCAAACAAAACCTGGACTAGTTTTTCTTATTTCAGTCGATCTTAAGAAATCAGTTGTTGTCTTGTCCGATACTGGTTATCTCATGAATTTATCTGCTTCTCCTTCAAGTTTCTAGAAGTCTGGACACACTGACAGCCCAGTACTATGGTCTCAGAGCTTTCTACATTTGATCTTAGCCAAAAGGCCTAGAAGCGATAAGAGCTTTCTAAGCAATACTACAAGGAGTTTGCTTCCCAGAACACAGCAGAATCGTCATGGGTGTCTGTCTGCAGCACTTTGGAGGATGTTGGATACCAGCACTTCAAGAGAATTATGACAAGACAAAACTATGTTGGTGCATACCAAAATCAACATAAAGTTAAATATATAATGAAATATCAAAACAAAAAGTGTAGGGATAAGTCCAGCCCCTTAGGGGGCGTGTCCGCCTCGGGCGAATGTTTACTTATAAATCGGGCAAGCGGGAGCACGCAGGGCCCTTCTGCTTTCTGGTCTCCGCAGGAACCATGGTTCCGTAAGTCTATTTCTCCATTAAAGCTGTATATATTTTTACAATCTGTCTGCATTCATTTAAGCCGTTACAAAAAAGAATGATTGAACAGGGTATTTAGTCATATATTTGGTATACAACAACATAAAAATGAACAAATAAGCAAAACGTCCGATAAGGATGAAAATTCAAAGCACTTCTCAAGCCTAATGTCAGGCTTAGCCTCAGACCATACGACGGCCAGAGAGGGGGCTGACATTTTCCGTACATATGATGCAGTTTCGGATTGTTTATAGTGACTTTTTACCCCACAAATATAACAAAGGAAAGTTTGAGAATCTTTCCTGTTTAACAACCCTTCTCATGAAGTTCAGCTTCTCTGCAAAATCCAATTATCTTTTGAATCCTGTGTTTACATGGTAAAAATTCTTTTTGTGAGTTTCCAGGGGCCCTTTGGGAAATCTGAATCAGTTTTAAGTGTAAATGATACCATTTAGGAGATTTGAGGCAAGAGGGATCACACATTCAAGGTCTGTCTGAACTAAGAAGTGAGCTCAGTGTCTGCCTAGGTAACTTAGGCATTGTCTCAAATAATAAATAATAATAATAATAATATCAATATAAACAGATGACCAGGACTTCAGTGGTGGCATGTTTGTCTAGCATGTGTGTGGTTCTGGATTAAATTCCTAGTACCACTATCATGACCACCACAAAATAAACCAAAAAACAAACAACAAACAAATCTATTTGCAGTTGGGATTTTAGAAGGAAAAATATCAGATGTTGCCTGAAGATTTCAGTACTTCATGAAATCAGAACATGGAATAAAATAACAAAGACTTCAATTCACTGTCCGGCACAGCTGAAACACAATTAAATAAAGCAAAAACAGACTTCAAAAGTAAATGTAGGAGGTCACATAATTGTAGAAAAAATCCTATATTTTTTGAAAATGAGAATATTCAGTATTTAACATAATAATCAAAGACTGGGAGAGCTCAGTGGTTAGAGCACTGCAAGTGTCAGGATTGGAGTTCAGATCCTTATTACTCATGGAAAAGGGTAAGTTTCTGCTGTGGGATAAAGTTCTTGTACACTGTAAAGATTTACTACTCATATTGGTTTAATAAAATGCTGATTGACTAGTAGCCAGATAGGAAGTATAGGTGGGTAACCAGAATGGGAGAATTCTGGGAATAAGAAAGGCAGAGACTCATTAGCCATACTCAGAGGAAGCAAGACGAACGGTACCAAGCTATGTGGCTAAACACAGGATTAAAGAATTATTGATTAATTTAAGTTATAAGAGCAAGTTAGTAATAAGCCTAAGTTAATAGGTCAACTAGTTTATAATTAATATAAAACTCTGTGTGTTTATTGGGACTCAATGGCTGTGGCATCAGACACGACAGAAATTTCTTTCTGTAAATGGTGCACAAAGTTCCACATAAAGCTTTAGAAAGCTTAAAATAAAAAAGGATTCTAGACATACAAGAACAGAGTCATACACAGCTTGTTGGTAACCATCTTTTCTCCTGTAGGCTCTGCTTTCTGGTGGTGAGCAGAGTCATGGTTCCTTTAAGAAAGGCTTCCTGACTCAGTGTTAGCAGCAAAACACTCACAGCTCTTTTAAGAGAATCTGTCATCAAACACTTAAATGGTGTTCATGAGCAACCGGCACATCAGGTTTATTGGTGGTGGCATGGACCTAGAAACTTCACAGAGTGTGGCAATAATCCTTGCTCTCACCAGTAACTCCATCTTGAAGCTAAACTCTCAAAAAGCTAAGGAATGGGGCAGAGTCAGCCACAAAAGTTGCAGCTTTAATTCTAAACAAATCATGTAGCAGATTTAAGACTTACATGGTCAGAAAAAGATAGAGATACAACCAAGAGATATTCAGATAAAAAAAACTCTAAACAATTTACAGTGTGTTTAAAATATACATAGACTTGGAAGAGAAAGAAAAAGGATAGCGAAAGTCCTTTAAGAACACAAATAGATTAGTCGGGTGTAGTGGCATGTGATTTTAATCCCAGCTCGTAGGAGGCAGAGGCAGACAGATTTCTGGATTCAAGGACAGCTTGGTCTACAGAGTGAGCTCCAGGACAGACAAAGATACACAGAGAAACTCTGTCTCAAAAACCAAAAATAAAAAATAAAAATGAAAGAAATAGAGTAAAAATAAAGCCACATAAAGAAGGAAAATACACAGAGAATCTAGATATTGTATGTTATTGTGTTATCTTTGAATTTTTTGAAAAGGCCCAACTTGGTTTTCCAATACTAAGTGGCCAACCATGATCATGAGAAGTCCACAAGTCTCTATAAATCCTTGCAACCTTCCCCATCATATGAGCTGTGCACTGTGTTTCCCCATCCAAACAGGTTTTATACTATGTTTCCCCATCATACAGACTGTGTACTACGTTTCTCTACCAACACAGGCTATATACTATGTTTCTCTATCATACAGGCTGTGTACTATGTTTCTCCATCCACACAGGCTGTGTACGGTTTCCCCATCCACACACACAGGCTGTATAGCTTGTTTTCTTCTTTCTTTTCTATTACAGTTATCTAATTTTAGATTAAATGCATTCCCCCCCAATAAATCCGTGTTCTATGTTTCTTTTATACTGTGCAACAAAGTTGTTTCCCCTTGTCCTTATTGATTTTTAATAGATTCATTATTGTATTTGTTCTAGTGTTACATAGTTTCCCACTGTGGCAAAGAACACAGTTATATGAACAGATTCAAATGTATGTACACTTCTGTACCATATAAAAACAAAAATCTGAGGCTGACTATAGCTTAGTGGTGCATAACTTGCCTAACATATGAACAAAGCCCTGGGATTTGTTTCCATTCCCTCACAAACGTGTTTTAAGTATAAAGTTAAATTTAGTCTCAGTAATTAATATTTCAGTACTTAATTATCTTGATTAGACATATCTTGATATTTAATGAATGTTTACTATTTAATTTAACATATGTCTAATAGTGTTAATCAACAGGAGTTTTTGAGACACTATTTTAAAGTAGACATGAAATAAACTATTGTTGGTAGAAATCAATTCTATTAGATGCCTTACTTTTAGCTAACCCACCTGTAGCTTGAATCATCCTCATAACATTATTTCCCTTATCTTCCCATTAGATCCATCATTAAAACCTTTGGATTTACATCTAAAACATAGCTTGGTTTCTTCTAGTTATTTCTGTCCTCTTCATCCTCTTTTGCTTAGACCACCAAGTTCTTCCACGTAGTAGAGCTTCTGTTGATCATAGACATCCATATATTCTCCATGGACAAGCCAAAAGGATCTATGAAGATACATATCCGTTGGTTCTCTGACGTGACTGCTCATGCATACTTCCATTTTCTCCTTAAAACTGTCATTGTTTGATGACATATTTCACATTTCCTTGTCCTAGCTAACCTCAACTCTCACTTGACTCAGCCTAGCGTCGTCTAACGGAATCTCAAATGAGGAATTGTCCAGATCATATTGACCTGTGACCATGTCTTTGGGAGATTGTCTCAATTGTTAATTGATGTGAGAGAGCCCCTCCTTCCGTGGAAAGCACCATCTTGAGGCAGGTGGGACCTTGGCTGTATAAGAAAGCTACCTAATGAGAGCAACCTAATAAGCAGCCTCCTCCTAAGGTTTCTGCTCCAGGTTCCTGTTTTGAGACGCTTCCCCAGTGTCCCTCATACCTACACCATCACTGAACACCTAGGAGTTTCCAATATTTCTGCTTAGTGAATGAACATGTCCCTGGGCTATTCAAATATATGAACCCTCTCTCTCTTCCTTTGTTTCTTTTCTGAGATAGGGCTTCAACAATGCATACCAGGGCTGGCCTTCAATCCACAAGCTCCCTACCTCAGCCTCGAGTCCCTGGTTTGTATTTCCATCCTGAAAAAGAGGTTTCTCCAGTTTGGTATCCTTGATGTTTTGAGTCACATAATCCTCTCTTGCGGAGCCCCTCATGCATTTCCTGCATTTCCCAGAATCCCTCTTCTTTCCTCACTATGTGCCAGCATCCCACTTCCAGTTATGACAATGAACAGCATCCCCAGGCAATGCCATGTATCCTCTGGGGAAGTAATTTCCCCTTGTTAAGACTCAATTCAAGTATTATTTTCACCAAGGTTTAATGGATGTTCATTCACTTTGAGCTAGGATCTATGTTTCTGTGTTTAGATATCTGGGTTCAACCCGATCTCAGGGTGTTTGGTGATCTGCATTCAACCCGTCTTAGGGTGTGTAGATGAATAGCTTTTTCATACACCTAGATAACAGTTGCCTTCCCTTTTGTCCAGACTTACTAGGTTTTGATATCCTCAAATGCAGATGCTATCACTTTTTCTCCTTATCCTTTGTCATTAGCACCATAACACCACACAAAAAAATCAATGCATGCTTGTGAATAATTGAATGAACAAATGCCTCTAACTTCTTTTGTCTAGGTAGATACACTTAAATAGAGAAGCTATACGCCTTCCCATTCTGGTAGTCAAGAAATCAACTAGGGCTTTGACAATTGTGTGATACCACAGGCAACTGTATGGTAGAAAACTCTGAGAAATGGAATTCTGAAAATAAGAGCCAAGTTCCCCACTGTACAGAGGCATCTCATATCAAAGAGAATCATTCAAAAGTCAGTGCAAGTTTACGTGCTTTGGTTTGTTTGAATAATTTAGGCATTCTCCATCCAATGCACTAGGGCTGGGTAATTTTCTGCTCTATTTTCCCAGAACATGAGATGAAGCTATCATGGACATTATTTTTCCTTTCCAAAATGTTCTTGAAAAGGCAGATCTGAGATAACTGACACAAAAACAAGCTTGTGACTCATCTGCTCTGGGTGTCGCCGAGCCATTTCTATGAGAGTAACAGTGATTTGATTCTCTCATTTGGACTATTTCAGTGAAAGGAAGATGTGCAATTTGATGTTTTGTTTTCAAAGGCTTTTTGGTTTCTTTTGAAATCCTATCTTGCTTTTTCAAAGAACAAAAGAGCTTGTCTTATTCTGCATTGTTTTTCTCAAATGTTCAAATTTATTTAACATTGTGATAAATTCAGCTAAATTAAATTGAAATTTTTAATTTTTATCTTTTCCATTTTTTCTTTGGATTGAGTCTGGGACCAAGCCCCTGATATGGTACTGCCCACATTCAGGACGAGTTGACAATGATGTCACATTGACAATGGATATTAACTGTCACTTGTCCTGTCCTTGTCTACTTGACTCAAACACACCACTTTTGAACCATAGGACTTTACACCTGGATCCCAAAGTCTCATACTCACCCCGTAACACAAATCCATTTTGATAATATCTACAAGTACTCCAAATCTTAACAGTTCCAAAAGTGTTCCGAAGTCCCCAATGTTCAAAGTCTCCTCTGAGATTCAACATGGATGCTTGGTAAAAATAAGTCACATATTTCCAGTATACAGTGAAACAGAGCAAACACACATTCCTAGCGTGAAGACAGCAAGGAAGATTGACCCAAAGAAAGAACATAACTCAGGAAGGCAAGTGACGAAACCTGCTGTCAGGATGCTCTACAAGAGGCAGATGTGAGATAAGTGATTAAACTCTCCACTTCCCCTGTCTTTTCTCCTAAGCCTCGGATCCTCTAAGAACCAGTATCCTGTATTCTTCTTTCGAGCAATCTCTTTGGATTCTGTTTATGACTATAGTATAATATCAAGTATATAGGCAGTTTCAGCAGTCATTTTTCTGTGGGTTCTGAATGTCCAGTTCATAGAGCATAACATCAAGCAGTTCAGGCAAGAGAAGTTTCTTGCCCAGATGGTAACCAATGCCATAAGGATGCTTTTGGTGCTCATCATCCTCTTGATGTAGATTGGTGCTGCCAGGAGCAGATGTGTCTTATTGTCATGAAAAGTCCTAAGTCCTTAAACATTTTAAATGCCATATTTTGTAGTCTTTGAAAGATTTGAAGAATGCCTATCTAACTGAAATATGTCTCTGTACATCTAGAAAACCTAATTAACATGACTGCAAGCTTGACTATTATTGATGAATATCTGTTAACCTTTTTTTCTTAATTATACATTACATTTTTAAATGAGCTGCACAAACACAATACCTTAATCAAGAGCAATATACATACATAACAAAATTTATTTTAAATTTGTATAAATAAACCAATATTTGTATCAATGCAAAATATTGACGCATATACAAAAAACTAACAAAAAAGAGGTCATGAATTTCAAAAAAAGCAAGGAGAGATATATGGGAGAATTTGGAGGGAGGACAGAGAAGAAAGAAATGATGTAATTATATTATAATCTCAAAAATAAAAAAAACAAGATAAGAACTCAAAACTGTTTCCTGATATTTAGTCATTATATATAGAAAAAAATAGGCAATCCAAAATAGAAACAAGAAAAGCATTAAAAATATATATTTGAATTGTTGACATTTGGCATTCTTGCTTTGTTTAAGATTTTTGCTAAGGTGTATAACCCAGGGCTTTGCTTGCAGTTTATGTTTTCTGTTTGCCGTTCTCTGTTTTGGGTCCTGTTTCTGTTATTTTATACAGAATGTTTAAACACGTCATGAATGTTGTCAGAGCTTCTCTTCATAAGAGACTTTGAAAGCGAATTCATGGATGGAGGGAAAAGGAAGATGTAAAAAGGAGGAAGAGGCAGCAAGGAAGAAAGTGGGTTTGGTGGTGCCAAAGGAACAATTGGACAGACTTGTGGTGACTAGCCCCATGTGTGGCTGAGACACACAGGTGTGCTGGGGGACTCTCATCTTTGCTATCCTCTGCTAACTCCGTGTATCAGAGTGGAAAGGGCTGTTGCAGTTCATGGGTCCCCACCTCTTGCTTGCCCGCGTCTTTATTTTGTCTTGCCCATGAGTGGGGAGGAGTGACAGAAAACAGTAAACACACCAACGCTGCCCTTTCTGCTCCCAGCACAGAGCTGGTTTGTTCATTGCTCGCTTGTTTCCCCTCGGCTGGAAAGAAGCCAACTCTGAATTCGAATGCTCAGAGGCCATGCTAGCTTCCCGTGTGTGACAACTGGCAGAGTGTGCCTGCAGGGGCATCCGTGTTTGCAGGCAAAGGCAGAGGAGGGTGAGGCCTGGCTCCAGTCTTGCTGTCATGCATGCGGCTCATTTACTCTGACAATAACTGTATGTGGCTTATGAGTCTGCCAGTCATATTTGTCAGGTAATGGAATGGTTCTTGTCTCATTGGGGGCATCTGCAGGGTTGGGCTGGAAGTGCTTCAAGTCATCTTTCAAGTCCTCCATCATAGCCAGACTAGCCAGGAAAATCCTTCTACTTCATAAAGTATCCACAGCTAAATTGAGATGCTAATGACTAAGCAGACAACTCCAGCATGAAGTTGCCAGAGTTCTACTGGGAAGGAAAAGCTTTCTTCTGCCAAATCTATTCAGAATGTTTCAAGCAACTGGGCATTTTATTTCAGTGATGTCTCCTGGCCCAAGGGTTGTGATGATAGATAAGTTTTATTCTCTTTCACCATCGAGGGCTGCAATGGCCGTGGTGCAGCAGATGTAGAAATGGAATATTCTAAATGTCATCTCAATACCTTTTCTCCCTCTGCAGGAAAAGAGCTGCCTCGTGTTTATGGTCGCCTCGGGACACTTTTGGGAGAGGACATTCAGTGTCTTGTCTTGGTTCTTGGCTGTGTTAGCTCCCTTCATCTCTGCTCTCCCTGGCTACCCTTCAGTTGTGGCTCACCTGTCTCAACTGGGATGGACCCTACTATCAAGTAACTTCCTTTACCAAGACTATTGTTTAGAAAGAAGAGTCTTAATGCAAGTGTATCATGGAACTGAACTTTTATTCATCCCGTTATGCCTCCACATCAATGTATTTATCAATTATTTCTCCTTTTAATCGATGACACCTCCACTCATCAAGATAAATGCACAGGTACCGTCCCGAGTACCTTTCTCATCAGCACCCTGCATCTGCTCATCAAGTTCTCTCAGTCGTAACTTAAAGACATCTTGAAAACTGAGATTTGCATGGTTACTGTCTATTTCCATACTCCTCTTTTTCCAGCGGATTATTATGATAACCTCCTAATGGATACAATTTAAATGCAATAAAGGTGCATTTACTAAGATCTGTTTTATATATTACCCATGTGCACAGAGAAATATGGCATTAAAAATTCTCAGGAATAAAGCTAATAACAGATGTTCTTAGATTTTCAGCCTATAAACGAAATCTCAACGGCTTTTGGTATATTGAGAATGAAGAAGAAGTAATGAGTAAACACAGCCTTTTGACATTCTCTTGGCTGTGATAGATATCTGTTCTCTCTGTTTTTTATATTTGTGGTTCAATCTCAATTAAAATGTGATGAAGATTAAGTTTTAAATTTCACAAGATATAAATCAAACAGAGTGCACACTGTTTTACAAACAAGTGAATGATGGAGCAAATAAGCAAAGAATATTTGGAAACATAGTCAAACTTAAAACCAATAGATAAATCACTGGGAGGCAAAAATAAACAGAATGTGCAATACCCCAGCTGTGAGCAGGGACTGCTGCCAAGGGGCTACTGAAAATATATTGAGATATTAGTATCTTGGCTTGATGCTTTAGACACTCACAGAAGGAAACATGAATTCCAAAAGCAAGAAACCAGCACTAGGCTTTGTGACTAAAAACTAGAATCATTTGGGATTATCTCATACCCCAAAATGAACAATACTGAGTCACCTCCACAAGCTCTGGAAAATAGCATAAATATTTGCCTTCAGATTCAGTTGTTTGGTGAAGGGGAATGCCACTGGAAAATTTAAACTTTAGAGTGACAGCAGATATGTGTGTGAGGTCAGGAAATTAAAGGTCAGTGAAACACTCTAGGGCATGTCATGATGATCAGGTAGCTGCAATAAAAGATGCTTACATAGTTCAGGGCATGCATGACTGTCCTACAAATTAATACAGAGAATTATAGAGATGAACGCACACTGATACTGATGGCATCCTATAGAATGAACTCACACTGATACTGATGGCATCCTATAGAATGAACTCACACTGATACTGATGGCATCCTATAGAATGAACTCACACTGATACTGATGGCATCCTATAGAATGAACTCACACTGATACTGATGGCATCCTATAGAATGAACTCACACTGATACTGATGGCATCCTATAGAATGAACTCACACTGATACTGATGGCATCCTATAGAATGAACTCACACTGATACTGATGGCATCCTATAGAATGAACTCACACTGATACTGATGGCATCCTATGGAATGAACTCACACTGATACTGATGGCATCCTATAGAATGAACTCACACTGATACTGATGGCATCCTATGGAATGAACCACTGTAGAAAAGTCATAGAGCCACACGTGGGGCAACTCAGAAGATTACAAGTAGAAACATCAAAATAATCACAAAAATTTGTCATACCTTTCTTTAAAATGCTTGGATAGATAAAAGGAAGAAGTCACAAGACAGTTATAAAATGTGCAAAAAGAAAATTTAAAATGGACCCAGGTAAATTTACTCATATATCAATTCTAAATGCAAAGATTGAGAGGTCACCCAGACCCAGATGAAGGAGGATTTGGAAGCAGAAAGTAAATCTGAAGGGTTTATCTTTTTGACTGAAACACCATGAATGGATTGGTTAATAATAAAATTTTTATTAAAGGATATGGAGGCCAGAATGGGAACAAATGCATGTACGGTATACAAAACTTTAATTACTCATGCTCAAGAATATTTCAGTCAAAGGAAAATGCGAATTCTCAAATTGAAGAGAAACATTGAATCTTAAGCAGAAAAGAACATTGATCAGAATATATATGTATATATATATACATATATATGTATATATCAGATTTTTTTCATTTTACCATAATCAGAGGAGACATATATGTCTCCTCTGATTATGGTAAAATGGAAGAATTTCAAAAGCCAAATTATCATCAATTACATTAGAAAACTTAAAGATTTCTTATATTAACAAATTTGGCAGTATTAAAATATGTCAAATAAGACAGTAGAGTTGGAAGTGTGGGCTATCCAAGACTGTTGGAGCTCAGATGATTTCATTGCAAACCCCAGATACTGGATATGGAGTCATGGCATTTGGTGTTTGCCCTACTACATTTTGGTCTTGTTTTGATTCTGTCTTTCCTCAATATGCTTTCATTCCTCATATTTTAAATGGGAATATAATGATAGGCATAAAATATATTGGGTTTACAACTTCATATTAGTTACTTTTTTCACTACTATGAAAAATAAACCATCTGAAAAAAAGGAACAGAAGAATGGACATGGAGTGTTTAAACCAGTTTTGTCTCTATGTCAAGCTAGAAAAGACTTGCTCACTTCTTGTAGACCACTGAGTAGAGCTATTCAATAACTTTTCTTAAATTTAAGTGGCTTAGAAATACTACGTTTCATCTACTGGGAAGAGGTAAGCCAGACACTGTGAGCATTTATAATGTCTACTACCCTTCAATTATCTTGTCACCGTGTCACAGTTCATTCTTTCCAGAACACAGCAACTGAAAAAAAAATCAATGTTCCTTTTATCCATAGATCCATTGATGGGGGAGTGTCATATATCAATCTGTTGATTTCCTTGGTTAAGCAATAAAGAAACTGCTAGGCCCATTGGATAGGCCCACCCTTAGGTGGGTGGAGTAAACAGAACAGAATGCCGGGAGGAAGAGGAAGTGAGCTCAGACTCCACAGCTCTGCTCTCCGGAGCAGATGCCTTCAGCAGAGACGCCATGTTACCTGCTCCAGGGAAGACGCACGCTATGAAGCTCCAACCCAGGACGGACTTAGGCTAGAATCTTCCCGGTAAGCGCACCTAGGGGCGCTACACAGATGATTAGAAATGGGCCAGAGCAGTGTTTAAAGGAATACAGTGTCCGTGTAATTATTTCGGGCCATAAGCTAGCCGAGCCGAGCAGGCGGCTGGGGTTTTTGGGGTCACAGCCCTGCCGCCCTTATTACTACAAAATGACGCCCAGACGTGTGGCTAACTAAACCCACTTAAAAAACCTGAGAAGGCTTAAAAATAAGGGAGAGAGCATTTAACACAGATTTTTGCTGTTTGTTGGTGGCGTGCTGTAGAGAGATTTCCTGATTCGGCAACAGCAGCAGAAAAAACGCTGTGTCATTTCAAAGAGTGGCTTCCTGGGGCTGTGCCGCCAGTGCAAACTCTGGCTTTATGTTTGTGTTCCCGCTTGGGATCAGAAGGAGAGTGCTCTGAGACCGTGACGATGACTCAGAGCTCCCCGCCTGCTCCTGGGCAGAAGGCAGAATCAGGCTTAGGCAGGCGGAAGAGCATGGCGGATTCCTGCCGCCATACAGAGACGTGTTTTCAGACTGCGCAGTGCTCTGCGTGTCAGATTTGGATGTTACTTGGATGAAAAGAATTTCTGTGCTGCATGCCCAGTCTCAGAATTAAAGTGCTGAGTGCCACTCCTACCTGGTGGCCCCAGAACTAGCACAAAATGGTACGTCCTCCATTTTGAAATTTTCCTGACTCAGCTTTAGCTGCAAAGCCTGCAGCTCATTAAGAGGTCCTGCCACAAAACACTTAAACAGTGTTGACGAAAAGCTGAACACATGCTTTTCGGTTTTCAGCCGTAGCAGGAAAAAAGCTGCGCCGTTTAAAAATGCCAGCTTTCTGGGCCATCCTGCCAGGGCAAACTCTGACTGTTTGAGACAGGAGGGCCGGCTACCAAGAGAGGACTTGAGTGTTGTCTGTTGTAGCTCGCTGGCTGGCAGGGACCTTGAAAAGCCATGAGGCTGGAAAGCTAAGGATCCAGCCATCAAAGCCACGGCTTTAGTCCTACTGAGATTGCTTGGTAAATTAAAGACTCATGTGGTCAGAAAAACAGAGATACAGTAAAGAGAACGTCAAAGACAAAGAAAAATTTTAAATGATTTACAGTGTTAAAATATATGCAGACTAAAAGTTAAAATTCTTAAAGTAAACCTCTGTGACTTCAAGGTGTGGTAGCACACGCCTTTAATCCCAGTGCCTAAAAGGCAGAGACAAACAGATCTCTGTGAGTTCAAGGTGTAGTGGCAAACACCTTTAATCCCAATGCCTGGGAGGCAGAGACAGGCGGATCTCCTAGAGTTCAAAAACAGCCTGGTCTACAGGGTTATTCCAGGTCAAAGATAAGCGCTCAAAAAGCAAAAAGTTAACCTAGGAATGTCACAGCTTAGATTCTTAAGCGTCTAGTGATTTAAAGGCGTAAATCAAAAGTGCTCCTGGATAGTAAAAAATTGCAGATTCACAATAGGACAGATTCAGACCACTAAATGAGTCACACTGTTGGATGAATGTACGTAGGCTTGGGAGAGAGAAGAAAAAGAATATAGAGATAAAGTTAATGGTTTAAAAAGAAAAAAGTAAAAGTAAAGTCTTTAAAGAGACAGAGTACAGATAGTTATAGATATAAATAAAAATAAGCCGCGTAAAGATGG
The DNA here is from genome assembly GCF_037038515.1 of Microtus pennsylvanicus. Classification (NCBI taxonomy): domain Eukaryota; kingdom Metazoa; phylum Chordata; class Mammalia; order Rodentia; family Cricetidae; genus Microtus; species Microtus pennsylvanicus. The sequence goes on from NC_134583.1 coordinate 3,954,703, forward strand.
AAAATTCACAGAAAGTCTGGATTATGTACATTGTGTTTTCTTTAAAATTTTTGACTGTGAAGGAGCTAAGTACAGAGAGACATTTCATTATATGGGCTGCCAAGTGGAACCAGTACGGATATCATGAGGGTATGATTTCAGAATTTGGATCTAAGGATATGATACTTTGGAAAAGAGATTCTTCTTTTGTTTTCACAGAGGATGAGACTCTATGGATTTCTTCTATTCCGATTTGGTATGATGGACCACGCCCTCCTGAAAGGTTGCTGTGAACATCTTCAGAAAATTGCTTCGCTCAACTGCCAACTGAGATGAAACTAGCACACAGGTTATACCATGAAAGACCTAATTAACGACGCCCCCATTCAGCAGGAAGCAGTTTGGAGAGAAAAAACTGCGCCCATGTTCCCAAATATGGTTTATAAACATTCTTTTACATTTAAAGGGGGAAATGATATAGGTATGAATAATTTGCATTGGTATGGATTTTAAGGTCAATTTTGTTATATGTATAAATGTTTCTGATGTAACTTTTACTTGATAACTGTTTTGTTATATGTAATTTTGCTAGGTTGAAGTTAAAGCCTTTCTTTTTTGTTTAAACAGAAAAAGGGGAAGTGATGGGGGAGTGTCATATATCAATCTGTTGATTTCCTTGGTTAAGCAATAAAGAAACTGCTAGGCCCATTGGATAGGCCCACCCTTAGGTGGGTGGAGTAAACAGAACAGAATGCCGGGAGGAAGAGGAAGTGAGCTCAGACTCCACAGCTCTGCTCTCCGGAGCAGATGCCTTCAGCAGAGACGCCATGTTACCTGCTCCAGGGAAGACGCACGCTATGAAGCTCCAACCCAGGACGGACTTAGGCTAGAATCTTCCCGGTAAGCGCACCTAGGGGCGCTACACAGATGATTAGAAATGGGCCAGAGCAGTGTTTAAAGGAATACAGTGTCCATGTAATTATTTCAGGGCAAAAGCTAGCCGGGCAGGAGGCTTGGGTGTTGGGGAGGCAACCCAGCCCCACCGCCGTCCATATTACTACAATCCATGACCTCAAAATCTATGATTTTTGGAAGCTGCAAAGAAGTTTGTTTGTTATATCCACAGATAGTTTATCTTGATCCAGAGGCAATAAGATATAGCCATACTGAAAATACTATGATGGTTGCAAAAGCATTGGTATAATAAATAATACATTCTAATAAGAACTAGCTCTTGGAAGTGAGCGTAGCATATAAAACCTCCTGTTAGACAAGATGTCTGAGTTCCTGATGTAGGATGAGGCTGCTCTGGAGTGAGGAATATTTCTTTTTTAGGTCCTGGTGCACCCTCCGGAAGAGCTTACAGGTCGCTTGTTCATTGCTTGGCCCTGGTTTTGCCCCATTGAAGTTGCTTCATCCCTATCATTCACTGTGATCCCATCTCAACTGCTGTTAGGAAATATTCCTTACTTGGAAGCCGCATTGGTTTTTCTGACTTTCAGACAGTTAGATATTCAAGATTGCTTTAAATCTTAAAGATTCAAACATGGGCCTGGGGAGATGGCTCCTGCAAGACCGGGAGCAAAAGTTGGGATTCCCAGTAAATGAAGAGCTGAACATGGTGGCTCACTTCTGCACCCCAGTGCCTGGAGCAGGATTGAAGGTAGATCCCTGGAATTTACTGGCAAGTCAGTTTAGCTAAAATGGTGACCTTCAGGTCCAATGAGAGATGCTGTCTCAAAACCAAGGTGGAAAGTGACTGAGGAAGAAGTGTGACATCAGTCTTTGCTCCAACACATGCGCCCCTGCATGCATATGTACACATAGAGATGAGCACATACACTCATACACTGTATAAAACGTGCACACATGCATACACAACACACACACACACACACACACACACGAAGCCTAAACGCATGTGTCAGGTCTCTGAGAAATTTTGATTTTATTTTTTAAATTCTTATCTTTGCCATGAATAATTTGAAAATATTTATGGAAAGATTTTTGTGCAAAGCCTAATTTTCTCAGTCTGACATTTCAGGGCTTGCGCAGAAGGTTTCACTTTTCATTGCCACAAAGCCTTGGATTTATGAACTTTGTTTTCATCCAGTGACAAGTGCAAACCTTTTCCTTCTTCTTTCTCACGTGATTGATTAATTGACAAGTGTGGCAATAGACACATATTACTAAGGTCTAATGTCCCTACTCCCTCTCATAAAGCCTCAAGTTCATTAAGCAAAAGGTCTGCTTTCCAAGGAAAAAAAATATTATTTTTTTTGTCCCCATAAAGTCTGTTGTCTTCCAGCCAGCTCTTCAGGGTAATCATTTTCTATTAGGTGACATGATTTTCTGAGCTGCTCTGTCATCTAATATAAGTCTTGCATTTCCTTCTTAAAATGTATCTCATTGGTTGCATGCATTTCTCTGGGAAGGAGAAATAGAAGAGATCTCTTGGGTAAACTGGGTGTAGGGGGAGAAGTGTGAGTGCTGGGACGTTGAGGGAGCAGTTTTCAGGTAGGAGTAAGAGGGAGAGTTATGAAAGAGGCATCTTAACAGGGGAGGGGGCATTTGGGGGTTAGGGAGAAACCTGGTGGGGTTAGGGAAACTCCCAGGATTCCACAAGGATGACCCCAGCTAAGACTCCTAGCAATTTAGTCTCCCAGGAGTTGGGAAGCGGAGACAGGTGAATCTCTATGAGTTTGAGGCCAGCATGATCTACAAAGCAAGTTCAAGGACAGGTTCCAAAGCTACAGAGAAACGCTGTGTCAAAAAACCAAAAAACCTTCTAGGCAACAGTGGAGCGGGTGTCTGAACTGGCCATCTACTGTAATCATATCAGTGACTACCCTAATTGTCATTACTCAACCTTTACCTAGTAAATGTTGGAAGCAAACGCAGAGATACACAGCTGAGCACTGGGAGTCTTCCTGAAAAAAGGGAGAAAGGGTTGTGTAAGTCAGGGGTGTCAAGGTTATGATGGAGGAGCCCATAGAGACAACTGACGTGAGCTTGTGGGAGCACGTGAACTCTGGACCAGCAATTAGGGAGCCTGCATGGGATCGACATAGGCCCTCTGGCATGTGTGTTATAGTTGTGTAGCTTGGTCTGTTTGTAAGGCTGCTAGTAGTGAGATCAGGACCCTGGCACTTAGCTGGCTTTTGGAAACCTGTTTCCCATGCTGGATTATACAGGGGGAGGAGCTTGGTCTTAATTCAACTTGTGCTATATTTTGTTCAAGTCCATGTGAGGCCTGCCTCATTTTGAATGGAGATTCAGGAGGTGTGGATGGGGAGGGAGGTAATTGGGACTAGGGGGTGGGAACCTGGGGTGAGGAGGGAGGGGAAACTGCAGTTGAAATGTAAAATAAAATATTAAAAACGTGTCTCATTGTGTGTGTGTGTGTGTGTGTGTGTGTGTGTGTGTGTGTGTGTGTAGGCCCAAGGGCATTCAGTGTTAGATATCTTCCACTATTACTCTCCATCTTCTCTTTTGAGACAGACTTTCTCACTGAACCCAGAGCTCACTGATTGCCTAGACTAGCTGGCTAAGAGAGTGGGGAAATCCAAGTATCTTCCCCACTTCCCAGTACAATAGTTAAACATGTGTGAGACCATGTTGATTCTTATATGGGTGCTGGTAACTTTAAATAAGTCTTCGTGCCTGTGAGACAGACAGTTTTACTGAACCATCTCCCTAGCTGCCCTTAGCAAGTCATCTACTCTTCTCTATCTTAATTTTTTTCTTCTACTTTTATTTTGTGTGTATGGATGTTTAGTTTTGCCTGAATGTATGAGTATGCACCACGCACATGCAATACCTGCAGAAGATGAAAGAAAGTGTTAGAGCCCCTGAGGAATTACAGGTGATTGTAAGCAACCATGTGGGTCCTGAGAATTGATCCTCAGTCCTTTGAAAGAGCAGCTAGTTCTCTTAACTGCTAAGCCATGTCTCCAGTCTTCCTCTTGTCTGTCTTGACTTGTAAGGGATATAAATGCCATAATCTCTCTCCAAACACTTAATCAGAATTAATATATGGCTTTGCTTCACTGCAAGCGGGTTGGCAAACATTGACATGTTCAATGGTGAAAGATAGTTATTGAACACTAACAAGATCTAATAGTTATTGAGCACTAACAAGATCTAATAGTTATTGAGCACTAACAAGATCTAACATTCTAAAGATTAAGAAATGAGAGAAGAGTAGCAAAGATAACTCCAATAGAAGCCAGAAAGGGAAAGAAGAAGCAGACAGTTGTAAGTGTTGAGTAATAATCTGATATGTACTGGGGAGAACTTTAAATCAGGTGGCAGAAGATATTACTTTCTTTCTTCCAAGTAGTTTAAAAACATTTGGATTTTTATAAGTAATATAAAGTGAAACAGCCTAAAAATAAAATAAAATTGGATTCTTGCTCAGACATTGCCCATTTGTTATATGGGTTGACAGCGAGAGCTGAGCAAAGAAAGCCAGTTCCTCTGGATCTATGCTAGCCACAGTAGGGAATTCTGGGTTTTATTCTGAGAAACATCAGAAGCTATTTGAGCATTTTAAAGCAAACAAAGTGAACAGATTTATGATTTTGAAAGGCTACTCTTTCAAAAGAGAGAATTGACTATTGATTAAAATCAGGATGATCGTTAGGAGAGAGAAGCTGTAAATCGAGAGCAGCAGCGACAGTCAGTAGTGAGGGAGAAAGAGAATAAGCCTTAACCCGAGAGAGCAGAGCATGTTTTGCTTTTTATTTAAGGAGCAAGACTAAGGGAGAGCAAGTGCAATAGAATGACAGAAGGTGGAAACATGGAACTGTCCCTCTGCTAAGTCTGTGGAGCTCCACTGATAGTAATCTGTGTTCTTTTCATCTTAGAAGCATCACATGAAGGACACAGACAGACAAGATGCGCTGGCTTATATTTTCTTTGGGTGTGCTGAATTTCCTGAACATCTGGACTGTGCAAGCTGAGGCATGGATGTTAAGTGGAGTCTTAGGCAACACAATCCAGAGAGTCCTGGGCCAGGGGCCCAGAGACACAGAAAAGGAAGAGAGAGAGGCATTGCTGTTTGTGCCTTCATAGAGATAGCCAGAATTCATGACAATTTGAAACAGGAGACCAGTGAAGCCAAGATCTCAGGAGGTCACAAGGCCTCCATGAATAATAATTTGTTATAAACTTGGGAGTTATGAAGAATGGCTATCTTGTGACATGGATGGTGGTGTGATGCAGAGACAAGGTGAAGGAAAAATGAAGAATCAAGAAAGAGTCAAAATTCAGGCAGTATTTGTCATCTCTGAGCATATGCAATGAAGTGCTTTTAGTTACTTGCAGGGCTTCTCAGAGGAGAGGGGAGGTTATGAAGATTTAGGCCATCAAACAAGTCAATGAAGAGAAGAGAGAGAAGTATCTGAATGCAACTTCTCAAGAGGGAGGTGGTCTTTGTGAAGACTTTACAACAAAAATTGGGTGCAAGTGTTGCTTAGAACACAGAATCTGGCTTTGGATTGGGCAACAGGAAAATAACATACAACTGGGAACATAGAAGGAGGAGTTGTGGAGAGCCACGTAAACTGGAGGGAGAGGTTAGATTTTATAACAGTTGAAGCCCACTCAATGCAATCTTTTCAATATTTTCCAAAAGATTAATCTATATGCAGCATACAAAACACACAGGAGGAACACAATATTTGAGCAAACTGGTATGTGACAGCCTTTGATAGATAGTTGGGTTGGTCCACCTTGTACAGGACCAACAGGATGGGAGGAGAGAGCAGACCCCCTAGTTGTCCTACGACTTTCACTTACATGCCCCCAAGTAATACACAAACAAACAAACAAATACATACATAAATAATGCAATCAAAAAATAAACTCAATTACACTCATCTCCAGGCTTGCTTGGAAGCTTCCCTATAGCTTGGAAGAAATGCCAACAGTGGTAGGAGCCACACTGTGGCTCTCAGCTAGTGGCAACTGAACAATTTTCTTCCTTGGAAAAAGACTTCAAAATGCAGAGAGTGTCATTGGGTAAAGGGATATAAGTTGAGTTAAAGACAGAAACCAATAAAGGGCCCGTGGAAGAAACAAAGTGTTGCAAACCGAGCAGTCCCCAGAAGGAGGAGAGGAACATTTCCTGTTCTGGGTTTGCCTCCACTGTGGCTGACTCAGTGCGGGCTTAGTGAGGAGAGCTGTCCTTTGAGAAGGCTCATGGAGTGGATTCATCTGCACACACACAGTATTGTACAGCTACACTGACCCTTCTCCCAGACAGGGGTCTTGGAATCTTCATGAGAGTGCATGCTGTTCTTTGTTGCATTTTTGCTGTGGTGTATTGGTTAGTGTTACCATCAGATTAGTGGAAACTCAAATATTTGCAGTTGCCTTGAAAGACAGATAAGGTGAATGATAGTGAAAACATGAGAAACTTGTGTTATTACCAATAAGGCTATCTGAAGTGTTTCGAGAAAGCATCATTACATGGCTGTCCTCACCATTATGTTATGTGTTATGGTAAAATATTATGTGTTATGCTATCTATCAGTGTTTCTCAGCCTTCCCAATGCTGTGACCCTCTAATACAGCTCCTCGTGCTGTGGTAACTCCCAACTGTAAAGTTATTTCATTAATGCTCAGAACTAATTTTGCTACTGTTATGAATAGAGTGTAAATATTTGATATGCAGGATATCTCAATGCACAGGTTGAGGACTGCTGTTGTATATGGAGACTAACAAATACTGAGTATAAGTAATAGAAAATAATATCCTGACACCATAGCCTGATTAAGGGCTACATGGCAGTTCTTTCCTCCAAAGTTTCGAAGAGGAACTTTTATTTACGTGTCACATCATAGGAACAAAACATGTTTAAAAGTATTTTCTAGCTAAGAGCCTCCTAAAATACACTCATGGGACTTTAATCTCCCAATACAATCCCTGTATTACCTTGATACAAAATTCTTCAGGGCTGCATAGCAGCTACCAGCTGGAGTGCTCAAGACTCCCATCACAGAACTTGGCTAGAGGCAAAGAGGAAGAAGGGATCTCATCTGTGTGTGGGCATATACAGTGAAGAGGGTCCACACAATGCCCATATTTATTATTTGTTTTTAAGAACCAATGTGCTGAGAGAAAAATCAAACACTAGTACTTTACTCAAACAGGGACATTAATGACAGAGGATGGAAAAGAAAACGAGACCAGGTTGCTTTCAGTTCTGTAAGATCATTGCATTTCCCTCTAACTGATCTTTGTTGAGCCATTTTAAAGCTGGTTTTAGTGTGTAAAGAGCAGTCACAGGTTTTTGTTTTCTGCAAACAAGAAAACATTGATGTGATTGTGAGTATGATTTAATCTGTAGAAACAAGGATCAGAAATACAGGCAGCCTTCTGGGGTCCAGGTAGATTTCATGCAACAGGTTATATATTCAATTATACCTTTTATGAGTGGCCTGACTCAGAATTCTTTTTCTTTCATTCAGGTAGCTCCTTCAAGATTATGTTGCTCCTGTTTCTATCACAGACCCTGGAGAACAACCATCCTTTCATGAAGCTGTGGTCAGTAAAATTCATACAATGATCCCATTTTTCACCACCATGTATAAAAGAGCATTTGCCCCCCTAGTTGTTGCTACAGATCTCTGAGAGGAGACCATTAACGAGAATATTAGCTTCCCAGAATCCTTGAGTCAGGAGGTCTGCGGATGCCAGCGTTTGTGATGATGGCTTTATCACTCGATAATCACAGAGATGGGTTTTAAGGATTCCCACATGAACGCATTTCACATCAAAATTCTCCCCTATAATCTTGAATCTGGCTAGAAATTTGTTAATTACTTCAAGTACTCAAAGCCTGTTTGGATAGAAAATCACCTCAAAACCCATTAGCTCACTGTGGTCGCAGCATGACTGGTAGTTGTATAGGCCAGAGTATTAGTTCCAGAAACGTTATTTTTTCAAGACGTCACTCAATATTTCATTAATTCCCAGCACACTTGGTGCCTTGAAAATATTCTCCATAATCTTTCTTCCCCCTGAAGCGTACACAAACAAATCTAATTCCTTGTTAGATGCTAATTACAACTGCTACATAACTGTGCCCCTGAATCCTTCTAATAACACTATCCATATGTCAAGGTCTCCCCCTAATTGCCTGGTTACTCTAATGAGAAAATTACTCCTTTTTCTTGCTGCTGCACTCATCTATCCTGTAAGTGAGATGTCTATGGTGAAGATATCTGGTGTAGCTCAAGGTCAGCAGCAATGGCGTACCCCTTTCAGGCCCAGTGATAGTGCTTACTGTAGACTATTCTAGAATACCAAACCTCCCTCACCTTTGACATATTGCTGAACTAGGTAATTCCACCTAGCTGTTCCAAGAACTGCTGAGTATCAGGTTCCATCTGACACTGGTATCTGGTGACCCAGAGGATCATCATGGCTCCCTGGTCACAGATGAGGGATGAACGAGTCTGGCAAATAAATGGGGATGTACCACCACTGAGGATCACAGACTGGTGGCCATTTCTGAGTCTGTGATGTTGGGATGGAGTACTTGGAATGTGGCGGAAAATTTCCTCTGTTTTTGTCATAGGCAGGGTAACAATTGTTATGAAAAAGATCAAGTCCAAGCAGCTGTCCTTCTTCCTCTAGCCCATTCTGCCTTTGCTTCCTCTTTTTCAAGTAGTAGAGTGCTGGCAAAGGTCTCACAATTGAGTTCCTGGGGAGAAAAACACTTATTTGCTTTGTCAGTTTTCAAAATGTAGACTTTCATTATGTCCATTTTAAACTAGCAGCTTGATGTCACAGAATGTACAGCTGGAAAAAGATGCTCGTAACTGCTTCTTGCCAGCCAGTAAACGTTGGTTCCAGCACACCATGGCGGCTATTGTTTCTCAGCGTTCTTCTCCAGTGTCTCCAGTATGAAATAGCTGTGTTAGAACTTGTTGAGGAAGATCTCATTCAAAAAATATAGCCGCTTTCCATGAGATGGGAAGTATAGTGTGTGTACTCTATGGAGAAAGTCAAAGCATCTCAGCTCAGGGACCACACTGCAGGACGGAGGAGGACCTCCATGTGAGGCATGAATCTCACCCATACCTTCTGTAGGTGGGATGACAAGCAGTCATTGAATGGAGCCTCTATATTGCTCTGGTGCGATGGGTTACATCAGTCACAGTGGTTGCCTCAGCTCAAACACTGCATGATGAACCCGGCATACAAAAGATTGTGGCTTGATCTGGAAGTATTGGAGCTGACCAAGTACAGATATTCAAAGATGGTGTAAAGTTAAATGCAGATTCCTTGGCTGGGCAAATCTAATGCTGAGATTTGGAGAGTCTGTGTGCCACTTAACTACATCTCAGGTGACTAATCTCCAACTTGACTTGGTTAACACACCAAGGAAACACTCCCCAGGTATATCAATGAGGGTATTTCCAGAAAGGATTGACTGAAAAGGAAAGGCTCACCCTGAATAATGGGTAGCACCATTCATGGACTGATCTGGGAAAGAATGAGAGAAAGAGAGAGAGAAAGAGAGAGAGAGAGAGAGAGAGAGAGAGAGAGAGAGAGAGAGAGAGAGAGAGAGAATGAGAACATCAACATTTGTCTCTCTGGACCTCCTCTGTAGCTTTGATGTCACAGGAGCCTCCTAATAGTCCCTGCTGCCACGGTTGGGGTTGTTTGCACTGGCATAACTTCTGGCCATGATGAATGACTGTTCTTTCAAACTGTGAGCCAAAACCATTAATTCCTTAAATTGTTTTGTCGGGTATTTTGCCCCAACCATGTATATACATTATTTTTAATATGTAAAAATGTTAGAGAGATGACATTGACTAATCTTCATATATTTTAAAAAACTTTAAAAAACCAAGGGGAATTTCAATGATATGATTAAGAATATGTATCAAATACATGCCAATTAAGAGCCCAGGATGAAAATTTATTGGCATACATTTCTTGGTATGTGCCATCTATTTGAGCTTTCTCTTTAGTCCGGTGTTTATGACTACAACACAGACTGGGAAGTATTACAAACCAAGCAAACCCTGAGAAGAGTCAGACAGTTTCAGCTGACACAGAATGAATAAATTCTGCTTTGCTTTTTGAAAGTTAGATCATCTCCCTTAAGAGAATAGACAAGGGAAATTAAAATTCATGTCAGATGAGAGATGAAGGAATATGTGATCAAAGTCCATAAATCATGAAAGGTACATTCAGAGATTTGCCCAAAACTGAAGTATAGAAGTTGTAGATCAATTTGATGCTTCTTAAAGCAAGGCACAACTTGCTTTGACCATTATGGGAAGGATAGGTGCTAAGTGCAATCTGGTTGTGTTCACAGTGTTAGTCTTGGACACTCATGACTCATATTCTCTGTGTGACAAGGATTCCAAAGTGCTAGAGCCACATCAGCAAACATCTTGAAACATTGGGCTGATATGAGGGGAACATAGATAGAACTGTGAGAAATCAAAGAGACTACAGCACAGAAACAAAAATAAAATGGGTAAGGCCAGGGAGGTAGCTCACCTTGAGGACCTGTGCCCATCCATCAGAACCAATGTAAGAAAAGCCAGCATTATCACACACGCTCTGCTGCGGAGGCAGAGACAGGCAGATCCCTGCAGTTCATCAACTAGCCAAGCTAGCCTGTATGGAGAACTGCAGGCCAGTAAGATGAGAGATGCTCTCTTTAAAAAACAGAGCAAGACAGATCTTGAGTAACAGCAGCTGAGGCAGTCTTCTGTCATCTACATACACATGAATACATGTAGCCACACACAGACACACACAGGAGGGAGGGGGCAGAAGACATGGCTCAGTGGTTAAGTGCAAGAGTCTTTCTCTGTCCCACCAGTCGGCTCCCAAATAATGGCATAAAGAATACTTATTAATTATGAAAACTTGGCCCTTAGCTTAAGCTTGTTCCTAACTAGCTCTTGTAACTTAAATTAACCCATTTATAACAATCTATGTTCTATCATGTTGCATTAACTCTCTTCCATCTTTCACCTCTTATTTCTTCAAAGACCTCGAAAGAACGGTACTCAACTTCATTTGGAAAAGCAAAAAACCCAGGATAGCCAAAACAAAAGAGCTTCTGGAGGCATCACAATCCCTGACTTCAAACTCTACTACAGAGCTACAGTAATGAAAACAGCCTGATACTGGCTTAAGAACAGACAGGAGGACCAATGGAACCCAATCCAAAACCACACATCTTTAATATCAATCCACACATCTTCGAACATCTGATATTTGATAAAGAAGCAAAAAATATCAAATGGAAAAAAGAAAGCATATTTAACAAGTGGTGCTGGCATAACTGGATATTAACATGTACAAGAATGAAAATAGATCCATATCTATCACCATGTACAAAACTCAAGTCCAGGGGCTGGAGAGATGGCTCAGAGGTTAAGAGCATTGCTTGCTCTTCCAAAGGTCTTGAGTTCAATTCCCAGCAACCACATGGTGGCTCACAACCATCGTAATGGGGTCTGGTGCCCTCTTCTGGCCTGCAGGCATACACACAGACAGAATATTGTATACATAAATAATAAATAAATATTTAAAAAAACCTCAAGTCCAAATGGATCAAAGACCTTAATATAAAGCCAGCCACACCGAACCTTATAGAAGAGAAAGTGGGAAGTACACTTGAACGCATTGGCACAGGGAACCACTTCCTAAATAGAACCCCAGCAGCACAGACACTGAGAGAAACAATTAATAAATGGAACCTCCTGAAAATGAAAAGCTTCTGTTAAGCAAAGGACATGATTAATAAGACAAAATGACAGCCTACAGAATGGGAAAAGATCTTCACTAACCCCATATAAGACAGAGGGCTGATCTCCAAAATATACAAAGAACTCAAGAAATTGGTCACCAAAAGAACAAATAATCCAATTAAAAAAATGGAGTATAGACCTAAACAGAGACCACTCAACAGTGGAATCTATAATGGCTGAAAGATACTTCAGGGAATCCTCAACATCCTTAGTCATCAGAGAAATGCAAACCAAAAAACTCTAAGATTCCATCTTATACCAGTAAGAATGGCCAAGATTAAAAACACTGATGACAACTTATGCTGGAGAGGTTGTGGAGTAAAGAGAACACTCCTGCATTGCTGGCGGGACTGCAAGCTGGTATAGCTTTGGATGTCAGTGTGGTGATTTCTCAGAAAATTAGGAAACAACCTTTCTCAAGACCCAGTAATACCACTTTTGGGTATATATCCAAAGGATGCTCAATCGTGCCACAAGGACATAGGCTCAACTATGTTCATAGCAGCTTTGTTTATCATAGCCAGAAACTGGAAACAACTTAAATGCCCCTCGACTGAAGAATGAATAAGGAAAATGTGGTATATTTACACAATGGAGTACTACACAGCAGAACAAAACAACGACAGCTTGATTTTTGGAGGCAAATGGATGGAGCTAGAAAACATCATTTTGAGTGAGGTATCCCAGACCCAGAAAGACAATTATCACATGTTCTTACTCAAAAGTGGTTTTTAAATATAAAGCAAAGAAAACCAGCTTACAAATCACAATCCCAGAGAATTTAGACATCAATGAGTACCGTAAGAGAGACATACATGGATCTAATCTACATGGGAAGTAGAAAAAGACAATATCTCCTGAGTAAATTGGGAGCATGAGGACCTTGGGAGAGGGATGAAGGGGAGGGGAGGAGGCAGAGAGGGGAGAGGGGAGAGACAGGGAGGGGAGATACAGAGAGGGGAGTAGAGAATAATGTAGAGCTCAATAAAAATCAATAAAATTAAAAAATGATTATTAACTGAAAGTAGAATACAGAAGTCTTCAAATTGATGCACACAGAATTTCTCATCTCAAAATGTAGTTTTGTTTGGTCTAAGCTCTTTATCAAGGAAAATTAATATTGTTAATTATTAAGGAATAGAAAAATGTTTCCTTGTTACCTCTCATCTAGTATAGTTGGTGATGAGGCATGAGCGCTTCTTTGATATCTTCTTGTCGTAATTCTGAGATATTTTACTGCTGTGAAGAAGCATTTCCACTGTTTGTCTTATACAGGTGTTTCTGTGTCTATGCCTCTGATTAATCCATGATTATTGATACCCTAAAATACCCTTCTTTTCCACTGGTAAGAAGTGGTTCAGTGGTGGATGACTTCTGCCTAGAATATCAGAATTTCTGCTGATTGTTTTAAGGTGGGGCATAGAAGCAGAAAGATACTGACATATTGATAATGAGTCTCCTATGGCTGTAATGGTTACTGTTTCAGTTTGAATGGTAATAAATGGTATTGAAAGAAATACTCAGCTGGGAGGAAGGGAGGGAAGAAGGAAACAGAAAGAAAAGGGAGTGAGAGAGTGTTTTAGTTAGAGTTTCTATTGTTGAAGAGATACTATGACCACAGCAACTCCTATAAAGAAATACATGTAATTGGGGCTGGATAACATTTCAGAGTTTTAGTCCATTTTCAACACGGTGGGAAGCATGATGGCACACAGACATACGTGGTGCTGGAGAGGTAGCTTAGAGTTCTGCATTTGGTTCCAAAGCAGCCAGAAGAGATGGATGTGGGATTCCCTCTGTATGATGTGCTTACCATTGATTAATAAAGAAACTTCTTTGGACCTATAGCAAGGCAGAACTTAGCTAGGCTGGGAAAACTAAACCAAATGCTGGGAGAAAGGAGGCGGAGTCAGAGAGAAGCCATTCAGCCCCATGGGAGACCGATGCTGGGACTATTACCTGGTAAGCCACAGCCAAATGGTAATACACAGATTAATGGATATGGGTTAAATTAAGATATGTGTTATCCAATAAGAAGCTAGGGCTAATGGGCCAAGCAGTGATTTAATTAATACAGTTGCTGTATGGTTATTTTGGGTCTTAGCTGCCAGGCAGCTGAGAACTAAACAGGAGGCCTCCTCACAACAAGAGACTGAAACATTGAACATGACTTGAGCATCTGAGACGTCAAAGCCTGTCCACAGTGACATACTTTCTCCAACAAGGCCACTCTTCTTCATAGTGCCATTCCCTATGTAATAAATGTAAGCCATTTTTATTCAAACCACTACAGGAAGAGAGACAGAGACAGAGAGAAAGACAGAAACAGAGAGAGAGAGAGAGAGAGAGAGAGAGAGAGAGAGAGAGAGAGAGAAACACACAGAGAGAAACACAGAGAGAAAAGCAGAGAGAGAGAAACAGAGAGAGAAAAACAGAGAGAGAGAGAAACACAGAGAGAGAAACAGAGAGAGAAAGACAGAGAGACAGAAAGACAGAGACAGAGACACATAGAGAGAGACAAAGATAGAGAAACAAACAGAGACCAAGAGAGTTGTAATTATTCTCATGTCTCTCATTCTGGTTGCTTCATGTATTAGGTGTTCCTCAGAGCATAATTCTTGCTCCATTTTGTCTCTGTCAATCAATGTTTTTACTCTTTCCCATATGAACTCAATTTGAGTTTCTTTTACTTTGCCTAAAGTGTACAAATCTGCTCATGGAAAAATAAGCAAAAATTGATCATATAAATATTTTGTGATTTTCACCCAAGAAGAGCAGAGGTATCTATTTTAATCATATTTTAAATGAGACTATTATCTCATGTTCTCATAGTGCATTGAAGTTGTACAAATTGCCAAATTTTCTACATTAATTCAAGTTGATTTTATATTTTTCTTGAATAAAGAGTCAAAAGTAACAAAGAGGTTTTAAAATAATCTTTAACTATAGTAATAGCTTAGTAAATACAGTCTATGTTAGATTCTATGTGCTATTTGTGGAAGCAAAATAAATGGAAAAGTAAATTTAAATGTCTGAACTTTCCTTGATTATTATTTATAAATATGAAATTTATATATAAGCAAATATATCTTAAAACATGAGTGAGTGTCACAGTGCATAGCTGTGGGATGCAGTGATGAAGAAGCCCCTCAGGGTTGCACAGGGTTGATCTGTGATTCATTTCACTATCTCACCATGGTTTTATTCGTCTGTAGGTGGAGGATGGGTAGGGTTTGGTTAAAATCGACAATAGTCCCATTGGTAGAAAAAGAAAAGAATGTAAGTAAGTTAATTAATGGTGGACATCAGGTTAGACCACTTTTAATAGATGGTCATTACAGCATTGGCTACCTCCAGAGGGCATCCAGCTTTTTGGGTTCTGGAGTAAGGACTCAGAGACACATGGTCGGAAGCAGGCAAAGCTGAGTGAGGTAACCCAGACCCAAAAAGATGAACATGGGACATACTCACTCATAATTGGTTTCTAGCCATAAATAAGGGTCACAGAGTCTACAATTGGTGATCCTAAAGAAGCTAAGTAAGAAGGTGAACCCAAGGAAAAACATAGTTATCCTCTTGGCTATGGGAAGTAGACAAAATTGCCAGGGAGAAAATTGGGATCTTGGGGGTGGGGTGGGATGGGGGTAAGGGAGATGGGGAGAGAAAAGAGAGAAGGGGAGGATGGGGGGAACTTGGGGAAAAAGGATGATTGGGATAAAGGAAGGTTGGATAGGGGAGCACAGAAGCACAATTCTTAGTTAAGGGAGTCACCTTAGGGTTGGTAAGAGACTTGAACCTAGAGTGGCTCCCAGGAGCCCAAGGCGATGTCACCAGTTAGTTCCTTGGGCAGCTGAGGATAGGGAACCTGAAATGACCCTACCCTATAGCAATACTGACGAATATCTTGCATATCACCATAGAACCTTCATCTGGCGATGGATGGAGATAGAGACAGAGACCCACACTGGAGCACTGGACTGAGCTCCCAAGGTCCCAATGAGGAGCAGAAGGAGGGAGAACATGAGCAAAGAAGTCGGGACCACGAGGGGTGTACCCACCCACTGAGGCAGTGGGGCTGATCTATTGGGAGCTCACCAAGGCCAGTTGGACTGTGACTGAAAAAGCATGGGATAAAACTGGACTCTCTGAACATGGCGAACAATGAGGGCTGATGAGAAGCCAAGGACAATGGCACCGGGGTTTTGATCCTACGCAATGTGCTGGCTTTGTGGGAGCCTAGCCAGTTTGGATGTTCACCTTCCTAGATATGGACGGAGCGGGGAGGACCTTGGGCTTTCCACAGGTCGGGGAACCCTGACTGCTCTTTGGACTGGAGAGGGAGAGGGAGAGGAGTGAGGGGAGGGGGAGAAGGGTGGGAGGAGGGGGAGGGAAATGGGAGGCTGGGAGGAGGCGGAAACTTGTTTTTTTCCTTTTCTCAATTAAAAAAAAAGAAAAGAAACACAATCAAGGTGTGGCCTGGAGCCAAGAGAGAGCTTATTATCAAATTATTCGCTGTCATCCAGGATTAAAGTTTTTGGTCACAAAGAATGGGTTTTTTGCACAGCAGGAGCTCTTCCCATTTACATACCATGAGCATTTTGGACATGCTCTGTTACATTGAGTTCTGCATACAGCTTCATGCATCTCTATATTTTATTTAGTATCATGTGTTTAGTATTTACACTGAGACCCAGCTCATGTCCAGACACTGTGAAGAAGTGCCTCTCTGTGTTTGCTCTGGTGGTGAGGTTTTATGAGCTTTGACTAGTGGGTTTTCCAGGCTTCATTTTGCCAACTGTTTTTTTCTCATATGCTAATTATGTAAGGTTTTTAACAAAGCCATCTGGACTACATTGCAGTCAATATTTACCTTCTTGTATTGCTAATAATATTTAAGAAATCAAATAGATATCAGATAATATGATTGAGTAAGTAGAAGTCAAAAATAAATCAATGGAATTGTTTTTATATAATTTTATATAGCACAGATAATCACAAAGAAGAACAGTATATCAAGAAAAAAATTTCCACTGATCAATATTGTCCGAAGACATTCCTAAGTATCCATGTCCAATTACCAAAATCACTAGCATTACCCTATTCAATATTGTATGTTATATTTTATCAGCTACTTTTTAATTTGGAAATTTCTCAGCTGAATTCTCATTGCCTTGTGTTCACAAGACATGTTTTAATGAAGTTCTTTTATTGGTAACACTTCCATTTGGAAAACTCCATGTATTTATAGAACTTTTGCATTATTTCAGTAAAACATCAAATAAAAAGATGATTAAAACTGAGTGGCATTTAAAAAATGTAAAATGAGTCGCATTTTTCTTTTCTATAATGAAAGAATCTTATCTGGATTTTGTTACTTAGAAAGTCATTTTCCCTTTATTTGGGACATCTATTTTAATTATATGAGTTAAATACTATGTCATACATATTATGAAGATATTATTTATGTTAATGCCATGAACATGATAATAAATATAATGAATTGTAAAGAAAACAAGACATGCAGTAGCTAAAGCAGAAGCTCCCTTGATGATTTTGATAACTATCTTTCTGTGGGTCTCTTATAAAAATAGTTTTCTATGGGGTTGCAGCTTCAAAAATGGGACCCTATTTGCCTTTTACAAATCAGGAGATGACACAGAGACAAACATACCCATAAATAACATTTAAGTTTGAGATCATTAAGTTTGCAATCATTTATACCACCCACTTTTTGGTTTATAATACCAAGCTGTTTCTCCCTCTGAGTCCTGACACCAACAAAGTGGTTTTCCACGTGTTTGTCTGAGTCCCGAGCACTGTTTAAACTCTCCTGCCCACCCTACCTCTGTGCCATGGTTAATCCTCTTTAGGAAAACCAGCACAGTTCGGCTCAGCTTGCACACAGGTGGATTAAAAATAAATTCACGAAGCAAATTTTGAGGTAATCTAGAGCACTTACAACCAAAATTGATTCATAAAATTCAATGTACAGTAATCTTTTCAGACACTCAGGCATGCCACTAGATGACATGGGACTGTAAGTGATAAAAGATAAGTTTCCAGCCAAATGAACTGAAATGTATCAAATTCAGATGAGCAGCCCCAACTCATATTGAAGCCTGGAAAAACGTGAATTAGGGAATAATTTCTTCATATGAGATAGACTTTCCGGTAGCTTCTTGAACCTAGATGCCCTTCAATGAAAGAATGGATGAAGAAAGTATGGAATATATACATATTAGAGTATTACTCAGCAGTAAAAAACAAGGACTTCTTGAATTTTGCATACAAATGGATGGAAATAGAAAACACTATCCTGAGTGAGGTAAGCCCGACCCAAAAAGAGGAACATGGGATGTACTCACTCATATTTGGTTTCTAGCCATAAATAAAGGACATTGGGCTTATAATGCATGTTCCTAGAGAAGCTAAGTAAGAAGGTGAACCTAAAGACAAACACATAGGCATCCTCATGAATATTAACCTTCATCAGGCGATGAAAGGAGACAGAGACAGAGGAGCACGGGACAGAAATCTCAAGGTCCAAATCAGGAGCAGAAGGAGACGGAGCACGAGCAAGGACCTCAGGACCGCGAGGGGTGCACCCACACACTGAGACAATGGGGATGTTCTATCGGGAATTCACCAAGGCCGGCTGGCCTGGGTCTGAAAAAGCATGGGATAAATCCGGACTGGCTGAACATAGAGGACAATGAGGAATACTGAGAACTCAAGAACAATCGCAGAGGGTTTTTGATCCTACTGCACGTACTGGCTTTGGGGGAGCCTAGGCAGTTTGGATGCTCACCTTAGGAGACCTGGATAGAGGTGGGTGGTCCTTGAGCTTCCCACAGGTCAGGGAACCCTGATTGCTCTTTGAGCAGATGAGGGAGGGTGACTTGATTGGGGGAGGGGGAGGGAAATGGGAGGCGGTTGCGGGGAGGAGGCAGAAATCCTTAATAAATAAATAAATTTAAAAAAAAAAGAATCTTTCCCGGTTAAAAAAAAATGACGCAGTTATGAAATGTTTTTCACTTATACACACTGAAAAAAAACTTCTGCCTTATTAATCAATATTATTAATAAGAAAGGACATTTTTGGCATAAACATGAGTTTTTGTAGAATAATTATGGGTCCAAAGATATTTCTTCATTAGAGAGCAATTGGGCAGCTACTGAGAATATTAATGTTCACAAAATAAAACAAAATTGGGAATGTAGTTCAAAGAGTGATTTTTGGCCATAGGTGGATTCCTTCTAAGACCTACTCAATTAAGTTAGTAGGATCCTTTTTTCCTTCCATTCCTTTCTTGTCCCTTCCTTTTCTTTTATTAATCTTCTGCATTTTAACAGTGACCAAACTGAAACTCACAGGTGTGAAAGGCCTGGCTTAGACTTGCTGTTTATAACACCAGAGTCCTCTCTACACTGCTGCTTCCAGCTGTGCAGAATACCAAGAGAGGAATTGGAGTCAGACAGGTGAGTCAGGTAATAAGGAGAACCCTAAGAAAGACATACAAGGAAGGGGAAACAGACATGATCTCCTGAGAAAATTGGGAGTGTGGTGAGGGAGAGAAGGGAGGGTGAAAGTGGAGGGGAGAAGGGGAGGCAGGAGGAGAACATGAGGGAACAGAAAGCTCAAGAAGGGCTAAGTACAGAGAGGGAGAGAAAAGAAAGAGATATCCTGATTGAGGGAGCCATTTAAAGGGCTAGCGAGAAACATGGTACTAGGGAAATTCCCAGGAATCCAGAAGGATGACCCTAAGGAGGACTGTGGCTAAGACTCCAAGCCACAGTGGAGAAGACATCTAAACTGGCCTTCCACTGTAATTGGTGAGTGCCTTAATTGTCATCATAGAACCTTCAACCAGCAACTAATGGAAGCAGGTGCAGAGATCTACAGCGAGGCACTGGGCTGAGCTACTAGAGACAAGCCCAAGAGTAGGAGGAGCGGTAATATGACCAAAGGGGCCAAAACCATGAAAACAGCTGACCTGAGCTAGTGAGAACTCACTGACTTACTCTTTCTGAGGAGTGAATGCGGGGTGATGTTGGGTGAAGGGTGAGGTAGGAGGAGGGGAGGGAGTGGAAATGGGGATAGCTGTGTAAAATGAGGAAAGATTGTATTAAAAAAATTCTTAATAAAAAAGTCTAAAGACAAAAAGAGCTGAATTGCCCTGACAATCTTCTAGTGGTATGGTTCACAGTGTAAACTTTAAATTTTACAAAGCCATAAACTTGAACTCTTTATTCCTTATTTTTTTACATGTGTGTGAGCGTGTGTACATGCTCATATGAGATTGTGAGAATGGGATGTTCATGCCACCACGTTCATGTGGAAGTCAGGGAACCTTCTTGGTTGTAGAGTCCTTTTCATCCAGTTTGAGACAGGGTCTCTTTGTGGTTCAGCTTTAAACACAGGGCTGGTCACTAGCTGATCCAAGATGTTCCTGTAATTCTCTTGTCTCCACCTCCCATCTTGCTGAAGGACTGGGATTCCAAACTTATACTATTAAGTCTGACTTTACATGAGTTTTGGGGATTAGAACTCAGGTCCTCATGCTTGCTTGACTAGTGAGCCACTGATGATTTAAAAAACATTTTCTTACAAACTCCCTGTTTAAGATAGAACCTGAATGCACAATCATGGCAGAATGCCTCAATGCTCATGCTGTATGCTTGATTTGTCCTTCCAAAGCTAGTGACATATGGTCCTCTGCTCCTTAAGCTCATACTCAAGTAAGTTTTTAATAGCTTTCCAAACATCACTGGTGTTGTTTATCTCTTTCTTCTCCTTCCCTCTCCCTTTGTAATGCCCTCTCTTGCTCCTTCTTGGTGAAGCCCACCTCCCATTTTTCTCCTATCTCTTTTAAACATAGCACCTATGGCCTACTATCTCCTCTCTAGGGTTCCTTCTCTCCAGCTCTGGTTATCACTTTCTACTCTTCTGACTTCTGTGTTTACTTCAGGCTATAAGAGAGAACAATCAGCATTTGTTTTTACAGCTATCAGTTATCTCACTAGTAAAGTATTTTCTTTGTCATTCACTTACCTCCAAGTTTCATCATTTCTTTTTTTCTTTACAGATGTCTAGAATTATATCTTGTGTATATTCCACATTTTTACACTTTTTAAAACTAAAAATGGATTTTTCTAGTGCAATATATTCTGATTATGCTTCCCCTCCCCGAACTCGTCTCAGATTCTACCCACCCACTCAAATCCACATCCTTTGTCTCCCTTTCATTAGGAAACAGGCATCTAACAGAACAACAAGATAAACTAAAAACAAACAAACCAAAATAGAAAAAGCAAAGTAAAAAAAAGTCAAAGAAACATTATATATAAAGAAACATTTATAGACACAGAGACATTATTCACAGACACAGAAAGCCTGCAAAAATAAAATTGGAAACCATAAAATATAAGCAAAACCATGTCAGGTAAAGTGAAAATATCCAGACAAAGCATAATGAGATAAAGAACCTCCAAAGATGCAATTGAGTTCATTTTGTGTTGGCAATCTCTGACTGGGCATGGGGCCTGCCATTAGGTGTTGTTTGTATACCCAGTGAGACTCCATTGGAGATAACTAATTTTTATTTTGTGAGAGGTTATCGACTGGAAATAACTTTAGGGTTAGGGATGGGGGTTTGCGTCCGTTTTCCCTCTCAATACTGGGACTCCATTTGGTTTAGACCTGTGTAGGCCCTGTGCATGCTGCCATGGTCTTCATCCTGTTGTATCTTGGAGGCCTTGTTTCCTTGGTGTCTTCTGTCCTCACTGGCTCTTTCATCTTTCTGCCTCCTCTTCTACAGAGTTCTGAGTTTTGAGGGGAGAGCTTTGATGAAGACCTCCTATTTAGGACTGGGTGCTCTAAGGTATCCCACTACCTGCATGTTGTCCAGCTGTGAGTCTTTGTATTTGTTCCCAGAAATATATAGGAAGGAAGCCTCTCTAATGATGGCTAAGAAAGACAATGATCTGAGTATAGCAGAATGCCATTAAGAGTTTTTATGACTATATTTCTTTACCAGAATGGTAATATTTAGTTTTTCACTAGGTCCCCGAATTATTTAGTTTTAGGTTCCTAGCCACATGAGCAGTGCCTGGCATGGGGTCTATCTCATGGGATAGGCTTTAATTCCAGTTAGTGGTTGGTTACTCCTACAACCTTTGTGCCACTATTGCACCAGTGTGTCTTGAAGGAAGATTATGGATTTTAGGGTTTGTAGCTTGGTTGGTATTTATCTTTCTTCTCTGGTAGTGTACAGAGTACCTCCTAGTATAACGGACACTGGTCAGTAGGAGTGAAGGCTTTGGGTAGGTACCTGTTTGACTTCTCCATGTTCAGTGAGTTATGTAGGTATTGTCATCAGAAATAGGACTTTACCATCAGTTTGTAGAGCGCAACCAAAGCCTTGGTAAAGGCCTGTATTGTCTGGAGGTTTCAAGGGGGCATCTTTGGCTAAATTTCATTAGATGTAACCCATTTCTGGCACTAGTGGGTATATCTTGAGGCTTGGTGCTATTGTAGTTCATAGCCTATGTGACTTGGCAGGATTGCTGATTACTTTTCTTCTCCAGTAGCACTATGGATGCTAGTCAATACAGGGAAAGCTTCTAGTTGAGTACCAGCTGACTTCTGTATGTTTGGTGACGTGTGTAGTGTCCCCAACTCTAGAGTCTTAACATCAGGTCATGAAGTGTAACTGATAGTATTGTCAATAGTCTATAATCTTCGGGGAAGAGGATTTATGAGACTCTTTTGTCAATGACACAAAATATGTAACTAATTTCTGCTACTTGGAGGTTTACATGGTAGAATATGATGTCTAGTTGGGAAATTACCATGTTTACTATATAGTAGCTCCATTGGAATTCCTTTTTTATCTGTTTTAGGTAGTTTCTTTATATTTTACTTTATTTTATGTGTGTGATCATTTTGCTTACATGTATATCCGGTCACCATGTGCAGGAAGTGTTCTTGAAGGCCAGAAGAAGACATCAGATCTGAAGTTATAGACATTACAAGCAGACAGGTTGGTACTAGAAATTGAACCCTGGCTCTATGGGAGAGTAGATGGTACTCTTAACTTGTAAGCTATCTCTCTAGGTCTTTCTTTTCTAATAGTCATTAAAATAGAAATTTAATGCTGAAAAAATGTCAATGATTACCAGAATTTTCTGTTTCCAGGAACTTCCAAATTTTGCATTACTTTTGCTTGGCCACTTTCTGGGATTTGTATTCTCATCTTGGACACTGAATAGGTGGAAGCTGTCACAAGTGGGTTTACCATCACTTTGGCAACTGAAGGATAGAGAAGAATGTTTTATAGCTTTTTGATTGTCAAAATTCCTAGTTTTCTGGGTCAGGAAGTAGACAGTTTGGAAGATCAAGTATTTTCCTGCCTCTATTTTTAGAAAGTCTTTTTATTTTCCCATAAATTGAAGCTAGTATATGCCATTTGCTGCATTCTGAATTGGTTTTCTAAATCCAGCCCTATCAATCTTATGATTGTTGTCAATTCCTCTGAAATTATAGTGGTGTTTTTCTTTGTGATGTGGGACTTTTTTTGTCATTTGATATTTTAGTGAGAAGTTGAAACAAGCTGTAGTGGAGGTCACTGAGCTGGCTGCAGAAGGAACTAGAGAGAGTCGCCATCTTTTATTGAAAACCAAAAATCCCAAGTCTAATTAATTCACTCGTGCACTCTAGCTCGTTTGTGTTTCATAGTGAGACAATATTCAGTTTTGTATGAAAATGTCTCATTCATTCAGGTTCTCTGTTCTCTTGTATGACCAAACACTTTTTTCTTACCAGCTATTACCAATGTACATTTTTAAGAAAGCACTTTCATGGCACAATTGAGCTGAGAGAAGAATTGCTCTGAAATCACCAAGGAGTCTTCCATAAGATTCTGGATAGAGGAAAGGAGGAGACCATAGACAGCAAGATCATGGGCTTTCTATTTCACCAAACCTAGCTGAGGCCGAGAGTGAATGCAGCCTATCTTGCAGAGAGCTTTTGCAAATATCTAGAATAAACTCTGACCACATCAGATTCAAATAAGCCTGTAATACTCTTACTTTGTGGCACCTACATAAAACCAGGGACTTTTCACTCCCTATGCACTTTTGCTAACTCAACCAGTTTCCTGGTCTTCTGCTTTGTTGTCAGAGGACACAGGAGAAAGGGAAGGGAGGCAGAAAGAAGGGGACAATTGAGTTTGTCATCACAAAGTCTTGGGGAATCATTACTAACCACGGACACCACTAATCACCTGAAATCTCTTTGTCCCAACTCTTGAATCACATTATACAAAGGGGCTGGAGTGGTGGCTTAGCGGCTAAGAACACTTACTGCTCCTGCAGAGGACTTGAGGTCCTCATGGATAGTGTACAGCCATCCATAACTCCAGTTCTACTTGATCCATTGTCCTATTCTGACATACTTATCATCAGATATACATGTGTGCACATACATACATGTAGACAAAACACTCATACACATAAAATAAAAACACATCTTTTAAAATTTTAAAAAGAAATTACATAGTATGTACATTTTCTCGTTTACATTCATGTCATCATTTCCCAAAACAAGAATGACCTATTTCCATAATAAGGAGAGGAATGCACACTTCGGTTACAACCAAACTAAAATCTGGGGACATCCTGAGAAAGGATGACTCTGGTGCCTATTTCGAGTGACACATTTTAACCCTAGCTGTCAATAGGCAGAAGCAGGAGGAGCACTGTGAGTTTTTAACCACTATGGGCTTCATAATGAGATTCAGGTCAGCCTGGGCTGCAGAGTTAGGCCATGTTTCCCAACAAAACAATGCCATCTAACCAAATCAAATCAAATCAAACCAAAATAGATTCAATATTGACTGTGAAGTTTAATAATGATGATAATACGTTAATACGCAGTTTGCATGTCCCTCAGCTTCTCATCCCACTGGCGCGGTGCTCAAGTCGTCCCCCAAACCAGCCTTCTGCAGCGCTTCCTTCCTTCAGGCAGACACAAAAATTCCCACTGACACAAAACTGAGAGCAGGCATTGCAACTCGCTGTTGGGTTTGCAGATAATCACTACTTCAGCTATAAGCATCTATAGGCATCTTTTTAAAAAAAAATCCTTTGTGAGATTCTGAAATAAATGTGTTGTGTATGCAATCAAGTTTAATATAACAGGAAAATACATATTGATTAAAATTTCATAAATGCATTACAAAGATTAAAATAATGAATTCTGTTTAGTACAACAAATACCTTCCATTAAAAAGGATACTTTTGGTGAAAAGAATCTTAATTTCCATAACATGCAGCATAACATAAATTGCATAGAGGAGTTACCCTGGGATGTTATAAAAACCCATTTTTCTTTAAGGATTTTATGTATCTAAAATAACAATAAGAACAAAAATAAGCAATAATCCTAAAGCAAATTGAAACAAACAAAACAGAAAATAGAATCTTTCTAAAAGTGGTAATCTGAACCTGGCCAGGAGAAAATGACAAATGGCATTTAAACTACTGGGACATTTATGATGTCCTAATAATAAGATGAAGGAGGCTTTGGCTAAGGTGGAAGCAATTTCACATTTAATTTTGAGACTCAAGGTAAAAAATCAAGGTGGTAATAAGAAAAAAGTCATTTTCACAACAAATTGCATCAAAGATGAGAAGTGAACAACAATAACAGCACTATAAGGAGCACAACTTATGACTAGATATGTGGTTTTCCATGTTAATAGACTATTGATATTTGAAGCTAGAAATCTAAAATAAATGTGTTCTGGACTTGAGTTCAAGTATGCTCTCTTATCGAATTCTAATATATCATAGAATTCATTTTTATTGTTTTAAGGTTTACTACTCTATCATTCTTCCACCTTATTTAAGGTCATTATTATCATTTTATGAGTAAAAAATCAGTCTAGGATAGCTTATGGATTATAGGATAGCTTTGGGTGGCATGCTCAATCATTGGAAAGTTTGTTTAGTAGGAAATAGGAAATACTGAACCATAGATGAGGATTGATACTCAATAGGGGAGTAAATAATAAAAGCTGGGGTTCAAAATTGACTCCCTGGCTATGAATAAGACTGAAATAATCATCCATGATGTGGAAAGCGCAATGAGGGGACCCGGCAGTTGAAACTGCATGTGGGTTCTCTCTGTGCATGTTGACGTATTTGCTGGACTGTGGGCTGAACTGCGTTCCTAGCTCTTCACTCTCTTTAATCTTTTTTCTTCCATATGTCAATTGCTTTTCGGAAAGAGAATACTTTTACATAAGAAATTTCAATGAATTGGGCTAATCACGTTGTGGCTAAAGTCCTTGTTTTTCAATAACAACAATAAAGAATATTCTGGACTAAACTCCTCCTGCCAGGGTTCTTCTTGTGGAGGGCAGGCATGCTTCAGGGGGATTCACAGATTTTTTTTTTCCTACAGACCCTTTGGTTTTCTGGCCATGCTCTCACACGCCACAGTCCAGGAAGAGCTAGAACTCTAGCGTTTTCTTTTTTTTTCTTTTATTTATTTATTTATTTATTTATTTATTTATTAAGGATTTCTGCCTCCCCCCCTCATCCGCCTCCCATTTCCCTCCCCCTCCCCCGATCAAGTCACCCTCCCTCATCTGCTCAAAGAGCAATCTGGGTTCCCTGACCTGTGGGAAGCCCAAGGACCGCCCACCTCTATCCAGGTCTCCAAAGGTGAGCATCCAAACTGCCTAGACTCCCCCAAAGCCAGTACGTGCAGTAGGATCAAACACCCACTGCGATTGTTCCTGAGTTCACAGTATTCCTCATTGTCCTCTATGTTCAGCCAGTCCGGATTTATCCCATGCTTTTTCAGACCCAGGCCAGCTGGCCTTGGTGAATTCCCGATAGAACATCCCCATTGTCTCAGTGTGTGGGTGCACCCCTCGCGGTCCTGAGGTCCTTGCTCGTGCTCCGTCTCCTTCTGCTCCTGATTTGGACCTTGAGATTTCTGTCCCGTGCTCCCCTGTCTCTGTCTCCTTTCATCACCTGTTCTCAGGAAATTCGGAATCAACCTACCCCTGGATCCAGCAATACCACTCTTGGGAATATACCCAAGAGAGGCCCTATCATACAACAAAAGTATATGTTCAACTATGTTCATGGCAGCATTGTTTGTAATAGCCAGAACCTGGAAACAACCTAGATGCCCTTCAACGGAAGAATGGATGAAGAAAGTATGGAATATATACATATTGGAGTATTACTCAGCAGTAAAAAACAAGGACTTCTTGAATTTTGCATACAAATGGATGGAAATAGAAAACACTATCCTGAGTGAGGTAAGCCAGACCCAAAAAGAGGAACATGGGATGTACTCACTCATATTTGGTTTCTAGCGTTTTCTTAGCAGGCTGCTCAGCTCTGTAAATAGGCTACTGGTAGCCTGGCTCATCAGTTTTCAGGACATGCCCGAACCTGCCTGCATCCCAGCAGGGTATGGCATATCTCAAACTGTGCTCCTTGTTATCTTTAGTGGATATCATTGAAATAAAATAAAATAGCAAATAATTTGGTATCTGTACCAACTTTAATCTTCACAAGATCACTGTCAGCACATAGAAAAGACATTTTTTTATCATCCTATTTTTTTGAGTTCAGGCTGTGCCATGTTCTTAGCTACTCCATATTGGGTAAAATGTGATTTTTCAGGCTCTACTTTGTCCTGAGAGGCTCCAATTTACAAGCAGCTTTTGACTCCATTTTGAGAGCAAACACAGGCAGGCAGGATGACTCTGAACCTTGGTGGGCATGTAAGTACACAATCTGCTTGGTCCCACCAAGGAGTCACACAGAGACACAGAGAGAAAGATGGGTCTTGTTACTATGGCAGCCAAACTGAGATTCCAGGGAGAAAGGAAGCCAAGAGAAGCTGTCTCAGTGTTACTTCTTACCTTGGAGCTTTGGTGATTTGTATCTGGCCCACATGCAGGGTACAAGCTAAGTCAAAAGCAGGTAGATTGTGAGCCACCATGGAGAGCCTTCAAGGTCATATTGTGCTGGGGAGCTGAAAAGTAGAATTCAGTAATAACAAGAAGTTGAGAACTCTTTGAAGCCCAGGAACAGGCAGGTTTTATCTAAAAATGAGAATTAAGTTCACAGAATAATGAAAGAATCTGCATTGTATTTAATATATATGTTTAATATGTATTGAGTATATAACTTAAAATGCAATTATTCAATTAAAATATATAACACCAGTAATATAAGATGCATTGGTCTAAGATTGTAGCATTGTTAGATAAACAACATGCATACTAATATATATATATATATATATATAATGTAATAATGTCATGGAAATCCATCTTAATCTCAAAGACATTATTAAAAGAATAATAAATAGGAAAACTAATAAAGAAGGACATTAGAATATAGAAATAGTTATTATTTTCAAAATGAGACAAAAAGAAAGAGTTGTTGGATATAACGTGGTGGTAAATTTAAATACAAACACTGATAATTATATTAAATAAACAAAATATCCTAATTGAAAGACAAAGACTGTTATTATGAAAAGAAAACTCCCACACTTCAGTTTGCTTATTATACTGTATATAATATGTGCTAAAAGAAAAGTTAAAGTTGTAAGTTTATGAGTCTTTCCACATGTAAGCTGAATTACATTTGCTTTGTTTACCCAAACCAGCGCAGGATGAGCAAAACGCTGGTGAGGATAGCTTAGTACCAGTCAATAAAATCCAGAGCAAGGAACATCACACAAGATACACAGACTTATTGAGATTCTATGGGTCATTTCTTATGGAAGCTATAAACAGTCTAAATTTATATTCACCTCATTATGCAACATCAACATGTATAAAGAAAATTTTGGCAGAAATTAGAAGAGAAGTGGAAAAGGTTCACACCATGGAGGCAGGCTACAATGTGTGTTTGTCAGTCACGGATAAGACAAATGGGCAAAATGAGCAAAACTTCAGAATGAGTGAATAAAATTATCAACAAATCGGAGTAACTTTAATCTGTGAGTTCTATAGATCACTAAAATTATTTTTGAAAATAATTATTACCATAAATCTAGTCACAACAAAATTTTTAATGGTTACAAATAATATTAAAGATAGTCTCTGATCATAGCAGAGCATGTTATAAATTGGTCACAAAAAGATAAACATAAAATTCCCAAGTGCCCAAGTGTTTGGATATTAAGCAGTATCATTCATTATGACATACACACTAAGAAATAAATTATTAAAAAGTTTTAAATATTTTATCTAGAGCTTTAGAAAACAATTTCTAGGTACAAAATTAAGTCATCTGAAAACAATTTGCATTCTTATTTTTCCTTACCAATCTTTACACCCGTATTTATTTTTCTGGTCACTCATCCAATGTTAAATATAGTGTTAGCAGGCTATTTGCTTCTTGTTTTCAGAGGAATGTTTTTAATATTTCAAAGCAAGAATGGTTGTTCCTCTAAGGATTATATTTCTGAACTGAAAATGTTAATTGCCGACAAGGAGAGGCCTTTGACAAAGGTCTTTTATGTAGACTATATAAAGAACTCCTACAACTCAGTATAAAAATGCTAGCCCATTGACAAAATACACTGCCTTACACACATGAACGAAATATACAGAGTAGTGTGCCCCACAATAAAGCTCCTCAGGGAAATGAAAGTTAAAATGTCTGTTGTGGTAAAACACCATGACTAAAACAACTTGGAAAGGAAAGGGTTTATTTGACTCACAAATCTTGGGTCACAGTCTATCGAGGAAAGCCAAGGCAGAAATGCAAGCAGAAATCTGGAGGCAGGAGTGGAAGCGGAGGTCAAGGAGGAAGGCTACTTACTGGTTGGTCTCCACAGTTTGCTTAGAGCCTTTCTAATACAACCAAAGACAACGAACCTAAGGGTGGCACCACCTACAGTGGGCTAGGCCTTCCTACGTGAGTCATTAATTAAGACAATGTCTTGCCTGTAGACCAATCTAATGGAGGCCTTTTCTCAGTTAAAGTTCCCTTTTTCTAGACGACCCTCGTGTGTGTCAAGCTGACAAAAACTAGTGAGCACAGTTGACTCTTTGTTGCTTCTTATGTAAATACATCACTATCAAACCAATAACCTTTGTTTTCTGATTGGTACTGGAGTGTTGGTTATTGCTTTGACAGACTTGACCATGTTGCTTGGGGATGACTATAGAAGTCAGGGTTAGAAAAGCCATTGTGTACTCAGAGCTTAAAGGGCTGTTCCGTGGGAGTTTGGAAGATAAGAGTGTTGAAAGAAATGTAGATGATGGAGGTCTGCCTTGTACAATTTCAGAGGGAAGCAAAGACTCTATCAGAGTTACTTATATATTTTGAATTGACTCTGTGGTTTCTTTTCAGCTGGGGATGAAGAATCAGCTGTGATTAGCAAGAGACCAGCATAACTGAAGTGAAACCTTTGATTTACCGGGACAACTGATGATGCTTATCTGGGGGTGAGAACTCAGTTGTTATTAATAAGAGATCAGCATCCCTGAGGTGAAATTTTCTCAGAAATATTTCCTCGGGGTCAGCATACAACACTATAGTCCAGGCTTGCCAAATTTACATCTCATGCTGGCAGCTGAACTTGGTAGTGTGTAAGGGTCTCCCAGGTGGTACTGGTTTTGGTGGCGTGTGAACTGAAGACGCCATGGAAGGAAGCTAATGTTTTAAAGCAAGTGGTAGGGTTGCAGTTCCTGAAGAGAGGACAGGAGAAGATATTAGTGAGGGTTCAGGCTCAATTGCAGTGGAAACCCCTGATTGTTGCAGACGCCATGGCCATGAGATGACCACCAGGGTTAACCACAGTGTGATGTGGAATTTACCTAAGCCTGTTAACAAAAGCTACACACACTGTTTATGGCAGAGTCAAAGAACTGAGATGGTCCAAGACCTTTTTGTGAATGAATCCCAGGCAGTGGACACTGTGGGAGCTGAAATTTGCTTTGATTGTGACTTTTCCCTGTGACTTAATTTTTATTTCACAGGCGTCACATTGGCTATTTTAAGAAGCCTGAACTGTTAAGTGTTTGAATTTCTAAAGACTGTAGGACTTTTTAAGTCATACTATGTTTTATATTGTGATGTTAACTTTATCCTGGTGAGTTTTAAAGTTGGACTGAGTACATTTTGTATTGTGATATGGCTATGAGACTATAGGGAGTGAAATGCAGTGATTTGAATGAGAAATATTCCACATAGCCTTGGGCATTTGATCATTTATTGCTTGCACTGCTTGGATGGGGTTAGGACATGTGGTCTTGATGGTGGAAATATGCCCTTGGGGGGTGGGCTTTGATAACCTAAGACCTTGCCCTCCTTGAGGTTTGCTCTTCTTGCTTTGTGTCTGTGGCTCAAGATGTGTGCCCTCAGCCTGCTGTTACTGCTGTAGATATCACGTTGCATCTGTTGTCAGACTGTTCCCGCCATTATGGACTCCAACCTGTAGACAGATGTTTCTGTCCTGCCTGGTCCTGCAACCCAGCAGTTCAGTCTCAAAAAAGTACATAGAGGTTTATATTAATTACACTCTTTGGCCTATTAGCTCTGGCTTATTATTAACTAGCTCTTACAACTTAAATTAACCCTTAATTCTTATAAATGTTTAGCCACATGGCTTAGTACCTTACTCAGTGAGGTGTTCTCATCCTGTTTCCTCTGTATTTGGGTGGTGAATGCAGACTGAGCCTTTCATCTTCCCAGAATTTTCCTAGTCTGGTCACCCCACCTATACCTCCTGCCTTGCTACTGGTCAATTGAGTGACCAATATGAGTGACAAAATTTTGCAGGGTACATGATCATTATCACACAGCACTAACCCTCTGGAACCATAGGCCAAAATAAACTCTTCTAATATAAGTTGCCTTGCTCATGGTGTTATACACAGCAACAGAGAAGCTGCTCAAAAGCATGTCAGAATGAAAAGTTATAATATAGACACCAGAGTGACTAACATGAGAAATTAGTGTTGTTAAGAGTTGTTTAGGATGGGGAGCCATTCAACTTCTTAGGTGGTATATTGAAAATAGTAAAAACGTTTTGGAAAATTGTCTATGTCATCAAATAAAATGTCACATTCTTACCCTTTGGTCCAACAATTTGATGACCACTTAGGCATTTGTGATAGTACATCTTGCCAACTTGATAAGTTCTGGAACTGAGAGACCTGTTTTCCTTACATGTGGAGTGATGACTTTTCCGGCTGGTAAGGCCAAATTGAAGTCAGCTCAACCTCTTCCAGGAAAAAAAAATGAACTAACAATACTGTGCTCCTCAAGGGCCTGAAAGATGCAGGGATGAT
Source organism: Microtus pennsylvanicus (assembly GCF_037038515.1). NCBI lineage: Eukaryota > Metazoa > Chordata > Mammalia > Rodentia > Cricetidae > Microtus > Microtus pennsylvanicus. Next base: position 3,986,823 of record NC_134583.1, read on the forward strand.
GATTTTCACATCTCTCTTTAATTCTTTTATTTGGCATGTGTAGAAGACGGATAGATCATGAAGAATGATAGTTGATCATTATAAGCCCACTAAGATAGTGATTCTAATTCTAACTGCTGTACCACATGTGGCTTCCTAGCACGAGTATATTAATGTACCTTATGCCACCTGGCATGCAACTGCTGCTCTCTCCAATTTTCTCATTCTCTATTCCTGTTCATAAAGACTACTGAAAGCAGCTTGCTTTCAGCTGACAAGGTCTCAAGGGTATACTAATTCTCTGACCAAGTTTTAAGTATTTTTGGTCACCTTGTCTCTTTTATAAGGTGCCATATTGGTGCACTATACTGGAGTTGAGTTGCTCCTTGGGTCAAATGATCTAGCAGATCTAATATTACATGAGGTGTCAGCGGCAGGCAGGGATTTTGTTCAAAGCCTTTGGCAGGTCCTCTTAGGTCACTTACACTGGAGGCCTATGCGATAACTGCTTTCCCTTTGAGAGACAGTTTTTGTACCGTGATTGGGCATTTGATTATGAACTACCAAGTTGCAATGCACCTTAAACTCTCCACAATGAGCTAATTGTTATCTGTCTGGCCCTTCAGGTCATAAAATTGGATGTGTGCAGCAGCAATCAATCATCCAATGAAGATGGCCATAGTATGCTCAGGCCTAATCGGGTCATGAGAGTATAACTGAGCTGCATAAAGGAGTGGCCTGGCTGGTAGGCCACAACCTCATGGTGATGTGCAGATTAATGGAGATGGGTTAAATTAAAATGTAAGATCTAGCTGATAAGAATTTAGAGCTAGTCCTCAGTTTGTGTTCCTCAGTTTCTTCCTTGCTTCCATTTCAGTTTTCAATTCTTGAACTGATTCCATTACCTGTTTGATCATTTTTTCTTGGTTTCCCAGGGTATCATGTACGTATTTACTCATTTCTTCTGTTATCTATATAGCTATCATTTGTCATTTAAGTATCAATTTATGTGCTAAGAGTCAAATCCAGCTCTTGTTCATCTATGTAAACATCCTCTCACTGACCTGTATGCCAAGCCATATATTTTAAAATTTATAAAATATCAATATATGTGTAAAAAAACAACAAGAAAGAATTTAGAGCTAATAGGCCAAGCAGTGACTTAATTAATACAATTTTAGTGTGATTATTATGGGAGTCTGGGTGGCTGGGAAATGAACAAGCGGTCCTATTCCAACAGCATACAAACCACTATTGAGGTCAGACCCCATGTCCAACACTTGGTAGCCAGTACAAAGCAAATCCAATGGCATTTTTGGAGGTTCTTTGTCTCATAATGCTTTGTCAAATCTTTCCCTTTCTATTTTTTTAATCTTACATGGCCTTTGCATGAATGGTATGTTTCCTGATTTTGTGATTTTTATGGGATTCCTGTGTGTGTGAACATAGTATCTCTGCGCCTAGTGTGTTTCCTGAAATTTTCCTTTGGTTTTCTTTCTTCTGTTTTCTTATTTTGTTCTATTCTGGTTTGCTTTTATAAATTGTTATTATTATTATTGCCCATGTGCCTGTTTGTATTCTAATAAGAGAGAGGAATAAAGGGTGTGGATCTGTGTAAGTGAGAAAGTGGGGAGGATTTGGGAGAAGTTGTGGGAGAGAAAATTATATTCAGAATTTATTGTATAAAAAAATCTATTTTTAATGAAGAAGAAAAAACCTCATTAGGTCTTACATTACCAAATAACATAATTTACCTTTAATAATCTCCTAGAAAATGTCAATTTAAACTGAAGCTTCATAACAGAAATATTATATGCCTTCACTTTTACCTTTAATAAAATATATAAAATCATTTTGAAAGTGTGCAATAAATTAGATCAAAATATTTACACCAATTGCCATAAAATCCTGAAGATTAAGCACTCATGCATGGTGTCAATCAGGAGAGAGTGCTTGATTACCTTCAGGAAACAATCTTCACATCGTGACCTTTGAGACAGTAAAAGGTCAGACATGATTACGGATGTATTATAGATTCAGGTATCTGCAAAATATGTTCAATGAGATGAGCTTGTTCTGCAATGCAGGCAGAACTACTTGTGTTTTGTTTCCAGTTATAAATATAAAGGGCACATTTATTTTGTTAAATCATATTTGAAAGATGGAATACATGTATTCGTATTTAAAATAGTTTTTGAACAAGAATCTACCAAAATATTTCCCCTCACATATTGTAGAAAATGTGCAGTATGCCAAAAGCATTTCCTGGAGTGTAAGGGGCTGGTCTGGGCTGCACCTTCTCAGGTCTATGATGGAACACCTGATTTCAGGGTGAGGGTTCCTGGTTCCCCTACACCTGAGGATGTTTCCATGGCAACAGCGATGAGTCTTCAGTGATAGTAAATTAAATCTGCATCATGTCAGCTTTTTTACCAAAGTAGTCAGCAAAGTGTTTACGTTTAAATTACTGTAAATAAAAAACAAGAATAATTTTTATTTCTTTTAAGGTATATATGCCAATAATTTCAAATATTTGTCTCTGAGAACATTTTGTAGTTGATCTTGTGGTGGCCTGGAAAGATAGCCCAGTTAGCAAAGGCCCTGATCCTTGGGGCCTTTATGGTGGAAGGAGAGAAACTATGTCCTTTAGCTGTCCTCTGGCTTACACCACATGCACACACACACAATATAATTGTTTTTTTGTAATCTGTAATTATGATGTTTTTTTTAATCTCATTTTTTTTTACAGTATGAAAACTAAAGGTCATTTGTTCTGAACGCTTGTCTTATGTCCCCTCACGCCAGCCCTCAGCCCTCACCACCTGTATGGATACGCTGCTGGCATGCCACCTTTGAGGAGTGTTGGCCAAGCCTCCTACATTCAGTTCGTGTATACACTGCCGTTTCCTCATCACAGGCAACCTTTGCTGAACACTCCCGAAGGAAGAAAGTCTCGCTGCATGCAGGAGAGACTACTCAGGCTTGAGTAGTCCCTCAGCCAACCCAGCGATGTTGCCTTATCTCACAGCCTCTTGCTGCCTCCGGCAGCTCCAACCATGTGACCTGCTCTGCTCAGTTCCTCACCCCCTCTTCTTCCTTGCAGAGCAGCTTCTTTAAACTCAGTGCCTTACAACCTCCTCTCAATTCCTCCCAGCGCCTCAGTTTCCCTTAAGAGCTTATGGCATTTGCATTCCTGGGTCTAGCATTTTCAGATCAATCTAGTCTTCTTCACTAAGAGTTTCATGAGATCAAGGAGTAGAATTATTCTGAGATTTGTTGTATTTATAATCTGTAAGACAAGGCTTCACATGCATCAATAGATGTTTGTGAAATAACCTAATAAATTTGATACAAAATGTAAGTCAGAAAGAAAAATTACTAGCTTTATCTTATCATTTAGGGTTTTGTAGTGGCATTTTATTTGTATTTTAATAAACAAAGCTTGCCTGAGGATCAGAAAAGTAAAACAATCACACTGGCTGGCCTTACAGACCAGGCAGCAATAACACACACCTTTAATCCCAGTAGCCACACTAGCTAGCCATAGAAACTAGGCAGTGGTGGTGCACGCCCGTAATCCCAGAACTAGAGAGGATTATGAAATGGGAAGAGACATTGATCAGACTCAGCCTCTTTCTGAGGATTCCTGGAGGCAGGATCACCATTTTCAGACTGAGCTCGAGGTAAGAGCCTGGGGCTGACTGTTTTGCTTTTGTGGTCTTCAGGTTGAACCCCAATATCTGTCTCTGAGTTTTTATTAATCATGCTTCAGGCTTCAATCCTAACAAATTCACAGAAAATTCCCTTCTGTCTTTTTTGACCATTTTACCTCAGAAGGAAAAGAAAGGTAAATATTTAAATCTCCCCGTTAGAGAGAAGAAAACCGCGATTCATGAGAGGGCAACTGATCCTGGTCTATTTGGGCCACTCCTTGCCAAGTGTTTTTGTGACACTTAATCATTGCTTTTTATCCCTGAAAATCGCGCATGAATGCTTGCTTAAGGCAAGGGTAATTATAGTGTGATCTATACTGAAGCATGATAATTATAAATAAAATGTTTATAGGGAACAAATTAAAATTCCCGGATTAGTACATAGGGAATCACTGTGTTCTAAAAAAAAATGATATTTTTACGGAAGACACACTTTTTAGAATGTAAACACTTTCCCAGATCATATCTAACAAGGCCTTTTAGGGCCAATCACTGCTTTCATTAGCACATGCTGAACATTGCCAATTAAGTCAGTCAGTTCCGTTCCAGATGCCTTCTAATTTGCTTTTGATTGATATCTTAATTATACCTATCTTTAATTTTCTTAATGCTTAGATGGCGTTTGTGTATTTCCTTTAAAATGCATCATCTTTATCCTAAAGTTTCAGTGATATTATATACAGAACATGATTGTCTTGCTGAACTTTAGGTGACTTATACTGAGGTATCTGGACAAAGATGCTGGGTAGGGATGAGGGACTTCCTTTTCCGCACACATGGGCACCTCCTTATCTGAGCATCCCTCAGAATCTGTGGCTTTCTCCCCACCAAGAACCCACGATATCCATAACTTTCTTGAGGGCAGACTCACTCTCCCTTTAGTTCTATAGTTTTCATTGCCTGCATTTTCTGCAGCTAAATCTGACTCATGAATGCTATGAGGGTGGGCTGCACGTTCCACAAATTCATTCCCAGAGTTCTTAAACTGTATCTATCATGGTCTCCTTCAAAGAACATTGCACTCAGTCATTATTCCGCATACCTGAAAAAGCTGTATTCTGTTACCTACTTAACACTTCTTACATGAAGCAATTATCACTTAATCCCATACATATTAATATAGAAACCAAAATGAATCCTCTGTGCTATAGAAAGAAATGGGCCACTGAGAAGTCTACCATGAGCATTCTTTTAATAAATCCTCTCATGAAGGCAAAAAATGGTAACAACACTAGGATCTTTTGCTAGGAACTCATGAAACAAAAGATAAAACTTGACACTAATGCCAACTAAAAATTCTATTCTTTTAGATAAAGGCTTATTTTGTTCCTTAAAAGTTTTATTTTGATGGTTATCAAGGATACCTACAGTGGAATGTGGAAAGCGAGACTCCATTGGCACCTCTCCAGTTCCCCATCCATCCATGCCAGAGGCAGATGGTAGAGCAGGCCCTGCACGCACATCATCTGGGCATCACAATAAAGACAGCCCTTTTGGTGGAGATGTCGGGGAGCCAGACCTGAAGTTGTGAGCATGGGAGAACTGTTCCCATTTCTCATCTGTGAAGTGTTGGCATGGGTGGGTGGGGTAAAGATGTTAGGCGCCACCCCCATTCCCCACCTCCTGCAAACAACATCTGAGGTAGTTGGAAGATCTGGCCCTGCGGTCATAAGAGCAGAGAACTGTTCTGCCCCCCATCAGCTGCAGCACTGGTGAGAGCAACCCCCACATCTCCCAGGCCACGCAGTAGAGCTGGCTCAGAAGGTGTAGGAGTGGGAGAACAGAACCTGAGAGAGGGAGGAGTGCCCCCCCTTCCTTGCTTATTGCTATAAGGGGTGAACTGGATAAAAGGGCAACGCTGGAGTGCTTACCTTGGTGCCAAAGACAGGGTAGAGCTGGCAGGCTGACCAACCCTGAAGCGACCCAGGCCCAGAACCAGGGTTATGTGTTGGTCCAAACTGACATGTACCCCATCTGTGATCTCCTGTAGCACGTAGGTGGCAGAGGGGTTGGTGTTCATTGGGGGTTAGGGGTTGGGGTGGGGTTGGTCTTGTGGCCCTAGGGCTACAAGATCTCCAGAACACAGGGCAGCTACAAAATTTCCAAAAAGAGTTCCAGTTAGGGCCCAGTGTCTATGGTGTAAAAGAGACCAGGGGTCTTGAATCACACCAAAGAATCTTTGGGATGAATGCGCTCATTTAAAGATGTAGGCTAAAGGAGTTTACTGCGAGACTCATTGTATCACACTGCAGCACTCATGACGAGATTCTCCTTTTCTTCTTTAAAATTTTATTTTGTTTTATTTTGGGGATGGAGGAGGGAAATGGGTGAGAAGGCAAGACATGATCTGATAAACACAAAGAATAAATAAAAAGAAAGTTTAGAAAAGAGGCACCAGACCATCTTGGACTATATGGCAACTGGATTTGAATTCAGTATGGTCCTTGAAGTTTCAGTGACACTGAACTCGACAGTAACTCTTTGAATCTTTATCAGCTGTGTTCCTAGAGGGTTGCTTTAAGCCACATTAAAAGCAAAAATTGTTTGCAATAGATTACCTTCTTTAATTTATCAAAATCCCAATGTGTGAAATACAATATGCTTCCAATGTTCACTAATGTCATCCAGACTCAGCATTGAAGTTATTTAAATGGGAAAAAATAATCCCATCTTCCCATGATTGAGATGAGATGCACATTAAAATAATTTTGTTTTATATCTTTGACGTGTGTTGTAATTGGTATGTCCATCTATATTAATTTCCCCCTGTTGTTTTACAATGGTTATAGATAGAATTTCCTTTAACTTTCAAAAGTATCCATATTTCTGTGACAAATTAGAGTTCATTTAAAACATGAAATTACAGCTAAAAGAGGAGTTTTTTTGTGTGTAGTCTTGCATTTTTCTTTGTTGATAGCAGGGGAGATGTTGACTCAGTGCCTAAGAAAATAGAGTCTGGTGACTTGCCTGCCATCAGCAAGAGTATTTGATACTTTAAGACACTGGTTCTCAACCTTCCTAATGCTGCATTTGCTTAATGGAGTTCCTCTTGCTGTGGGGACCCCCAACCATAAAATTATTTTGTTGTTACTTTATAACTGACCTTCGCTACTGTTATGAATCATAATGTAAACACCTGGTGTGCATTCCTAGAGAGTCATAGCCCACAGGTTGAGAACCACTGCTCTAAGGGCTCTGAGGAGAAGGAGGGATGGCCCAGAGGGCTAGTTGTTTGCGCAGTGCTGTCCCTGTGTCTGACTAGAGCTGAGGTCAAGAGATCATGGTCTCACACAAAACACTCCTGGTACCTTGAGCATCCCAGAGTAAGTGTGAAGGAAGGTAAGGAAAGGAAGCCTTTCGAAGCCATTCTTTCTGAATTCACCATAGGTTCGGTCCGTGGCATCATTGGCTCAGTCAGGTTTTTGTCGTCTTGTCATGGATTTTTCTTTTAATGTTGACTTTTATCTTAACTTAGAATGACAAATTTTTGGTTTCTAATAACAACACATATAAGTAAGATGGTATTCGAGGACTTAAATTGTTACTCTGAGGTCTGCCTGTGGGGACAAGATGAAGATGCTATCCATGTTCGTGTGTAAGTGGCCACCTAGAAGAGTAGCTGCCTCCAAACGCTAGGTACACAATGATGCTAGGCACTAAGCTTCAGTTTCATTTGTGTTTTTGAGCAGAGTATCTTCCCTTCAGAGATGCAACATGACTTCTACAGAGGCACCGTAACAGAATAATTCCATGCATGTACTTGATATCTGTAGTCCAGGCTCAGTGCCAAACACAACTGCTCCACAAACTGTTGCTTCTACCAGAAAGTCTTCACTGCCATACTGGCCTGTTATTAAATCACTGCATCCTTTGTGAGACCTCCTATTGGCTTCACAGACAAGAGTGGTCCCTATCCCATGGCCGTGTCTTATCGTAGCATCCTTCTTTAAGCTGCATTCTGCCTATAATCTTTTGAAATAAGAGTTTTAACAGGAAAACTAGCATAGTTCCAGTGGATTGCCAGTTTCTGGTATAGATCCGTGCACAGTATTTACTTTCATATGTTAGTTCACATTAAATATTGAATATTCAACCTTCATTAATATTTCACCTGTTTGAACATGGTCTCCAATGATTTTGTCTGGCTATATATTCCTGTGTAAAGAGTAACCAAGCACACTTTGTAAAGATGTTCAGCATTTAGCCATATGCTCATAAGAGTAAACATATATAAAAATCTTTGGCTATATTTGTTGGAGAGACTTTTTGCATAATTGGAGTTTATTGAGATGAAGCAAAAAGAAATGCATGTGCCTCTATGTCACTGTGGAGCTACTTTGTTTTATTTTCAATAAGCTTCACCCAAAACCTAATTAATACTCTTTGGAGGGAAATAGTAATTCTTGACATGATTCACCTTCTATCTGGAGCAAAATTAAAAAAGAAAAATGTAAGGTGTGAAGACATGGAGGCACTCGGAACACATCAATTATTTATATTAACATTCATTATCTGACTAAAAGGCAGGATAAAGGCTTTGGGGAATTGTAGGATTCATATAATTTCTCTCTAATTATTCTAATTTACTGTAATTAAGACACTAAAATAATCCTGAGGGAAAGGAGTAATGTCTTTTAATATCAACTAAGAGGAGAAAAAAGCTATTCTGTCTTTTGGTCTTTATTTACCATAGCTTTTCAACATGACAGGAAGATTGAACTTAACTTGTAAAAGTTTTCCAAATTATGGCTTTCAGAACTGTTGATGTGTTTCTAGATAAATCACAACTTGAAAAATCTATCATTTAAATCTATAAAGTATTTATAAGTTCATAACCTGGTCACATCAATACTGTATGTGAACTCAGCCAAGGTCACGACTTATGGAAAAGCATGTATGTTCTCAGGATTTCAATAGAAGAGAAAACAAAGGAAAACAGAATCTCTCTCTGTGGAAGTCATTTTCAAATGGCAAAAGAGCTTTGCTAGACACAGCAACGAGCAAATAAAACAAGGAATTTATTACTTAATAAATCCAGAGATATCAATGTAATACCATGCTTTGCTTCCTCACGTAAATAGAAGCCAGTTTCTACTAGAGTTGTTTTATTTATTATTGTTGCTTTTGTTATTAATTTTGTATTTTTGGGACAGAGTTTAGCTATTGGTCCCAGGTTGGCCTTGAACTTGGTTTGGTAGTGTAGGCTAGCCTCCACCTTTTTATGCTCCTGCCATAGATTCTTGAATACCGTGACTGCAAGTATACCCATCACACTTAGCTGACATATTATTTTAAGTAAAAGGGTGCACCCACACACTGAGACAATGGGGATGTTCTATCGGGAACTCACCAAGGCCAGCTGGCCTGGCTCTGAAAAAGCATGGGATAAATCCGGACTAGCTGAACATAGAGGACAATGAGGAATACTGAGAACTCAAGAACAATCGCAGTGGGTTTTTGATCCTACTGCACGTACTGGCTTTGGGGGAGTCTAGGCAGTTTGGATGCTCACCTTTGGAGACCTGGATAGAGGTGGGCGGTCCTTGGGCTTCCCACAGGTCAGGGAACCCAGATTGCTCTTCGAGCAGATGAGGGAGGGTGACTTGATCGGGGGAGGGGGAGGGAAATGGGAGGCGGTTGCGGGGAGGAGGCAGAAATCCTTAATAAATAAATTAATTTAAAAAAATGTAAAATAAATAAATAAATAAAATAAACATGGTGCAAAATTAAAGCACACACTATTACTACTAAATGTAGGAAAAAACTTAAGAAGTTGCTCTAGGACTCAGGACTCTGAAGACCAGGAAAAATTCAGGAGACCCACCAAGTGATGGAGACACAGCAAAGAAATATAACCTCACAGAGAAAGGTATGCTGAGACTATGTCAGATTCACAGGGTATTTTAAAAAATAATTTCTTTCTTCCTATATAAACTTGCAATTTTAGCAATCATCCTAAACATAAACTCTTAATCTTTCCTTTCCTAAAATACTCAAAGGAACACTGGATAGGTCAATGTCTACCTTTCGAATTTTTCACTTAGAATTTAACAAATACAAAAAAAAAACCCATAAAGAACAATACTGTAACAGTTAACTCTAATACACCTGCTACTTTTGGAATATCCAGTTGTCCCCTCCAATCCTCTGTTTTTCAGAGTAGTCATTCTCTTGGATTTTCTGTACCCATTCTCTTGCTTTCCTTTTTGTCAGCTTACCAGAAGAGTAGGCAGCCCTCTGTAATCCACTCTTTATGTTCCATGTTTTGAAGTTTCAAGAATAGAGATGCAAGGTGTATTCAGTGTTTGTTTGCTTTTCTTCACTCACCATTGTGAGTGATTTATTCCTATTGATGTGTGCAGCTCCACTTAATGCATCTCCCAGCAACCCACAGCATGAATATAAAAAGTTTATAGTGTGAACTGTTCAGATCACATTATGTCCCTTTCATTGCGTGGATTTCTTACAGTTTGCTTATTTTATTGTTGCTGAGCATTTGAGCTGTTTATGGCTTAGAATATTTTTTACAATAATATGATATCTATGAACACTTCTACATGCATCTCTGACAAATACAAGGGAGAATTTTCCGGAGTCTAGAGTTTCCTTAGCCAGGAGTGGAATTTCTGGATGACAAGCCACATGTGTGTTTCACTTTGACACACGCGTTTCTAAGGGCTTTTAAACCTGGTTTCACTTTAGTAAGCACTGCCTTTACGCTCCCATTGCTTTATGGGCTTGCCAATTAATTTGTGGTAAATGATATCAGAGTGAGAATTAGCTGATGAGAAGTAATCATTTAACTAATCATTTAATATTAGCCTTTATTGTTTCATTCAAATAGTTCAGCTGTGAGATTGAAGGTATAGTAAATAATTATCTGTCTTCTAGTTAATTTGTTAAAAAATATGGAAATATCCTATTGGTGCATAAGAATGATTAGTAGTCCATTCTTCCATTGAAGGGCATCTAGGTTGTTTCCAGAATATATACATATTAGAGTACTACTCAGCAGTAAAAAACAATGACTTCGCGAATTTTGCATGCAAATGTATGGAAATAGAAAACACTATCCTGAGTGAGGTATCCCAGACCCAAAAAGATGAACATGGGATGTACTCACTCATAATTGGTTTCTAGCCATAAATAAAGGACATTGAGCATATAATTTGTGATCCTAGAGAAGCCAAATAAGAAGGTGAACCCAAAGAAAACATATAGTCATCCGCCTGGATATGATCCTTCATCTGGCGATGGATCGAGACAGAGACCCACACTGGAGCACCGGACTGAGCTCTTAAGATCCAAATGAGGAGCAGAAGGAGGGAGAACATGAGCAAGGAACTCAGGACCACGAGGGGTGCACCCACCCACTGTGACAGTGAAACTGATCTATTGGGAGCTCACCAAGGCCAGCGGGACTGGGACTGAATAAGCATGGGATGAAACTGGACTTTCTGAACGTGGCAGACAATGAAGGCTGATGAGAAGCCAAGGACAATGTCACTAGGTTTTGATCCTAATACATGAACTGGCTTTGTGGGAGCCTAGCCTGTTTGGATGCTCACCTTCCTGGTCCTGGATAGAAGTGGGAGGACCTTGGACTTCCCGCAGGGCAGGGAATCTGGACTGCTCCTCATTCTCAAGAGGGAGGGGGAATGTAGTGGGGGGGAGGGAGACAGGGGTAGGGAGTAGGGGAAGGGGGCGATGTGTGCGAGGAGGGGGAGGAAAATGGGAAACGGGGAGGAGGCGGAAATTTTTTTTTGCAACAAGTAAAAAAAATAAACAACAACAACAACAACAACAAAAAAGAATGATTAGTAGTATTTAAATTTATCCCCTAAATAAAGCTGCATTGTTTTACAATGAAACATTAGTTATAGAGGAGCAAGATTCTAAAATTTACTTAGTATTTTTGGCTTTAATTTTTGAGAATCATGGGTTTAGTCAAAGCCCAAATCATTTTAAGCATCTTAATTCTTGTGCTGCAGTATGGTTTATAGACATATACATGCACTGAAATTTGCATCTTTTCAAGATCCGGGCTTGTGAAACGCATAGTAGCTTTGATTAGTTTTCCTTGCACTTCGTGTAAGAAGAGGGTTTCTTTGTGTGTGGAGTCGAATGTGACCTGAAACAGAACTGAGTAGATTCCACTCAGGTACACGGAAGCAACCAAATAAAAACATTATTATTGTATATAAGGACACACTCTGGGGCAGGTGACAGAGCCCCAAACACAGTTGCTATTTTGCAATGGAATTATCTGATAATGTTTTGTAAAACTGCTACTACAAACCACCGCCATCCACCTGGCTTTTAGCAAGCGGACTGTGTTCTTGCACAGGGCTGAAGTATAGATGTCCAAAGTCGTGGTGTCATGAGGCTGTGCTCTCTGAGGGCAAGGGTGATCTGTCCTTTGTGTCTGTTGGCTTTTGCTGGTGGGGCCTCCAGACTCCTGACTTCTGGATGCATCTTTCTGGTCCCGTGTCCATGCTCACTGACTCTCTCTTGTCTCTCTGTCCTTACAGTCTGCTTGATCAGTGTGGAGAAGCTGAATTGACCACCTTACACATAGACAAGGCCCTCTGACTGTGTTTTCTCATCTCCACCACTCACACTCACCCCCTCCTGCACCTGCTTCTCTCGTCACTTTCCACTTATTTTTTTTCTCTCACATACAATAGAAAATACACAGTGTCTGGCTTACAATGATGATGTTCCACCATTTTCTGAAAGTCACATGAATTTTCTTTTATATTTAAAAATTTAAACTAGCATGCATGTTATTACATTTCATTATGGACTTTCAGCCAAAATGCTGTTTTTGCTTATTTTCCTCTCCCACCTCTTCATATCTCTCTGTAACCCCGTGGTCCCTTCCACTTGCAGACTCTTGTTTCAGTGCCGTGTGAAGGCATAAGTCACAAACAATGCCACACCAGTTTGGAATTATGATTAATAGGGTGGTATTTATTAAAAGGGAAAAAAACTTACAGATCACTGTCCCAGGCAACAGCCCTCTATGCAACCAGGAAGGGAGTCTAGTCACCGGAGGAGCAGGAAGTGAAGAGAGAGAGGAGAGGGAAGTGGCCGCTTTTTTAAAGGGAGAGAGACCACACCCCAATGGGCTGGTCTCTCAGCAGCTATAGGCTGGAGGAGTGGGAGGATCTCCCGCAACAGCCGTGTGTCCCATCGCCCTTCTCTCTTCCTTGGCATGCCTCCCCCCACCCTTATGGTTTCCTTTCTTGTTTTAAAATCCATCCCACACTCATAAGCTAGGATCTACATATGGAAAAGCACATACTTTTTTGTTATCTTTCTGCTTTTAAGTCACCTCATTTATAATAATTTTCATATCCACTCATTTTTTTCTGAATATTTCCATGATTTCATTTTATAGCTGAACTCCATTGTGAATATATGCCATATTGTCTTTACCCATTTGTTTTGTAATGGCCATCAAGGCTGGTTCTATTCTCCTGCTATTGTGAGTAATGCAGCAATTAATACGATGTGCAACGTTTTGTGTAAAATATATAGCACTTTGGGAATATGCTCAGGAATGGTATAACCGAGTCATACCTCGGTTATTCTAGCTTTAATTTTTAAGAAACCTCCATACTGATGTCCTTGTGTCTAAACTGGTTTACATCCCTGCTGTGATGAATAAAGGTCTTTCCTTCTCCACAACCTTACCAATATTTATTGCTTATTTTAATTTTTGCTAATCAAAAATAATTTTTTTCATTTAATATATTCTGATCACATTTCTCCTTCTTTATATCCTCCCAGATTCCTCCAACTCCACATTCATCCAACTGTACACCTTCATTCTCTCACTCTTTAGAGACCAAACAATCATAAAGAGAGAAAAGATCCAAAGTAGAGTAAAACAAAGATGAACAAACAGAAAAAAGTAAAGAAAAAGGACAAGAAACAAATCCCATACAGACACACAGATGCAGACTCTCTCTCACACAAACACACACACACACATGCACAGTCACACAAATACACACAGACACAGTCACAATACAGACACATACAGTCACACACACAGTCACACAGAGACAAATACACACAAACACACACAGGCACAAGCACACAAATACACACAGACACACAGTCTCATACACACAAACACACAAGTCTCACACATAGACACACACAGACACACAGATTCAGACTCACATGCACACACACAAATAAATACACAATCACACAAATACACCTAGGCACACAGACATACTCAGACATAGACACACACACACACACACACACACACCCCATAAAAACACAAAATCAGAAACCATGATGTGTAAGCAAGGTAAAAGTGTCTCCCCATAGTATTGAGACAAAAAACAAAACTAAACAAACAAACAAACAAAAAACAATCAAACAATAAAACACCCTCTAAAAGTAGCATTGAGTTCATTTTGAGTTGGCCATCTACTGCTGGGCCAGGGGCTGCCCTTAAGTGTAGTTTGTATGCCTAGTGAAATTCCATTGCAAGCATTACGTTTTCCTTTGCAAGTTTGTACTCGATTTTCTTGGTAACAGTTATTCTGACTGGGGTGAACCTTAAAATGTGTCTGTTTTAATGCATTAATGATAAACTCAGAGTCACCAATCATGCATCAGTGCCACATTAAGGAAAGAAATCAAAGCACTTCCCCTTGGTGTCATTTAACCAAGAGGGAGCCCAGATTTGAATTCTCTACTTCACTCTTCCTGTGTCTTTCTTAGTCCTTGTCTGTTTGTTGTAGGAGTCTGAATTTGTCTGGTTGAAGGATTCCCTGTGTATCCGCTCCTGTTCCTTTCCCTATGTCTGTCTGAGTTTGTCTGTCACTAACAAAGAACTTTGCTTTCTCACTATTGAAAAATTACAGAAAGTATCACTTGGGGAATAAATGAGGAATACTCGACAGAAAAATCTCTAGTGGAGTTTTGCAAGGGATTACATCACTGATTCTAGCTGACTCCAGCTGACCCAGATAACAAACATCATTGTTTGTCAAACAATATTTATACATTATGTCTAATATTTAGGGTAGATATTAATTTTATAAGGTTGTTTTCCTCCCATATTTTCTGTGTTTAGCAAATGGTTCTCTTACCATACATATAAACATATATAATCTTTGATCCAGTGCATGAAGGTTACAAAATTTCAGATTACAACTATACGTTACCTTAGATCATAAATATTGATTACATGGAAATTGTAGCAAAGTAAAATTGTTACATTGTTCTCTTAAAGGCAAATTAAACAAACAGATTGAGTACATAGTAGGATAGTACTCTTAAATCTTATGTGACCTCAGGGTGTAATATTAATTCTGTCTTTAAGGTCCAGCAAAAGTTCCATATGTTAGAATGTAAGAGATATTTTTTATCATAATAACTCATTGCCACATCAAAGTAGTTTTAATTGCATTTCTCTGATGCATAAGGATGTTAAGTACTTAAATAAATACCCATTGGCTATTTGTGTTGGTTCTTTTGAGAAATCTCTGTTTTTTTCATTAACGTAGTTGCTAACAGCATTTTTTAAAAATTATTTGTTGTTTTATTTGGATAGTTCTGGTGCCATGCAGCACCTTGAATTTTATGTAGTTCCATTTGTTAATTTTTGAGGCAATCTCCAAGTAAAGTACCCAGGAACAAATCTAACTCAGGGTCCTATTATAAAAGCATTAAGGTGTTGTAAACAGAAAATAAAGATGTTGATGGGGTTTTATGTCCTGCCTGGTTTTTGTCCTCCCACCAGGTCCCACAGCCCTTTAGCCCCAAAGAAATCACCCTGAGGTCTATATTAATGATAAACTGATTGGCCCATTAGCTCAGGCTTCTTATTAACTCTTATAACTTATATTAACCCATTATTCTTATCTATTTTAGCCACATGGCTCAGCACCTTTTTCAGTGGAGCAATCACATCTTCCTTTTTCTGTGGTTGGGACAGGACTGCAGAGGGAACTTCCCTTTTCCTAGAATTCTCCTGTTCTCATTGACCCGCCTATACTTCCTGTCTGGCTACTGGCCAATCAGTGTTATTTACAACATAATTGACAGAATATAGACAATTGTCCCACACCATAAAGAAAATTACTAGAAGATAGAAAAACTCTTTCATGGTCCTAGGTTAGCAGAATTCATAGTGTGAAAATGAATATATTACCAAAAGTAAAGTGTAAAATCAGTTCAATCCCCATCAAAATTCCGATGCCTGAGTTCCTTGCTCATGCTCTCTCTCCATCTGCTCCTGATTTGGACCTTGAGATTTCAGTCCGGTGCTCCTATGTGGGTCTCTGTCTCTGTCTCCTTTCACCGCCTGATGAAGGTTAATATTCAGGAGGATGCCTATATGTTTTTCTTTGGGTTCACCTTCTTATTTAGCTTCTCTAGGATCACAAATTATAGGCTCAATGTCCTTTATTTATGGTTAGAAACCAAATATGAGTGAGTACATCCCATGTTCCTCGCGAGGGGTGCACCCACACACTGAGACAATTGGGATGTTCTATCGGGAACTCACCAAGGCCAGTTGGCCCGGGTCTGAAAAATCATGGGATAAAACTGGACTCGCTGAGCATAGCAGACAATGAGGACTACTGAGAACTCAAGAACAATGGCAATGGGTTTTCGATCCTACTGCACGTACTACTGGCTTTGTGGGAGCTTAGGCAGTTTGGATGCTCACCTTACTAGACCTGGATGGAGATGGGTGGTCCTTGGACTTCCCACAGGGCAGGGAACCCTGATTGCTCTTTGGGCTGAAGAGGGAAGGGGACTTGATTGGGGGAGGAGGAGGGAAATGGGAGGCGGTGGCGGGGAGGAGGCAGAAATCTTTAATAAATAAATTAAAAAAAAATTCCAATGCCACCTTTCTTGGAACCAAACAAAGTACCGAAAAATCCATATGGAAATAGGAAAGTCTACAAACATCCCAAAAAAGCCTACAGAAAGAAGACTGCTAAAGATATTACAATAATTGACCTCAAATTATACCACGGAGTCATACTGATAACACAGAATAGTGCTGGCATGAAACAGACATGCTGACCCATAGAGAACCGAGAGATAAAGCCATATAGCTAGGGCCACCCACTTATAAAAAGCATACATGGAAATGCCCATCCCCCACTACAGTGTACCATCCCCACCTAGGGTGGATACACACTGCTCAGGTGCAGGTCACACTAGCCAGAAGTCAGAATAGGTAAGAGGCCCATCTGGGGGGAACTCACCCATGCATCCTCAGTTTGGACCTTAAAGACCACACCTACCACCACTTCTTACTACCCCATTACCCACCTCATTGGTATGTCCCTACCACCTATTCAGGCAGATATTTCTGCTTGTGTGCAGGACCACACATTGTGAATAGTACCACAATAAACATGAATATGCAGCTAGCTCCAATGTTTTCTGCATTGATGCCACTGGGATTATATCCAGGAGTGGTATAGCCAGAACATAGGTTATTCTACTTGTGGTGTTTTAGAGATACCCATGCTCTTTTCCATAATGACTGAACTAACAAGGGTCCCTCTGACACCCTCAATGACATTTGTGCGTGTGTGTGTGTGTGTTTTATTTTGTTCATGGAAGGTGTTCCAAATGAATTTCAGTAGAGTTTTAAATTGGATTTCCCTGATGATTAGATATTGGGTGTGTTGTATTTGTCGGGTGTTTACTGGCTACATGTATGACTTCATCTTAAGTCAGTATTCACTTAATTTGCCCATTCATTGATTAAATTATTGGTTCTCTTGGTGCCCATATATATAGCGTTTATTCTGGATATTAATTCCCCATTAGATGAATAGTTGGAAAACGACTTTCTTCAATTCTATAAGCTCTCTTTTCATGCTTGTAACTGTCCTAAGCAATCTTAAGGGCACATTTCTCATTTTGAAATCTCAAGACAGTAGCATTATTATTAGTAGGTTTTGGCATGGTTTAGCAAGCTTTGTATAATGTGGTACTGGACTGTAATAAGTGAATTACCCTTGTATACTCTGGGGCCTGCATGGCTCAGAACTACTTTCTTCTTGCTTGGAACAGGTTTCTTTCTATAGGGCAACATGGCTCTCACCAATCTCTACTGTGCTAACCTCATTATTCTATGTTCCACTGGTAATGGATAGTTGAATTGGTTTCTTGAGCAGAGAAAAATGTAGAGCTCAACAAAATGCAATAAGATAAAAATCAAAATAAACAAAACAAAATAAACAAAAAAACCCCACATTGTATTCAATTGTCACTAAGTCCCAGTCATTCTTATCAGGCCTGGACTTTATTTTGTGATAACTGTTTGTTTAGGCTTAATCTTAGGTTCCCAGTGAGTTTTATATGCCCCTTAGTTCTGAGACTTTTAACTCTGTCAGAATACCTTCTGTGCTTTAGAAATTTCACAGGGATATGTTAGATGATTTGCTGCTGAGCTACATCTCCAACCCCAAATTGGCATTTTTCACATTATCTGTGCAAGGCCACATATGGTTAAAAAATGGACTTACATACAGCAGATGTTATATTTTAATGTAAAGAGTCTGTACTAGATAGCTGAGTGAAATTTTGGATTACTAAATAAAAGCAAAACAAGTTGGAAATAATAAAAATCCCAGGCCTGGTGTGTGGCTTCGCAGTAAAACAGTCACTTAGCACATGTACTAGGTCCTGGCTTCAGTCACCATGATCACAAGGAAATAAAACAGTAACTATAATTTCAAGAATTCTATCCTTTCCAAAAAATAAGTTCCCATATGTCTAGGACCCCTGTGGTTATTGATTACTTGAATAGTTATTTTATAAAGTTAAAATGGTTATGGTTAGTATAATTTTGGGTTATCTATTTTTGCTTTATTTCTATCCCATTATGTCAAAATATTTCTAAGTTGTGATATATTCTTATAATTATAATTTTAATGGCTGCATAATAATCCACAGAGAGAATTAAATGCCATAATTTACATAACTATTTTTATATTTTCAGCATTAAACCTGTTTGCAGCTTTCAATATTATAAAGAACACCGCAATGAGAATCTTCATATTCATAGATTTTTATTTTTAGTTTATTGCTTTGGGATATATATGCAAAAGTATGAGTAAATTTCCATGCAATAGAATTGTGTCGTAAGTGTGAAAGTCACTGTAAATGAGGAGAGAGCAGGGCTCTCAATCAGGAGTCATGTGTGTGCCTGCCTTGGCGGCCTACCTCAGAATCAGACTGGAGCTGGCAGCAAAGAGGCCCCGAAAAGGCACCCCCTTTGCGCTGCACCACAGACCTCTTGCAAAATACAGTGAGGCTGTGGGCTGAAATATTTCTGACTTTGCGAAGCTAGCATTTGGCTACAAAACTGCAGTATTACCTGGGTAAACAGCCACAAAGAGGAGGAATCTTGGTGTACTGATATGCTTCGATCATAAACGTTGCCTGTTCTTTGCACCATGATTTTCTGCTTTGGAACTAACTCTAGATGAACTTAAGTAAAATCTCTGCTGCCAGCTTTTATTGGGGAGCAGACTGTAGAGTGTTAGTGAGTGTTGATATTTTGTGAGTGGTGACATTTTGGTGGTATTTAAATAAGGTCCTGGTGATGCCTAAATACTATTTTCAGCTACGATTAGTCTTTTCACAAGGTCCCTGAGGTAAAGAGGTAGATAAACAAAGATGTAAAGAAAGACAGCATGCAGTAGGAGATTCCTGTACTAATTCAAAACCGCCATTTTTGCAACGCCGGATGGCCAATGAGGTTTTTCCCTAACTCCGACTGCGTTAGGAATCTTGGAGCCTCTGTTATATGATGCCTGTTTACTATTAAATCAGACACGAGTAGAAGAAAAAGTAGGTATCTAGGGGCTGGGGAGATGGCTCCTAGGTTAAGAGCACTGGCTGCTATTCCAGAGGTTCTGAGTCCAATTCCCAGCAACCACATGGTGGCTCACAAGCATCCGTAATGAGATATGTTTCCCTCTTCTGACCTGAAGGCAGACATACATGCAGGCAGAACACTGTACACATAATAAATAATTAAAAATTCAATAAATCATTAAAAAATTTAAAAGGTAGGTATCTACCAATGCAGAAGACGCCGTTCTCTATTATCACTCTCTTCTAAAAAAGAAACCAGAAGTATTAATTATACCATTCTTCAGAATTCAGATAGCTTCTACACACACACACACACACACACACACACACACACACGTTCACAAAACAAACCACTGTGGTCTTATTTTTGAGTCTCTCTTCTTAAATTAGTTGTAGAGACTTTTGGATTCTAATCCATAAGATTTTATATTATCCTTTTAAGAGTCTCAAAATATTTTGTTGATAGTTAATGCTGTTTCTTTATTTCTGTGTTTTCTGTGAGTGATTCCTCAAGAAATACTTGAAGAGGGGGAGTGAGTTCTGTATTGTCTGAACCCCGATGTGTCTGAAAATGCTGTTTGTTTGCCAGTGCACACAGAAGAAGCCCCATGGTCACATCCTTTTAGATTTAATGAGGTGACATTGCTCTACTGATTCCCCGCATTAATCTTGCACACAAAAATAAAGACAGCTGAGCTCTTTTTATTTTGTAGATAACCCATTTTATTTTTCTTTAATGAAACTTTTGAGAATTTTTTAATCATTGTAATTCATAATTGTCCCTAGGGTACAGATGACTGTGAACCTTCTATCAATATTTGTGACCTACATTCAGAGAAAGATATTTCTCTCTAAAGAGCTAAGCTCAGGCTTATTTTCCTTTATGGTTTTATTAACTGGAGCCTTTCCCTTACATTACTTGTTTCTGTTTTGTCTTGTCATCTGGGAAATAGCCTGGGGTTATGAGAGACTCAGTCAAGACCATTGCACCAATTTACTTATTTATTTGTTAATATTTTTGTGCTTCTTGGGATTTTCACCAAGCTTTGCCTTAGGTCAGTGTATTTATTGAAATAATTTCCACACTCTCTTTGTCTTCATCCTGCCCTCAGATGTGTCCCATGTCAGGGGCCTTCAAAGGCAGAAAAAGTTAAAGAGAAATCTAAAAAACAAGATTGTGCTGGGCAGTGATGGCACGTGCCTTTAATCCCAGCACTCCGGAAGCAGAGGCAGGTGGATCTCTGTGAGTTTGAGGCCAGCCTGCTCTACCAGAGCTAGTTCCAGGACAGCCAGGGCTGCTAAACAGAGAAACCCTGACTCAAACAACAACAACAACAAACAAACAAACAAAACAAGTTTTTACTGTTTACCAGGAAAATTTATTAGAGCAATCTTTAGCTCATTATTTCATTACTTAATCAGTTATGACCCACAGCAAATTGGTAGCTGAATGAAGCAGACAGTCTCTCCCTCTTGCTCAAAATAGGTGATTATTGCTTCTGTCACTAACCACGGGAGCTTTCTGAGAAGTCAGCATAAGGATGGTAAATTTCTGAGCCAAATAAACCAGCTGCTTGGACAGTGGGTGCTACCCTAACACTCTAGTGAGAACATCTAGGTGATCTTTTATATTTGTACATAAGTATTTGCTTCGGTGAAATAATTTAATATTTCCTTAGATTTGCTGTCTTCCCTTGGAGTATTATTATTATTTTTTGCTCTTGTGCACGGTAGTAAAATACTGATACTTTCTATACACTGGATCAGCGATGCCTAATGCCCAATACTTTTTGCTCACTAGTCTTATTATAAGACCTTTAAAGGTATCACTATTATGAGTCGTCGTCTAAAATACCTTATCCTTTGGATTTGAGGTCTCTTAATGTACATCCTAGCTAACTCCCATTACTATAATGAAATAGGAAGAGCGATATTTCAGTTTATGTTTATCTGCTGACTATTTGGTGGTAATGCATGGAATTCTTATGGTGGCTGTTTGTTAGAGAAAACACATGGGAGGTGAACCATGTTCTGGATTAAACCATTTCCAAATAATTGGAAAAGATATGCAGACACCTGCAGCGCTCTGCAGAACCATGAGGAACTGTGAAAAGCTGTGCAGAACCATGAAGAACCAGATATGGGTGCTGAGACCTGAAATGGCTATCACTCTTAACTGTGGAGCCATCTCTCCAGATCCTCCTTTGAATTTTTATCTCCTAGCAATTAGATAATAGAAGTAAATGGGAAAATATTATTAAGTTGATAATGCAGATTTCCTATTTTAAATCTTAGGAGCTCAGAAATTCAAAAAACACCACAAAGTGTTAGTTAATCTGCATTGTCTATGCATATGCCTCTGTCGTTTATTATATAGACAGCATTAACACTCTTCAGTTGTCTTCATTTCCATGGAGAAATTACTACACACTAGTATTCCTGAAATCCCAGACAGCATCAAACCATGCATAGCTATATTTTTCTAAGCATAAATATTTATGAAACAATTTATAAATTAGGCACTATTAAAAGTGGCTTATACTAAATAATAAATTAAAACAGTATTCTGTAAAAATGATAGGAACTTCTTTATAAGCCTTCTTTTAAAGTACTTTTATGTTTTTGGGTGGTGTAAGATGTTTAAAAGAAACATTTTGTGCTTCTCTTATATCTCTCCAAATTGCCAGCATTCCTCATAACCCTCAAGATCATTTTTAAATAGAATAAGGGTTAGTTGAACAGTGAGCCCTGTGACACCTAGATACAAGCTGATGACTGCGTTGGGTACTGAATAATAACGAGAGTGAATGAAAGGACAGACAAAGGGATAACTTATATTCCACAGGAATGGATCAGAGCAGTGGGAAATCCTCCACACTGTTTAAGATTGATCCTAATTTGAAAATCATGTTTATTTCTGATTTCCTATTTCATATATTTAGTTTGTGGTTGACTGGAAGTAATGGCACTTTGGAAAATGAAACAAAGGATGAGGTCCAGAGGCATTTCTTCTTCCCTCTCCTCTTATCACTAAAGCTTTCATTACTAGTAACAATAAAAAAAGAATAGTGACCGTAATAAAAATAATAGTGATGTGTGTGTGAGGGAGACTTTTCTTGGGGAGACACAACATACAAACACATGTCCACTCACCCTAGAAAAGGGAACCAGGACAGACCAAAGTAATAACTGCACTAAAGTCTAACTTGGTACCAGTGAGTGTCTCTTGGGGTTACTAACTGGAATATGGATGAGGGGTTTGCTTACCGGAGCAGAGATGACTCAGAGACAGCAGAGTCACTGCCAGCCGCCCCCAACATCAATGATGACTCTCAGAAGTACAGCTCTGTATCTCTCTGCACATTCTTCAGGTAGTTCGGTAGTCTGAGAATTGATCTGGGGCAACTCTCTGGTCAGTCTCTTTCCCCAGCAATTGTTTATTGTGGGGGAGGAGCCTTCAAGAATCCTCTAATTCCCACTTTCCCTTATCCGTCACCTTTGCTTACCTTCTGAGACTCATGAGACCCACACATCCTCATGGATCAAATTCTTTCTTCTGGAAACCACTACATGGCACAGGCAAAACCTTCTGGAGCACTATCTGTCTTAATCCCCACAATCATCCTCTATGAACAGGCTTTTTATCCCTCCCATTTTATACCAAAGGGAACAAAGGCATAAGGAGGTCAATGATGGCAAATATCGAGAGCTGGAATTTGAGTTGGAGCTGTACTCTTTACTCTCTGCTATATTTAATTTGTATCTAAGCATATAAAAACCTAATTAGAAATATAAAATATGAGTTAAAGACCTTGGGATACGGTGTGGAAAAATGTGTTCAAGATAAGAAACTCCAACCAAAAGAAATGAAAGAATGACTGCTTTGGGAGGTGTGGACTTGAATTTAAAGGAACTAAATTAGGTTGCAGCTCAACTCAATACTGGTACCTAGAGGGCTGGATGAAAAAATTGCTTTATTTATTGGATCATAGAATTCAGCAAAAAAAATGGCCGAACAAGAAAGTCAACATTTAATTCTAGGCTATACCTTTAGTATTCATAGCTACAATTAATGTGTTAGGTATTATGTTATAAACAATACTTTTTATAATTTACTCCACTAAGTTCAAGAAAGTAAACAAGATTTTCCCACCAATTGCTCTTTTATATTTATTAAATATCTCATGTTTACTTTTTAATTCATACATTAAAATTTTTTTTTCCTTTTCTCTTACGTTAATTTTGTTTTGAAATAATTTTCTCACTCTTTTTTCATGGCACCTCCTAAGCAGTTGACTGTGCCAAGATGAAGTTGGATCTCTCTTTCCAAGCCTCTGACTGTCAGAAACTCATTGAAGTGAATGATGAATCCAAATTTTATACTTTGTATGAGAAGTGCATGGTCAAAGAGCGGCTGCTGATGCTGTGGGTGGAGAGTGGAAGGGTTGTGTGGTCCTAATCAGAGGTGGGATGACAAACAAGGTTTTCTCACAGCCAGGTACCTTGACCCACTACAGAGTGCACCTGGTGTTGTGAAAGGGGTCCAAAAGAACAACCAGAACTTGAACACCTTTTAGTCTCTCTAAGAAGATGATGTCTGAAAATATGTTGTTAGTAACCTTTAAACAAAGAAAGCAAAAATCCCAGGACTAGAGCACCCAAGACTCAGGGTTTTGTTATTCCATATGTCCTGCAATACTAACCTTGAAGAAATAACACATGGTGTAAAACAAGGAGGAGGCTGCAGAATATGTGAACCTTTTGTCTATGAGAATGAAGGAAGCCAAAGAACAGAACCAGGAACAGACTGCCAAGAGTCATAGGCTGGCCTCACCAAGAGCTACCTCTAAGTCTGAGTCTAGTCAATAACAGACTTTAAAAGTAACAAATAAATAATCAAACCTTTAAAAAACATTATCTGTGTCCTTGATATTATATATCTAATCATTTAATTTATAAAATACTGTTGCATATATAAAAGGCTGTTAAATAAAGCATCTGTGTGTAAGTACCCACCAAGTTTTCAAAAATGATCCAGCCCATACAACTGGCCTCTTCAACGTGGCTCCCCGACCTCTGCTCACTGTTCTTCTCAACTATGAACATGATTTGAGCTTCATCTTCATCATGTCCTTGACTTCCTGGATGCAGAGAACACAAATATCTACAGGGAAGCCATTTCATCATGAATTATTTTTATTTCAGAAAAAAGAACTATAATAGTTCTTCTGCATCTTGCCTATTTTAGCTAACTATGTGTTTTGAGAGATAATTTCAATTATGCATATGATATGAGTTTGTTAATTTTCACTCCTGTTTCGGTATCATAGCATAGAAATATATCAAACTAATATATTCATCCATTTTTCCTTTTCATGATCGTTTGCCTTGTTTATAGTTTCTCTGTAACAGAAATATTGTTAGAAATTTTCTTATATGTGTGAAGGAATTTGTACAGGTGGGAATGATGAATGACAGCATATATACATTGTACACTTTGGGCTTCACAAGATAATGGAAATTTGCTTAATGGAGTCTTTGAAACATTTTCACAATGATGAAGAGTCTCATCAGTCCCAAATCTTTACCAATACCAATAGCAACAGCATTGCCGGAGTGTTCATCTTAGACAAAACAACTCAGAAGGAAAGTTAACCTCATCAAAGTTTTAATTTGCTTTCTCAGATAGCAGCACTGAGCTTATTGATATCTTCTTTCAAATATGATTTCTTGGTTTTTGTATCTTTTTCTCAGTATTTTTCTGGGAGTTCTTCATTCAGTAGGGTTATATTCGTCTGTTTGAAGAGTTTCCCAATTTTGCCTTGTTCTCATTTTTTCCCTACAGCTACTTAAAGAGAACAGTTTGACTTTAGTATATTTAAATTTATCAATCTATATAGTAAACAATTTTATGTCATATGAACATTTCTCATAAGAAGTGGCATATTTTAATACTGAAAACTGAGATATAACAGCACAAAGTGGAAAGTTAAAGAAAAACAGGAAAAGTAAAAGAAACATGAAATAAACACTCAATTTTAGTCAGCAGTGGAAATAAAAGCCCTGAGACATGTTCACAGGCTTATTGATATTTCTACTGTCTCTTCAGCTTCCCATGGAGGCCTCTGGAACACATTTGTATGGGTCATGTTTTCCTATTTATTTGTTTTGATTCTGTGGCATATGATATAAAGTTATGTAACATTCAGGATTCGAAAACGTGAATCACATTTGTTTTCTTAGTCTTTTCAAATTCAGAAGGTTCTATGAAGCCTAGAGACCTGTTGCCCAATGTTTACCCAGTTTTTTTCATTTCAAGCAGTTGTTACTTCAGTACATTCTATTACTAACTTGAAATCTGTCCTTAGAACCTCATTAAACTACCCATAGCATCTTTAAGATTATTGTTCTTCAGGTACTTAAGATCTTGTATGCACTAATATCTGCTTTAGGTCTGTATTAGTCATGGTTCCCTAGAATAGGGAACCTATAGAATGAATCTATTGCTCTCTAAACATATATAAAGGATGTTCATTGAAATAACTTACTAGTTGCAGTCTCTAATCCAACAATAGCTGTCTGAACAGAAAATCCAGGAATCCAGCAGTTGCTCAGTCCACAAGGCTCAATGTTTCCTCTCGTCTTCAGTTCGTGTGGGAATCCTAAGAAGCCAGCTCCAATGACAGTGAAGTATTGGCTTGCTAGTAAGGTGAGGGCAAGCAGATGAAGAGCAAAAGTTTCCATCTTCCATGTCCTTGTATAGGTTTACAGCAGAAGGTGTGGCCCAGATTAAAGGTGTGTCTTTCAGACTCAACACCTGGATCCAAGGTGTGTGTCCTCTTACCTCAGAAGTGGATTCTGACCTACTAGAAGTGGATTCAGCCACTTTGAACTAAGCAAAAATAATTTCCCATAGTTGTCCCATCCATTTCAGCACTGTAGTCCTTTCCAGAAGTATTCAACTTAAGAACCAAAATAGCCATCACAAGGTCTGTGGTATTTGTTACATGAGCCTGCCATTTCTGATTCTTCATAAAGACCATATTATACTGTTTTACTTGCTAAATTTTATGGCATTATATCTGTAAGACATTTGTAATATTAAGTCTTTGATAGTTTATATATCATTGATGTTTTTAAACTGAAGGTCTCTAAACATAATATTAGCTTTTCTCTTCATCAGGCCCCATAGAACTTAAAACTGAAATAATTTAGGGGAGAAAAAAGGCTGCTTCACTGGTATGTAAACTGTATTTTTCCTGCCATTTCTATTTCTAATGGTGGGTAATTAAAATTTATTCTTAGCCAAAGCTGCTATAAGTGTGAACATGTGAAGAATTCTTTCATAAATGTATTGGAACGTTCTCTCTTTTGGGCAAAAAGATGTCTCTAAAAAGTATATTGTGGAAAAGTCCTGGAGTATAGAAAGAGAATGTCTCTGGGGATAATTAATGCTTTACATTTTCTCTCAAAAGTCTCCTTTTTGCCAAATATGACCTATTTCCCTTCTGCTTTGCTTTTAGAAACTAAGCATTTAAATCGATGTTCAAGACTTTGTTGATCTGTGTTTTCTAAGGAAACAATCAACAGAATCATTGTATAACAGTATTGCATGTGTTTATGTATGTATAGGCAGACTATAAAGAACTGATCCACGTGGTTGTACAGGTTGAGTGGTCAGTAAGCTGGGAGCCTGGAAGAGCTAATGATAAATTCCAGTATGTTAGAGTCAGTTCCAATGGAAGCTGGCATGATGTGGGATTTGCCTCTGTATGCTGTGAATATGTTTTATTACCATTGATTAATAAAGAAGCTTTTTCAGCCTATGGCAGGGCAGAATAAAGCCAGGCAGGAAATCTGAACACACACACACACACACACACACACACACACACACACACACACACACGTTTAGAGAGAGAGAGAGAGAGAGCGAAAGCAGAGTTGGAGAGACACCATGTAGTTGCAAAGGAGAAGGATGCTGGAACTTTACTGGTAGGCTGTAGTTGGAGACTGCTCATTTGCTTCCCGGTCATCCAGACCTGAATAATTACACAAAACTGTATTAATTATAATACTGCTTGACCAATGACTCAAGTATATTTCTAGCTAAGCAGTCCCCTGTATCTGTTCAGCTATCAGAGTGTGAGCTTGCGTGGCATCTGAAAAGGGAAGATGAAAGTGAGAATTCCCTCTTGTTGATGAAGACATCTAGTAAATATCCTCTGATTTATTTCAACCAAATTTCCTTGGTTGAAACTTGGGTATGTGGCCACACCTGACTTCAAAAAACAATATAAATTATGGTCACTGCTGCCACATCTTCCTGCCATGAGGGATGAAACTCTTCAAACTGTGAGCCAAAATAATCCCTAGTCCTTAATTCACTTTCTGTCATTTGTTTGGCCACATGACAAGAAAAGCAGCGAACACAGCAATCAATTCCCAAGCAATTAAGGACCAGAGATGAGATCAGGCACATTCAGAGTTAAGGAACAGGGCCCCTGAGTTGAAACTGACCTGAAAACCCCTTCCTGGGACTAGCTTTCTTGGTACCATAAGATGACTCACTAACTTCTAAATGAGGGAAGGAGCCAATAGTCCTAACCAGCTTTGACATCTAGGAATCACAATAATGAACAAGGCATGATAAACCTAAGGATGCAGTCCTAGCACCATTCCTTTACAGGAATCAACAACTCTCTAATAGGACTTAAAACCTGCTCAGCAGAAAGGAAATCATGCCTACCTACTACCTAGGGCTGGGGATGTCACGTATATTGGGGGATAATCTCCAACTGCCACCTTACTAAACCAACATAATCCTTAACTCCATTCTAAATATCTGTCCTCATACACATAGATAACTGTAGTCCTTACCCTTCAGCAAGGTAACTCCTCTTTGTAACAGAGAGACAAAGAATTTTCTGTGGTGACAGAAAATAACAATAAATTACGACACAGAGTTGTAGAGCCTAATCCCAATGGGATACATCTGCAATACAATACCATCTTAGGGAATAATGCAGGAAAGGGGGTAGAAAGATTTTAAGAGCCAGAGGAGCATGGAACTTAATGTATATCAGAAGATAACACCCATCAAATCTCACCAACATGACTGTCTAAGCATGAGCTGAACAAGGACAAGGGCAATAGACATGTTAAATTGGACAGGAGGAATCCCAAGAGGCCTCAATCCTGCACAGCCAACTACAGGCAACAAAGTAGTGCTGAGAGTGGGAGAAACAGTCTCCAGAGAAGGGGCACAGCAATTGGTTTTCCGGTTCCAAATGCTCAGCTCTTAAAATGTAATCACAAGTAACCTGCAGACTGAGCAGATTGTACTTGCGTATTTAGGAATGTGTGTGTGTGTGTGTGTGTGTAGTTTATGTATATGTGTGCATACACATATGTATGTATACACAACTATGTATGTAACAGCATATAGAGGAAAGGGAGGCAAATACAGAAGAAGAAAGGAAGAGGGTGAAATAACAACAAGGATGTCTGAAAAAGCCATAATGAGTTATACAACTAATTATTTTCCTAAAAAGACATATAACATACCCATTTGTGTGTCTAAATACACATCCATGGTTTTAAAGAACTTTTCTCATCTGGGCTGACAATTTAGTTATCAAGCCGTGGTCAATCAGAATGCGGCCACACTTTATTTCTCTGTAAATCCTACAACAGCCTTTTCCCCAACTCCAAGATGGTCACTGCTCCTTAGGATTTGGTCTCCTGGGGCTAATGCAGCATGCTAGCATTTCTACCTAGTCCTCTTACAGTGGCTTAGCAGAGAATGTCGTCAAATTCTCCCAGTGATTTAAAGGCAGACATTTCTGAGCTCACTGTCTACTTCATCTGAAGTGTGTGCAGACACACTGACTAAGCTATGATGTGGAGAATGAGTGTCATAGTGAAGTAGAAACACTGTGGTCATCAGAATGCCTGTCACAGACTCTCCCTTTAGTCTTTTGTGTTTAATAAATTCCTTAGGAGGAATTGAATTTAAAAATAGGATCTCTCACACACTAAAAGCCAAACAAGATAATTTCCAAGGAATTCACTCTGAAATAAAATGACCCTACTTTCATCTAAATGCCCAAAGAACAAAATTCCTAGGTTAAAGTTCAAATTATTTCTGCTTCATTCACTTTTTTGGTTTACTCTTAGCTAAAAGTGTGTGTGTGTGTGTGTGTGTGTGTGTGTGTGTGTGTGTGAAGTTTTGTTGTAGAGTTTTACTAGGTAGCACAGCATTGTCTCAAACTCATGATTCTCCTGCCTCCGCATCCCAAGTGCTAGGATTACACCACATGCCTGACCAACTAGAAGTTCTTGAGGTTTAGATAAACTCTGTATTCTGTTCGAAACCATGGTTTGGATTATATCTCATTGGTGTGAATGTTATTTTAGAGCCTTGGAAACCATGTTAATGCAATGACCCCATGACTAACCCTCCACAATTTAGTTTGCTGTCTTGGGTTATGCCAAGGAGTGTGGCTTTCTATGGCTTGATTAATAACCATTAAAGCCAGAACCTCATCAATGTCAGCTGAGACACTGGGAATCCAATCTCTGGGTTTGCAAACATCTCAGATGGCAATGGACCTGTAGTCAACTTTCCTGGCTGCATCTCTCAGCACACTCCTTCATCCCAGGTTGTCCTAACCCTCATCTCAAATCCCCCATGCGATCTCTCATTTGGCACGCACCACTGTACATGTCTGTCTGTCTTATACTCACTGCCATTCTAAATGAGGGCCAGAAAGATTGCTTTCTTCAGCTGTGTCCCAGTGGTGAGAAACGCTTCCAGAACATGAGTCAGCCTATCTGTGTTTGTGGAATAAATGTTTGTAATAAAGAGCGAAACTCCTCCAATGTCTCATCTCCATTCCCGAGTCTGAACTGCCTTTGATTTCCTTAGTTCACAATTTCTGTTTGTTACCTTTATGTCTTCATAGATCAACTTAGGAACTTATTCTTGATTTCCTGCTATACAGAACGGGGCTTTCCAGCTCCATTTGTTGCTCCTGCAATCTGTCCATTGTTAGCAATATTTCTTCAAGGATGACAAATTATGTGCTGAATCTTTGTTCCTCAGCAGATGCTGGGAAGTGACTCACTCTTATCCACTGCCAACAGTGGCATCCCCAGCTTTGCCTGTGCCCCTTCTTCCTGCCTTGAAGAGAACAGGAAGCTGGGTGAGGCAGCAGCCATTTTGTAGCTATACTTTAGAAGAAAAGACATAAAGACATCAGCTCCTCATCAAGATATTGACAGGGTTATCTACCTAGTGTGGAGGCCGACACTTGCAAGTCCTTCTCGTTATTCTTAATGCCTGTCTTCTTGTGACTTTCAATTAAACATGCTATTAAACTGAAGCATTCTTCGTCATCACTGTCCTTGACTCCCCATTATATGAAACAAGGAAGTGAGGGTCCCTGTCCTCAGTTCTCTTCTCCAGCAATTTCTCTTTGCTGCAGCATTATTTTACCAGCAGGGTTTCTGACTCTTACATGCTGTTCTGTTATGGTAATTAACCCCTCTCAAGTTCAGCCTTCAGAATCAATCTAAAATTTGATAAATAATGAACAGCAATGTAATTATGTCACTATCAATCACAATTAGAACCTCAGATTGTGATTGCACTCTGAGACACACCTGTACAGCCCAAAGTGGAATCTTGAATTGCAGTGGACTGTAGTTTCATGGCTCACTAAACCGTGTTTTTGATGCTTTCACCATGACTTTCGTGTATAGCTGTGTTCTAAAGCTTCTATGTGTATCTGTCTGTCTCCCAGTGTGAGTAGTATGCATATGTGTGTGTCCCCATTTGTTTGTCTCTGCATGTGTAGTATGCATATGTGTGCCTGCGTGTGTACATGTGTGTCTGTCTGTCTTTTAGTATGTGAAGTACACATTTTGTGTGCATGTGTGTGTGTGTGTGTAAGTGTGTCTGTTTCTCAGTGTGTGTAGTATGCATATATATATGTATGTGTGTGTGAGACGCCGAGGTTGACATTAGATTTCCCCCTCAGTTACTCTTTACCTATGAGCCAGCATCTCTTACTGAATCAGAAACTCGCCATTTTGGCTGGCTGATGAGCACCCTAGATCTGTCTGTCTCCATTCTGTACTGCTGGGGTTACAGATGCGTTTTTCCATGCTCGGCTTTTGCATGGGTGGCGGGGATCTAAACTTAGGTCCAAATCCTTGGAGGCCCTTTATTTTAGCTGAACTTGAAAGCTAACTTTGCAGGTTGTATGCTAGTATTCCTTAAAGGATTCTTTAATAAATATTTATTTTGTCCCCAATACATGCTAACATGTTTTAGGCACTGAAAAAAAATGAAGTATAAAATAATGTGTTCTGAGCTATCATGAAGTATATATTCTAAATTAATTTCTTATTAACATTTCTTAATTTGCTTATGAATATCTGTTAATATTAGCAGCCTGCACTTTTAGGACTGTGATCATTCTCCAGATGGAAGCACTGTGCGCCCCAGCACTCCGGTGTCAGTTCCTGTCAGCTCTCTTGTTTCCATTATTAGAGTTAACTCAGCATGCGAGCGCTTTCTTGGTGAAAACCAGTATTAAAATTGCAAATCAAAATGGCTGTTTTCATTTCCCCTTTCCCAATCAATAAACTATGCAAACATATATAATATATTCTCAAGACACTCATCACTCTACCTCTTATTTTCCTCCCACCCCACTTGCTCCCCGACTCCTCTTACCAAGTCTCTATCCCACTTTCAAGTCTGTTGGTTCTGATTTGTACGCAGATGGATTTCACCAGGTCCACTCACAGAGACATGGCTGTGAAGCTATCTGCTGGATCACAATAACTCCACAGTGCTTACAACAGTGAAGACAATTCCTCGCCATCAACAACACTAGCTTGCCATTAGCTCCTCTGGGCAAGGCAGTGCCCCACGAACCCTTCCCCATTAATAACTGAATAAGTACAGGCTGTGCCTCACTGTGGTGAATTCATCAGTGACACAGGTGAAAACGTTTCGTGACCCTTCTCTGTATTATCCAGCTCTTCCCGTCTTCCTGCTCCTTCTGCTGTGATGTTCCCTGAATACCGGAAGGGTGACTTGATACTGGCATCCTGTTTAAGGCTGAGCACCCAGCACTCACTTGCTTTTGGCACACTGACCAGCCACAAGTCTCTGTATTAACTGCTGTTTACAAAGAGGAGCTTCTTTGATAAAGGTTTTAATAAGTATCGAGGAGGTATATTGACAGCATGTGCATTTTCAAAACAAAAGTAACAGGTTTACTCATAATGCCTATGATTTTTTCCGTTATGAGCCTTGGACCAGTTCATAATAATGCTCATGAACTTCTTCCTATTTTTATTACTGCTTCAATCTCATTTCCTGTCAGAGATCTGTTTAAATTATTTAAATGACCATTGTCTTGCTCTGATTTTGAGAGGTCACATGCATCTTAAGCTCTGCAGTTTAGGTTTTAGCATATGCTGATGATTTTCTGAATTTCACTGGCATCTGTTGCAATGTTTCCCCTTTTTCTTTACTTTTATTGATGTGCTTTTTCTCTTTTGCTTGATTTGACTAAAGTGTTTTTAATCTGACTTATCTTTCCAAGAACTAACTCTTCATTGATTCATTCCATTTTTTTTCACTTCAATTTCATTGATTGTTGATATCACCTTAATTATTTCTCTAGGTCTACTACTTTTGCATTTGGTTTGTTGATCCGCACCCCCAAGTCCTTAAGGTGCATGTTTAAGGTATTTATTTTTAGTTTTTCTTATTTTTTTAAAAGTTTATCTTAATTTAGGGTTATGATACTTTAAGCTATCTGAGTTTTTGATTTAGGCACTTAGAGATATAAGTTTTTCTTTTTGGACTGACGTCATTGTGTCCCACAGAGTTTGGTATGTTATATGCTTATTTTAATTCCATTCTGTGTATATTTTCATACCCTCCTTGATTTCCTCAATAACTCATTCATCAAGTCATAGTGTGCTTTTTGATTTCCATGAGTTTATGTTTTGCATACTCACATTTTTTCTTCTTAATATTTAACTTGTTCCACTGTGCTCAATGGAATACAAAATTCCAATTCCATTTTTTCTGCATTTTTGAGACTGCTTTGCATTTTAATACGTGATACATTTTGAGAAGTTCCATGGGCTGCTGAAAGAATGTATACAGTGAGAGTGTAATATTGAAAGATCCTGCTATTATGGTGCTAGAATTAATTTCTTGTTTTATGTTATGTTTTGTGCATATGTTTTTTTAAATTGCAATATCCAGTTAATAGATTATTCCCTTTGTGCATATGGAGAAGTTTCCTTTATTCCTCTTGACTAACTTTTGTTTAAAGTCTATTTTTTAGGATAGTAGCATAGTTATACTTGCTATGTTTCCTAGTTCCATTAGCTTGTAATACTTTATTTTCTATACTTTTACATGAAAATAATGTCTATTTTTAATGGTGAGATATATTTCTTCCAATCAGCATAAAGATAGAGACAACTTCCTAATCCAATCTGCTAGCATTTTTCTTTTCATTTGGGGAACTAAGATATTAATATTTAGTCTTTTTTATTAAAATACATGTATTTTTTATTGATTTTTTTGTTTTTTTTCTACCTTAGGTCTCTTTTGAATCACGGTCCTGATATTGTTCGTTGTTTTCCTGACCCACGGCTCCTTGGCATTTTTGGTGTGTCATCTTTCTCTTCAGTTTGAAGTATTCTGTTTGCATATTCTGTTAAATTGGCACAGCGGTCATTAGAACACCATGTGGTGCCTTCCTCTTCTGGTCCTATCTAATTGGTGTTATGTACACTTCTTGCATTCAGATGGGTATCTCTTTTTTTAGGTTTGTGTAGCCTTCTTATGTGATTTTATTGAAAATATATTCTGTGCCCTTGATATTGAATTCTCATTTTCCTGTATAAATACAACATATAAACCATATATTTGACCATTTCATGGTGTCCCAAAGGTCTTGCCGCCACACACACACACACACACACACACACGTTAAAATTTATCATTGACCTTGATGGCATGGTCCTAATGCTCTATCTTGTGTTCAGGCTTTGATATTCTGTTGTTCAAGTGCGAACTTTATATTTGACTTATTGGTTTTTCATTTCTATTATATTTCAGTTTATTTTCTCAATATTTCTATTTCTTTGTGAAACTCTATTTTTATATTCTAAATCACCTTTTCACTCAGGCATTTGTTTATATTTCCTAGGACACATTTGCATTTGTGCCCTTCTTGAGTTCTGTGACTATATTTGTAACAGTTCTTTTTTTTATTGAGAAAATGAGAAAAAAAAAACAAGTTTCCACCTCCTCCCAGCCTCCCATTTCCCTCCCCCTCCTCCCACCCTTCTCCCCCTCCTCCCACCCTTCTCCCCCTCCCCCCACTCCTTTCCCCCTCCCTCTCCAGTCCAAAGAGCTGTCAGGGTTCCCTGCCCTGTGGTAAGTCCTAGGTCCTTCCCCCTCCGTCCATATCTAGGAAGGTGAACATCCAAACTGGCTAGGCTCCCACAAAGCCAGCACATTACGTAGGATCAAAACCCCTTGCCATTGTCCTTGGCGTCTCATCAGCTCTCATTGTTCGCCATGTTCAGAGAGTCCAGTTTTTTCCCATGCTTTTTCAGTCACAGTCCAGCTGGCCTTGGTGAGCTCCCAATACATCAGCTCCGCTGTCTCAGTGGGTGGGTGCACCCCTCGTGGTCCCGACTTCTTTGCTCTTGTTCTCCCTCCTTCTGCTCCTCATTGGGACCTTGGGAGCTCAGTCCAGTGCTCCAGTGTGGGTCTCTGTCTCTATCTCCATCCATCTGTAACAGTTCTTTTGAATTCTTTGTCTGGGATTTCATTTATGTCACTTAGTGGCCATAAATATGCTACTGGTAATGTTCAGAAGTTACATGTTGTCTTTTATTTTGTTTTGTTTTTTTTTTCTGTGTGGGATCTTATATATTTTGAGTTAGTTTGTTGTCTGAGATTTTTCTTTCTTTACTTCAAAAAATTTTAATAGAAGCTTTTGCAATATTCAGAAGAGGAATAAACTGTAATGCCATAGGGGCATTGCTTTCTTCTGTGGTGCTGATTTTTAGGGCCATGGATATTAAGGGCCATGGTTTCTATTAGTTTTCACCAGTGAATCTGCTCTTGTCAGCAGTAACAGTTATTCTATAGGTGTTAACAGCTCCTTCTCTGGTTTGACTCTCTGCTCCTGGGTAGTCTCCCTTCAGTCATGTCTGTCCCTCTCCTTCAGTCTCTGCTGTATTTTGTGAGTCCCCATGTTCCTGGATTCCCTACCCTTATTCAGTTCTGACCTGCTCCCCGTTTCCACAGCCTCTTGTCATCGCCTGTGTATGTGTGTTTGTGTGAGTATATGTGTGTATGAGTGTGCGTACACATGTTTGTGAGTTCTGAGGGTTGAACTTGGGTCTTTGTGCTTACACCATAAGTACTTTACTGATTGAAGTTATCCTCTGAACCTTTGTAATAATTTCAGAGGTTACATTTTAATGAAAAAGCTCCCAGTTAAATTTTTAACATATTTAACTGCTTCAATTTGAAATTTCAGTTCCTTAGAAATATCAGGATATGCACAATATTGTTGACAAGTGTTATAATAGGGGAAAACAAGCAGGTTTCTCTATTGAGATTGCCACTTTATTTACTTGGTCAATTTTCCTTTTTCCTTTTATAGTGAGTTAAAAAACTTTGATGTGTTTATTATCTGTAAAATGGTAATAGTTATAATAACTAGGTAATAAATGTTTTGTGTAACCTACATTGGAGAAAGTGTTAAATGTTTGTACAAAGAGTTGAAAATATTGAAGTGTATGTATTTGTATTTGTTATTATAAATTACTGATTAAAATAGAAAGCGGCGAAAGGGGTCTCATTACAATTACACTCTGGTTTATAAAATTCTTCATAGGCATAATATCATATATTACATCTTTATATGATTTAAATATATTATGTCACTAGTTAAATTGGATCAAAGATGGGGAAGGCAGTAATCTGGAATTTCAACAAATAGCTTTCCACCTATACTCTTACTTTACCTGAACTGACCATTCCATTGGATATTTCTCATAAACCCCAAATGATATAAACATTTCCATAACTGCACATAAATAATTATTTCCAAATCGCATGTGAACTACTGTGATGCCTGGGTTAGCAGAGAGCGTTCCTGTTGACATTTAGTACAGAGCTGAACAGTCTCAGCATGCTCCTTCGTGCGTTTGCTTTTCATTAGGAAGTTTAGGAAACACAAAGAAGTTACTGAACCACCATGAAGAATAATTGTCTTAATTTTCTTATTTATGCGTTCCCAGAGTCCTTAATGCTTTTCTCAATTGAAAATCTTAAAAAAATTCTCCTAGTAAATGAAAGATATGCTCAAATGGAATATTTCAGTGGTGCTCATTCGAACAGAGCAAAATTGGGGTCTGTTATGGTAGCCAGGATCATGTGAGGGGGATTTCAATTTTATAAACAAAATTGAAGGATCTCAGAAACAAGAAAACTTGCTGACATTCTGCTGCTTTAAATTCATAATCTGCCTGTTTCTCCAGTATTGAGATGATGATGAATAAAAATTTATATTAATTTATAAAGTTTTGCTATGTGCTATCAACCAACAAATATTTTAAAACTATACAACTTGGCTTTGATGATTAAGGAAATAGTCTAACGTGAATAATAAGGTAAGTAGTATGCAAACAAGAACATTGGCTTTGGAATTTCCTCTTGCCAACTGAGCTCCAACCTCTGTCTAGAGGCTTCTACTCTGGACCTTCTTGTGAACAGAGGAAAAAAAAGTTTTTGGCACAGAGTCTCTCTATGTAGACCTGGCTGTAGACCAGGCTGGCCTCAAATTCACAGAGATCCGCCTACCTGTGCCTCCTGTCTCTGGAATTAAAGGTGAGTGTCACTATCCTGGCAGAAACTTGTTTTGAGACAGATGTTTAGAATACTTGAGTTAAATGAATTGAACTAGAATTACAAGTAGATGATTCTAGGTATAGAAATTTTAAGGATAGTTGCTCATATATATATATATATATATATATATATATATATATATATGTTTCTGTAGACATTGTAGTACTTGTGAGGAAAGCGTTTGGAGATACAGAGAGGACATTCTTGCTGCTTCTGTGTGTCTGGCAAAAGTAGACAAGGTCAAGGAACAATCAAGCAGAAAAGGAAACCCAGTGCCATGCTCTGGTTGAGTGGAGAACGTTCTAATAACCATTTTCCTAATGATCGTTTCATCAATAAGTGGATGCTGTCATGGTTACTTTATTATTTCACAGATTCTGTGAGTTTGGACAGGATATACTGTGGGCATGACTGGCTTATCCTCTCTGATGCATGGAATCTCCAAGGCTTGGTTGAAATCATCCGTACCTTTCACTCGTGCAGGTGGTTGCTAGTCTGGGATGACTGAAAATCTCTATATGACATCTCCATGGTGGTTCTAGGCAGTGATACATTAAGAACATTCTGAGAGGAAGACAAAAGTTGCCTCCGTTTTATGAAACCTTGGAGGATACACAAAGTCAGTGTTTCTGTGTTGGATTGATTGAAGCAGTTGTAGGCATGAAGGAAAAATGTACTGTTTTACCAAAATTTCTTGGAATAAACTCAGAGCAGTTAGATTAGAGGGACACACACACACACACACACACACACACACACACACACACTCTTACCTGCTATTTATACAAGTCAGTAGAGTGCCTTCACAGAAGAGTGATTGATTACTCAGTGACTCAGTTGGGCTCATTCCACAGATGTTCTTTTAGAAGAGAGGGTAAGGAAGAGAGGAAGGCTCCCACCCTCTGGGAAGGTGAAGGGAACAGAACTAAGGGATGCGCGAATAGCGTGTACTATGCAAACCAGCTCCCAGAAGATGGGGAGCTGCCCTGAGCGGAACACTTGAAAAGCCTGGGTGTAGAAGGAAAATTAAATCCATTAAGAATCAGATTCCTTTGTAGGTCAAGAGAGCTAGTGATTTATCCTAAATAATCCTAAATTCAACTGAAAAGTTATTTTCAATTTCTTTTCTTGGAAAGTTTCATGATATTTTATTAATTTATTGTGTGCATATGTACATGTGAGCATAACAATGTGTATGCAGAAGCAAGTAAATGATATTTTGGAATGAGTTCTCTCATTTTACCATGTGGGTCCTGGAGACCAAACTCAGATTCTCAGGCTTTCAAATATATTACAAATTCATATTAATAGCAGAGGACCCATAATAATTTTTGCATATTATTTTAGCTATTTTTATCCTGTCAAAAGAAATCAATAGTAACAAGGAACTATTTTCCATTTTCTTGTTTATTTATGTTTTAGTAGAAATAATTTTTAAATATTTATGGTTTTAACATAATATTATAAAATAATTTTAATAGTTTTCTTTAAATTATGTGGTTTGATATTTTCTTTTTTTTTTGGTGTGTGTAGGAGAGAGGAAAATATACCTGTGTGTGTGTGTGTGTGTGTGTGTGTGTGTGTGTAGTACATGGTTGTGTCCAGGATCATTTTTTTCTGTCTTGTGTGTGTGACATGGTTGTATACAGGATCACTTGTCTATCTTATGTGTGTGTGTTTGTGTGGACATGACTCTGTACAGGATCACTTGCCTATGTGTGTTAGGGCCAAAAGTCAATACTCAGCACTCCTAATTTCTTCCAAGATGGGTCTTTGACTGGGCCTGGAACTCACTGGGAGTCCAGCAGCCCAGGAGCTCCCAGGATCAGCCTGTCTCACCCCACGGTATTGGGTTGATAGATACTTGCTGTCATTTCTGATGCTTACATTGTGCTGGGGATTTTAGTACAGCTCCTTAAGATATTTTCCCCGTACCTTTTCATTGACAAATACAGATCACGACTTAAATTTTCCTTGTTCTTCCTGAATTGTCACACTGTCATGACTTTGATAAAGATGAAAACTCTGTCCTTGGACAAAAGAAGCAATTTAATTGAGCTTCTTAAGGATAAAAACTCTATTAAGTACTTTTAAATTCATTTAACGATAAGTTTAACAATATATGCTATAATTTTCTCACTTAGATTTAAAGAAATTGAAAATTTGAAAAAGGATGAATATTAATAAGATCCAAGAAGAGCTTCTTTGGTGTGAGAAAACGTTCTGTGAAGATTCAGATTTTAAGTGTTTGAGACTTTTCTTTCATTTTTCCTGTTGCAGCTTCATTTCTTGATGTGACTATATTTCCAAGCGTTAAGCATAAATTTTCAGACAAAATACCAATGGGGTTAATAGCTGGAATAAAGACATATTGCTGGAAGCAAGGTCTACACAGCCAGGGTACAGGACAAAAAAGAGGAATATGCCTGATTCACATCACTGCATCTATCACTCAAGAAAGAAGCCAAAGTCTCACTAGCATGTTTGTGAAGGACAGTAGCAGCGTGGCAGCCTCTACAAAGAATACAGGGGAGTTGACTTATATGAGCTGGAGTTAGAAAAGTCAAAATAAAATCAGGATAAGAAAACTAATAGGTAGCTGGGCGGTGGTGGCACACGCCTCTAATCCCAGCACTCGGGAGGCAGAGGCAGGCGGATCTCAGTGAGTTCGAGACCAGCCTGGTCTACAAGAGCTAGTTCCAGGACAGGCTCCAAAACCACAGAGAAACCCTGTCTCGAAAAACAAACAAACAAACAAACAAAAAAGAAAACCAATAGGTTAGTGTATTCTTTGCACCGTTCTAACAAAATATTTGAAGCTGGGAATTCTACACAGTAAAATGAATTCTTTAGACCACAATTCTGGAGGTTGGAGAGTGTGGTCCTGCTATTGACTAGGATCTGGGAAATGCTTCCGAGCAGATGGGGTCACAGTGGTATGGAAGAAGGGGGTGTGGTCATGCGGTATAGAGACAGCAAGAAAGAGGTGGGAAAATGCAGGCTTGCTCTTTTATGGCAACCTGCTCTTGCGAAGGTTAGTGCACTCTTGCTTGATCTAACTCACCCTGCAAATCTAGCATTTATGCATTCATCAGATTGGGCCCTGTAATCTAGCTACTTTCTGGTATGTTCCACTTCTTGAAGTTGTATTGTTTGAATTCCACAACCTTCCAGCACATGATCCCTTGACAAACAAGTTGCAGCAGGTGAACAATACATTTGACAAAAGGGGAAAAAAAGCATTACAAGACCAAGAAGAGTTTTTTTAAGAATTCTAGAAAGAGCCAAGTTCTGAGAGGAGAAAGTCATCTTCAAGTTAGAGAAGGGACAAACAATCGTGTGTGACAGGGTGACTCTAATGGACCCGCGGAGCATCTGCAAAAGCATAGGCTTCTTATGAGGATTCAGGTAAACAGCATGAAAAATGCTTGGCACAGGAAAGTAGACATCTAATAACATCAGGGATAAAGAAAAATAAAACCACAAAGTCATCACACAGAAGGGGGGATCATCGCAAAGCAAGGACAATTGAAGTTAGAATAGACATGTCAGTAAAAGAAAGGTTAAAAGAAAATGGAGAGGCACATTAAGTGGGTCTAAATCTAGTTGGTGTATCTTTCTCTATTCTTCTAAGCTGGAGCAGAAAAATAGGTTAAAGTAGGAAGGTTTCTAGATATAAGAAAATTCAGAGGGTATTTCTGAGCTTTCACCTTAGCCTAGTGAGATGACAGAGAGAAGATATGTGCCTTATACCGCAGCTGTGGATGTGGAGAATAGTTTGAAGATAGCAACTAATTATGTTATCTGCAATTCACTGTTGAACATAGTAATCCAAGGTTCTGTTTTTGTTATGGTTTCTATTGTTCTGATAAAACACTGCAACTAAAAAAGCAACTTTGGGAAGATAAGGCTCATTTCACCAAACCGCTCTCTGTTACTCTCCATCCCTGAGGGAAATCAGGGCAGGAACTCCTAGCAGGAACCCTCCTAGAGGCAGGAGCTGAAGCAGAGGACTCAGAGGTTTGTTGCTAATTGGCTTTCTCTCCCTGACTTGCTAAGCCTGCTTTCTCATACATCTCATGACTGTGCCAACAGTGGAGTGGGTCCACTCATGTCAATCATTAGTTAGGAAAACATCCTACAGACATTCTCACACAGGCCAATGTTACAGAAGATATTTCCCTTTCTCGGCCATGGCTTGGTTTATATATCCAACCAGCACAGTTACTGATGATCAACAAGACTTATAATTGAATGAAACACAATTTCAAAACCAGTGGTTAATTAAATATACAAGAAAAAGAAATGGAAACCAGGTCTGACCTCAGAGCCTGCTGCTGGGCACATGGAGATGTGTGGACGGAAGCTAGAGAGGGTTGTGTTGGTTTTTTACCAGCTCTGCAAAGCAGCTAGTCACTATTTGGCAAAGTTGTCAATGAGTATGTACTCCCCTCATTATAAACCTAAGGAAAATTGGACTGAGATGTCAAAGTCTATTACAAGAATGATACTTGCATTATTGTTTAAAATAGCATGAACTGGAAGCAAGATCCGTATTAAACTGCCTGAGAATGAATATGGAAGCTAATCCAGTAAATTGTACACACTGCAAATGGATGAATATTGCCTTTATGCTATCACTAGAAAACTCACACAGGCTTAATTCTGAATGTAAAATGTTTATACAAATAGTACATAAAACCCAATACTATTGATATAAAGGTGGAACAACAAAGTAATATACAACTGTATCTATGGAAACTGTGTACATAATAACAGTTACAGGAAAAGTAAATCTCAAAATTTCATTGTCTTTTATGAAGAATGAGAGGGTAGGATAAGATGGAGTGGATATACCCAATGGGTTTTAATTCAAATTATATGGAAGAAATGATTTGCTTAAGGTGACCTCATGCCAAGGCTTTTTTTCAATAAATATACTAAAAACAAAACAATTTCTTAAAATATAGCTGATATTTAAAACTTAAACTTATCCTGACAATAATCAAGGTGATTTGAAATTTAACATAAAAATACCAGCATCATAAAGACATTTTTAGGTATAATGTCTTCTTGCAATACTTGCATTAAATGTTTTCGTGTGCTGAACTTTGTAGAGA
Organism: Microtus pennsylvanicus; assembly: GCF_037038515.1. Classification (NCBI taxonomy): domain Eukaryota; kingdom Metazoa; phylum Chordata; class Mammalia; order Rodentia; family Cricetidae; genus Microtus; species Microtus pennsylvanicus. The sequence continues at coordinate 4,029,497 of NC_134583.1, forward strand.
TAGTGATTAACAGGCTAGGAATTCTTTAATTCAAATTCATTATAAAGGAAATTGGCAACACTGTGGTGACGATACCCTTTCCTGGTTCTTGTACTTGGTACGTCTTTTCTACATCTCTGCCCACCAGAACGGTGCCAACTCAGACATGTTGTGCTGAATATTTCTGACAAACCAGTTAGCAGTCTTTTAAAGTGGTGAATTTTTTTTAGAATAAAATATCATGATGGGCTGTTCATATAAAGAGTCTTCAGCAATTAATTGATCATTGCCTTGGGCACAGTACTTGCTTTAGATTTTTCTATGGTTCATCTTAGTCTGTGGCCTTGTTGTCATGGTTGTATAGAAATAGGGGTTTCCCTGGAGACATCTCTGTCTTTTCTCAGGGAATTTCCAGCTTTGACTTTTCCTTCTAGACTTTGCTCTTTACTTGACACATTAGTAAACCCTGACTTTCCTGCGGAAGTGGCAGTACCCGGTGGGCTGTTGTTCATACTTAGAGGAGTCATTGTAACAGCAGTGTAATGACTCAGAAACTTTTCTATTTTTAATGTTCTTCTGAAATTTATGTATTTATAATTTTAAGTCCCCTTAAAAGTGATTCCTGTTGTGTTAATTGGGTTACAGTTAAGATTGGTTTTCCATGGTACTTGTTTTAATTTCAATGGTTTTCTGTGAAGTCTGAACATAGGCTTCATATGCTTGAAACCCAGCAGATTTAAGTGTTTTCACAGTCCAGTCTTCCGATTTGATGTGAAATCTTTGGATATTTCAAACATATATATGGAGAAATACACACATGTGTTCATCTTTCCTGTTATCTATCTCAATATGTATGATTTACACTGTTAATAATTACTGAGAAAGCTGAGAATCCAGTATTTTTTTTTTTGGATCTTTTATTTATTTATTTATTTATTAAGGATTTCTGCCTCCTCCCCGCCACCGCCTCCCATTTCCCTCCCCCTCCCCCAATCAAGTCACCCTCCCTCATCTGCTCTAAGAGCCATAAGGGTTCCCTGAGAATCCAGTATTGCAGTTCCTTATTGTGAAGCTAGAAGCTATTGTTGAGTGTAATGTGGTTTCAGCATGGAAGGAGCTGTGACGACATGGTGAGGATGAACTATTCAGACAAGGGGCAGTCTCACAGTACTCCAAATGTAGAAATGGCAGAAGCAACCTGAAAAGCTGGGGTATTTGGGCTGCTAGGAAGACCCCCCCAACACCCTTCCTTTAGGTAGAGCATCCCAAGTGGCTGACAAGCTCACCATCTTCAGCATTCAGCACCTCACAGTCAGTTGGCATATATATTCAAATAGTAATTTGACCTTAAGTAGCACCTAAGCTTTTTTTGTGTGTGTGTTCTCTGGATTCATTTTTGTGCCTTATATTTGGAATTCTTTCTTTCACCACTTAAGAAACAAAAAAGGTATTGTATCCCCATTTTTAGGGTTTAAGAATCTCTGTTTATAACCCAAAAAGTGGATTACACTGATAATTTGGATACATTTAATCAATAATTAGTCTGGGTTAGTCAGAAATAAGGGTATACATAAACCTTACCATTTTAAAGAATTTATGTTTTAATATTTGATAAAGGGACACAAAGTGAATTTCCTTTTGTCCTGTATGAGTTGTAAGTTATACAATTTCACTGTTGTAGTAACTGGTAAATGTATTAAAGCTTAGATTTATTTTTGACATCTAATTTAAGCACATCTTATTTTCTATTGTAATTACATTTCCAAACTGAAGCATATTTTCAAAATGAGGCATTGTATGTGAAAACATTTTCCTTTTCTACTCTGACATTGAGGACATCTCATAAAATCCCTCTTTCCATTATTTTCTTTCTAGTATCATGCACATGGGGGAAGCAAAACATAAGATTTTACTTTGGCTTTGGTACCATGTGTCGCTGGTCATAGCTCTTATTTGTATGTCTAAGTTGAAGCCCCTCAAGTTTATGTGAGCAGTATTTACAATACAGCAACCTAAGGTAAACAAATGTCACAATCATCTTCCCAAAGAAGAGGCAAATTGGTTTGCTAAATAGATACAAGCCAGTGTGCCAGGGACTGTAACTTGGTTTTTGGCTCTGCGGCTGATGGACGGTATGTCCCCAGAGCATGTGATCATGTTTGAAGTGATGGAACTCATTTCCTGTTAATTCTCCTTTATCTCACTCCCCACATCAGATGCACTCTCTACTCATCTGCTGTGAGCTGTATGTGCTGAATTTAAATAGCTAAGGGCCTGTTCTTCCAGAAGATATTATGAGTCTCACTGTTAGTAATTGAAATTGCACAGTGAAGGTCAACTTTTCTTTTCCCTGTTCTTTTGTGCTTAAATATCTTGTTATTATTAAGTCTTGAGGCTTTCTTACTTTTATATGTGTTTGTGTACACACAATCAGGTGTCACCGTGAGCCTGTGGAGGTCAGAGGACAACTTGTGGGAGTCAGCTATCTCTATGAATATGTAGGTCTGAGAGACTGAATTTGGGTGTACAGGCTCAGAAGCGAGCAAATTTGCTCACTGAGCCATATTGCCAGTCCTAATATCTGTAATTATTGATAAACAGGCTACAGTATTGCATACGCTGTCACACTCCAAAATCAGAGAAAGGCTCATTGTTGAGGTGCAAGTGTGGTATCGCCAAGATTCCAAGTGTTTAAGTGAAGGACTTAGGAAGGAATGGTTACACCAAAATTTTGAACATTTATTAAATACTTCTTGAGCTTCTATCTTGAACAACTGCCGATTTCGTCACTGGAATATAGGAATGAAGCAAAGACAAAGACAATCTCTATCATCAGGGAACCTCACACAAAGTAGACATTCCGGTGGCATAAGGAGCAGCAGTTAGCAGGTAGAGATAGAATAGGGCTGGCTAGAGGACTGTGCTGTGAGGATTGGCAAACAGTAGACAGATGACTAGCAAATGCCCATGGGAGTGGGTGCTTCATGTGTGAAAACTGAAGCCAACAGCATAGTCAATCATGAGACCCAAGTTCCCTAGGAAGGAAAGGCAATTAAAGAGATCTTAAAGCAATATTGTGTCTTTTTTTTTTTTGTTTGTTTTTCGAGACAGGGTTTCTTTGCAGCTTTGGAGCCTGTCCTGGAACTAGCTCTTGTAGACCAGGCTGGTCTCCAACTCACAGAGATCCGCCTGCCTCTGCATTCCGAGTGCTGGGATTAAAGGCAACATTGTGTCTTTAGGGAATCAAGAAGAGTCTGCCAGAGATTAAAATAATAGGGAACGATGGCAACAGAGTAAAGGATGTTGTTTCAGGTCTTGCAGTGCATTTTAATGATATTTTCAGTGATGGAGATAGAAAACCATTAGGAGCTATGGAGAGAAGTCTAGGGTGGTCACAGGGTGTCTTTCTGTTCTGTGTTAGAGAGGCTGAACTGTATGAATGTGTAAATTATTAGCCAGCTTCTAATAACTGATTGAATTTGAGGCACTGAGAATGTTGGGAGGGGAATATAATCTAAGCCTTTCTGTCTTCTATTGCTCTCTCCATCTCCACCAGCAGCCATCATCTGCCAATAGCTTCCTAACCATTGCATGGGGAATCATGGGTTCCTCGCCCATCTACACTGGGGTTTGATGACCTGATTGTGTTCAGGCTACTCCTGTGAGTTCTTGGAGGCAATGGCTGTGTCATGGCTAAAACAAATCATTTCATAGCACTCCTCCCCATTCTCTGGCTCTTAGAATTTTCTATCTCTGCTCTATGATGTTTCCTGAGCCTGAGCATCAAAGTGAGTTATTCTCAGCATTTTGACCAGTTAAGAGTCTCTGTCTATTGGAGCTTCTCTGACCAAGGTTGAGAACAGCACAGATATACTGGTACAAACATGTATATTTCAAAGGCAGTTTGACAACATGACTATTTATCAAAACAACAATAGTGTGCTCCTACCTGAAGACTCACCTCCTCAACCATGAGTTTCTGACCAGGATTACAGTACCAAGAACGATCTCCCCTATGGAACATGTCTCAAATCCAATTAGAAATTTAGTGTTACCTCTAAAGCAGTCACACCCTTTTGTCAAACCTCTCTTAATTACTTAAGATTGTCTTTTGTTTTCTATCAGGATTGCCTAATGCAATATCTAGGAAGCTATAAAGAAAGTTTCTGTCCTACCTGGTTGTGAAGCCACTCATTCCCAAAGAATCACACAGAAACTTTATTAATTACAACACTGTTTGGCCAATGGCTCAGGCATATTTCTAGCTAGCTCTTATATCTTAAACATCTTAAATTAATCCATTTCTATTAATCTGTATATTGCCACGAGGCTGTGGCTTACTGTGGGGTCTTTGTCCTTTTTCAGCTGCATGGTGTCTCCCTGACTCCACCTTCTTTCCTCCTCTGTTTCTGCTTGGATTTCCCAAATAGCTCTATTCTGTCCTGCCACAGGTCAAAGCAGCTTCTTTATTAACCAATGGTAATAAATATATTCACAGCATACAGAGGGAAACCCCACATTAGGAAAGCCATCTGGCAGTTCAGAGGAGAGATGATCATGATTTTTAGGAGGGATGGTAACAGTTCATAAATTATTGACTTGTTTTGAAGTCAGAATATGGTCTAATTTTCCTGAGAATAAAAGAGCTGCCTTTGCATTTAGTCTTTTAAGTATATATAGTGTTTTATGTATAGAGGCACTAAGACAGACATAGAATTGGAAGTCTTCTGTATGGGGAGGGTGCTTAAGTTTTCACAGGGATGTGATCCTTCAGTGACTGTAGACAGAGAAGACAATAGATCTAAAAGCTGAGATTTGGCATGCTTCAATATTTAGACTCAATGAAGGGAAACCTGGAAAGGAGAGTGGGATGGGATTACATAAAGGTGAAAGACCCACAGCTAATTAGAATGTCTGGGAAGTGATTGACGGAAGCTATAGTTGAAAGTTTAGACACAGAGCTGGCTTGAGAAGATCCTGAGAAACAAAGGCTGACTTTTAGTGCAGAGTATTGTGATTTTATATATATTATATAATAATAATATGTTATACATATATTATGTATATAATTTTAATAGATGAGGTTTAAAACACAGAAGTATATAAAAACTAAATTCATCATACTATTATTATTATCTGTATGTCACTTGTCCTCAGTCCCTTGAACTCCTGTGACTACGGCTCAGGAGTGCTTGTATTAAGAACCTGACATCCCTGAATCTTCAGAGCATCAAATCCCACGTTACTCCATCTAAACCACTGAACCAAGAATGTCAAGGAGGAAGGTTAAAATTAGTTAACCTCTAGAAGAACAATTTGTGCACCAGGAACCAATAGAGATGATTAGACTACTCGGGAACTCTTAAGGAAAGTACTTCATATACAAAGAAAATAGATATAATGACATCAGTTATCATTCAGAATAGGAGACAGTTGAAGAGACTACATAAGCAGATACAATGTTCACTAGTAGAGAAAATGCAGTAAAACTAGCCTGAAGTGAAGATATGTGACTTTCACCAGACTTTCTTTACCTGCTATCACTTACAGAAAAATCAACATAGTTCTCACTGTTAGAGAATATCCATCAAATTAAATATTGGTTAATAGGTTGAAAGCCAGTTATAAATAAAGCAACCTACCTTCTGACTTTTTTAAAGCACAACAGACCAGCCAAGGTTGGTTTGTTTGCACTGTTATAAATACACTCTGAGCAATAACCATAAAAAGGGGGAGGTATAATCAAACACGAAGAAAAAATTAAAAAAAAACCACACCCTCATCTTGTTGTCATCATTTCTTGGCTTTTTTAAAAAATAGGGAATATAAAAATTTAGGTAAGAGAATTCTCCTGAACATTAATGTAGCTCTAAGCATATATTTCTGACATGACTAATTGCATTATGCGGATGAAGAATGAATTTTTAAATAAAAATATTGTCCTTGATTTTAACAAAGGAAAAGCACATGAGTATAACGCCTTAAAATGAGGGACCCCAGCTCATTTGCAATAACTAAAGCAGTCAGAAGTGTGAGTAACATTTCTCACGTCTTTGGTAAATACTTTTAGCTGGAGAGTAACCAGACATGTTTTTCATGGCTTTAAAATTCTATACATTTTATTTTGTTAAGTAGCTGTTTTAAAATAGCTAGTGACTGACTTACTCCGTTAAAATTTAGAATAACCTAACGTTTGGGGTTTTAATTGACACATCTCTTACAGCTTATTGGAAAGTTCACTTCGGGGAAGATGTCATTCATCGTTCTATACTATAAGCTCATGGGCCACAATCCTGTAGTGAAATTATTACAAATGAGCTATTGCTGCATGAAATATTAGTTTTAAAACCCAATTCAGTGCTCTATTAGTGAAATTCCTTCCTAAGGACTTGAGTTATAAAGCAAACAGGAATTCAATAATGTAGGAAAGGAAAAATGATATTTCTATATGATGTGAGTTTTAATAAGGTTAAATTGACCATTCAAAAACTGGATATTCATAGTGATGGATTGGTTTGAATCTATTCATATCAACCATTAAGGGTAGAGCTTTCTAGAGAAAATTTCTGACTCACTCTTCTTTTCTGACCAAAATGTATGTCTCTGTGGTCAGAGTTGACTAGGGGACCTTCCCCTCTAAGAAAATAAATGAAGTTAGGTAATGCTCTCTGATGATTAGAGAGTCTAGGCCTTAGGAATGCCTAGTTATCTTGTAGATTTTAATCTAGTGGATAAGCAAAATGTTCCTATGCACTGGGAAAAAAAACCTCAAAAGTAAGACACTAACTAGTTTGATGCAAAATCTGGAAAATTAACGGTAATAGCTTTTTATTAAATTGATAATAAATTTCTCACATTTGAAATGTGATTTATATTGTTTTGATATTGTATTGCTGATGCTGTCAGTGACGAAAGGTGGAGTCATTTGAGAAGTTCAGTTGAGAAAGTGCCCCCATCAGACTGGCCTGAAGGCAAGTGTGTGAGCCATTTTCTTGACTGATGATTGATGTGAATGGGTCCAGACCACTATGGGAAGTGCCGTTTCTGGGCAGGCGGTCCTGGCATATATGAGAAAACAAGCTGAGAAAGTCAAAAGGAACAAGCCATAAGGCAGTTTTCCTCCGTGGTTTCTGCTCTAGTGCCTGCCTTGAATTTCTGCCTTGGCTTCCCACAATGGGCTATGACTTAGGATATGTAAACCACATAACCTTTTTTTCTTCCCAAGTTGCTTTTGGTCATGGTCTTTATTACAGCAACAGAAAAATGTAAGGTACCACTTTTCTCATTAATTAGTGAGAAAATCTTATATCTGGACCTATTATATTTGCAAGGAAACCACGATTTTACATTTCTGAAAGTGTTATTTGATCAGCAATGAATAGCAAAAGTAGTGAATGAAAAAATGATTAAATCAAAATGGCATACTGCTTTGGACTCCCTAATGAATTAGTGGATATAGACAATAGTTACCAATTCCTGACAACACTGCACACAAAAGAGATCACAGTCAATGTGACCTAAGTAGAAACAGAACGCACTGCAGGTGAAGTAGCTTAACAGAAGTATTGGATTTGCACCTGAAGACTCAGGAGACTGAAGAAATCAGGGTTTAGAGTTATTTAGAGTACTACAAACAAAATGAGAATTTTCTTTCATTTCATCTTTGTCCCTTTCTGTCAATGCTATCAATGTATGGCTGGCATTTTTTTCATAAGGTTTTAGTGGTTAAGTCCCTGATGGCATCTCATGTGTGTTTTGGCTTGAAGTCATCAAGCAAGAGGTTCTTCTTCTCCAGTAGTTGATAGATAATTATACCGTTATTACTGACAACTGCTTACACAGTTGGTGTGTCTATGGCACATGCTCCATCTCTTCAAACAGACTTCAGTGTGACTGAATGCTCTGATTTAGTCAGAGGATTTCCCAAAGTGTTAAATCCAAGTTGTTTTCTTTAGTATTTTTCTTCTATTTATCTCTTTCCTCTCACACGTTCAATGATTAGCATCCATTTGGTTTTATATGTAATGTTTTGAAATTTTAAAGTAAATATGGTATCTGTATGTAAAATTTTGGAGAAAGGTGGCGGAAAGCAACTCGGGGTGTTAGCATGAATATCCAGTGACTGCTGAAAATGAAAGAGTGAGACATTGCTCATCCTAAGAAATTCATCTTCCCTAAAAACGTCCCATATTTTTAGGAAAGCAGAGGAAGCTGTGCTTTCTTTTTTTTTTTTTTTATCTGATACTTGTCTCTGGTAACGTTTGCAATCATTAACCTCCTGGCCTACTTAGCATATTGACTGGAAGGGTCTGTTGGGAGTCATGAGCTGATTTGGTGATGGTAGTATCTTCCCTGCCCAGACACTTGGGATCTGCCCTTTGCTCCTAATTCCTACAACTGCAAGATTCTAAATTTTTATCAGATTCTTCTTCATTTCCCATAGCTTGCTTTTGTCTCCCAAAGCCTGGCCTGTGGACTCAAAAATACCTTCCTAGAGCTCATTACTAAGTATTTCTTTACTCATTACTATAGATTTGGGCAGGTTAAAAATACGGATTCAAACCGCATTTGCAGAACCAATTATCCATTATAGGACCAACTTTCAAACTAAATTAAAAAAATCTAGTAATTCCTAAACTGTTATGTATGCTCTCATGTACATCAAAGAGGAATTATTGGGTTTTAATCTTTTCTTATAATTAGGCCTACTCATCTATATGAATGATTTTTGGAAAATCTCATTCTATGGAGTCTGTTTTTAATTTGATCTCAATAAAATTTGCTGCACACACATAAAATCATTGCATATCTTATAATGAGTTTCAGAAAGAAATAGTTGATAACCAGTTGGTTCTTTGAGACCCTGAGGATTCATTACAGTGAGGAATTGGAAGCCCCTGCCTTAATCTCCCTTTTGTTTGGAAACCAAGTTATATTTTAGAAACATTATTCATCTGTCCACAGTCACAGGTGAGGGAAATGCAGTAATGGATATGATCAGAGAGTCTACATCTCAATGCACACACAATGGAAAGTAAGCATGGTGTTTAGAGGGGACCCATGGTGAGGGCAGCTTCTTGAGAGAAATTTTCTCATGGGGCAGTGAGTGGTGAATCTGCTACCCAGACATGATGACTTCCATGGGCCACATGTCCTGCTGTAACCCAGATTCTCATTGCTTCTCTACTACTCTATTACTCTGGGTTCTGCTTTGTGTTTGTTTGTTTTTTGTACCTTCACCATCTTGTTCTAGTAACTCCTCTACTCTGTCTTTAGATGATGGAAAGCATTAATGGATGTGATGTCACAATGGAACACCATCTCTAAGACATTCATATCTCTCTAAGTTGGTGGTTTTCATCCTTATTTCTGAAATTCCTCACACTTTTTTGGTATAGGCATTTAAGATGTTCCTCACATTGGGCATCCAAGTTGCAGGAAGTTGTTACTCATGTCTCCAGGTTTATTTCATACTTTTGATCTCAGGCAGGACTGTCCTGATACTATATTTGATTTATGCTGTGGCCCCTGAGACTTGTATCTGGAAATCTGACTGGGTGAGGAGGGAATGAAGACATGGTAGACACACATACAGAAAATGTGGGGTTAGGTGGGTTGTACACACTGATGGAGATGCACTTACTACTCCTGCAACATGGAACCTCAGTGCATTTATTATTATAACACATGGGGAGCTAGTTTACCTCCAGAGGAGGGCTCTATGGTCAATCAATTTCCGGCTGTAAACATCTTGGAGGAAGAAGCTACAGTAGCTAGTTTTTGCACACCTTTATCAGTTGTAAACATTCATACTTGAACCAGAGGAAGAAGACTTTGCCAAGTTTGAGCCTGACCCACGGCTGAGGTCAGGGTCCGAGGTCTTGGTCATTGTCACAGCTATGCTCATGTAAACAATACACTTAGGACTTTACTCAAAGACTAAATTACATTAATTAATTTGTTTCCTGTGGGTATCAGAGTCAAATCCAAGGCATCATGACTACTATGCAAGTCAGTGACCTACAGAGCAGCTCATTCTATTTTCTTTTCTTTTCTTTTCTTTATGGTTCTTTTTTGGGCAATTTTGGTCAACACTGATCAGCAAGGAGCAAATACACAGTTTAAACTCAGGAAACTTTACTCAGGAGGCAGGACTAGAGCCAGGTATGGTGGCATACACCTTTAATGTTAGCATAGTGGAGGCACAGACAAGTGGATCCAGCTTGGTCTATGGTGTGAGTGTAGTCAGAGTTACATAGTGTGACCCTGTTTCAGAAAAAGAGAAAGCCTGTCTAGGAGAATGTCAGGGAAACCTGTACTATTTGTTGATAGGTCTTACAAAAATGCTACAGACTGAGCTGTGGTGCTGGTGGGGCATGCTGCTTCTGTGAGGTGTCTTGCTGTGCTGGCCCACCAGCTTGTTACCCCAGTCAGGGTTAGCCTATGACCTGTCTTTTCAGCTCTCCTAGGGCAGCAAAGAGTGCTGCTGAAAACATCAACAGGGACCATGTGGCAGGGAGGAGAGAGGGATGGCTGCCTTAAATGTGTCCTGTGGCAAATTACCTCTTGGCTTGATCTACCAATGACCTTGAAGAGAGTGGCTTTGGCTTTGGGGACTATGGAGATCTTAGGTAGATCAATGAGCACTTAAGACCTTACAGAAAAAGGCAAGTGGAAAGAGCAAATACATATTTCTCTTTTTATATCTGCTGTTTTATTTTCGTTAATAATTGCATCATCTCCCATTCCCTTTCCTCTCCCCAGCATTTTTATTTTGAGAACTGTGATAAAGAGAGGCAGAGACCGTTCTCCAAAATAGCCTCCTAAACTGGAAATAATGCGACTAAGAGAAAAATCCAAATCGATTTTAAATCTTACATCTTGTACAACAAAGAGAGAAAAAGTCACAGGGAAAGTCACAGAAATGAAAGCAATAGAGCCGAGTAATAAAACCTTGTAAGCACTGTGCGCACCTTTGCTGTCTCCACATTAATCTACTCTCCAGCTCTAAGGAGAGTAGCGTCCATGAAGAGAACGCACAGCGGAGGGCTCCTGAATCAGGTACACGGTGTGGTTAGGTCATTCAGAAAGGGAGTAAAGCTCGTGATGTGAGGCTGAAACATTAAACTGACTGCATTTCTCAGTGAATGAAATGCTTCCCTCCAGCCTTCTGGGCTGTGTACCTGCGGCTGTGGGGAGAGGAACGGCAATAATGTCAGACATTATTTTTATTTTCATCACTTTGCAAGTGAAATGAAGCCAGTCCGATTGAGAGCAGCAGAAGAGGCATGCTCTGTCACGTTATGGTTTTGACAATACAGAGCTCTGCTATAAAGCATTAGCCAGCGTTGCATTATGTGAGCCACTCAGTAGCAAATGGAAAAGCAATTCATAATTAAATTAATGAAACCTAATACCAAGGTGACCTTTCAGTAATTTATTTCATGGCGCTACTGCAAGGCAGACATAAAATACTGTGTGATCTTTGGCATGTATTATAGATTTAAATAAATTAAATGGAACGAATGTAATGCACATGCGGTTGAGAGGGTAGGGAGCGAAGGAGTATTTTACACGTGACCTTCCTAATTAGGGAGTGAAACAGGCTATTAGCAAACCATCACATTGCTCCCATTACTTTGCTTAGGGCAAGGACTAGAAGTAGAGCGGCTTCTGTTTCAGGTTGTATTAAAAGCTGCTGCACCTTATTCCTGACCCGTGTGATTCAAGTCCCAAATATAAAGCAGGGGAATGTCTAATCTTCCTTTTTATTTTTTGTTAGCTTAGGTCTTCAAAGACGTTTTTAATACTGAGTTTTCAGTAGTTTCTTGAAAGCCCTTTGCCTATTTAGGAAACATAGCAATTGTTACTAGGATTTAGTCTTTCTGTCTATACACTTATTTCCTGCCAGGCTCATCCATTTACACAATTCCATATTCCATGTAATAAAAATGCATTAGACTTGTATAATATAAAGCATTTGCTATACAAGTTTTAGTTTTAGGGCTGAGTTCATGTTGCATTAGGCAGGCAGGACCTAGAATGTCTGCAGGACGGGAGCTTGGTCTCTAGGACTGACTGGAAATGCCTGGAAAGAAATGCAGAAAATTAAAGACAGTATTCTTAGAATATTTTCCTAACCTGAGCAAAATAAGAGTTGGTTTCTGTCTTTAAATGAACACTCTCGCCACCCTGTGTCTTACTCTTCAGCCTTCCTACCACATGCCACTGAAGATATTTTTAGTGGGAAAAAAAGGTAAATATTTTGTTTTCTCACCTGAAGATTTAAAAAAAAAAGATTTTTTTTATCTTGAACAGACAGTGGTGATAGCTAACATTACTATTTATATTCTAGAAATTTGCTGAATGTATTTTAAATATTTTCATCACAAACAAGTAACTATGAGAGGTAGGGATTTGATTGTGATAATAATTCCACAATATGTTCATCTATTAAAATATTAAATATACCATAAACATATATTCTTGTCAATTATATTTCATTGAAGCTAAGAAAACGTGTTTTTTCTTATCTACTTCCCTTTTAAATAACACCCTGTTCCTTATTTTAAATGATACATTCTCTCCCTCTCTCTGTTGTGTTAGATTAGGTCTGCTTTTAAACTTGCTTATATTTTTCCATTACTGCCTCTGTTTATATTTTCTCTGTTCGTTCATTTTGGCCTCTGTTTCCTATTAGAAATTGTGTTAGTTACTGTTGCCACTGCTGTGACTAAATATCTAACAAGAGGCAACTTAAGGGAGGAAAGATTCATATTTTATATAACAAAAACTTTCAAACTGGAAATTAAACTCCCCAGTATCAGCAACTAAATACTTTACAGAATGACAAAGAATTATTTCAAAGTACTTTTTGGTCCCACACTCAAATATAAGTTGACAACTTTCCCCTGACTCTTAGGTACAATTATAGAGCTGAAATTGAACAATTTTGATAAAAAACATCTTGTATGTTTTGGATGCTAAATGTCCCCCACAGGCTTCCGTATTTGAACACTTCCTCTCCAACTCTGAGGAGCTGATTTGGAGGATGGGGAAGGTTTGGGAGCTGTGCACCAGCTGGAAACTGCATCACTGAGGAGTATTGGGTGGGTTTTGAAGCGAAGACCCAGTCCTGTCTCCTGCTCTGTCCCGCTCTCTGGTTCACAGAGGGGTGAGTAGCTTTGCATGCTTATCTCCAGAGCCCTGAGGCCTCTCTATCTTGAAGCTTACCTTGTTATAAAAACAATCTATTAACTCTTTTCATCTGTTTCTACTATCTTATTTCACACTGTCCTTGATTATCCAGAGCCTGGAGACTTTCTCTGAAGAGTAGACACACAGTTACCATCTATAAGGATGGAGAAGTGGCCCTGCAAGTCAAATGTCTACTTGTATTTTATCAAGTCATTAGCCTCTTTTCTGCCTCGTCTGGGTTATCGCACTATCTTTTGAAGTGCTTGCCTTTTCCAGCTCCTTGGCCTTTCTGTGCTCCATGGGTGCATTCCTTCCCTTCTCACTAGCATCTCCTCCAGGCCTTAGATACTGGTTATACTGCTTTGTTCAGTCAACGCTCATCAGCTATTTACCATCTTACTAAACTATGTTTACACTTCTCATCAATTTTTGTCTCTTGTCATGTATGCTTTGTCTTTTCTTATTTTAAAAAACTTATTTATTCTATATGTTTTTCATGTCATGTATCTTGATCCAATACATTCCCTGTCCCTTTGCATCTACCCTCCTCCCCTGAACACCCCCCCACCAAAACTAAATTCAAGAGGAAAAAATAAAGAAAATAAAATGAGAGGAATTTTAAAAAATTAAAAAATGGAAGGAATTAAAAAATCTCATCATGGAAGCTGCAGTGTGACTCAACAAGTCAAAGCATACCTCGGTCCATACAGCTCTGCTTGCAAGCGTTCATTGCAAAGAGTCATTGGTCTGGTTCGAGGCCCCTGGTTTCCACTACACGTTCGGTGCTGGGCCCGGACTAGGACTCTTCCTGGACATCCTGCTGGTACCTTGTATTGTGGAGATCCCACAGCTTTGGGTCTGCTGGTAATGTCCCTTCGTGTGCCCCAGCAGATCATAGACAAGATGGATGCTGGGACAGGCCAAGTCATAACTCTGGTTCTGGGCCTGGGTATCTGTAGGGTTGGTCTGCTAGGTGGGAAATGGGGACAGCTGCCTCACGCTCATGATTTCAGAGTGGCTCACCCACACACCCACTTACAGGCTTGGATCTGTCGTGCTGCTCTGGAGGGTGCAGGGCCTGCTTTCCTGAGTATTACAGCTCAGTGGGGACAGCTCTCCCACCTCCCCCAGGCATTGGTGGGCAGTGTGGAGGGTTTCTTTTCCCCTCCCATGCTGACAAAAGACAAATGAGAAATCGGGCAGCTCTCCCACGCTTGGGGCCTGGCTCACCCCCACCTACACTGACAGGGTTGGCTCTATTTTGCCACTCTGTTGAAATGCAAGTCCTGCTCTCAGGAGTGTTGCAGCTGTGGAGGTCAGGAATAGCTCTCCTGCTCTTATGATCTCCTGCTCTTATGATCCAAGCTGTGGAGGTCAGGAACAGCTCTCCTGCTCTTATGATCCCAAGGCCTGTAAATTGAGACTGCACTTTCGTTTTCCAGTATCTCAGACCCCATTAAACACACAAAACTATATTAATTACAACACTGTTTGGCCAATGGCTTAGGTGTATTCCTAGCTAGCTCTTTATTAACCAATGGCAATAAAACATATTCACAGCGTACAGAGGGGCATCCCACATCAAAGGCCAGCTCTCCCACTTTCTCCAGACATTAATGAGTGGAGTGGTGGTGGGAAGGGTTTCTTTTCCCTGCCCATGCTGCTACAAAACAGATGAGAAATGGGGGCAGCTCTCTCAAGCTCACAACTTTGGGTCTGGTCCACCCATCCCTATGGTAACAGGGTTGGCTCTATTGTGCTGTCCTGGTGAGATGCAGAGCCTGCTCTCCTGAGTGCTGCAGTTGTTGGAGGTAAGGGATAATTCTCCTACAGGACCAGCTCTCCCACCTGCCCTAGGCATTGATGGGTTGGGGAAAGGCATCTTTCGCTTGTCCATTATACCACAAGACAGATGAGAAATTGGGGCCTATCTCTCATGCTCACAAGCACACCTGCTCTAACACGACTGGCTCTATAGTGCTGTTCTGTTAACATGAGGGCCTGCTCTCCCATGTGTTGCAGTTGGTAGGGGTCAGGGACAGCCCTCCCGCTCTTATGACCACTAGGCCAGCTCTCCCACCTTCTCCAGGCATTGATGGGTGGGGAGGTGGAGAGAAGATCTTCAGTGGGTAATTTTAATTCATCACTCACATGTATATACCTGGTTAAAGAAAATAGGTCAGAAACAAACGCAAAATTCATGAAACTGGGAAAAAGACTTGTAGGGTTGGGTGTGGATAGGTATGGAAGGGAGATGAGAAAACATGTACAGAGAGCATGCTTGCAGTGTATTATATACTCATACATATGCATGGATAAATATAATTTTATAACATATATGTACAAAAATGTCAAAAAAATACTCAAAAATAAATGTAGTAATGGCCTCATGGCTACAATTTCCAGTGTCCCCCATGCACCATACTCTTCATGAATTATTTTCAGGGATTAGCACCTCATCTTCCTAGTCTCTTGTCACAATAATTAAATGAGCTAATGTTTCTTTTTGTGAAGTATAGCAACACCAGCTGGTCTAAACTGCTCAAACTCTCATCCGTGATTTCAATATTCTGTTGGTGATAGGCACAGGTGCGGTTCATAGAGTCCCAAATGCCATACATCACAGCAGTCTTATCTGCCCTCGGGGAACACGAAACCATTGCCACACGCTCTCTCAAGGTCGATAGAAGTCCCGATGGAGCGGGGGTCCTTCCATCTCTGCTTTCTGTTGTCCTGAGCAAGAGAAGCCTCAAGGTAGAAGGAGAA
Organism: Microtus pennsylvanicus; assembly: GCF_037038515.1. Taxonomy (NCBI): domain Eukaryota; kingdom Metazoa; phylum Chordata; class Mammalia; order Rodentia; family Cricetidae; genus Microtus; species Microtus pennsylvanicus. Next base: position 4,045,439 of record NC_134583.1, read on the forward strand.
GGGAGCAAATGATGAGTAGCATCATGTTTCAGAAGGCTGAAACTGCGACTCAGCTGCTTTTTCCAGCATTGGTCCTCAGTGGGAATGATGTACACCTGAAGAACAGGTAGATGGGGGAGTTATGCACTGGATGAAGCCCCAACAAATCTCTTTTCAAATTTAATTTCAGGCCTCTCCTAACTTTCATCTCTGCATTGTTCTAAGTTGTTGCTAGAATTTAGTCCTCATGCCGGCTAACCTTTCATTAAATTCTGCTTCTACCAGAGCTGTGGAAAGTCCCTAAAGACAAGGGTCTTCAGACATCCTGTTGTCTGAATACTTCCAAAGGCTTTGTACAATTCGCATTTTCTTGGCTTTTATATGGAGAACATGATTGAATTGTGACACCTCCCTCTTTAAAATTGGGAATCTCATTTTTCCTTATTGATAATGTTTCTCATTACACAGCATGCTTCTGAATTTTATGTGTCTCCCCTTCTGATTGAAAAGCTATCAGTTTAAAAATTCAGTCTTAATTTTCCCAGTTTCCACTCAAATAGTGCTTAGGGTGGTGGTTTTGCAGTTCCCCAGAGTGTCTTTAAGTTATTTCAATGAGGGTCATTAAATGTTTCCAATTTTTAAAGTAAAATTAATATTAATTCACTTTACTGTGGAAATAAATGTACCTCAAAAGCACTTACCTGTCAGAGAACACATCTGATCTCAAGTAGCTAGCCCTGACTTTTATTTCCAAATTTCATTTCAGATAGACAGAAGTTAGACAGTGTAGCTAAGGTTTAGTTTATGAAACAGATGAAAAAAACTGATAAAGCTTAGTCCAAAAAATTTAGCATGCATGGCACTTAGCTTTAATTTTTTTTATTTTTTAGAAATAAATGCTTCAATGGATGAATAAAATTATTGATGAATTACAGGAAGAAGCTGCACTGGTAAGGATGGGATGCTTAGGAAGCAATTACAAGGAAGGGTGCATCAATCTAATTGGAAAAAATTAGTCACTGTCCTCATTCTGTGATCAAATACTTGAGCAGGGCTCAAGGGAGGCAGGGTTTCTTAGGTTCACAGTTCAGAGGATGCAGTGTCCCCCGAGTGGCTGTGTGTGGCAGGGTGCTGCTGATGGATCAATTGTGCCCAGCACCACGGCACTCATACTCTGTATTTTGGCCAGTTTGGGGTTTCACTAACAATCTCCCTCTGTTGGGAAAAAAGCTTTTTTGATGTGACATAAATGTATATTATGTTATAATTATACACACACACACACACACATATATATATACACACACAGAGAGTTATATTTATCTAGGCATAAAGATAACTATCTAGAATATAGTTAGACGTCCTGCTTTAGGAAAATAGCAGTAATGTGCTCTTTTCTGGGCCGTATGATTGCTTCCGTCAAGGGTAGCTTGCTAGGTTTACAGTAATAGGTAAATTCCTTCTTATTGAGAAAGTCTTCAGTTTAATTAGAAAGCTGATGCCTATGTCTAAGATAATAGTGATCTTGTCAAGTGTGGTGATTTCTGTAGTTTTTAGGCTTGACACTAAGTAGGACTAAGGATCAATTTTTCTCCCTCGGCAGCTCACACAATACCTTTGGATGCCATAGGGGCTCTCTCCAAGGGAGGAAGCTCCCAGGCCAGTTCCAGACAATAAGACAAGATGAGGAACTAGAGGGTTATGAATAAGAAAAGACATCTCTATTTGCAAATGATATGATAAGAGATCCCACAAGTTCTACCAGAAAAACTGGCGAAATTATCCTTATTTTCAGCAAAATATCAGGATACGGAATCAACTGTTTAATATGAGAAAGACTGAAGTATTTTTAGGTCCAAATTGTATTACACAGGACAATTTCTCCTTATGTTCTTAGATTTTCGTTTCATATTTGTTATGGCTTAGGTATTAAATGTCCACCTAAAAGGCTCACATTGAAGGTTTAATCTCTGATTAATGGTATAATTGAGAGATGATTATATGAAGAAGCCTCTAGAATAATCAGTTAATTAACTATTTATTAATTTATAACTATATATTAATTTATATTATTGGTGGATGAAAACTTGGAAGTGAAACCTCGTTGAAAGAAATGGGACACTAGGAACAAACCTTTATAGGATATACCTTGTCCTGATTCCTCCCTCTTTCTCTCTGCCTCTCCGATGCAATGCACTGAGCAGATCTCCTCCCCATGCCGTTCTGATTTGATGTTTTCCTTCTCATAGGCCTGAAGGCAGTAAAGCTAGCTGAATATAGGATAAAACCTCTGAAATCGTAAGCTGAAATGAAAAGCTAGTTCTCTTCAAATATTTTTTTCATTTAATGACAAAACCATTGAATTTTTTAAAGTTTTATTATTTAGTTAGTTTTTGAGGCAGGGTTTCTATGTGTAGTGCTGGCTGTCCTGAAACTTGCTCTGTAGACCAGGCTCTCCTTAAACTCACAGAGATCCTCCTTACCTCTTCCTCCCAAGTGCTAGGATTAAAGGCATGCACTACTACCACCTGGCTAAGATGCCCAAATTTCTATTTAGCCTTTTTTTTTTTTCTTTTGGCAATGTCACCAGAATATTTTCTAAGAAACCATGTTTCTCCCTGGCTGGATAATGTTGATTCTAGTCTAGGAATTCTTGAGCATCTTTATTAGTATGTAAATTGATTAGCAACTCTCAAATATTTCACTTATTTGTGTGTGTAGGTGCGCATATGCCATGTGTAGAATTCAGAGAACTTTGGGAGCTGGTTCTCTTCTTTCACATTTGTTTTGAGGCAGAGTCTCTCTTGTTATTACTGCTGTGGTGCTCATTTGAGAGGACCCCCAGCTTCCCCACTCCTTTCTCCTGTCTCTGCCTTCCACTTGCCAACCAAGTGTTGTACATTACTTAGTTATGTAGTAAGGAGCAGCGGGGCTGCGTCCCCAGCACCCCGGCTGCCTGGCTAGCTTATGCCCGAAATAACAACACACAAAATGTATTCATTTAATCACTGCTTGGCCCATTTCTATCTAGCCTCTTCTAGGCTAATTCTCACATATTAATTTAGCCCATTTCTAATCATCTGTGTAGTGTCCCTAGGTGCGCTTACCGGGAAGATTCTAGCCTATGTCCATCCTGGGTCGGAGCTTCATTGCTTGCATCTGCCTGGGAGTTGGGAGCATGGCATCTCTCTGAGGCGTCTGCTTCCGAGAGGAGAGCTGTGGAGTCTGAGCTCACTTCCTCTTCCTCCCAGCGTTCTGTTCTGTTTACTCCTCCCACCTATCTTCTAATCAATGAGGGCCAAGCAGTTTCTTTTTATTTAACCAATGACCTTCCTCCATCATAGTTACGCCCATGGATGAATGTCATCCGAGGTGTCACAGACTCCTGCTTTTGTAGGGGTTCTGGGGATCAAACCCGGGTTCTTAGGCTTGCATGGAAAGACATTTTGACCATGGGACTCTCTTTCTGAGGCCAAATGTGCAGCAACTTTGACCCAGGAACTACTCTTTTGAAAAGCACTGAGGTTGAATTCACATGAATCTTCTTCTCTCTCCTGGTTTGTTGCAGCTGCTTCTGCTCCCGCTTGTTTTCTGACTTTCCCGGGCCACCTGTGTCATCTGTACACTTTGTCACATGTGTTCTTGTCATTGTCTGCTTAGTTTTGTGATCAACTAATGGCTGGACAAGGATGCAATAAGTTCGGTAGTTTGTTTGCAACCTAGTAATGGATATGTGACCTAAGAACTAGAATAGAAATTTAGGTGCAAAATGCTTAGGCATACAAAGTATTGCAATAACCGAAAACTTGCTGATAAGCAAGAGTCATAGGGTGATGGGCATGTTTTCAGTGAGAACTATTACTCTTTGGATGGTTTTAAGTGCTAAGGAGGTCATGGTTTCTGTGTGGTTTTATTCTTTTCCTTATAGTGGGTGTTGGTTGTGTTACAAGGCAACTGTGAAAAGTTGTGGCAGGAATGTTTTAATTAAGATCAGTGGGTAAATGGGGATTGGGGGAGAGAGCAGGCTCATGAAAGCAGACCTATTCAAGAGAATAGTTGGTCTCAAGCAAAATTCTTAAAACCATGCTAAAGCAGAATTAAGCTACAATTAGGTTTATCTAGGCATCAAAGGCAAACATATCAGATGTAAGGTTTTGTTGTTGTTTTTTGTTTTGTATTTGTGGATTTTGGAGTCATAGCTAGCTGGCTGGAGGCTGCAAATTAGCCATGTCATTATTTTTTTGCTGTCTATCTCATTATAAAGTGTACAGCTACATATCTTCCAGAATCACAATTGTTCCACTGGGTGAATGCCCTGAATCAAGTTTCAGGAAACCATGCCAGGTTCCTTTGAATACATATGCCCTCAGTACCACTTGTCTTTACACTGGGCTTCAGCCAAAACCTAGACAATAGGAAAAGTATTTTTAACAACTTGCCTGCAGTACATTTTTTTTAAAAGATAAGAGCCCTGTGCATATGAGTGGGGTTAACAACAAGACATGAAATGATAATGATCTCACGCTATTTTAAGCCTGTGTTTATGATAATATGCTAGGGCGTCAACAAAAAACTAACACATCTTTCTTTTCTCTGCTTTGCCTTCTGTACATTGCATTGCACTGATGGGCAATCGATCATTTTTGCTAAAAATCAAATGAATCCTTTTTTTCTTTAAAGGTGATTTCAACATGTGGAAATTCAATTATCCACTTGAATATGTAAATCCTATCACTGGCATGCTCTCTTATTTCTGCTGGGAAGCCATCGAGTAATGCTAACTGTGTGGCAGATGATTCTTTGCCGCATGGTGATTATGTCCTATCAATTGGGCTGTTTCATTTGTATGATTGTTTGAGTGATAACTTGTTGCCATTATGATTTATAATAGCAAAGACATGCTATGGATTAATTTACATTTCATTGAATGTGTATACACTTAATTAAAGGGAATTGGATTGATAAATATAATTTTTAACTTCCTTTTTAAGAAAAATCTTTTTTTTACATACCAATTCCCATTCCCCTTCCCTCCTCTCTTCTTGTTTCCCCCACCTTTCTACCCCCCTACCCCCCATCCTTACCTTCTAGAGGGCCTCCTCCCCATGGGGAGTCAGCAGAGTCTGTCACATCCCTTGAGGTAGGATGAAGGCCCTTCCCCCTGTATCTCGGCTGAGTAAGGTATACTCCCACAGGTAATGGGCTCCAAAAAGTCAATTCATGTACTAGGGATGAATCTTGGTCCTACTGCCAGTGGTGGCACAAAGTGCCCAAGCCACACAACTATCGCCCACATTCAGAGGGCCTAATTCGGTCCTATGCAGATTCTCCAGCTGCCAGTCCAGAGTCAGTGAGCTCCCACTAGCTCGGGTCAGCTATCTCTGTGGGTTTCCCCATCATGATCGTGACCCCTTTGCTCATATTATCACTTCTCCCTCTCTTCGACTGGACTCTGGGAACTCAGGCCAGTGCTTAGCTCTGGATCTCTGTATTTGCCTGAAGGGTTACTGGATAAAAGTTCTATGGTGACAATTAAGGTAGTCATCAATCTAATTACAGGGGAGGCCAGTTAAGAATCCCTTTCAAATATTGCTTAGACTATTAGCTGGGTCATCCTTGTTGATTTCTTGGAATTTCCCTAGTGCCAAGTTTCTTGCTAACCCCACAATGACTTCTTCTATCAAGGTATCTCTTTTCTTGTTCTCCCTCCTTGTCCTTCCCCCAACTTAACCATCTTCACTTCCTCATGTTCTCCTTCTCCCCTTATCCTCTTTCCTTCCCATTCCACCCTCCCTCCTTTCCCCCAAGCTCCTGCTCCTAATGTATTCAGGAGATGCAAATCAAAACAGCTCCAAGATATCATTTTACACTTGTCAGAATGGCTAAGATCAAAACAACAACAACAACAACAACAAAAAAAAAAAAAACCAAAAGACTAATGACAGCCTATGATGGAGAGGATGTGGAGTAAGGGGAAGAATCTTCCATTGCTGGTGGAAGTGCAAACTTGCACAGCTACTTTAGAAAGCAATACAGTTGTTTCTCAGAATATTGAGAATCGATCTACCTCAAGACTCAGCAATACCCCTCTTGGGCATATATCTGAAGGATGCATACTCATACCACAGGAGATTTTCTCAACTATGTTCATAGCAGCATTATTCATAATATCCAGAACCTGGGAACAACTGAGATGCCCCTCAACTGAAGAATGGATAAAGAAAATGTGGTACATTTACATAATGGAGTGCTACTCAGTGATTAAAAAAAAAACAACAACATCTTGAAATTTGCAGGAAATGGATGGAACTAGAAAAAAAAAAACATCTTGAGTGAAATAACCCAGACAAATAAATAAAACATGGTAAACACTCATTCATAAGTGGATATTAGACATAAAGCAAAGGATAATCTGTCTTCAGTATAACCCCAAAGAAGCTAGGTAACAATGAGAACCCTAGAAAGACATACATGGATTCATCTGGGAAGGGGAAATAAATAAGATATTATCATTTTTAAATCCCATTTTTTATTTGTAAATTGAAAGTATGTCGGTTTTCATGTTATATCAAATAATTTTATCTTTATTTAAGAGTGAAGCACTTTTATTACCAACTTTGATTATATTAAAGATGTATAGGACCCTGTAAGAGAGTTCAGTGGGTAGGAGGTCTGTTGTCAAGTCTGATGACCTGGGTTTGATACCAAGAATTCTATTTTGTGGTGGAAGGAGATAACCAATTCCCTCAAATTTTATTTTCATGTGTATTGTGGCTCCTCCTCACAAAATTAATGAATAAATACAAAAAAGGAGGATATATTAAAGTAATATATTACATAGGAAATATTGAAACATACATACATATATAATGTTAACACATTAGATTACACAAAAATATTAAGGAGATGTATTGCATACTAAGGTGAGGATGTACACTAAAGGGAACACTCATTCATTGCTTTTGGGAATGTAAACTTATATAGCCACTATTGAAATCAGTGTGGTTGTTTTTCAGGAAGATAGAAGCCCATTTGCTTCAAAATTCAACTATAGCACTTTAGAGCATATACCAAAAGGATGCCTCATCCTTTTACGAAGACATTTGCTCAACCATGTACATTGTTGCTCTACTTATAATTGCCAGAAATTGTAGGCACAAAGCTCATATAAGCCAATATCTTATGTGACTTAAGGCAGTATCATGAGATGAAATTTACATCTAACATGTGAACAGGAACGTAGGGGAAAACCAAATACTACTGGTCTAAAAAATGTAGTAATAAACGGCTCCTAATGTCATTCTGTTATATTCATAGATCAGTGTCTTGCTCAGCCATTATCACAGAAGGTTCCTCCTGCAACAGATGGGGACAAATACAGAGATCCACAGAAAGACATGTATAGAGTGAGAGACCTTGGAACACTCACCCCTAAATGGGAAGTCTCCATCAAATCTATCCCCTCAGGGATCAGGGAACCCCACAGAAGAGGAGGAGAAAAAGGTGTTAAGAGCCAGAGGGGACTGAGGACACCGAAAAAACAAGACCCTCTAATGATCATGAATAAAGCTCATTTCAAGCCACAGAGATTGAGGCACAAGCCTGGGGTAGCCACAGGTTTGTACCAGGTCCTCTGCATATATGTTATGGCTTCCAGTTTCATGTTTTAATGAGACTCCTGAGTGTGAGAATGAATGGAGTTCCTGATTCTTGTGCCTTCTCTTGGGTTCTTTTCCTTCCTTTGTTTGTCTTATTCAATTCCAATGTAACAGTTTTTGCTTTATCGTATATTTTATTTTGTTATATTTTATTATTATTACTTAAAAGTCTGTTCTTTTATAATGAGAGATCACAATGGAGTGGATTTGCATGGCATGGAAGGTAGGAAGGAAATAGAGGGAGGGGGATCTGTAATCAGGGTATATTATATGAGAAAAAAAGTCTTCTTTCAGTAAAAGGAAAAATAATGTTATATGTTATATAGGCAATATGAAAACATATACTGTGATTGTGTTATATAGTATCAATATATTAAGAATATAACACATTGTATAATATGCAAGTAAAAGGAATGAAACCACATTTTAACTGAATATTAGTAAGGAATGACTGAACTTGAATAATTTAATACACTGGTATTTATTCGTCCATTTGGATTTCTTAATACTGAGGATTAGGTTTATTTGTTTATATTTCTTCTTTAAAATAGTTGATAAATTTTGGAACTACAGGAGCTTAGTAGTTTCAGGGAAATTTTATGTAATCTTATGCCACATTAAGGTGAAAGCATACTGATTTTCTCAGCTTCTATCACCTACAAATTACTATTATTACTGAAATTATTCAACAGTAATAAAAACAATTTCAATAATATTAATATGATCATATAAATGACTCATGCAGGGAGATGATTATAAACCTAGATAAATACTTATTAATATTTTTACTAATAATTTTATTTTACTTGGTATTCCAGTCAGTTTTACATCAACTTGACACGGACTGGGAAGAGGAAACCTTATCTGGGAAAATACCCATACCAGATTGACTAGTGAGAAAGTCAGTTGTTGGCAGAGATTCTGTCCTGCCCAGTACCACAGCTTCTTATTGCAAAGAAACACACAGAGGTCTACATAAATTATAAACTGGTTGACCTCTTAGCTCAAGTTTCTTATTAACTCTTATATCTTACATTAACCCATAATTCTTGTCCGTGTTAGCCACATGGCTTGGTACTTTTTTATTAGTGAGGCATTCTCATCTTGCATCCTCTGCATCTGGGTGATGACTATAGACTGAGCCTTTCCTCTTCCCAGAATTCTCCTGTTCTGGTCACCCTGCCTATACTTTCTTCCTGGCTACTGGCCAATTAGCATTTTATTAAACTAGTAAAGTAACAAATCTTTATAGAGTAGAAGACCATTGTGCCACCACACTCCCCCCTTTTTTTCAAAACAAGAACTATGAATCTAATCTCCTTTGTTTAGTTTTTTTTCCTGATCATTATCCATAACAACTTGTAACCAATACTCTAAACAAAGACAAACATCCATAATTCATTTTGGGGGAATGTGGGCATAGTTTTCTAGGCTACTTCCTGCTGATTGAGGGTGCTGATAATCTTATGGGGACCAAAAGAAAACTTAGAATTACAGTCAAGTCCTGACTGGAATATTATATGAGCCTGGAGCAGCTCAGCCAGCAGTCTTGAGGCTGTTCTGAATGTAGAACTCAGACGTCTGGGCCAACTGTGTTACAAGGAGAGTTGGGGCCCTTTGCTTATCCTGGCTGCCCGGCTAGCTTACACCCAAAATAATCACACAGAAACTGTATTCATTAAATTACTGCTTGGCTCATTTTCTCTAGCCTCTTACTGGCTAACTCTCATATCTTGATTTAATCCATTTCTGTTAATCTGTGTATCACCATGTGCCAGTAGTTTACCGGGAAGGATTCAGCATGTCTGACTCTGGCAACTCCATGGCGGCTCTCTGACTCTGCTGTCTTCCTCCCAAAATTCAGTTCTGTCTTCTCCACCTACCTAAGTTTTGCCCTATCAGGCCAAGCAGTTTCTTTATTGATTAACCAATGAAAGCAACACATAAACAGAAGGACCCCCTACTCAACTGCTTCTATCAGAGATTTCTCAGGGGGTCTTCCTTGATCAAACGGATTTTTCTTAATGCAGAATGAATCCACAGTCTCTCATTTCCTGTGGAAACAAAAGCAAAACCACTCCTCCAAAGTAACATATTTTGATTTAAATTTTGAAGTCAAGGCATTTTTAAAATATACATGTTGGATTAATTCATCAGCTTTTATAATCAAATGTCTTTTAGTAGCTGTTACTTCTTTCTCAACTATCAAACAATTTAAAGACAACACAATAACATATAGTTTCCAGATTATCTGTGTATTTTCCATCACCATGTGGCTTTAATTTAAATGCTATTTTTTATTTTTATTTTTAATTTTTGGTTTTTTTGAGACAGGGTTTCTCTGTGTATCTTCAGCTATCCTGGAATTCACTCTGTAGACCAGGCTGCTCTTAAACTCACAGATCCTCCCTCCTCTGCCTCCCAAGTGTGAGAACTACTCTCTTTCTTTCTTTATTCCTTTCTTTCTTTCGGACCTTATTCTTTTTCTTTTCTTTCCCAAGCCTACATATATTTTTAAACACACTGTAAACCATTGAGAGTTTGAGAGTTTTTTTTTTCATCTGAATCTATCTTTACCATATCTTTCTTTTTCTGACCAAGTGAGTCTTTAATTTGCTAAACTATGTAGTTGGAATTAAATCCATGGCTTTAATACCCACATTCCTTAGCTTTCTGAGAGCTTCATGGCAGAGATACTGGCGGGAGCCATGTTTATTGCCACAACTGTATGGAGATTCAAGGTCCCTGCCACCACTATCAAACATGCTGCTGGATACTCATAAACAACGTTTGAGTGTTTGGTGGTGGGGCCTCTTAAAAGTCCTATAAGATTTTTGTAGCAAAAGCAGAGTCAGGAAGCCTCTCTTAATGAGACACATTTGCCACTAGCAAACAGAGCCCACCTGAGAAAATGTTACTACCAAGGAACTGTGCTTAACTCTGTTCTTTCATGTCCAGAATTACTTCCCAAACTCCCTCAGGTTTTGTGTGGATGTATTGTTCACGTTGGCACCATTTGTTGACAGATGTTTCTGTCCCATCTGGTCCTACAGCCTTTCAGTCCCAAAGAAACACACAGAGGCCTACATTGATTATAAACTGGTTGGCCTATTATCTTAGACTTTCTTATTAACTAATTCTTACATATTATAGTAACACATAATTCTTGTATATATTAGCCACGTGGCTTTGTATCTTTATCAGCGAGGCATTCTCATTTTGCTTTTTCTGTGTCTGGATGATGACTGCAAACTGAGCCTTTTCTCTTTCCAGAATTCTGTTCTGTCACCCTACCTATACTTTCTGCCTGGCTACTGGCCAATTAGCATTTTATTAAACCAGTACATAAAAATTCTCAAAAGAGGAAACAGAAATGGCTGAGAAGCTCTTTTGTTCAACCTCCTCAGTCAACAGGGAAATGCTAATCACACTTCTTTGAGATTTCATCTTCAACCAATCAGATTGGCCAAGACCAATCTGCTCATGCTATCAAGACTTCCTGCTATCAAGGATGTGGAGGGAGTGCAGGTGAGAGGGAGTGCAAACTCATACAGTCATTATGGAAACCAGTGTAGTGGTTCTCAGGAAGCTGGAAATGCAGATACACCACTATTATCCACAGACTCTCCATCCTGCTACAGAAGCACTTGCTCAATAATGTTCATTGCAGCTCTATTCTATCATAGCCAGAAACTGGAAACAACCAGGATGTCACTCGACAGAAAACGGATAAAGAAAATGTTGGCACAGTTGTAACACAATGAAGTAAAAACAAAATGGTTAAAAAATAAAATTCACAGTAATTGAATAAAGTCAACAACAACAACCACCCTCCCAAAACAAGAAATCCACAAAAAAAAAGACCCAAAAAACAAAAATTAACCGAAGGAAAAAAACCTATCCAGAATGAAGTAACACAGACCCACAAAGATAAATTGACAAATATGGATGTATTTGGATATATGAGGATGGTAGCTGTTAAGTCATTGATAAGCAAATAACAACAGAGGTTTAGTATAAACTAAGAGACTAGGAAGGAGGAATCTCCCTGGTGACCTGTCTTCAAGATATGCTGTTGTAATAGTGGTGCAAAGCTTGTGGGAGTAACCAACCAATATATAACTGTATTTAAGGCTCATGCCATGTGATGTAACCCATCTCTGACATTGCTAGGGTGGCCAAGAACAAGAGACTGGATAGATCAATGACCAAGGGGGGGCAATCAAATACTACTCTTCTGCTAAAGGAATGTAACAATAAAATGGCTCTTAACTACATTCTGCTGCACTCATACATCTGTGCCTTGTTCAGTCATCATCAGAAAACTTTCTGCAGTAGATGAGAACAAATACAGAGACCCACAAGCAGGCAATGTACAGAGAAATTTTGTAATATTCAGCACTAAATGAGATATCTCCATAGTTGCTTCCTCTTAGGCTCAGGGAACTCTGCAAAAGATGATGAGGAGGAAAGAATTTAAGAGCTGGAAAAGAAGGAGGACAGAAAATAAACACAGCCTTCGAAACACAGCACAACTGATACACTGAGATTGAGGCAGCATGCACAGAGCTGCACTGGCCTGTCCCAGACTAATTCCTGAATCTGAGAGGGTCCCAAAAGCTGTCTCCAGTTTCTAACCACTTGCAAATGAAAAGTTAGTTCTCCCCAAGAAAGTCTTATTAGGGAAACAAACCACTGTAAAGAAAGGCTCTATGCCCAGAAGTAGATAACAAACACAAACGAACTTTCTGGAGGTTCTTTGTCTTATAGTGTTATGTCAGAGCTTTGTTTTCTCATCTTACAGGTCCTTTGCATATATACTATGGCTTCTGGTTTTGTGTTTGTATGGGATCCCTATGAGTGCAAATGTATGTGTCTGCATTTATATGTGTTTCTTGAGCCTTTTCTTTGGCTTCTTTTCTTATCCTTGTTTTCTTTGTACTATTCTGATTTGTTTATATTTGTTTTTATATAATTTTTTATTACTATTCTTTTTGTTTTCTAAGGAGAGACATAAAGGGTGTAGATACAGACAGGAGGGAAAGAATAGATTAACTTGGAGGAGATAGGAAAGGAGAAACTGTAACCCAAATATATTATATGAAAAAAAATCTATTTTTAGTAAAAGAAAAATATCAGAGCAATATATTTTTTATAGAGCCATATATTATTTGAGAGAATGACCTGCTTCAACAACTGTGGGATGCTAGAAGTACGCTTTTCTGAAAGTCAGTCCTCAGTTTGATTAATGGGGGCCTTAAGCGGTCTCATAGGGTGTGTGAGGATTTTAGTGATGATAGTAAGCATACAAAGCCAAAAAATAAAACTGCAGAAGGAAAAGTAATGTAAGGAGCATTGTAGCATTAACTCTCCTTCCTGAGCTCCGGCTCTGGAGGGTGAAGGCAAGCATCCCCTGGTCCTTCCTAAAGTATACCAGTCCTCATAAGGATGGGAAGAAAATTCGCATCTTACAGAGCTGAAAAGAAATGATGAAAACCAGAGCCTGATGATTTAAACCTAGTTTATTAGACAAGAAAATGGGTGAAAACAGATGAAATGTGTTTTGTACAATTAATTTCCTTTATGAACCCAAGTGCAAAAGAACTTCGCCTATCAATACCAGAAACATCTCATGGTTGTAGGGAAGGTCTAGATTCAGATGTCAGAGAATTTGTAGAGACTTAAGTCTTAAGAAAAAATTGAGTTCACACATGTCAAGATTATTAAGAGAATAAGCCATCCTAAAGGAGATAATAGAAACATTGAAAGTTCGTCACAGAGTCTGAATTAAGAGTAATTACATACAGAATATGAAACAGGTGTGTCTTTATGTCAAAATAAACAAAAGAAGCAAGACCATATGAGATATAAGGTCATCAGAGCTTACCATGGGTTTGGTAAACAAAGTCAATGTTAGAAATAAAAAGGAATGTAGTATTTCTGGATCTATGTCTCTCTTCACAGTGTGCCATACTGAACACACATCCTTTCTGTTCTAGTCTCTCTCTGTGTGTATGTGTGTGTGTGTGGTGTGTTTCACACATGTGCAAAGAGACTTTTAACACGGTAGCTAGAAATCAGAGAAATGGAGTTGAATCTGTGAGTTAAAACCTAGTGAAAAGTTTACTTAAGCCATAGCACAAAGCAACTTTCAGAAGAGCCACCACTAAGAGAAACAACAAAACCTTACCTTGGAGAAGGAACAATGGCTGCAAACTCAGTGTTCATTGGATCCAAGTTTCTGAGCAGAGTTATAAAGTTGTGAATGAACAAATAGTATAGAATTCTAAAATTGGAAAAGAGATTAGTATTAGCTATTGATACATAGATATCTTAAAATGCATCATTACCCATGGAATATATAGCATGCAATCATAGAACATATAGAAAATGCCAATAATGTAATAAATTCATTTAAAAAATGAGCTTCATGAAATTCAGCCCAATGATAAATATACCATTAACTGTCTAATTTCATTAGCAGCTGGAAAGAACAAATTAAAGTTATAATAAAAATCATCACATTTTAAAATATAACTTAAAAGTCTGAGAATATGATGTTTGGATGAAGATATGAAATATTTGGAAAATAAAACAATTTTGCATTGTCTCATAAAATTGAAGATACTCTCCTACTTAGTATACAAAGAAAAGGAGCAGTTGAATAATTTAAAAGAAAATATGTACAAATACAAAAATCAGTCTAATAAAAACATTAACTATGAGAGGCCAAGAGAACAAAATCCAAGATACATGTAACCCAGTGTAAATCCTGTTTCTTAATAAAGTGATTTTAAATAAGTGCAGTTGGCTTACACCCCTCTCTCTCCCATCCAGCCCTTTATGTTGCTTTCTTTCTACCAGCTCATCTTTGTGCACCCTCAACCAAAACATCCTGAAAGATGTTTAAGGGCTCCTTAAGAAGATACCTCACTTCCTAATTGTTCTAGTTTCATTTCTATAGCAACGATTAAGCACTCTGATCAAAAGCAACCTAAGGAGGAAAGGGCTACTCGGCTCACAGTTCCAGGCTATTCTTCATTACTTTGAAGAAGTTAAGCTGGGAGCTTGAAGCATCACGTTCATCCTCAAGATCAGAGAGAATAAATGTGCGGATCCTGTCTACTCACTTCCTGTGCTCAGCCAGCTTTCTTCACGTCTACACAGTTCAGGGCCTCATCCGAGTAAATATGCTGAGTATGATATGCTGTTTCTTCAGCCAGCAACTAGCAATCATGACCACTCTTCTCCCAACTTGCCCACAGGCCAAGCTAATCTAGGTAATTCTTCAGTGAGGCTCTCTTTTCAAGTAATGTCAGGTTGTAGCAAGTTGTCCTTTACAAGAAACCATCACAGTAATCACTGTGTCACATGGAAGATGAGCAGGACCGTTCCTCTCCCCGCACAGTCCCACTTTCACAGTCTGCTGTGTTTCTCTCTTTGCCCTGCGCTGCCTTTTTCTCCCACATTCCTTTCTGTTTCCTTGCTAAAGCTCTAGAAGCTGAGAGATCTCTGAAACAAAAGATTTATCAGCCATTGTAAATGTTAGCAAGATGAAAACACCAGGACCTGGAAGACATTCCCAAGATCAAGGCTAATTTGGAAATTGCTGGGCCTACAGTAAGAACATTCTTAATGTTTTGTTTGGTTTGTATTTGTTTGGCAGTGCTGAGGCCTGAACCCAGGGTCTCATATATGCTATGCAAGCACTCAACAACTGAGTTACACTTCTATCCCCCAAAACATTGTTATAATGAAGAACCAGGGGGAAAAAAAACCAAACTGTTTCTACCGAATCAATATTGGCCAGAGGAAATGTAGGAGAGTCATCTAAGCATGGTACTTTCTGATGACTGTCCATAGGAAGTAATTGCTGCTTCTGATTAGTTGGATTAATACTCTGGCATCCACAATGGGATTCAGGCAAAAGCTTCAACAAATATTTAGGAAAAAGTGATGTTCTTTTATTGGTTTTATCAGTAGTTGTAACTTCCCTTATGTGGTCTCTGTTCCCTCTTAACCCCTGTAGGAAAATTCAGAATATGTCAGATTTTTTACTTTATCACTCTCGGGTCAGTCATTGGGACACTGAATGTGAGGAGAAGCTGTGAGGCTAGAAGGTTTCTGACTGACAGGAGAGTATGGGAGGCAGAAAAGAGGCAGAAGACATGCAAGACCAACCAACCGACAGTGCAGGCTTTGCTGCACATGCAAATATGTCCAACTGATTGGGGTTCATTGGGGAAAAGGAGCTGGGATTTATTTGCAGTATCTGTCGTGTATATGAAGCCACTTTGTCCAGGTGTAAGGGCTTGTTGAGCCAAGACATTAATTGCTTTCTTCCTCTTTGA
The DNA here is from genome assembly GCF_037038515.1 of Microtus pennsylvanicus. Taxonomy (NCBI): domain Eukaryota; kingdom Metazoa; phylum Chordata; class Mammalia; order Rodentia; family Cricetidae; genus Microtus; species Microtus pennsylvanicus. The sequence goes on from NC_134583.1 coordinate 4,061,427, forward strand.
CAACTTAATCAGTTTAAATGTTCTGACAAGAGATATGCTGGCCACATTGCAGAGCGCATTCCTGCCTCAAGGCAGAATAGTAATGAGTCTTTGTCTCCCATATGCCTGTTCACTGTTAGCTTTTACCAACGAGGGACAGGAATGTTTCTGAGTTTTGAGTCTCATTTCTATTAGCAAAGTCAATGGAAAAATACAACTCTCACCTCAAAGAGGATAGCACAGAGTTTGCTACCAAGACAAATCTGAGGGACCATGATCTGGGGCACACAGATTCAGAATTCTCAGAATTCCATGTTTCAACCAGGTAACAATTTCAGCAAGTTTTTAGAGAACTTAGAAAATTAAATTATTATTAAGTTAATTATTAAGAAAATAATAAACCAATACAGTATTCAAGAGCATTCATTGAAACACCAGGTAGATGGGTTACAGACGAGCCAGACGGCTTAGCTGGAGACTTCGGATGCTATCTGATGACACTCTTGGCCAGATGATTGGTGGGAGCTAGCAGTTTCTTTCTACATTCTAAGATATTTACCCAGCAGTTACAAAGATGTTGGCTCACATACAGAGGTGGAGTTAAAAAGGTCCAAATAGCCCAATATAATTTGTAATTAGGATCTGGACTGCAACATTCCCACCTTTCCACAATCTTTGATGATCTAATAATCTGTGGATAAGCAGGTGGGTCTTCTTCCCAGGAATTTTTTTTCCATTTGAACCTGACATTTTCTTCCCCTAATACTCTTTCTCTTTCACCTTCTCTGGAAAATGCCAACTTTACCCCAACTTACACAGTCACTCTTTCCCAGTCTTTTCTGTGGATCTACAAATACACATGGTCTGTTATTTTCATTCCGAGTAGTGGCTTTTTATCATACACAGCTTTTATTTGGAACCTTTTGGAGTATAACGACATCAACAACAACAGAGAACAAACAAACAGAAGAGGACCCCTTAAACAATTCCTGATACAAGTGGATATTCTTAAAATATTTAAAATACATTTATGTAAATAAAAACCCAGCAAATGGAAGTTGGTGACAGGTAGTGGAAACTATGCTGAGGGCGATACATAGACATAAATGATCACATTAGAAAAGAAAGAAGTCTTTATATCAATATTCCAAAATTCTATTTTAAGAAATCATAAAGCAATAAAATAACCCCAAGCAATTAGTAGCAAGAGAATGATGATAAGAATTGAAATAATAAAAATAAAATGGAGAGTAGAGAAACTGAAACCAAAAATTGCTCCTCCCCCCACAAAAAAGCCAACAACAAAACCCCAGTAATTTGTAATTTGGATACACGCCTAATAAGAATGATAAAGACAGAGATTAAAAGAGTACAAGTCACTCCATGAACCAGAGGAAGCCAGCACACACCTCTCAGCCAACAGGGTATTGAGAGGGGGCATATATCACAGAGGTTTGTGCTTTCAAATTTAGCAACTTGAAATGAATGGGCCAGTTCCTTAAAATCTATAAACTACATAGATTATAGATTATATATATATGTGTGTGTGTGTGTGTGTGTGTGTGTGTGTGTATGTATATATATGACACACTATTAAAACATTCTGAAATTTTAAACTTTTGAAAAATAAATGACTAGGCACACATGCTTTTACTAGAGAATTCTGCTCCACATTCTCAGAGGAGTTCATATTAGTTTTGCACATTTCTTATAGAGAAGAGGGATCGATGCTTCTTATATGATTTTGTGAGTCAATAATTAGCCATTGCCCTGACCAGATAAAAGATTGCACCAAGGAAATGACTTCACTGTCACTAATAAGAAGGATTGACTCCACAATATAACCCTGCTTCGACATTAGCAATCAACCAGTGTTTCTATGTTCACCTGTGTCTACTGAGAAAGGTCCTGCCAAGGCAGCATTGCTAATAGAATCTAAGCCTACATTTTAACATTTTCTGCTGTGGTATATACCTGAAATGCTAATATGAGTTTCAAATGTGCTGGGTGCAACAGACACACCCGGTTCAGACTTCAGTGACAAATCTTTTTAAAAAAATATTGCATCTCATTTATTTATCTATTTAATTATAAATCCAACTAAAATTTTATTTAACTCTAAAGAAATGACAGGTGAATCCAAAGACCCATTTTAATGCTAAGACCGAATTTTATGTGAATAAATAAATAAATAAATGCATGCTGTAGGAAAGTACAAGTGAAGTCTGTCATTTCCGGAGGAGTAAAGGGCAGGTACCTGCTTGTGAGGATGCGTGTAAATGATGGATCTGTGCCATCCCTGCTTGTGAGGACACACGTAAATGATGGGTCTGTGCCATCTGGATGAGGAGTGAGTGTCTCACAAGAAAAGGCTTCATGTTCATTACAAGCCGCACAGTGGGATCACACCCTGCTTTCTCATGCTCTGCCAACACATTAATCAAAACACTTCGCTTATTTAAATTCTGCATTAAAGTTTAATGGAGTCTGCGGCATCTCCCTGTTGGTGAACTCAGTACTGCCTAGTCTTGGGCTCTGGCTCTGGTGACAGTGGCTTCTAGTACAGTTGGGTAAATTTTAGCTATGTTCCTCAGTAAGTCAAGAAGCAAGTCTAGGTTTTGTCTGTTGTAATATGAGTGGTGGGGCTGCGTCCCCAGCACCCCTGCCGCCTGCTAGCTTATGCCCCGAAATAATTACATGGACACTGTATTCTTTTAAACACTACTTGGCCCATTATATCTAGCCTCTTCTCGGCTAACTCTTGCACCTGGACTAGCCCATTTCTAATAAAGTGTGTAGCACCAGGAAGATTGTAGCCTATGTCCACCCTGTGCCGGAGCTTGATTGTGTCTGCCTCAGAGAGCAGAGCTATTGCGTCTGCCCGGGAGAGGGGAGCATGGCGTCTCTGAGCTCACTTCCTCTTCCTCCCAGCATTCTGTTCTGTTTACTCCATCCACCTATGTTCTAACCAATAAAATGGGCCAAGGCAGTTTCTTTATTTTTTAACCAATGACCTTCCTCCATCATTTGTCTTTTTGTCAGCAATAGCTGCACTGATGTTTTACGCTAACTTGTGATGAGCCAGTGGGTCCACACATCTTAGCCTTAGTCCTGCAGGTAGCAGGTGGCAACTAAGTGATGTTATTTATTTATTTTTTTACCCATTCACAGTGGTAGAGTGTCATCTCAGGGTCCGCGAGCCTCTTGCTAAGTTCCTTGGGATGCTTGTTTCATAAGCATGTCTTCTGAGGGGTCTCCAAGTTCTCATTCACGGGTTGGCAACTTACAGTTTTTAAAGGTCACATTCTGGAAACATTCCCAGATCTAAAAGCATCACCCATTAGGGTCAGGATGCTCTAGGTTCATAGATGCTCATCATTTTGCTGGCTAGAGGGATGGCACTGAAAGGCCTCCTAGCTATGCCTGGGGAAATATGCCTAAAAGTGTTTTATGTTTTGAGATTGTGAGTGGTAACTTGTATTCAGAAATGTAAAAGAGTTGTGTCTCCCTTTCAAATGCTAATGTAGTTCTACTTCTTTTTATATTAATGCACCCTCCCTTTCTCCCCTTTCCTTTGCATTCATAATGTATATCTTTTCTCTACTTATTTTGTGTGCTTTATTCTTTTATTGTGGTAAAATAGGCACAGCCTAAAATCTGTGTATCTTACCCACTTTTATGTGTACAGTTCAGTTAAGTTTATTCATAAGGATGTCTCCATCTTGAGCCTCCACCATCAGCCATCACTAGGACTGCTTGGATTGTGTGGAGCTGAGACTACACACTCGTGAACGGTAACTTCCTTGCTCTCTCCTCTTGGCCTCTGGGAACCACCATGTTCCTCTTTGAGCTTATGGTTTTGACTACTCCAGGTTTATTATATAACTGAAGACCTGAACGTTGACTGCTTGGATGTGCACATTTCACTCAGCTATTACTATTTTATTAATAGTAATTCAAGTTGTAGCAAATATCAGAATTTCCTTTTGCAAAAAAAAAAATTGAGGCAAGTTCTTCTATGCAGTCAAGACTGTTTTTATACTTGCTATGTAGCCCAGGCTGGACCAGAACTCATCCTTCTCCTGGTGGAGGCTCCCAAGTATTGCTGTTATGAAGGTATACTGCCACACCCAGAATCTCTAGGCTCTTTTCTGTTTAAGATGCTGAATAATATCCATTGTATTCTCTACCTTATGTTGCTTTGTTCACTTTTCCTGATACCTGGGATGTTTATAGCTTTTAGATGTTGTGGATATAGCTGCTTCTGACATATTGTGGATAACATTGTTTCTGAGATGGTTATGCAATAAATTGCCTTACTTATTATTCTTATTTTACTTCTTTAAACTCTTATTTTGTTCCAGTGCTTTGATCTTTCTGTTAACCTCCACTTTACCCTTTGGGATGGCCAATGATCTTGGCTGTAAAATTGAACTTTGGTTGTCATCTTGGTGCATGCAACCCAGAAATGAACTAATGAAACAGGGTGTGCCTGAGAAGACCTTCCTAAAGAGGAATGGCAAGTGGCTCAGTGAACAGAGCCCTGGCAATCCTGGAGCTCGCTATGTAGTCCAGCTTCCCCTAGAACTCACTGGTATACACCAGCCTCTGCCTTGCGAATGCTGGGATTAAAGGCGTGAACTACTTTTCCCTGTTCTTGTCTATCTTTTGGTTCTTTATCCTACCCACCCATTCCTCTGGAGTCTTCCAGAGACCTTAACTCTACTCAACATGTAACTGGAGTAACCAAGACATTCCTTATATGTTTGTGTCAAAGCTACAGATGAATTGTTCCATGGAAAATGTCTCCTCCATCTTCACTGCTGTACTGGGAGAAGTGTGTCTCCTCCTATGTAAACTTATTTTCTTTAACCACCCTTTGGCTCCTAAGCAGGCCCACAGAATATATCAGCTATCAAGTTCTCTGGATTCCCCTTTTCAGTTCTATTAAATTATCTTTGTAGCAAGAGCCATTCTTATCTTAGCCTGTATCACTTGACAACAGGGACTGGGTTACCTTTCTCTTTTGCTGGTTTCCAATGCTTCACACAGTAGGTGGTTTTCATTAGTTATGCTAATATTATTATTTTTTATTTCTTTGCTTTGTTTTTGTTGTTGTTTGTTTTTAAAGACAGCGTTTCTCTGCGTAACAGCTTTGGCTGTCCTGGAACTTACTTTATAGACAAAGATGGCCTCAAACTTACAGAATTCTGCCTGCCTCTACCTCCCAAGTGCTGGGATTAAAGGAGTGCACTTCCATGCCCTGCTTACCTTTTATTTCTTAACATCAATCAATGGCTTCTAGGTTTATCTTTCAGAATAATGTCTAATATGTTGTATGCATTTTGACCATTACTTAACTTTCTTTTTTATCTCTATTCCAACTTTCTGATTGATAGGTGAAATTATGAACTTAAAATACTCAAAATATCTCGCTGCTGAGTAAGCAAATGGATTTCTCAATAATGGCAATATGGTTTCCATTTGTTCATCAATATGTAGGTCAAAAGATGACTCACCTATGGAGAGATTTTCCGTGTTTTATGATTAAATCATAGTTTTTCCTCAGAAAGGAGAACTGAGTCAAATAAATGCATACTCCCAGCACACATTATGTTATGTCTTTGATGATCACATTTGGTAAAGCAAGGGTCATCAACCTTAGGACATCCTCTGATAAGATAACCTTTGAAACAACTCATTGCACAAAGACTTTGAAGTTATTTGTTCTGTTCAAATGGATTCCCTTATTTCTCCTAGTTGTCAAAAGCCATAAACAACTACTGTGTATTTGCCACTATTAATCTTTTGTTTATTTGATTTTTAAAATTTAACTTTACTTTTATTGCTATTGTAGTTTTGAGCTAATTGCACAGCTAGGTGATGTATTTTTTGCATTATTCTTATTATATTGAAAATATTTTTTTATACAATATATTCTGATTATAATTTCTCCTCCCTCAGCTCTTTCCTGATCCTCCTCACTTCTCATCCACCCAAATCCATACCCTTTCTATCTCTCTTTCTCATAAGAAAACAAATAGGAACCTACTACTACTGCTACTAATACAAAACCAAACAAATCAAAATAGTACCAAACAAACAGAAAAAAAAAACACCAAAGGAAAAGCCCTAGAAATCAGAAATGTGTGTGCATCTCATTTCTGTCATTGTTAGCAATCTGTGCTGCACAAACCACTTTTAATAAAATGTTACTCGATTTCTATGAAGAGATTTTCATTTGAGATTGTGCTATGTCAAAAAGACATTTTCATTCTGAAAGCTCATAACATTAGCCTGACAAGACTTTAAAAATTTCAAAGCTCCTTTAAAAATTCTTTCTCACATGCTCTGTTCAGACGTTGATTATGTGAGCAGTCTCCTAGTCCCACACTGGAAACCTGAGTCCAGTTCTTAACAGACGTCAATCCTTCTCGTCTCTCTTTTGAGTCAGTAATGGTTTCATATAATTGCCATTCTTCTTCTTTTCTTTCAAAGCCAGTAAATAGAAGACAATGCAGCTATTATCAGCTCTGTTAGATGTTACATGTAATGTAAAATCATTCCTAAAAAATAGATACTAGTGAAAAACACAAGCAACTAATAACAAGTACTAATAACACTAATAACATTATACTGCAACCTATTTAAGTACATAAATCCTCTATAAAAGTAAATAAATGACTCATAAAATTGTATTATCATAGCTGAGCATGATGGCACTTGCCTTTAATACCAGCACTTGGGAGCCAGAGGCAGGTGAATGTCTGTGAGTTCAAGGCCAGCCTGGTCTGCAGAGAGAGCTCCAGGACAGCCAGGGCTGTTGCACAGAGGAATCCAGTCTAAAAAATAAAAAGAACAACAAAAAATTGTATTGTCAGGAGACTAGGAAACCCGGTGAGATCCGTATCTCTTAGAAATGGTAGGGAACCTCACTCATGATATTTCAACAGAATGGCTGCCTCATCAAGACCTGACCAAGTCAAACACCCGTAGACATGCTATCATGAAATGGGGAGTCGCACAGCGCCCCATTCATAGACACAGAACTATAGGCAGCTAAGGAATGGTGAGAGCAGGAGAAGTAGTCTTCCTCAGCGATTACAAAACTGTGTGTGGTCTGGGCGTCTGAGAGAACAGCTCTCTCCAGTTCTAACGGGGCTCTTTGGTAACTTGTGTAGGGAGATCAAGTTGAAACGTACCTGTGTACCAGGGATGTAGGGGCCTCGCTGTGATGGCTGACTGCCAAGAGTGATTTCATACCAAAACAATGCGTGTGTGATCTGTGTGTGTGTGTGTGAGAGAGAGAGAGGAGAGGAAAGAGAGAGAGAGAGAGAGAGAGAGAGAGAGAGAGAGAGAGAGAGAGAGAGAGAGAAGGTCTTATTCTGTAAAACTGTAGACCTGTGTTTCTACTGACAGAATGACAACAGGCTTGATTAAATGTTCAAGCGACATAGGAAAGTCCAGAAGAAGGTGGACCTTCAGGCTGCTGCAGGGCTAGCCCTGTATTTGTCTGCTCCTTCAGGCATGAAACGTTGGGGTCAGAGATGCAGATTTTCATTAAAAATGGACAAATCTAGGAGGGCATTGCACTGTTCTAATATAAATTTCCAAGGTTTCTTTTTTTGCTCGCTCAGACATGTCCTTGTTGGGACTAAGACCTTCTCAGAGGATGTGGCTTCCTCCAGCATGCTTCTGACTTCCTGTCTCCTGCCTCTTCTTTCCATCCATCCATTTTCTTTCCCTGTTTCATTCGGGGCTCTCTAGACACTATATGAGAAGATTTTGCCTCTGACTTTTTAAAATTATATGCCCCCCACACCCTAGGACTGAGAGATGGGTTAATGCTGCTGGGGGTTTCAAGGGATGTGGGGCTGAATGGATGAAGGCAGGACGGTGGGGCGGGGCTTGTGGCTGTACGCCTTTGTTGGCCAGTGTCTGCTGCTTGTTTTCCTGACGAAGTCCTTTAGGTTTGAAGATAGCTATCAAGTATGCTTCTGTTTCCCAGGAGCCACACAGTCAATTCCAGTATCACTAGCCTGATAATAATATTTTCAAATGTGTGCGGAGAGTCGTTTTTTATTTTGTTCTCATTTGTTTTGCCTCCCCCCTCTTTGCTGTCACTTGGCTGCATTTAATAGGAGTCACACTGTTGCACTGACTTGGCTGATCCAGCACAGGCCAATTTATTTTCTTTTCTCTGATGCTTTCATCAGAGGGGCTGGGAGCCGTGAAATTTGTCAGTTTCTCAGGAATAAGTATCATGGAAATTTCTGGGGCCTCAATGGAATAAATGACATGTCTGGAAGGAGAGTTCTACAGACCTACCTAATTTTCACCTCTCCTGTTGGGTTTCCAGAGTTCATTAATTGCATTAGAATATATTACCCACACACCACACACTGGATTTACGGCCAAACACTGAGAGAAATTTAAACTAAGCAGTTGCATTGAAAGCTAAGGTAGAAACTTTGAAGCACGGGGTCCAGCCACTGAATGCAGGGGAGAATGTACGCACGATTCTTCCTGGGGCCATGGCTTAGCTATGAATACTCCACAAAGTTCTTCCTCATACATCTTATTATAATAGTCATACCTTTTTATTTAGAAAAAACTATATCTAGTTCTATCAAAAAGAACCAACAAGCAAGCGGATAGACTGCAGCAAATCTAAATTTTTCATTCTATATAAAGAAACAAAAGCCCTTAAGGAAAGAAACTGTGACTTTTGAAATGAAGCCTGTCAATTAAAGGGAAGATCGCAGTGGCCACTGTTCAAGACAGCCTTCACCTTGCTGCGCGCTGACCACACAGTAAACAGACGTCTTCCCAAGAGCAGGGGCTTTATCTAGGAAATTTGCCATTATGAATAACTGTTCTATCATTTGACATCCAAGTACTCTTTTCAGTTGATGGAGTTTACAATGTCAAAAGATTGAAATCACCCCGCGACAGATTGTGCCATTGTTTATGTAACCACATTTCTAACCATTGTGTCCGGGACAGATCACAGGATATAGCGGGCTTTGAGACTAACACACATTAACGTCTCTTACTTAGAGATTTTGCGTTTTTATATGTTTATGAGCTGCTCCAATCATGTTTCCACAGGAAAATCAAAATTAGAAGATGAGGAGTTTTACATGTGATGCTAACTGCTAAATAACCAATTTTTGGGAGCCATGAGAAAAAAGTGGGAAAGTGCAATTTGGCATATAAAAAATGAGTTCTTGTCATCTTTAATGTCACTTTGTTCACTGTTCCTTGATAATACCACAACAACACAATGGTTGCATTTGAACAACAGTGAATTCTGCCTCCGTGTTAAGATGACATATTGTTTTATATAAAACTTTATTCTGTTTACAAATGCATTCTTTACAGACAAATAGATATATTTTTAAAAAATCTCTTGCAGGGCTGGAGAATTGGCTCAGTGGTGAAGATAGCTTATTGTTTATTCCTAGACGATCTGAGTTCAGTTGCCAGCACCTGTATTATGGCTCACAACCACCTCTCGCTCCAGTTCCAGGGGCTCTAATGCAGTCTTCTTGCTTCTGTCATCTCTTGCACTCATGTGATGCACATAAGCTCAGAAAAGCACAGAGACATACAAATTTACAAATAAGCAAAGCAAAAACACCCTTTGAAAAACCTCATGTCTACTTACTGTCTAAAACTTCCTTTTGTAAAGACCTGGGAGGCATACCTCAGAAACAGAAGTATCAAGGATAAGCCCTTGGGGCCCAATCTCTGAGGTAGGTAAGAGTCTGGCTTCAGTGGTCTTCTTGCTCTAACTGAAAATGAAAACAGAAAAAGACTCAATCTAGTTCTTAAAATTAAAATATAAATGAGACCAGATGTGGTGGCACTTGCATTTAACCCCAGCACTAGGAGGCAGTGGCAGCAACTCTGTGAGTACCAGGTCAGTCTAGGGATCATAGTGAGATGCTGCAACTCCCCCCACCCCCCAGTCTCAGAAATGATGCTTGCTCTTTCAGCTAGGCTAGCCCAGACATGGTTGGTGGACAAATTCCCCATGCTCATCATACTGTTTACCTCGCCAGAGTTGTCTGCATGCCCTTTTCTCTCTCTGTGATGTACTTCAGTGTTCATTTCCCATCTGCTTAATATTGGCAGATGCTTGGAAGATGAGGACTGATCAGAAAACATGCACGATCTATTTTCTGTGACACAAGATAACGCTGTGGATGAAAGATGAGGTCAAGTCAAGAAAATCTGATGAATTTCTCAATATTTAAGAAGAAATTTGAGACTATCATCTTGACAGATACTCATTCAATCAGAGCAGGGGATATAGAACTTTACTGAAGAGATAAAGAATCTCAGAATGGATTGACACCCATACTTACCATATGGGGAAGAGGATGTAAACATAAAATAATAAGCTTTTAATTTGAGACAGCTGGTGATTAAAAAGAACCAGGATTCATATAAATCATGTAGGCAACATGATTCTATATGTTGAAATGACATAGGCCATGCACAGTTTTATTTTATTTTTTTTAATAAAAGAGAAACACATTCATACTGGCCATGCCAGCAGCACACAGGTGGAGAAGGTTTGGGTGTCGTCAGCTTTTATGTGTTACTCACAGCACAGCTGTAAGAGTAGTTAGCTAACTCTTTGAAAACATGTTTTATTCTATTAAAAGACAGACAGGTTTCTTTCTGGTGCTTCCATTCAGTCAGAAGATTCTGGTGAAAATGCCAGAGAATGATATAAGCAAGGCTAAAAGAACCAAAGAGCTTGACCATCTTACCCCAACACCAATGAGTGTCTGAGCTTACTCCATCACAGCGGTACACTGTGCTGTCAACAGCTGTCATTCAGCACCTTGAGAAGCCTTTCCCAGCTCAAGCTTTTCCATTGGTTGTCAACATGTCCCAATGTAACCACTGTACAAATGCTCTGATTATAGAATGGGAGAGTTTGCCCTTTACTTAAGCAGTATAGGACTAGTTAGAGGACTAGAAAGGCTACACACCCTTTTCCTTTTCCTTTTTGTTAACCTTGTAAGTTTAAGAATGTCATACAAGGTTACCATAGCTGCATCATTTCTACTCTTCCCTTTCCTCCTTCCAGCTCTTCCCAGCTCCCTGTTTCCTTTCAAATTCACAACCTCTCCTTTTTAAATTTTTCTTACTATCTACACACTTATGTTATACATACACACACACACGCACACGTGTGTGCGTGTGTGTGTGTGTGTGTATAACCCAATGAGTCTATTTAATGTTGCTTATATTTCTGTGTTTAGGGTTGACTGTTTGGAATTGGATTAGAATATATACTGTGTGAAGTTATCCAGACAACAAGCATGAATGTTTATTCTTTTTTGTTGATGCTATACTCAAATGTTTAGATGTGAGTATTTAACCTTGCTTCTCTTCAGAAACCAGGAATGTACATAGGGAACCATGGAGGGGCTCCTAGTCTGCCTGGGAAGGAAGAAGGTTTTACTAATGGGAGCTAATACTCTGAGGCCAGATGCCTTGAGTTCCAGTTCAGACTGCACTGTTAGTAGCTGATTTACCTTGGACACACTTGATAGCTGCATGGCTACATTTTTTCATCTGCAGGTAATAGTATTTGCAATGTAGCTTACAGTACAGTGATGATTCGGTGTTCAAGGTAAATGCTTAGAACTGCTACAGCACCAGCGACAACCTCACAAAGAATTAAGTGTAGAAGTCCCAGTGAGAGCTAATGGGGCATTTATGCACATGCGCACACACCCACACACACAGAAAGAACACACTAATAGCATTAGCGATTCATCTTCCTTTGCAGGCACTCTCTGCCCTGGACTGACATCCTTCCAGGAGTCGCTTGTGATAGGTGCTAGTGATTCCCTCTTGCAGATCCAGCAGCACTCTAATGCTCCAACATCATTGGTCCTTTTCCAATGGCTTGATTGGACACCTGAGCGTTTAGTGATTCCATGCTGATGGACTGTTATATCTGCCGTGACAGCTTCACTGTGCTGCGCAATGCCAGGAAACACCCACGTGCCCTCGTGCTGCCTCGCCAGATCCACCCTGGGCACTGGAGAAGCACTGCTGCTTTCCAGAACCACGCTTCTCCACGTGCTGTGATCTGGCCTCAGAATAAAGAGCCCCGGAGCCTGCCTCTTCTCCCTTCCTGCTACCACATGGTGGAGAAGATGGATCACAAAGGCGGCATAAACGGCTGCGTGGAGGGCGGCCAGCTGTTTATTGCTACATTATCTGCTTCGGGAAAACAGGCTATAGAGCGGCCCCCAACACACACACATAAAACTTGATGAGATATTAGCATTCAAATTACAACACGCTTTATTTTTATTTTGTTGTAGAGGCGTTGAAATGTGTGAGACGGTCTCAAAATGCCTTTTGGGGAGGTTTAATAACTCTTCCAACTTCTCTGTGGTCTTTTTCAATGTGGGTACCTGCTGTCACTTCCCAAGTCTGCAGAAGGGGATTTCAGCAGTTGCTGGGGCCCCCAGGCTCTGGTTTGTCTAAATTTCTAGGCATGTCAGCTTGACAAATTTACCTAAATAAAAAATAATACACGAGTTCCTTTTCTCTTATGCATTTCTTGAGTGACTGAACCCCCCTTCCTTCCAATTACAGGGTCTGTAGCATGTGCAAAGGAACCCTTCATTAGGGAGCTGCAGAAAGTAGAGCTTCCTGCCTTGGACATGGTGTTCTATTAACAGTGAGTGGTGGCGATGTTTTCTTCCAAGAAAAACCTTCCTCACCCTTCATTGACCCCACCCCACACCCTGTCCTTAAAGCAAGCCGTCTGTAACTCTTTTGTTTTTTTAAATGAACAAATGCTGCTTCCTTTGCTCACCTTTTCCTAGCACTTCTCCTTTCCCCCATTTTGGAGCTCCCACAGAACGAGCTGCTTTGTTTTTCATTGCAAAGAATTATACGTCTGATGTCAATAGAGCATCGTTAGCTGGCATCTGTGTCTGCCTTACCCTCTAGTCTGGGACGATCCTTATTCACAGTCACGGCATCTGATACTATTGGGCCAACATAGTGGAAACAATCATTTGAACTGCTCGCTAAGTTAAGAGGAACTAAAGATAACAAAGATGCCATGTGCTTATGCCCTTAGGAAGAAGGCGCCCATCATAGTAAGTAGTGCCGCAGAAGCAGCTTATTGTGGGAAGCATGGGAGCAAATAAGCCTTAAGGCTGCTGCCAGCACACGGGAGGCACAGGCAGGCAGATCTCTGTGAGTTCGAGGCCATCCTTGTCTACAAAGCGAGATCCAGGGCAAGATCCAAAGCTGCACAGAGAAACCTTGTTTTCAAAAACCCAAAACCAAAAAAAAAAAAAAAAAAAAAAAAAAAAAAAACCAAAAAAACAACCCCCCCCAAAAAAAACCAGAAGCTATCATAAGAGAAAAATGTTCATTACTTGAACTCAATCTGGATCGTAACTGAATTATTCTCTCTCCTACAAAAGAGATGTACTGCATGTCCTCAAAATGTGGGGTTTATTTTAAAGTTGAAAATTTTTCTTCTGTAAGCTCTATGTAGAGTAATAAGTAAGGGCTCAGATTTTAGGTGTCTAATTGAATTTGAAGCCCAGACTGACTCTGTCATATATTATAAGTAGGACTATGGGGAAGTTAATTATCCTCTTTTCAGCATAGTATCTTCATTTCTAAAGTGTTCATAAAATAGCATCTTGTATGGTGACTGTGAAGGATTAACAAATTACTTTAAGGGAAGCACTTGAAGTACTATTGCTATTATTCCCATTGTCTCCGAAAGACAAGGTAAGGGCAGCAGAGCGAAAGGGCTTGGAGGAGCAATGATGTTGCCTCATGGCAATTGGGAAGCAGAAATGAGGATCAAATATAGTTTCCACGTGTGTGTCTATGGTGACCTACTTTCCAACTGAGCCCCACTAGCAAAGGTTTCCAGCCTCTCCCACTAGTGCCATAGTTTAAGGATGCCGAGCTCCAAGATTTTCTCTGTCAATATTGGTCCCCGTCTCTACCTTTCAGACAGATAGCAGTGCTCTTCCAATGGTTTATGTGTTTAAGATTTTTGTCCCAAGTTGGTAGACCCATTGATGAGAGATGGTTGCCACATGAGGGTGTTGACATAATTAACAGACTAATTCATTGGTGGGTTGATGATTTGATGGCATTAGCATGAGGCTTAGAGCAAAGAAACAAGTCACCTGTGGTCTAAATCCACTGAGACTATGAGCCGAAATAACTGCTCCCCTTTAGATGGTTTCTCTCAAGTATCTATTTGTTTACAGCGATGGAAAATCTGACACTGGTTTAAAGTGTTTCCACCTTTGTACCAAACTATTCAACAAAACCTAGATCTCATCAATATTAGTCATTGGGAACAAGAAAGCTTGGAAAACGTGGATGTTTAGAGCCTTTTCATGATTTAGCATTAAGGCTTGGGAATAAAAGTCATCTATTTTTCAAATGATTGAGAAGATTGAGCTAAGAAAATACAGAACCAACAGTGTGAAGTGCTTTTTTTCATGTATTATCTAATGACAGAGCCAGCCTATCTGCCTCCCTTAAGCTTGTTTCTATGTTTGAGATAAGCCTTGACATTCAAAGGCAGTGGAACAGCTAACCCTGCTTAGATAAAATACTTTTTGATGTATTACTGAAATTATTATCCTTTAGATTAAATAAATGAGAAGATGTTCCTTTGTGACTTTTTGAAGGGATGGTTTGTATGCATTTTAATAATGTCTTTATTAAAGAATAATTCATAAAACATAAAATTCACCCACTTAGAATGTATAATTTGATGGGTTTTAGGATTTCAACAGACATGTGCCATCATCACCACTAATTTCAGAACAATTCTGTCCTCTCGCAAAGAAACTTCCTGCTCATTAGCTGTCACTCCCATTTTTTGCCACAGCCCAGTCCTAGGAAATGCTTACCTTCTGGACTCAGTACAGAGATGGGCTCATACATACACGGTCTTTTTGACTAAATTCTTTAAGTTAATATTTATCACTAAAGAAGCTTTGCTCAAGGACAACACACATTTACATGCCAACTTAGATACTGAAGATATCATAATGCTACCTTCCTAGATGAAGAAATATAGTCCATCAATGGCTTCTGGGAGAGGTGGAATCAGTCTTCTGCAGGGACAAGACCTCTGATAGAAGCTGTCAAGACAATCTGAACTCGAAAGTCTTCGCTATTTTATATATATATATATATATATATATATATATATATATATATATAGAGAGAGAGAGAGAGAGAGAGAGAGAGAAGAGACAGAGAGAGACAGACAGAGAGAGAGACACACACACACACAGAGAGAGAGAGAGAGAGAGAGAGAGAGAGAGAGAGAGAGAGAGAGAGAGCGCAACACACACTTTTATTATTCTTAGGACCTCACTTAGTCCAAATTTTCTCTCAAAGGTTCAATCCTCAAATACCTTCATGTTGGACATTAGGAGCTCAATGTCTGACTTTTGGGGAACCAAAAGTCAGCTTATAGTAACCTTTATATCTGAGTCTTATTTCTAGGTTAAGTGGTATTGATCATAAAGAGGAAGTCAGCTGGATATGGAGAAGGGCCAACTGCCTATTAAATCCAGAACCAGAAGGTGAGGGATAGAAAAGGCTGAAACCCACAACTGAATTTCAAAGCAGTAACTGAACCACAAATCAAAGAGAGAAGCAAAGCAAAGAGATCTCGCTCAGAAGGAGACAAACGGTAGTACCAGCAGATGAAAAAGTGGGTATTTTAGTGATGTTTAGTAGGCGGAAGCTGAAGAAGGCTCCTGAGGAGCTGTGTCTGGTTGGCGTCAGACAGAGAGGCTAGGAAAATAGAGAACATTCAAGTGTTTGAAGAGAAAAATGGCCAGTAGCTTCCAATGAGATCCAAGTTGTCTGGAAAGATATTAGAATGGCTGATCATTTGCATCTACACACACCACCTAGGAAGAGACCCAAGAACTAATAAGTTATGCTATCTCTGAGGAGGCAGAGAGGCTTGCAACAGTAGCTTCAGATACAAGGGTGGATTCTTCCTGTACTCTTCTGTATTTTAGAAAATTCTGAGTGACGTTTTGTTTGAACATCTGTTAAGAGTTCTGCACTTCCATCCACAGGGTCCTACAGATTTTTGAGTTGGGAGAGTTAAAATTACAGTTTTATCATGTGGTTTATAGGTCTATTTAAATTGCTTCATGTCAATTTAATCTTAATAAGTCAATTTTCTATTTTTGTGGAATATAAATTTTAACCTTTGGGACTATTCCCATTCCTGATTTTAAGTTGTACTACAAAGCTATAAAAATATTTTTTTTAAAAAAGCATTATGGTACCAGCATCAAAAAGACACATTGATCAATGGAATAGAATTGAGGACCCTCATGTAAACCCACACCATTTTAGCTACCTGATTTTCAAGTGGCCAAAAAATATGCACTAAAGAAAATATATCTCAACAAATAGTGCTATTAAGAGCATAGCTATGTGCAGAAGAATGAAACTAGATCTTTATCTCTAATCTTGAACACAACTCAACTCCAAATGGATTAAGGACTTTGATGCATGACTTGATATCCAGAACCTAGCAGGGGAAAAAAGGGTATATACATCGACTTACAGGCACAGAAAAGGAATTTCTGAGTAGGAAATGAATAGCACAAGACATCATTATCTGAGTGAATAGGCATCCTATACATCTGATGGAGAGTTAGAATGGAATATATACAAAATTCATAAAACTAAACACCAAGAAAACAACCTAATTTTAAAAATGTCACCGAGCGTTCTCAAAGGAATAAATAGAAATAAAATGTTCAACATTCTTAACCATCAAGTAAGTACAAATTAAAACTACTATGAGATTTCATCTTGTTACAGTTAGAAAGGCCGCAATTTAAAGAAAAATTACAGCAGATGCTGGTGTGAATGTGCGGAGCAGACAGTTACTCACTACTGGTGGTAGTACAAAATTGTGCAACCACTATGGAAATCAGTGTGGAGGGTCCTCGAGAACCTGGAAATATATCTATCATACAATCCAGCTCTACCACCCTTCAGCATAAACCTCACAAACTCTGGATTGTACTACAGAGATACTTGCTCTCCCGTGTTATTGCTGCTCTATTTGCAAAAGCCAGACAATGGAAACAGCTTAAATGGCCATGTAATGATGAGTGGATAATGAAAATGTGGTACATTTACACAATGGAATATTATTCATTTGTTAAAAATAAAAACATGACTGTTTAGGTAAATGGATGGGACTGGAAATAATTACTCTGAGTGAGGTAACCCATTGTCTTTCTAGACAAATATCACACCTTTTCTCACATATGGATCTTTATAGATGGATGCCTATTTTGGAATTCACAGAAGTTGGAAACTTTTAAGGGCCTTGGGGAAGGGGAATCTTTCAAGGAAAGGGGTATATAATACAGAGATATAAAGTAGGATAGCAATGGAAGATGAAAGATTAAATAGGGTAGGGGATAGGATGGAGGGCAGGATAGAGGAGAAAATATGGAGAGGGATAATGAACATTAAAGGCCTTTTGAAAAAGCCATATAGAAGCCTATTACTGTAGTAGCTTCTTAAACATATATATAAACATATATAAAAAGTTTAAATGGTGTTATTTTATAACGGAGGAACAATAGCCCAAATACACACTTTGTCCTAGAAGATATGAATTCTATTAGCAGGAATGCATCACCTCTTTTTGAGTTGTTGGCTAGTGGTATCTCATAGATACTTTGAAATATTAAAGGATATTGTGGTGTTCTTGGCTATTCTCCAGAACTTGATGGTGAAACCGTATTACTGATGATATCAAGTACTCTAAAACTGTACAATAGGAAGAAGTGAAACTGGTATTCACCTGTAAGTTTCATTCCTGTTGGCTATTTTCCATAGAGCTGGACGGCACTATACAACTACTGAAAGAGAAAAGTAATCATCACCAATCTTATCTAGTTGTAATAAAACCTATCTAATCAGGATATGCCCATTTGTGCAACAGTGGCATGAAGGTTATAGGGGTAATCAACCATTTTCTGATTGGATCTAATAACTGTTCATTGAAATGAAACCCAAAAGTGGCACAGTTAAAGGGACTAAGAATCTGTTGCTAGATGGGTCATAAGCCTTAGGGGAGAAGCTAGCATCATTTTTCTTCTGAGTGAATATAATATTAAAATGACTCCTAGCAAATTATTGCTGTAAGCACTAAACCATATGTGATTTCTCAACTCTAATCAGAGAAGTTTCTTTTACAGTAGATAACAATTAACACAGACATTTTCAACAGCTCAAGGTGCAGAGAATAAGAGTACTCAACTCTTTTATTTTTCGTGGCCCAAACGCGTTTTATGAGATCACAGTTACCCTGTTACACAAATCACACTAAGATTCAACAAAGGAAGGGAATCCTAGACTAATTTTTCTTATGAATATACATCCAAACTTTATAAAATGCTGGGAAACAAAATGCGCAAGAACACATCAAAAAGGTCACTCACTGAGAAACCGAAACACTGCTTTCCAAAGTGGTTGCACAAGTTTGCATTCCCACCAGCAATGGATGAGTGTACCCCTTTCTCCACAACCTCTCCAGCAAAGGCTATCATTGGTGTTTTTGATTTTAGCCATTCTGACAGGTGTAAGATGGTATCTTAAAGTTGTCTTAATTAACATTTCCCTGATCGCTAAGGAAGTTGAGCATGACCTTAAGTGTCTTTTGGCCATTTGAAGTTCTTCTGTTGAGAATTCTCTTTTCAGCTCAATGCCCCATTTTATAATTGGGTTGGTTAGCCTTTTGCGGTCTAGTTTCCTGAGATCTTTATATATTTTGGAGATCAGACCTTTGTCAGTTGCGGGGTTGGTGAAGATCTTCTCCCAGTTAGTGGGTTGCCTTTGTGTCTTAGCGACAGTGTCCTTTGCTTTACAGAAGCTTCTCAGTCTCAGGAGGTCCCATTTATTCAATGAGGTCCTTAATGTCTGTGCAGCTGGGGTTATACGTAAGAAGTGGTCTCCTGTGCCTATGTGTTGTAGAGTACTTCCCACTTTCTCTTCTATCAGGTTCAGTGTGTTCGGACTGATATTGAGGTCTTTAATCCATTTGGACTTGAGTTTTGTGCATGGTGATAGATATGGATCTATTTTCATTCTTCTACAGGTTGACATCAGGATCAACCTACCCCTGGATCCAGCAATACCACTCTTGGGAATATACCCAAGAGAATATACCCTATCATACAACAAAAGTATATGCTCTACGATGTTCATAGCAGCATTGTTTCTGATAGCCAGAACCTGGAAACAACCTAGATGCCCTTCAATGGAAGAATGGATGAAGAAAGTATAGAATATATACATATTAGAGTACTACTCAGCAATAAAAAACAAGGACTTCTTGAATTTTGCATGCAAATGGATGGAAATAGAAAACACTATCCTGAGTGAGGTAAGCCAGACCCAAAAAGAGCAACATGGGATGTACTCACTCATATTTGGTTTCTAGCCATAAACCAAGGACATTGAGCCTATAATTAGTGATCCTAGAGAAGCTAAATAAGGAGAACCCAAAGAAAAACATATAGGCATCCTCCTGAATATTAACCTTCAGCAGGTGATGAAAGGAGACAGAGACAGAGGCCCACATTGGAGCACCGGACTGAAATCTCAAGGTCCAAATCAGGAGCAGAAGGAGAGAGAGCATGAGCAAGGAACTCAGGACCGCAAGGGGTGCACCCACACACTGAGACAATGGGGATGTTCTACTGGGAACTCACCAAGGCCAGCTGGCCTGGGTCTGGAAAAGCCTGGGATAAAACCGGACTCTCTGAACATAGCGGACAATGAGGACTACTGAGAACTCAAGAACAATGGCAATGGGTTTCTGATCCTACTGCATGCACTGGCTTTGTGGGAGCCTAGGCAGTTTGGATGCTCAACTTACTAGACCTGGATGGAGGTGGGGGTTCCTTGGACTTCCCACAGGACAGGGAACCCTGATTGCTTTTCGGGCTGGGGGGGGGACTTAATTGGGGGAGAGGGAGGGAAATGGGAGGTGGCGGCGGGGAAGAGACAGAAATCTTTAATAAATAAATAAATTTTAAAAAAAATCTAACACTAGAAAAAAAAGAAAAAAAATGATAAAACCTTCAAGAAACATAAATAAAATGCATTTCAATATACAAGAAAAAAAAAAGGTCACTCACCATGATCAAGTAGATTACATCACACAGATGTGGCAATTGTTCAAAATATGAAAATCAATAAGTGTAATCCACCATAAAAACAAACTAAAAGAAGAAAAGCACCTGATTATCTCATGTGATACAGTAAAGGCCTTTGACTAAATCCAACACCCCTTAAATTAGAAGTCCTGGAGAGATTAGGGATTCCAGGTACATACCTAAACATACATAAGAAAGACAATTTACAGCAAGCCCATATCCAACATCAACTAAATGTAGAAAAACTCAAAACAATTTATTGAAAAAAAAAAAAACAGGAGCAAGACAAAGTTGTCCATTCTTTCCATACATATCAATATATTATTTGGAGTCTTAGCTAGAACAGTAAGACAACTTAAGGGCTCAAGCTTTGGGTAGGAAGATAAATATGATTGATAAATAGGACTGACATGGGGGGCTAATAATTCCTTTTTGGAGGTGAGTGGGAGGGTTGGTTGCTGAATGCATTGTGAGATATTTCACAACCTCGCTGTGATACGGGTGACAGGACCCTGCCTTCCCCAACCACCTCAAACTATTTTTGTATTTTGCCAAATGAGAAGAGAAAGTGGGAAGTACACTTGAATGCATTGGCACAGGAGACCACTTCCTAAATATAACCCCAGCAGCACAGACACTGAGAGAAACAATTAATAAATGGGACCTCCTGAAACTGAAAAGCTTCTGTAAGGCAAAGGACACGGTCAACAAGACAAAACGATAGCCTACAGAATGGGAAAAGATCTTCACTAACCCCACAACAGACAGAGGTCTGATCTCCAAAATATACAAAGAACTCAATAAATTGGTAATCAAAAGAACAAATAATTTAATTAAAAATTGAGTAGAGACCTAAACAGAGAACTCTCAATAGAGGAATCTAAAATAGCTAAAAGACACTTATGGAAATGTACAACATCCTTAGTCATCAGAGAACTGCAAATCAAAACAACTCTGAGTACTCAACTCTTAATAGACATGCCTATCCCATCCTTCTACCCTAGGCTCAGGAATATTCATAGAAAAGAGGACAGGAAGATGATATAAGCTAGAGATTGTGGATAACTTCAAGGGAACAGTGTTATCTGCACACAACAGGCAGTGGCACACATGAACTCAGGGACAATATGCACAGCACCTGTGCAAGGTCAAGCCCAGTGCAGATAGAAATGGAGCTGTGGCGATTTGGGCATGAAATTTCACCACTACCCGAGGGGCTATTGGCATTTGACGACTGCTTGGAGAGGGAGAGTCAGTCTTCTTTCCTGGCATGATCAGACCAGACTTTAGGGCATGCCCTACTTCCAAGAGTAGTTGGGTAATACAAATTGGGCCTGGTAGATTTTTTTCAAAGATGAAAATTCAAAGTTGGGTGGATAGGAAGGTGAGGGTATATCTGAGAGGAGTTGGAGGGTAATATGATAAAAATGTGTATGCAACTTTGGAAGAATTAATAACTATATTGATTAAAACTCTTGAGCTTTATTAACACAACAAAGAAAGGTAATATGTCTCAAAAATTCGAAGGGGATGACCGCTTTGTATTGGATAACCAAATAGGGTGCTTATCACCCAAGGAAGATTAATTTTCTCTCTCTCAAAAGTCACCCATTGCCTATCGCTCTTCATCTAGGTGTGGAGACATGTGAGTTTTGCCTCCTCTACTTTGGCATTTCAGTGGGTATTGTGAGTGATAAAATCATTCACATAAAAGCAACACTAAATGGATATAGCAGATTGTATCTATATATTTATTCATTAATGTATATGTAACAATACTTTTTTAAAGGCCATAAAAAGTATAAAGAGAGCAGGGTGGGGTAGGGGAGTTGGAGGGAGAAGAGCAAGCGAGAGAGTGAAAATATAAATGCGACATACATATATACAATATACAAAATAAATTAACATATTTTGTAAAAAAATATTTTTGTAATCCAGGCAATAGTGGCACATACTTTTAAACCCTGCACTCTGGAGGAAGAGGCAGGTAGGTCTCTAAGCTCAAGGCCAGCCTGATCTACAGAGTGAGTTCCTACACAGAAAAGACCTGTCTCAAAATAACCAAAAAAAATTGTAAATGCCTTAAAATAAAATAAAAATATCAAAAGAATGAGGAATAGGGAAAAGAGAAGGAGAAGGAAGAAATGGAGAGAGAGAGAGAGAGAGAGAGAGAGAGAGAGAGAGAGAGAGAGGTAGAGAGACAGAAATAAACAGAGGCAACTCTGAAAGACAGAATAGGTAGTTAAAAACTGGTGTAAATAATGCAAAATTTTGTTCATGACTGTTTCTAAAGCAAGCCACGCTACATTCTCTTTTAAATTTATGCCATGGAACACCATGTATGGAATTAAGAAGAGGAGGCAATATAAAATTGAATCAGTGTTATTATTATTTTTCTGAACAAATGGTCTCAAACTCATTGGAGAATTATATATCAATAATCCTCTGTCATATCACAACACAGTGAGTTATTTATCATAAATCCCAATGATAGTTAGCATAAAACATCTTGCATACAGGTGTGTTTTTATGAAACAGTAAAACCACACCAAATCTTGGAAGTTACTACAGGTTGAGAATTTCTTATTTGAATTTCTTAGGACAGGAAGTATTTTAGTTTAGTTTGGATCTATTAATATTTAAATATGCATAATGAGCTATACTGGGAATGGGACCTACATCTAAATATGAAATTTATTGTTTCATAAGGTTTCCTTGACACTTTATATACAAACCCCAAAGGTGGTTTCATACAGGGCTTTCAGTGCCTGCGTGATGGGGCTCATCACAAAGGGTCAGGTGTAGAAGATTCCTCTCAGGGCATTATGTTTATATTTGAAATGTTTCCAATTTGGGGGCTCTTTTCAGCATTTCTCCAGGGTCTTCAGCACGCTAGACAAGCACTCTGAGTGTTTTCACTTCATAGCTTTGGATGAGGGATTTTCTGCTTGTATTCACTAAAAACACTTTGCTCAACACAAAAGCTTGCAATGGAGGCATATCCTCTGAGGAAGACAATTTGCTACTGGATGTAAGTAGAAGAGAAAATGCCAGGAGAGTAGTAGCTGAGAATAATATTCAGGAATGAGAGTGGGAGGACTGGGGGAAGGCTGGTTACATAGATGCTGCAGGAAGGATGAAAAGCAGGCAGAAAGCAGCCAAGGGTGGTGGGAAAGAGGCCAGAGGAGAGGCAGGACATAGCAGACATCAGAATGACAAGTTCACAGCACAGAGTCTCACAGTAAGACTTAAAGAGCCTGCTAGTGACTGTGAGACAATGGATGAGTATCCAGGGAAGGATGTGGAAGAGTGATTGGTAAACTATACAAGCTCCAAGATATGTAAGGATCCAGAAGAGTCTTTTAAAGCTAGTAACCATGGAGACTGGAGTCCTTAAAAGTATCAGGGTCAGGGTGAGCTGGGGTGAGAGTTAGTTTATCTCTGTGATTTGCCCCATCCATGGAGTCTGTAGGACAGGAGGTGCACTGAGGGAAGCTGAATCATTGAGGAAGCAAAGTTGGAAAAGCAATGAGGCATGGGAATACTCCAAGTTGGACTAATTTTAATGCTTAATGGGGAACACACAGAGGTGAAGAATAGAGCTGGAAGGTGTCTGATGTGAGAGCAGGTTAGCCACAGCTTGGTTTTCAGGTAGCTTAGTGTAAGGCCATAAGCCCAAGTATATGAATCAGCATTAGAAAGAAAGGAGAAGACAGGCCATGTTTACTCTCCTCATATTCTTCTCCAGCATAAACACTTGATGTATTGTCATTTGAATATCTGTGCAGACCTGGACCCATGTAAATATTTGGGTGTCTTGCACACTCTTCAAAGTCATTTGCATGCTGGCACTTGAGTTTCCTGAGATGATCAACCTAAAGGGTACTTTGAGAACTCTGAGAATAGAAGTGAGTTGTTGGTTTAAGGAGGTAGAAAGTGGGGAGGGAGGGAGGGAGGGAGGGAGGGAGGGAAGAAGAAAGAGGAGGAGGAGGAGGAGAAGGAGGAGGAGGAGGAGGAGGAGGAGAGAGAGAGAGAGAGAGAGAGAGAGAGAGAGAGAGAGAGAGAGAGAGAGAGAGAATGCAGTGAGATCAAGACAAAATCTCCATGTGTCACACTGTGTTCAAGTTCCTGCAACCCACTCTGGGGGCAAGGATCATGGGGGTACTGACCTGACCTAGTAGAATAAAGATAAATCAAGGCCTGTAGAACTCTCTCTAGGATTCTGTGAGAAGACTGGGTGTGTTCCCTGTGATGGAGTAGGTACGTGTAGTTCACTTCCTGGTGCCCACAGAGCTCTGCTAAGAGGTCATGAGCTGTGGACCAAAGGCAGAGCTGTGATTTTGGAATGAAATCTATAGTAAGAAAGTTTGTATGTCCTTTGAAGTACCTGGCATAGTACATACTGATAAAAGAATGTGTGCATAAAAGTTTATTTATGCTTACATCTGATGTAGGATTCTCTTCTGTACGCTGTGATTGTGTTTTACTACCACTGGCCTATAGCTGGGCAGAATATAGTCATGCTAGAATATATATATATATATATATATATATATATATATATATATATATGAGAGAGAGAGAGAGAGAGAGAGAGAGAGAGAGTAGGTGTAGTCAAAGATAGATGCTATGTAGCTGCTGAAGGAGAAAGACTGCTGCTCAAGAAGACCACAAGGCTCACGATAAAATACAAAATAATAGGAATGGATTAATTTAAGATGTAAGAGTTAATAAAAGCATAAGCTAATAGGCCAAGCAGTGTTGCAATTGATATAGTTTCTGTGTGATTATTTTGAGTCTGGGCAGCGGGGAAATGAGCAAGCAGTCTCTGCCTACATACATCTAGCAAACAGTGATGATGGCTGTGGTAAGTGCTTGAGCAACAGCTTACAAAGGACAACAGATAACCAGGGAAGTCCTGGCATCTTGTATCTTTGGCTGTATAGTAATAACATCAGAATGTTGTGCATAGGAGTTTCTAGGTATTATAAAAAGCCTCTAAGAGACTACCAGGAAAGATGAGGGTCCAAATCCAGGCTAGTGCTTGTTTTACTTCTGCCTACTAATAGTGCCAAGAATTAGACATGAGGCCTGTGTTAGTCAGGGTTCCCTATAGGAAGTATATATATACTTTAATAAATTATGTAAAATAAATAAATGAATAAATAATGTATGCACAAGCCACTTGTATGTATACATGTAGGCAACAAGCCACATGTATACATATTTGTGATATATTAGAGTGACTTATATGCTATGGTCCAGCTAGTACAACAATGACTTTCTTCTGACTGAAAGACCAAGAATCTATTAGCTGTTCCTAGTTGTCTTAACTGGTCTTCAGTACACATCAGAATCCCAAAGAAATAGGTTCTAATACCAGTGAAGGGAAAATGAGTGCCAGCAGGCAAAGAGAGGGAGACACTGGGCCTGGCATGGGTACCCACAGTGACACACATCCTCTAAGAAGGCCACATCTCCTCCAAGGACACAACTCCTAATTCTTCCAAGCAGTTCACCGGGGAGTAAGCATGCAAACATATGAGACTATGGGGGGCATTATGATCCAAAGCACTGCAGGGCCATAGTGTGATCATCTGTAAAATGCCGATACTAACTCCCTTAGAGGTCTGCTGTGAGGAAGAAATGATGTAGAAATTTTGAAGTATTTAACACAGTATGTAGAAGATTTCTGACTATAGACAATAGCCTTGTTTCTCCTACTCTCAGCTAGAACACCACGAAACAAAATGTACAGTGTTTACAGACTCCAGTCTAGCTCCATAGGTGAATACACCATGTGGTCATGACAGTTCTCTGACTTAAAAAACGTGATTGATCGTGAAGATAAACTCCAGTGCTGTTGGCCTGGATCAATACACATCAGGAGTAATGATGCATTGACTTCTGGGTAATGAGAGAAAGTTATGGTGTTGTGACTATATTATGGCTTCTTGGACTCTTTATTGCTTTCCCCATGCATTAATATAATAAGAAGCATGAATCATTTGCTTCTGAACTGCAAGAAGCCGGAGGCTGGGGTGTTGATCATTTTATGTCAGGAAGTCATTTCTGAGAGAAAAACAAGCAGGACAGTGCAATGGCATTTACTGACAAGTGCTTTAGATTTGCAGCTTCCAACATGGGGGGGGGGATTTATCTCCGGCATCATTTGGCTCCTGTTTGGGAAGAACACACTTGTTAGAAAGAAGACACATAGCCAGTCTAAAGTGAGAAGTAAAAGCCAAGCTTGTAA